>NW_028190293.1:350000-1550000 GCF_048542155.1 Nylanderia fulva
TTGATTTGTGTAAAACACATACGGTAGATTTCGAATGATCACAAAATTAAAAGTCCAATTTTTAATTTAAGATTAGGGTAGCCATATTACAAATCCTCCTCACCCTATCAGTTGATTAAAGAAGAAATTTAAAAATATTCAGAAAAAATACAATATTGCCGTACGTTTATAAATCACCCTGTATATTAGCGCTGAAAAATTAGACCCGTTTATTAATAAGACCTTTAGAAACGTCCGGTGCACACTCTCGGGGTGAAAATGCCCCACAATGCAATCCTGTCGTTATTTCAAGTATCTACTCGTATAAAAAGCGTGATAATTTTCCCTAAGATATTTTTTAAGCACACACGTACATCTCTAACGCGTCCGTAAATCGTTTCCTCCTTCTCTTCCGTAAGAGAGCATAAATTAAACGCGGTACTCATTTCTATGAAATTGCTCCTCGAAAGAGAGAGAGTCGTCCGGAAGAAAGCAACGACTTTTAGCTCGGATTTTAACTCGCACCTCGCGTCGGCTTTATCGATAACGACCTATTAACACGGTCACCTACACCTCGACGAGCGCGAGTTATATTCTATTTTTCGTCTCGTAAATACTTGATGAGCAGCAGCAGCAGCAGCAACAGCAGGATCAGCAGTAATAGACTGTACCAGAATCAATAGAACGAAATTCCTTGAGAATTCTGCGAACGAAAACGAAACGATCGTCATTCCCGACTGGTGCACAGATGCACATTGAACGCATATGCATATGTAATACCACATAACGAATCCTCGTCACAACGAACGTTGTTCGAATTTTTCAGAAACATATGCGCTCTTGGTGCGTCTTTTGAGCCACGTGACTAAAGATTGTCAGACAAAGCGAGCAAACAGCACTGCGTTAAAGCTCGGCGCGTTGAAAAAATTCCTCTCTCTTCTCTTCCGTTAGAATTTGCTTCTAATTTAATTTAATATAAAGAACGCAGCAATATGGTATTCCTTATACATATTTATCAGATCTTTGAGAGATCAAGTTTTCTTCGCGCACCAGTTTATCTGACAATAAATAGAGATATAAAGATGCTTGATCGATACGTTAAATTGTCAGGAGATGGTTAAAAAGTTGAAGAAAAATGAACGATCGTCTTCTCTGTTGAAGACAACCGAAGCGAATCGAAATTTCTGATGTGCGTCTCAAGGTCGAACGCAACATCGAGTGCGATAACAGTGATGAAATCGATCCTCGATAAAAGTCAAGACGACCCTCCGATCACGGATTAATCGAGCGGACGTTCCTATAGCTCGCTGGCTTGGGCCTAATAACGCATTGTTGATAACTGCCGATAAAACGCAGTCGGCGACAGGAAGCGGAACGAAATGCGACCATAAACACGCGCCTTTTACGACATCCAGGGTTACGATCGCCCGTCTCAGAATCGTGTGACTCGCTACCGTAATTATGGAAATGTGGCGTACTGCGCGTGGCCGCGCGTATATTCGTACTGTACGTTTAACTCGCGAAATGTAACGAGAAATGGGTTACATCAGGACTGCACCGCCAGCTTTACAATTTTCTAACGCGGATATAAACGCGCACAATTAAATAAATATATATATGCATGCGGTTGTGATATTTAATATTTATATTTATTATATAATGTTTAAATATTATACCTATATTTATTTTATATATACAATTTTATCTTTTTTTTTTTCGCTGGCAAATATGATGGCTAACTCTGGCAAAGGCGCAAGATGTTCTCCACATGATTGGTCGCACGTATAGCGCATTTATCTTACGCGACATTGGCATGTATGGTATGCATTAAAGTTGCAAATGTATTCACTCTTTCAAATACTACACACTTATATGTGTACAAGCTGGAAGATAAAGGAGGAATTTTACAAGAGATAATATCTCATGTATATAATTGATAGGGCAACAATTATGAACTCTGAAAAGTTTATGGTCAATAATTTATCAGCTACATTTTGTCGAAACTGTAATTTTTGTTTAATTAAAAAAGATTTAGGTATCTCGTGTAAAATGATCGCTAAAAATTTAACAGTATGCTACTATTCAAAGTTAAAATCTAATTGTGTGAATATTATTTTTGTATACGCGAAATATATTAATGCAATTAATTTTTCACAGTCTAGTTCGCACCACCCGACCAAAGTGCATGAAAAAAAGTAAATTGTTATAGTGCTTACAGCGTGATTACAATGCGAATTAATTTAAAACCCTCGTAATCGCGGACTCGTAATAGCGAGTCGGCTACACGATTTGCACCGCAGGCGAATAAGTTACGCCGGTTACGATTCGCTGATTTTCTAAAGAACGGCACGATGAGGCGCCTGTTTTTCCTCTCTCGTAGCAACCGCGTGATTCTGTTCATGGAAATGCAAATAAGTACGCCCCGTTTGTTTGCTCAAATTGCGATCGGTGCCGTAAGTCTGCCGCTCTGTTTGCGCTCTACCTCGTAACTTGGCCGCATACTTTATTTTCGGTATGTATCGTCAATACCATCCGCGAATTTAATGTCTAAATTTGCACGTCATTCGCCCGATTTTCTACGCCCCATCTTATATATAACGCTCTTTCTCTCTCTCTCTCTCTCTCTCTCTCTCTCTCTCTCTCTCTCTCTCTCTCTCTCTATCATCCAAAAACGATCCGAGAATTGGAGTGCAAATAAAAGTCGAGAAAAAGAATAAGAGAACAGAGGAAGACGCAAAGAGATCGATTCGACAATACGAAAGGAATGCAGCACCACTTTTCCGAAAGGGAGGCTGCAACATTGAAACAGAGCGTACGGATTATACGCATCGTGATGACAGCTTAATTGCCCTTGAGACTTCACCCTTCTCCAAGCGGAGTGCACTCGGTTATCGGAGGGTGGCTCATAAATATTTTCGTTATGCTCGAAGAAGCATTCCTCGCGCAAGGATACAGAATGATTCATAAGTTATGAGGAGATCCGCCACGATTACGTCCATTGACAAACGTTGTAAATAAAATATCGGTAAACACATTGACACAAAAATGCGATCGCAGTGATATCCAAGAATCTCTATATAAATAAATCAATAAATTAGCAAGGGAGAAAAAAAGACGATCGGTACTCACGGACGAAGATGTTGCTCATCAGGGTGGCCGGCAGGCAGAAAACGATCACGAGCACATCGGCCACCGCGAGATTGACGATGAAGAAATTGGTGACGGTCCGCATGCGGGGCGATCGGTACACGACGGCGATGACGAAACTGTTGCCGATCAGCCCGACCACGAAGACGACCACGTAGGCCACGCAGTAAACCGCCGACATGGCCATGCTGTGTCTGTAAAGCCGATCGGGCGTGTGCTCGCCGATCGCCGACAGATTCGCGATCCCGCTGGCGTTGAACAGATCGGGATGGTGATCGTCCATGGTCGCGCGCGGACTCGTCGTCGCGATCGCCTCCGTGATCAGGTCGTTGAGGTAACCGCCGAGATCGTTCCGCATGTACAGGGTCCCGGTGGCCGGCGACGCGACCGCTGTCGTGACCGGCACGTTGTTGCTCCTGCGTCGCGTGTCAACGTCGAACTCGTCCGAGTCCGGTAAACGTAGAGACGCCATCTCCAGGAGAGGAGACGGTGGCTGCAGCATCGGGAACTTGAGTGTGAAGTGACGGATCGACGTTTCGACCATTAGCCGAAACGTTAACGCGACGTGCCGTCCACCTCCTTCTCCTCTTCCTCCTTCTCGGCGCGCTCGCCGTCGTGTCGACGACCCCGACGCCCAACCACGATGCCTACGCGACCTTCCCGGGTCGCGAGGCGGCGAACGTCGATTGGTTTCCCTAGGCTTTCCTCCGGAGCACTCGAAGGTGCCCTCGAACGATCTCGGAAATTACCAATCTATCGTCGACTTCCGGTTACGACCAGATTACCAATAAGAGCTTTCGAGAGAGCTTCTGGAGAAATAATAATGAGGAAACGCACCGAGACTATCCTCCGGATCGAAGAGGGTCGATCGAAGGAAAATGGATCGAGGCGACTGTATAGATCGAGAAAATTGCAAATTGCATGGGTATGTAGGAAGAGAGGGATGAATAGGCGTAGAAGGAAACCAGAGGGAGGAAAAGCTGATCGACGCGAGTGGACGATTTGAATGAGAAACGTGTATTCTCGAAATGTATTTACCACGCGACGTGGATGCTGAGAGCGGGTCTAAACGAGCCCGCCTTAGAAGACGACCGCGGACTGCCGCGTCGAGATGCACCCGTCGCGGCGAGCTGTCTGGTGCGATGCTCGACTACTGCGCAAGCGTTTGCCGTTCAAGCGGCACATGCACCCGCATGCGATACGCTCGCGCCGCTCGACCCGTAAGCAGTGGGACGATTTTAAAATTAGCTAGAGAAAGATGAGGCGAAAATATGTCAATTTATCTTAGATGAAAATTATTTTTTTCAATATATCTATAGATAAAAGGTAAAATTATATATGCGATACGCTCGCGCCGCTCCGTAGGCAGGATTGTGCTTGGACGATTTTAAAATTAGCTAGAATTCATCTTGCAAGCTTGTTCTACTACTCAAGTATTTTTATGTGCTATGAGTCCAAGTCAAATTATCTGCACATTATTCTGGATAATTTAATAAAGATAACACTTTTTTTCATCTAGATGATTATCTATATAATTTTATTTAAATAACAGCAAACACTGTTCGTAGCTACAGCTAGGTAGATAGGATACATCGAGTAGAGCAAAACCGGGAAATGTAGAGGAAGAGAGCGCGATGGTGCATTCGAGCGACTTGTTCATCCTCTTGTCTCGAGACAATCTAACTTCCAAATTCGCGAGAGCTCGTAAACGACCGCTCTACTGTCGGAGACGACGTCCGGTGATACTTGACTTCCGGCCAGATTACCGATAAAATGACGGTAACGACGCGATGTTTACACAAAAGTTAAGAAACATGCGGAATTTAGCCGTGCGACGAGTCGTTCAAGGTCCGTCCGACCGAAACCACCCTTCAAAGAGGTGCGATAGAGGGGAGGAAAAATTGAACCGAGTATGAATTTGCATGATCCCCTCTTCTCTCATCCTTGGTCCATTGTATCGTTCGCATCGCCGACTCGGCGCCTCGCCTCGGCGAGACTCTCTTCCGCAAGTGACATATCGTTCATCGCTTATGGAACTTTGAAACTGTACGGCTATCGGTGAACACGATAACGTATTGTATGAAGAATCGAGAAAAGCTTTTCGATCATACAAAACTGATATCAACTTTAATACAACAGTGACGTTTCAATATTTATAGTCTTATAAAAGTTATAAATATTAAAATTAAAATTAAGAATTAAATTTTCATGACTTAATTTTAATTTTTTTTACACGCAAGAGAGAATATTCGATAATTACGGAGGAAAATAAAATTGCGCGTATGCAAACTATGTTAAAAGTGCAGAGTCGCAATAAATGTTGCAATGCATCAAACTATATATTTGAAAAAACAGAGACAATAAAGAAACGGTGAATCTTTCATAAGAGGACATTCGCGCACGCAAAATGACTTTTGTAGGTATCAATGTATCGCAGAGAGCCGGATGTTTCGTGAAAACTCGCTCAAAATTTCCTGTGACGTGTCAGAACCAAAACTAAAACTGTAACTGGCACACATTTACATTTATATAATTTTGACGTTGTCAACAAACGCGTCCTGTGTCACTGTACTGACGAGAAGTCAGCGCCAAAAACTAAAAATAACTCTATAACTCGAAAGGGACGCATTTCGTAATATATTTGTGTAGGAATGTTTTACATTAAACTGCGTCCGTAATACTTTTCCAATTAGAGACCTTATATTTGCCTTGTAATATTTATTCTTTAATACTTACATCAAGCCTTTAATTAAAACATCTCCAGTTGTTTAACTTTGCTTCAAATATATTACGCGTAAGAAAATAATGTACAAATAATTTTTATTAAGATAATTTACTTAACTAATTTATTAATTTCACTTAAATTTATCTTTATAGACTTTATTTATTTATATAATAAATATTAGATAAATATAAAAATATTTATTTTTGTGGCTCTAACACTTACAATTAGAAAAAGAATGAATAAATGTTATAATCAATTTGATGTCATTACTTATTTTATACAATATCAATAATAAAAGCATTACAGACTACATAGCATTACTCATAAGCAGATATATCATAAATCGTGAAATCATTAAGAGGGAAATATCGCGGTTCTGCGACATTCAAAAGACGATAAGGTGATATGCGATAACAAAACTATGTAATTTTGAAGGAATCTCGCAGCTTGCTCCGCTGGTGCTAAAGTATTTCTGTAGCAGGTGTTTCTTATCTCGAAGAATTTCGTCGACTGAATTTCTCATGCTAGATATCTGTCTTTGAACGACGAAAAGTTTCGCTTTCGTTTCCTAGACGAAACTGTATCGACAAACAAATTTTTTTATTTTCTACGAAGCTCTTTAAAATAAATAAAAATAACCGGCCCTATTCAAATTATACTTCTATCTTCAATATTTTTATAATAATATTTATGACCCAAATTTAACTTTATTACATAAATTACATTTTATTATATAATATATATATATATATATATAATACAATTTATATTAGAAAAAGAAGATAGTTTTATTCATTTATATGCTCTTTGTTTCTAAATATTAATTTATAAACAAATTTAATTAATTTTTATTATTTTAAAATATAACACTTCGTCCGAGAAGAACTAAAAGATATTTCGACAAGAGAGTAAATGTACCTGACACTTTGGCCAATAAATCATGATGGTTTTGACATAGCAGAGGAGCGCGTCTTTTTTCGCCAATGGTCAGGAGCATATATTTTAAACAAATCTATAAAAAAAAAACGCGCGTATCTATTGTGACACCTGATCGAAAATACAATTCCAGTTCAAACTTTTGTATCACATATTTGTTCAAAATTTGTAAAAAAAATATGCTCCCTTCTTTCTTTAAAACATTTGCTTATTTTAATATGTGCACGCGCATATTTCAATCATATATATGTATTTTAATCATTTTCGCGTATTTCATCCGCGTGGTTTCACTTTCCGATCGAAAATAACCGAGTGTTTATTAATGCAAGAGAAGGCATCCGCGACCGAAAACGATGTCGTGAGACGTACCGTTAAATGTTAATCGCGGCATAAATTTTGGAAGGGTAGATATCGCTCTACTATCAGCCCGATGGATCAACCGGCGCAAGTACAGCCATGTAGCCGTGTAACAGCATCGATTAATCTCTTTCTCTCTTCCAGGCTCTCGATCGCGACCCTTCTTGTCTCTCTCTCTCTCTCTCTCTCTCTTGTGTCTCATCCCGCGACACGCCGTCTCCGTTTATGTTTTTTGCAGCGCATCGCCCACGTACCACGTATAGTCGTCTTTCGCTGATTACGTAGGATTGCGATGACCCCGGCAAATTACCTAAATTTCCGGTTTCTAGAAACCAAGCGGCAGCTAAATGGTTAATTGAATTGTTTCTTTCAAGGACGTTCAGCGAAATTTCTTTCTCTCTAATCTCACAGACGGCCATTACTCTTGTCACGCAACCAGTGGCTACCAAATTCGATCAGATATATATCCCTCAAAAAATACCACCCTAGTATTTTTAATATTGTACAGAATTATCGCAGCAACTCAATTAGAATCTCGATCAGTTCCTTCCCCTTTTTTAATTACCTATTAACCTAACACAAGTCTTGTTGTAATATTTTTCGGACATTTATTCGCTTTATTCTTCATTAATAAGTTTCAGTTATCTATTATTTGATTTAGTTGCTCCATTTATTTAGAATTTATAATTTTAAGAATAAAGAGATAGCAGACCTCTTGATAAATTTTGTAATAAATAATAATTAGGCACGTCGATCACACGTCTATCGTAAAAAAAAAAAAAACAGATTTGCAAGAAATCGCAATTTCCCAGCTTTCGCGTTTCAGACATCAAGTTTATAGCAGAATAGGTACTTGGTACTTTGTCCTATCGCATTCTTAATACAACCATACCATAAAAGAAAATGGTCTTCCAGAATGAAGTGCGAGGGAGGGAAAAATACCAATGTCTAAAATCACAATACGCCGACTGCCATTCTCCTTCTGCGTATCGAGCTTTCGTATAACTCCCGTCAAAATAGCCCGTCTTTTATATCCCGTCCTGTTATATTCTCATGTTCCGCACGAGCGAGATTGCCTTCTCCTCTTATCCGCGAGTACGTATATGTACGTACAAGATTGCGAGAGCGGAAGTACGGAAATTTCGGGACCAAAATCATAAATCCCGTCGCCGTCCGTCGCCGAGTCCGAATACAACTCTGCGTCGGGATGATCGATTTTTTTTCGGCTGCCGTCGTTAAACGGGAGACTCATCCGGGGAGTTCGTCGACGAACGTTGCACGACAAGGATTTCCACGCAATGGAAAAACTGCATCGTTGGCGGGCTCGGTTCGGAATCCGAGTTCGTAAGCGTTTTCGAATCTTGGGCGAGCGAATCCTCCAATTTCTCGTCGGAGAACGATACTTTTTCTGCGTCGTTTAAATTTATCGTCGAATTGTCTCGCCAATGAGATATCGAGAAAGAAAAGGAGAGAAGAAGAAGGAAATTTAAATAAGTTATAAATTAAAAGGCCAACTTGACGAGCTAATTAATTAGGTGTTAACAATTTATTCTAAGTCATGAAAATAATATAAATGATAATTAGTAAACGTTTCGACTATACGACAGTCTTTATCAATACAAATATTGCTTTGCTAACATATCCATAAATCAAATAATTTGGAAAGACCGAACTTATATCATACATGTAAAATATATAGACTTATAATATGAAAAACGCAGTGTAACACATTATAATTGTTGGCTTGAATTACGGCTGATCGTTCGAATGAGTCGTTAAAGAGCCTAACTCACGAACATCAGATTTCTGTAGTTCTTTTTAAATAAACGTCTAATTTTGTAATCCATGATATAATAATGATATGTAATGAGATCTATGTCGAGACGATAAAAATTCTTTAAAATATTTCTTATTGAAAAACATTATAAACCATGTATACTTTGTAAGAAGCAAACTCAATATATGATGAAGGAAATTTAAATTCCGGATTATCGAATTCGCAATTATTGTAATTATATCTTGTCAATTATCTTCGAGTAACCCGAAGAGATCTTCTCAAAATGGTGTTATTTGTATTAGATTAAAGCGCATTAACAAAGCATTTCGCTTACTACATCTCGAAATTTTTCGCTATTTTTCTAACCATTTAGACGCATTGCAAAGCGAGACGGAAAAGGAGAAAGAGAACTACTGAAATATATATTTGTCTCGCTCCAATATATATATATATATATATCTCTCTTTCCTCCCGCTACAATATGTATACTCTCATCTTCCCCTTTCGCTATTGTTCCAACGAAAATCTTAAAAGAGAACATTCAGATCGCGCCGGCGATCTCGCCGACCATCTCATCCCTCGGCACAAGGACAGACAAGGAGAGACAAGGACGCTCCCTTCGTTAGTATAAACTGCATATAGGTGACTTGCAAACAGAGAGACGCGCCAGTTTTATTTTTTCCCTTTTTCGTCGAGAAACGCAGTGTTTGCATGCATTTTCCTGGCCATCAGTGAGAAATTGCACTTTCAGAATCGTTCGCTCTTTCGTCGCATTCATCCCAAGTATTTCGCATTTTTGCCCCTGCGCAGTCTTCGCGATTTTCTATTTCCCTTTCGCCTCCCGCAATTACTCCGAAATTACGGGAATTCGCGAATTAATCGTCCGTGGCAAAACTACGGTCGAAGAATTTCTCGCCTAATTTGAAACGCCGCACCGACATTCCTCTTCCGGAGGAGAGTCTCCTTCTCCCAAGATCGGCACCCATTGTGTTCCTCTCGCGCGAAAATGCGACATGTTCCTTTATCGATGACCAGTATAGTTCGGGTTAAGGTTAAGGGCAAGGTCGGCCGACCCAGGACGCGACACACGACCTGTAACCTTCTTGGTTCGCGATATTAGAGTACCGATACCGCGTCGTAACGAGCGATCGAGTTTCGAGTTGCGGCTGCTGCACCATCCTGTCTCCACGTGCACCTAATAGCGCCCGTGCTCTAATGCATACGATTGAATATGCGAATTAGCTCGCCTTGGCGTCCAAAGCACGAAACAAGTCGTTCATTTTCCCGTCGATCGATACTTAAAGAGTCTCCCTCTCTCCGAGAGTTCATATATTCTGCGTTTCCCGAGCCAGCGGTTGCACCGGCTACTCGAGACACATTTTCCAGCTAAGTATTTATGAGATATATCTGTATATAACGAGGCTATTTTGCGGACAAAAATACTAATGCCGCGAACGTGCTCGTACGAGAACGACTTTTCTCCCGGAGCAACGGAGTGCGATAAAGTTGATCACAATTGCTGGACACGAAATTGTATGGATATCCCCCGGCTTTTTTCCTTTTTGCGATTTCTTCGTCGAGAAATCTTGGTCAAAAATTCTCGAGTTAAAAACACATTGTCTCGGTCGGCGCGATCTCGAGTTTATAACGGAGCGATTCGATCCTCTCGGATCGACACTTGGCGGGAAGAGTGACAGCGGGTTCTCTCTTTTTAAAGCCACGGCTAAATGAAAGAAAAGCAGAGGCCGGAGATAAGAGAGTCGAGGATTCCGGACGATGAGAAGCTGCGGGAGCGAAATCGAAGGCCACGGCCTTGTCCGACGATTGACTGACTGCGAAACCGTCGTCGAGTCTCATCAAGTCCGCCTAGCTCCTGCAAACGTTATTCGAATACTTGAGTGAAATATTAGAAATTTAATCCTGCGTATATGTGTCTGCTCGGAGAAAACCCGGAATCCTTCTCCCGACATTTTTCCACGTAATCTCGCGATTATAGGGGGATATGGCGTGTTCTCGACACATCGTCCCCGAAATCCCACGGTTGAGGTCGAGGGTGTTAATCGACCTTTTAAGCCGGTCTGATCCTATAATCGACGACGTAATTCGATTCGGCTCGATCGGGCGCTTGAAACTTATTTACCGAACGTATTAGCTGCACTCCTCCAAGTGCTCCCTCTGGACCCGCAGTCGAATCTAATCTCATCGTTTTCCAATAATACTATGACACGGCAAACATCACACAAAGACCCGAATAAATAAATTAATTACTGCAACAATATATAATAAAATAATTATATATCTCCGATTATTTATCCCTTTATACGAGAAAGTAATTAACCTTCTTAACTTTACTTGCTGCAATTACGTTTAAATTTCGCGATATTTCGACCACTCGAAAAAACCATCCTTACAATAGAATGTCTTTCCTGCAACTGATATTGCTTCTTCGTCTTCTTGCCGTTGAAGCTACACAAAAGCGTTCGTTTTTGTCGCGTTTTAAAAACGAGAATGGAGAGACGATCGTTCATCATCCACCAACTGATCATAATAAAAAGGCAATCAGAAACGACTTTCTTTCTCTCGTTCCGATAGGCATTATCAATAATTTATCCAAATCATCCTTCGATTATCTCTACCTTTAAAGAGGGATTAACAATGCGTTCCCGCGTACCGATTCGATTTATCGTAATTAAACACCTACGCTGATTTAATCAAAGTAAGGGGATTCCACGGATCCTCGGAGGACTTTGAGAGAAATTGCGAGCTATCGACATATCTCCGAAGGTCGCTTTTGACAAGACGGGACGTGGCGTGATTGCGCCCGTATTCCAACCATCTTTTAAACTTATAATTACGACATCAAGAATATTAATTACCTCGATAGTTTTGATTTTTGACAAATCTCACATTACATTACTGAAATCATTAAACAGATCATTTTTACTAATCTTGAAGCTAAAAGGTCACTTAATTTTGTTTATTTCTAGAAATTTAACACACAAGAATAAAGATCATTTATTAGTAAAATGTTTTGTTCATAATAAAATTTTTGTTCTTAAAGTAGAACGTTAATGAATTAATGACCCGCTATTCGGGTTAAAGAGCGAGAAGATGGAAAAGAAAATTTTTCTCTTCTTTGCGACATAAATCACACTATATATGTTACATTTTATTACATTTTACAAAAATGCACATATATTACATATAAATATGTAATAATTACATATTTTATATATATATATATGTATATATTAAATAAATCAATAACATATAGGTAATCAAGAATATATCTGTACACGATCTACAACAAATTGTGTTGCTATATATTAATATTATACAATAGAAACATTCACATTTCACGTTTCGTACTTGAACTATAAATAATCTTAATCGATATAGTTGTATCTCTAATCGTCGCGCCATAGTCTAATCTAATCTCGATTAATTAATCAAAAGAATAAAAATTGAAAAATTGAAAACGGTGTCGTGTATTTACAGAAATGAGTGATTCTCTGATTCGACGACGCGCAAATACTTTGGCAACGAGATGACACGCTGTGACGAGAGCAATATACAACGTATATAAAAATCATTTATATCCGAAATTTTTGCCGAGAAAAATTATTACGAATAAATTATTGTCGAATAAAAACGAAAAAAAAACTTGCAGCCGCAAGTTTATATATTCCTCCTCGGAGATGCTTTCTCTCCGTTTTTTACAAATCGACGCCGCTAATAGAGCATGTGGCTAGTTCTGGATCTACCTGCGAATACGATTTTATCCGCTCAATTTTGACAAATGTGTACTATTGAGAACGTACCTTTTTTTTTTATTATTATTATTATGTTGCACCAAAATTATATCTGTTCCAACTGCTCCGTCTTCTACTTTCGTCGATATCGGACCTACCGTGAAGGGTGGTCGTCGTAGGGTTCGATAGGGTGCCAGCTAACGAGATCTCCGTTCCGGGATGCTCGTGTATCACCGTCTCGGTGATATTGTTCTCCGCCTCGGAATGCACCCGGCGATGTTCCGCGTGACGTCTCTTGTCAGTCCCGGTGCCCGTGCAACAGTGCTGATCCCGTTGCAACGTCATCTCCTGGGTATAGACGGATTCGCCGTTCGAGAAGGAGTGGAATCGCTGTCGTCGTTTCGCCGCCAGCTTTGCTCGTCTCCCGACCACGCTCGACGTGTCGTGGGATCCCCCACGAGAGACGTCGTTGCATCTTTCGTGACGCTGAAGGGACTTGAGCGAGTCCTCGTACCCGCTAAAAAAAAGATGAAAGAAAGATTTGCGCGGACAGTGGAGATACGGCAAGATAAAGAATGTTTATATTATATCGAAATAAAATTGTAAAATTAATGTAAGTACAGGCCAACTCAAGAGCATAAATTATTAAGGTGTTAATAAATATTATAAATTTTTATTACTTCCCAATTTATCATATAAAAAGTATTGGGAAGTAATAAAAATTTATAATATTCATTAACACTTTAATGATTTATGCTTTTAAGTTGGGCTGTACTTACATTAATTTTACAATTTTATTTCAATATATAAGAGCGTTATAATTTTTTGCTAATTTATATTATATTATTTAGAAAATAATTACGTTATACTGCGCTTTTCATAAATTTCTTGAAAACCGTGTCGAGAGAGGAGAACTTGTTGGAAGCCCTACTTACTTGCTGCTCTCGCCGCTGGAAGGACTGGACGAGTGACTGCAATGGCAAGAGGTGCGCGCCACGATACCAGAATCCTGACCGCTGGAATGTAAGGATGTCGCGGATGCCTCGAGGCCTTTCAAGGTACCCGTCGAACGCACCGCGTGCTTTCCGCCTCCGCCCATCCTGAAAGTAGCCCCGATGGCATCTCATATATTTTAAGATACTCTGAAATTCTCCCCGATAGAGTAAATCTATAATAATAGCTTTCCTTCGGGAGCAAAGGAGTCAACGCGATCCGCTCCAATTCTCTGTTTCTCTGACATTATTCGTCTTTAAAATTCACTTAAATATGATTTTCTCTATCAAGATGAGAGATATTTTATCATAGTTGTGAAAATTACTTTAGGCGTGTTTTCTGTATTGGACTTTTTAACTTTAAAATTATTTTCTTCATTAAATTGTAGATAGATTAACGTACGAGTTTAAAAAATTCAGGGATTCATTGAAAATACAATATTTAATATTTTTGTAATGAATGTAATATTTAAAAATTTTGAATACTGAAAAGAAAATTTAATTAAATGAAAATATTGCAAAGAATGACAGCTTTCAATGCATCAGTACTTGATTGCAAATTACCAGAAGAATCTTTTTATTTAAACAATGCTTCTTTATTATTATCTCTTCCATTATTCTATATAAAAAAATAACATAGGAAATCTTGTTACATTTTTCTCATTGTACCGTTTAGCAGTTATTTCAAACGGCACTTATCTAGAGATATCTTCTGTATATACGTATAAGGTGAATCAATGAATAAATGAATTATATCGCATATGGGATGTATAAAATCCATAATCTATATAAATAGATTTATCTCTAAAAGTATCTCTGGCAAACATAAAAGAAGCACATATGGTGATTAAATTCTTTCGAGTAGGACATCAGATCAGCACGTGCGATTGTTTTAAAAATAAAAACGTTGCAGAGATTTCAGAGTTAACTAGATTTTTTAAATAGAATATATATTTTTTTAATGTACTATAAATCGATTCTTTTCATTATTCTTTGTATAAAAGCATCAATTATTCCTTTTGCTCGCCATACTTTCAGAGATAAATTAATTTGTAAATTCTAATGGATCAACACTGCATGTGTATAAATTATTCGAATCACCTCAATTACTCACTAATAATCTTGCAACAAATGAAAACTTACGTGTGAAAGCGGACGCAGCTGCCGCCGTGTTCGCATATGCTCTGACGCCTTGGTACCTCGGAGCAAAAGGGCTCGGGGTCGTAATGGAGACCGTCGACGAAGCTGGGAAAGAGCGACGGCTTCTGTAGAGTCCCAGCAGGATCCGTTAGAGCAAATCCGACCGGGCCGACCGTCGAGAATATGGCCTTGTCTCGTCGTCTGCGACTAACGAATGGAGTTCGAGACTCCCAGTTCAGAGTAGCACCCAATTTGTGGCAAATTGAGTGGAAAATCAGCATTCGGAACACCAATTAAGATAAAAGATCGAAACAAATTCTCGAGTCTCCCCTTCGCATTCCGTTATTTGTCCGAAAATATCCTTACATGCGAGACATCATTAGTTTAGATAGAGCGCATATGTTAATCAGTGTTAATTACTACGTTCTCTCGGTGAGTGAGAGGAAAAAGAAGAAAGAGAGATAGAGAGATGGTAAAAGGTCCTTCAGCTGACATGTCTGGGAGTTAGTACGGTAGAGTAGATATACGTTGCATCGACGTTAGGCGACATGGTGAACGAGCAAAATCGTATTCCGCGTACCGTTTGTTGCGACGAACGCAGGTGACGCACAGGGCGGTCACGAGGGCGCCCACGAAGACGACGCAGCCGAGTACCACGACACCCACTTCGAGGGTGGACAGCAAGTAACGTTGACTGCCTCTGCGCGGAGCGTTGCCGGCGATCTCCAGCACGCGATACTCGTTCAACTCGCGTTTTATGTCCACCTTCTTGGTATTAAACACGCTGAAAATTCAGTCGAGCTTTTTACAAACTTGGTATCAAATGTAAATGACTTATAAAACTTCACCTACGAGATACGAATCGATTTCAATGCTCAATCTGGAGGAGAATCTAATTAAACTTTTTTTGCAAAAATCGAGACCAGTTAATTAACAAAATTTGAAATCTCTTGCATAATAGATCTATTTAAAAAAAAAACGTAAAGATGAAGAATAATTCCTTGTCATTTCTATACATTACGATTCGTAAAAATGTTACAGCTTTAAAAAGTGTAAGGTCAAGTTGTGGTTATTTCGACATAAATTATTATCCTATAGCTACGGTATGTCACATGTTCTCTAACAAAGTTTTACTTCGTTCAAAATTAAGTATATAGTTAAAACTTTCACAGCTTACAAGAAATTTATTGTGAAGATTAAAGCTAATAAGATTTTCATAATCAAATGTTAGGTTTATTACATCGCGGCAAAATTGTAATTAATTATCTATATTCTCCGCGGCCTATATCAATCTATCATATTATAATTAATTTTGACATCAAATTTGTATTCAGTAACCTTGAGAGCTTTTACATAATTTAATTCTCACAATTTGACAAAAATCCAGCAAATTCTTAATTTTGACATATCATTGTCATTTTTTTTGTTTTAGCATCAAATTTAAGTGTTCAAGGACCTGAAGAATTTTTATACTTGAATAAACAAATGAATACTTAATTGGAAGCTTAATTTATAATACTTTCCCGTCATGAAATAGTATTTTTCTAAATTCTCAAGTTTTTGAAATTAGAACACACATAATAAAGCATTTTTAAAATTATTTTTGTTGAATATTACATAACATAATAATACGATTAATTACCTGTGCAAAGTATCCATGTCTACCATAACGTTAAGATGCGGATCGATCGCGTACAAATAAACGTCGGTGCTGAAAATGAAATAAATGAAAAATTCAATCGGCGATTGTATCAATTTAAATGATATCATTCATTTATTAAAATCGCTCTGCGATTCACTTACGAGGCAGTGTCAATCAAATTTTTCTCGATGTGGGGCTCCAATTTTCTTACTCGCACGTCCAAACCAGTGACATTCTGCAACGCGCTGAAAGATCACAGTTCGTAAATTCGCGATATTTTTTCCAGCAGTACACACACACTTACATGGTGATATTTCCGAGCTCCGGCTCGATCTCGATAGGTTTCCGTCCCATAACCATCACGATTTGCTTCTGATCGTCCAATACGTACACCTACAAATTCGGTTCAAGATACACATACTGGATAGCAAAACAGACTGTCGAGTGAGCGGAAAGAGAGAGCGAAGGAGGGTGTTTCCGTCTTTCGAAACATTCCATTTCCCCGTGGGGAAATTAAACCAAGTGCTATCTTTAACAAGGAGTAATTAAGATATACCGCATGTGAGAGACAGAGAAAGGGCGGAGAAAGGATGAGAAAGAGAGGGTAATGTGGAATATATACGACAGACAAACTTACGAAGACGTTGGCGATGCTGCTGCGCCCGCTCTCGGCGCCCTGTCTGTCGGTGGCCTTGACGTCGAAGCCGAAGACGCGACCGGCGTCGCGGCTGAAACTCGCCACGGATCGCACTTGACCGCTGAGTGGGTCAATGGCGAAGCGCGGAGCGTCCTCCCGACCGAGAATTTGGTAGCGTATCTCGCCGTTTATCCCCAGATCCGGATCCTCGGCCTGCGAATCCCAGCCAAGAGCGCACCCAAATAAATCTCGTCGACTTTATCCACTTTAAAGCTGATGTATATAGAACGATTCTTTTTCAGACACCCGGGGTTTTCTTTAGTTCGCCAAAGTTTTTTTTACATCCGATCTCATGTGCTCGAGAGATTTTTCAATTGTACGGAAAGTCTCCACTCTCAGAATATACGCGTTCGTTCATTCCATTAGCGCGCATTCTATTACATCGCAATTAACAGAATGTTCCGTATAGGTGACACGGCATTTACTATGTGAAAAAGCTATTTCGGAAAATCAAATAAAGCTCGAGAGAGACGCTCCAGAGAGACGAAAAGATAAAAAGAAGGCGGAGGAAATGGCGCAAAAAGCAAAATGGATTAAAACCAGCTCACTTTTAGTCGCGCAGCTCTGTGTGTATGTACGTACCTCCACTTTGACGACCTCGTAACCGTAATGAGCGGTAGTAGGTACAGCGGCGAGGATAGGCCTGTCTCTCGACTTGAACCTAGGCGCGTTGTCGTTCACATCCTTTATCCTGACGACCACTCTAGCCTCGTTAGGCGAAAGACCGTTCAGTCTCTCGCCGACGACCGGGTAAATCATCACCGGCATGCCGCGGCCGAGCTTCAATCGATCGACTCTGATTTTGGCCTCGTACCGATCTCTGATCTCTCGATCGATCTCCGTCATCAGATAGAGAGAACCGTTCTTCGGATCCACGGAGAAGTGATCCCTGCCATCGGAACCGTCAGCCGCAACGCTGTATCTTATATGATCGCCGTGATAATTATCGGCCAGATCGAGTTGCACGATCAGTAATGGCACAGAGGCGTTTTCGTCGACTTCCACCTCGTAATAACGATGTTGGAAGGTTGGCATCTTGTGCACCTCGTTGTCCGCTTCTTCGTCGTCGTCAACGTTCAGCACGTTGACGAGAACCACGGCCGAGGAGGTCAGACTGATCGGCGAACCCAGATCGCCCGCCGTGACGATCAAACGATGATCCTTCTTGGTCTCGTAATCGAGCTTGGCGATGGTCGTGATAACGCCTTCCTTGCTGTCCACCGCAAAGTACTGCTTCTCCGTGCGATCCTGATGACTGAGGTCGAACAGGATCAATCCGTTTCCGTTCCCGGCAAAATCGCTATCGTTTGCGTATACCTTAACCACTTGCGTGCCGATCGGGACATTCTCCAGAACGGAAACACGGTAAATCGGCAACCGATCATCCTTTTTCTCTAGCTCGTTGTAACCGTGGAACTTGGGCGCGTTGTCATTCACATCCAGCACATTGATCTCTACCTCCACGGACGAGCTCAGGCTCGGCAAACCTTGATCGCGCGCCACCACGAGAAGACGATGAGTCGCGGCTCTCTCGCGATCGAGAGTACCGCTCACTCTTATTATTCCCTCAGCAGGATCTACGTTAAACGAACGCGACGAGTTGCCGATCTTTTTCGAGTCCTCGTGGCTGGTAATCAACTCGTAGCTTAGATCGGCATTTGCGCCAAAATCGGCATCGAACGCCTTTATCCGCGCCGATCGCGCGATTGTTGTAGGTACCCTCAGCCAGGTCGAAGGTGTACCAGGATTTATCGAAGACGGGCGCGTGATCGTTGACGTCCGTCACGTGAATTCGAACGGTAATGTTGTCCGAAAGACCGCCCGAGTCCCTCGCCAGGACAAACAGCCGGATATCCTTCTCGGATGGTAAACTCCGGGCGATAGATATTTCGGCTGTACGCGGATCCAGGTGGAAATAACGACGACTGGTTGCGTCGTAACGACGCGACCTCACTCCGCTCAAGATTGTTTCGTTGCTCAGACTGTACGCTATCATCGCGTTTGCATCTTCATCCTTGTCGTCTGCCAGCAAGCGAATTATCGGCACGCCGATCGTCGTGTTCTCCGGTACCAGCAGCAACGGCGAACGTCGCCCGCCGTCGCTACCTTGCTGAGACGTTGCCCCATCCCCGGTCTCGGGTACACTCGGATCATGCGATACGCGCACACCCTGATCCGGCAGAACCACCATTCGTATAAACTTTGGAGCGTTGTCGTTCGCGTCGAGCACCATTATCTTCAGAGCACTTTCCGACTTCAGCCCACCTATGATACGAGAAGCGCCTTTGAAACACTCGTTTCCGAACTCGATTTTAAAATACATCTTTCGAACTGTTTCATACTAAATCAATTTTTAGAAATATTTTTATAACAACAATTTTAGAAACAAATAAATTATCCGCGTTATGTTAATTATTAACAGATTAAATTATTATAATTTTATGTATATTTTAAAATTCATTTATATTTATTATTATTTTATCTCGTCATGATATTTAAAAGTTAGATAGTCTAATAAATAAAAATATTAAAGATATTAAAAAATGTGAAATAATAGAAAAATAAATAAAAAACAAATACACTTACCTCTATCAGTGGCGATAACTTGCAGCTCGTAATTCGCTCGTGTTTCGCGATCCAGAACTCTATTGTCAATACCCACGAAGAAAATTCTGCCCGTTACTGGATCAATCCTAAACAGGCCGCTACCCTCGCCCTGTAGAGCAAACGTGAACTCCCGATTTCTGCCTTCATCTTTATCACTCGCCACGATCGGATCTGTCAGAACGATCTCCGTTCCCGAGGGACTATTTTCCATGATCTGACCTTCGTAAGCGGGCAGAGTGAATTTCGGCGCGTTATCGTTCTCGTCGTCGACGACAATTCGCACCTAAACATTTTTTTATTCCATCATTCAAAGCGACAAACCAACGCGAATAGCAAAGACGAAGGTACATATGTTAGACGTGGAAAATTTACCTGAAACACACCTACACCGCGCAAACCTTCGGCGATAACGGTGACACTATAATTTTCTCTCGTCTCGCGATCTAGGCCTCGAGGAGCATAGAGAGACCCGTCATTCATAATGGCGACATCCGGCACGTCCTGTTGATTAACGATAAGAAACTGAGTGCCAGATGCTGTGCCATTGTGCGGAAGCACTTGGCCGATCAATGCATCGGGAACGTTCTCCATCACATGGAAGACCAAAGGAGCAGTAGTCGTTCCTCTGCAATCAACGGTCAACTTCTGAATCGACAGTAGTATTGTATCGCGACATTTTTCCCGGCAAAGTCAATTGGCAAATCTCGCGTCGGAAATATATCAAAGGCATGCTGATGACAAAGTAATATAAATCTCTATTAACTGAAGTAAGAAATCGCCAGAATATTAATTGACAAAACTTCTCTTAATTGCGATCAACAATCGAAGAAAAGAGAAATTATTTAGTTTTTATTAAAAATATTTAATAAAAGATTATTTTATATGTTTAAATATAATTATATAATTTATTTTATTTTTGTGTTTTGATAAGTTTTGCTTTAATATGATTAGTGTTTTTCTCATAGTACTAATATTTATTTTTTAAGTTATTCAATTGTATATATTAATAATTATTTTTTTAGTAATACCTGAAAATTCAACTTTATTGTTGATATTCAATTGTTCTATATCTATTATATTAATTGTATATTTTTATTAGAATTTTAGTTGAATTTATAAGAAAATCAAAGACCAATAGATTTGAGAAAAATCTAAATTAATTTTAACATTTAATATTAAGTATTTTTTAAGAGGGTTTGTATGACAATCGTGATCAAAATCGAATTTCACTTACTTGGTAAAAATTCCCCTGTCGTCGTTCGGATCCACCACGTGAATGGAGACGTTCGTGATCAGCGTCAGCTCTCGCTCGTCAGTGACGATCGCCTCGAAGTCATATGCGGACCGATCGAAACGCTCGATCTCCTCCACGACAGTTATCGTGCCCGAGCGCTCCTCCACAGCAAATGGAACTGAAATCCGGTACGCATGCATGCGGCATGTGTTACGTATTTGCATGAATAATATAGGCGTTTCAATGCCTTTGTGTTTCCGTCCTCCGTCGAATATTAAAATTAGAACGCACCTAGGGACACCCCGTCCCTCTTTTATTCGACGGGTTTATTAGACCCGTCGCGTTAAGGATTCGCGGCGCGACTATGTGGCTTTTAATTCCCGCGGGCAACACGCAAGGTTAATTAACATATTAATTAACATATCGTGTCGTCACGTATAAATTATAATTATACGTACCTCCATCCTCGTAACCATGCAGGAGATCATAGATGAGATCGTTAGTTTTGACAGCGTCATTCAAGCGAATCTGCCCGACGCTGGTGCCTACAGGCACATTCGCGCCGACCCAAAATTCGTAAGGTGCGCCGACAAAATCTGGCTCCCACGAATCTGGACCTAAAATCCAAGTCACCTGATGTCGCAGTAAAAATAAAATAATCTAATGGATTTTACAAGGATCCGTTTAAAATTCTGTCGGATACTTGTAATCATTTATTTTCATTCTTCGAAAAATTACAATTCTAAAAGAATATTAATTTATTAATTAAAAATATCCCTAAATTATTGAAACAACATTTATTTTTGACTTCCAATAAAAGTTCTCGTTATTAAATGTGAATTGCTTTAGCTATATATAACTTTCTTACCGTCTGCTCGAAAAACGTCCACCGTGACGACCGCCAAGGAGAATCTTCTTTCGCTGGGGTTCGCCGGCTGATCAGCTGCTTCCACGAAAATCGCGTGCCTGCCCTCGAGTATCGGACTCTCCGACACCGTGATCAGACCCGTGCTTTCATTCACCGCAAACGGCGGTTTGCGCAACGTGGAGTTGCCTGCTTTTTGCAGCCGGTAGCGGACCAATCCATTGGGACCCAGATCGTCATCCATTGCGTGTACCTGGCCCAACACGGTGCCGATCTTCGCGTCGCTTCTCGCCACCAGTTCGTAAAGATTGCCCGGCACGAAGATGGGATTGTTATCGTTGGCATCGAGCAAAGTGATCCTCGACGTCCACGGAGGATCCACCGGAAGCTTCGCTCGTCACGACGCTAGGCTGATGCTCCACGGCGTGGACCTTCATCTTCAGACGACTTCGCTTCTCGCGGTCCAGGATCGTCTGATCCCGGACTGTAAGCCAGCCAGATGCTGGATCCACCGAGAAGGCGCCTGATAGATCCTCCAATCGATAATCAAACTTTCCATTTTCTCCCTGATCCTTGTCGCGGGCGATCACCTGCAGAACGCTGAAGCCGTTCGGCAGATTTTCCACGATGCTGATATTGTAGAGATCGACCTCGAATTGTGGCAGGTTGTCGTTCAGATCCAACACTTCCACCTCGACCCGCGCGACGGTCATCTTCAGCGGGTTGTCCACCTGCGACGCATGAACCTGAAGATTGAAAGTGTTGCCCGACAAGCTCCGCTCGGCGTCGAGATCAATCGCGCGTTTTAGGAATAGCGAACCGTTCTTCGGATCAAGATGGAAGAAGCTCCTCTCGTTCCCGGATATTATATCGTATCGCATCGGCACATTTATGTCCCGGTCGCGATCAACCGCGTGGATCGGACTGGTAAAGTTGATTTCTCTGAAGATTGGATATTCCTACGAGAAGAGCGAGAGACGAGTTTCTCAAATAAATTTATTTGATTATCATTTCAAATAAAATAAAGTTAAAATTAATAAAATAATTGATAAAATAAAATAAAATAAAATCATCACTTAATTTTCTTTAAGTAACAATTATCCGCATGTTTCTATTATGTCGCGATATTTAAATAATTCTCGATCAACTCAATTTGTATTTTTATTAGATCAATCCAACGACTTTAAAGACATAATTGATATCAATTTTTATAATCATACCGGCATAGGATAAAATTCTTGAATCTTCGTCTTGTAGATGTCCTGTGTAAACTTTGGATCAAGATCATCGTTGTCCAGCACAGTTATCTTTACAGTGCTGTCTGTGCTTTTAGCTGGAACGCCTCGATCCTAAAGCGTTTTTCCAAACATATAACATCACGAGACGCAATAAAATTAAATTAATTTAACTTATCACCACCGAGTTACTATCATACAATTTCTGCTAAACACATTAATCAAAGGTATTATACAAAATGCAATATACAATTATATAATTATTTGTTAATTTTCTCAAACAAGGAATAGAAAACTATAAAGAAAGAGAAAATGTCACGCTTTCGGATACTCACGGTCGCGGTAATAATCAGATTGAACTCGCGATCTCCACTATCGTAGTCGACCGGCTTGCGTAGGATCATGGCGGTTCTGTGTCCGGATTCGAGGGAAAATTTGCCCTGCTCGTTTCCTTTAACGATGGCATAATAGACGTCGCTGTTGGGCGTATTCGGCTTGTCGCCGTCCAGCGCGTGAATTCCGCGAAATATCGTCACACCTACGAGATTTTATTTCCTTATATCTCGCGTTCGAATAATTCTCCAAAGTCTGATGTCGCCGTAAATAAAATATCGCAATCGGAAAAATAAATGTCGAACGCGTTCAAGCGCACAGGATGAATCGTGAACAAGTATTTAATTTCCGCCGATCATATAAGATGAATTACATCACTTGACGCACGAAACAAATGGGATATTAATTAAGCTGAAATTTAGGTGCTAGCAAAACCGATAGTGTATGGGACTAATATCTCACCGACTGGCGTAAGCTCGTCCACCGACACGTGATAGGGCGCATCGACAAATTGTGGGGCGTGATCGTTTATATCCTCCACGTAGACCGTCACTGATAAATGCGCCGATACCTAAACATACAAACGCATAAGTCATACACGGATCGTTGTACCCGCTAAATTCATCTCTCTGCTCTAATCCTGAATTATCATGTCTGAAGGAATTCTTTACGACGCGACGTGTCGTAAAAACATTTGACTCTTGTGCCTTTTGGGAAATGAGAAAGGATCGACGCACGACGAATCTAGTACACGCGAAAGTCGTAATCATCGTAATCTAGTCGGGTAAATAGCGCGGTGTAAAGATCGCGACGCGCTATTGATCGCCACTTTTACACCCATCGCGCCGAATGTCTCGGAGCAAGTCGGGCGTTGAATTATTAAAAAGCGGGAAAGTGGACCGCGCGTGGAAAGAGAAAATATCATGATTTACATCCTCCGAAACGTTCGGAAATGAGAAATTCTAGAAACGCTCGACACATCGAGGGGCTATTAAATATATAAACGCGATATTACGCGGTGCACTAATGACTCTTAGCCGGGAAGCCTGAGAATCATTACATAAATGCTCGTTATCGTGCGCGAAAAAGCTTTAAAACAGGCGAAATCGTTCGTTTCTCGCACCGGTTCGAACCGGTCGTCGAACACTCCGATTGCCGATTAAACTCGAAATTACACGAACGACAAAAAAATCCACCGGCGATCAAAGAGCTATCGAATTCTATATAATAACTGGTATAATTGGAAAATCGATTAAATCACGCTTGAGTGTCTACTCTCAAACCGGTATTCTCGATTCGCTCGCAAAGGGGTCAACGACCTACAAAGCATTTTTCCCTATTCCAATTCAATAACTTACCGACGTGTCACCCGTACCCGAGTCGCAGGAAACTCGAAATTTTAACAGGTTTCTCGGAGATTCCGCGTCCACCAGATCCTCCAGTGATTGCGCCAGAATCAGGGAGACATGCGTCTTGTTCGTTTCCTTGTAAGCGAAAAAACCAGCGTCCTCCTCCTGTGAAATTTTTATTTTGCCGTCTCACGCCGGTGCTTTGTACACATATGTATAAAAGGAAAGTTAATACACACAACAAGGAATTACGTTATGTACCTTGTCGACCGGTGTAATGGCGAGTCGATCTCTCGGATAAACTTCCAGCGAGAGAATTTCAGTTCCTGTTTTTAGATTCTCCGGTACTCTTACAAATTTAAGATACTCTCCGACGGGATAAAATTGGCATCCTAATGAGATAAGACCTTCATTAATTTCCACGTAAATTAATTAAGAACAATTAAAATACAACAAGCACAAAAATTATATGCAGTTACTTATCACGAGAATACAATTGTATACAATTAAGTGGAATTAATTAAATTATTTTTAATTCGATTTTTTCTATCATAAAGTAGGAACCAAAAGAGAACAGCGAATACAATGACATAAACAGAGCTGTTTGTCTTTGTTGGTTGGGCATCAATTTTTGGCTACTTCAAAGTTTATGACAAGAGAAGATCAATATATGCAGTCAAAATAAAATATTTTGGAATCCCTGAATAGTTGCCTCTTCATGTTGTAAATAATTTTATCCGAAAAGAAACATGCATATGTAAATATGTAAATTTGTTGAATATGCAAATTTTTCATTTTTCCATTTATTAATAAAATAAAACGCAGTTACATTTATTATAATCGAGGAATAAAAGATTAGGAAAAGTTATCAAAAAAAAGTGCAAGTACAATATAAATAATTTGCTGTCATATATATATCACGTTTTTTTGCATTACATCTTGTACTTGAAGAATTCAATCTCTCTTTGCAAGATTAAATTTCTCCGTAATACTTAAATAATGGGCCTTCTCGCTTGCACAATTTATCATGTAGCTCAAGTACTTCAAGTGCATGCGTAAAACATCAGCAAAAGATCTATGCGATTCGATCCTCTCGTGCAATTCCCTCGTTAATAAAAACTATCGAAACTCCCGATGAAATCTCTCACGTACGTATAGCGTATAATCTTTTAATCGCTCAAAGCACAACATAGAACAGAGCGCAAAAACGAACGATCGCGATGTGTCTCAACCCTTGTAAACAGAGAAGTAGTTTTCTTGTTTTAAATTATTTTCGCAATTACTTCAGATAATACAAAAGCGATTCGCAAACACTGATTGCTGTCTGTTTGAGATTCTCTTCTGCACTTATGTATTTCAAATAATAAACGTCATCCTCGCGGATCTGGCACACACATATTTCGTCACTACAAAACGCGATCCTGGACTTTGCGCCATTGTTGCGAGTTCACATACAAACGACCAATTATCCAGCATAATCTGAACGCGAGAGTGAAACATCGCTTCCGACTGCGAAAGGGAACAGATCGAGAGATGATAATGGGAACGTTATCTAGCAACTAAGGCGGAAGCTCTCCGATCTTATCTGAAATTTATTCAGAAGGTCTGAGATCGTTCGGTCGATCGGATCAGGGTTTGTGCGGTGCATCACGCGGGTGCATCTTCTCTTCGCTGATGATGATACGTATTCGTGATGATTAAATGCTACGTGCCCTCGTTAAGATATATTTACGGTTCCCTCGTGCGAATCAAGACTTTTTTATCTTCTTCCGCATCGTAAAAACGTCGCGCGATGACGATTCGTTTCGAGCATTCGCGAGCTACCGAGCGGACCATCCTCTTATATTCCCATCTAAGTTTTTTCCACGGCTCTGCTGCGTCGGAGCTGGGGCAATCGCGATGTAAACACTTCCATGGTCCATATACTATATATATTGCAGAAACATACAGGGTGAATTAGAACGTCAAGGAGCGACGAGATGAACAAAATACTTTTTATAATAATAATACATTGCTCGTCTGCCGATCTGTTCTGTTATTGAAACTGTTTGAAACGTCTTTATCCACTTGAGAATATTTCGACGCAATATTTATCAATTTATTAGTACATATACTTCTCTGCATGTTTTGCAAGATCTTTTCCGTCTTCAATAACTGAGATAAAGAATATAGACTCCTTTCTACACCCTCAAAGAATATTTTTATCAAATCATAACCAATAGGCTATACAAGTGTGTTAATATTTAAATTATTCTGAAAAAAAGAGAAAATAACAAGCGCCTCATATAATGTCGCATCTTACGGGTTGCCCTTATCTTTCGATACACTGTGTATAATAGGTGCGAGAAAAGCCGGTTTTAGTTAGGATTTCTTGCGTAACCCTATCGCATCCGGATCTCATAAATCTCAATCCACTCGGAGGTAAGTTCGGGCTTGATACATTGTTATTCTGCCCTATTTATGTCGCGGCGGGGCTAATCCCAGCATCATTAGTTATCCCGTTTCGAAGCTCGGGGCCCTCTCTCGACAACAAGTACCGATCCGCGTTTTGTTGCCGCGGCTAAATAATTAGATTAAGCAGCAACGTGGCCGCAGGTGGCCGGTTGCACTTATCACACGTTAGACTTTCACCTTATCGCGCGGTGAATGTAACTCATGTTGCTCCGAGAAGCGGACGCTCGCTCGTGCGTACATACAACACGCCACTTAAACTCCGCGCTTTTTGTTTTTCTTTTCATCGATTTTACCGCTAGATTTACGTACATACGCTTTCTTTCTTTCGAACGATCGTATCCTTCCGTTACATATTTTACAAATGTTTTTTTTAACGAAAAAGAAGTCTCTATCTCAAGTCTGATATATTACTCGCACTTTAATATATTTTAAAAAATCTTCGTATATTTTTAATGCATCAGGCAATCGAATAATTTCCCTAATATTTCCGTTCACTCTCCATTCTTATTCCGATGCACGCACGCAGAATAAAAATTCATGTTGATCTTGTGCAGAAAGTAATAAACAAGAAAAGGAAAACATTAATTAAAAATAAGGAAATTAAAAGTGTTGAGGATAGTGATATATAAGAAATATGAGTGAGTAGAAAAAAAATGCAAAGATTCGACCGCACTCGATAACGTGTTGTCGCGTCAGATGCGGATCGGTTGCGCCTTAATTAGTGATTTACTTACGTGGCGGAACTAATTGAAAAATTCGCGTCTAATTATCATCGACGTTATAAACGCGGTTAAAAATAGCTTTACACTTTCTAACCATCTCGAAGAGACGCCAATCGAAGCAGTTTCTTGCGAGGTGCGAATGTGCGATGGTCGCTCTTTTATTAGACGTGTCGCTTTCTGATTATTATTATTCACGTTTGCTGACAGATTACGCGGGTAATGTAGCAAAACCTTGAACAATGCAACGCCAAGTGGTTTAATCGAGCAGAGATTTACTTAAGAAGAAATTCATCACTTTAAATTGCTACAAACATTTAAGTCACATGCGAAGCTTATAAGCCCCTCATTAATAATGGATAATATGAATAGAAATCATAATTTAAATCGTCGACTTTTTACACGAAAAATAAATTAAAGTAAATTTTTTTTAGATATCGCGCCTTAATCTCATAGCCGCTGTTACAATGCTTGATTGATCAAATTAATCAACGCCAACGTAATTGACTACTTCATTCTAATAACCCTAGCTTTTAATTGCATGATCGATGCGATAATATTTATCCCAAGCAATAATTCTCTACATGCTCGCAACCAGTATTAAATCTTCTGAAGCTTTACTTCCTAGATCTGAGTAAAAGAGTAAAATGTGGAAGGATTATGGACATGTTTTAAAGAAATCACACTTCGTGGAAATCGCATCTCTTTCTCTCTCTCTCGTTCTATCTTTATCTCTCACCTCTGTCTCTCGAGTCGAGAGGCGAGAGAAGAATTACTTTTGAAAGGCAAGCGGGCCAAGAAAATCACAAGCGCTCGACACATCTCTATCCAAACGGACGTTATATGCCGTATGCGACAATGGCTACGCTTTCCTGTGTACACACGATGATATCCACACACATACACATGCACACACACACATACGCGCACGCGTGTCGTTGCATTTACAGAGATAAGCTCGCTCCTTTCTGAAGCTTTGACAAAGTGGGCCAAGGTCGGCCGACTTTTTGCGCACTTGTCCGTAGTTTCTTCAGTTTGGGACACGCGGTGATCCGATGCTATAAACTTTCACAGAAATGTGCCTTCTTATCGTATCTATCGCGCGAGCGATCATCTGTAATCTTAAATGTCTGATCTTGATATTTCAACAAGAGTTGACATCAAAATAAATTCGCGCACTGCTGATGCGACGATAAATCTTTGGTCGCGATGCAAATTATATACGGGAAATACTTCATCGCTGCCACCTGCATCACTAGGTGACAAGAGTGTGTGACAGATGATCATCCGCTGCGAGCGAAGTTTACGAGGCGCAAAAATGCACGTTGTGATTCACGCGAGCGGCTCAATCAATTAAATGCGTCCAATATATATTTGAATCTAACGAGATTTTTGACGACGAGAAAAGTCTCGTCTTGTGAGGAAATTCATCAACTATACCACCTACAAATTGATGTAGACGCCCGGCCGCGATCTCACGATCTAAAATGGTAACGATGGGAATTAACAGCCCATCTCCGGCATCTTCTTCGCTCGTACGTATATCCGTGTGCTGGGGCAAAGTAGGGTATACATACGAGATTTGCGAGCATTGTTACCGGCGACAATGCAAACTGCACGAGAGCACGTTGCTCAGGCTGCTCTATATAGAGGCTAATTAGACTTTAGTTCGAATCGCTCAAATTACCTTCCAATTGGCGTAGATGGGTCGTTGAAAAGGCGTAGACTTCTCTCTTTCATATTAATAGTTCATAAATAAATAAATAATAATAATCGTTAACAATAGAAGAAGTGGGACTCTAATAAAATTGTCGACTTGGATTCTTCGGAAGAATGTTCTTAATATTATAAATATTCATCAATCATTTTTATAGAGTACATTATTTCGCACAGAATTTATTATGAAACATTTACATTTAACAATTTTCATAGATTAATTAATAAAATTAATCGAAATAGAAAAGGTAACTTTTTTCAACCGGATGCTCTAAATAAACAAAATATGTATATATCTAACATGACAAATTATATAGTATTTTATTGGATAAAAAATATTTGTATATCTAGAATTAATATTCGTATACATCTATCTATTTCTACCTAGCTTAATAGTTTACTTTTCGATATCTCAGACTCTACTTTCTACGTTCAACTGAATAAGATAAATCGTAAGCGATAAGCGGGAAAGAGTTAATGTTCAGTTTAGAAAACGCATTGAAACGTTTATTTTTTCACGTTCTTAAACAGACATGACTTATTTTTCTATTCGGCGATTCGATTTCCCAGAGGATAGTCTTTAAACCCGTATATGGATCAGAAGGATAACAATTACAGAAATCCAGGTGAGTGAGAGCACACACCTGTACCACATACCTGTTATATACTGCACTCGAACGAAGAGCATCAGCAAAACCGCCGTGATCAGTCGGGAATGCGGCTGAGAAAAGGTGTACGTCCACCTTGGACGCGACATTTTTGGCTCCCTCTGCTTCCGCCGCGTCAGTATCAGGCCTTTATATTCTCGTACATCCCTGAAATTCATCACCGTGAGTCGACGTCTACCTGGCGTGAGCAGGTCTAGTCGGCGAGCGCAGAACCGTGACGGCGCATCTCCGCAGGTTGCGCTCGTTGCAAGGTGCAGCCTACGTACGTGCATAGGTAACCATGCAGCCGCGTCGTAAAAGTTAAGTGCGCTACTCACGATTGAGGGAAAAGGAAATAATCGCCGCGCGTTCTCCGATATACACGCACGCGGGAACGGTTTATTTACCCCGTGTGGTTTCATCTTCTTCCTACGTTGTGCGAGAAGCGACTTCGGACTTTTGCAATCGACGCTCTAAACTCCTACTGCAAAACGCGCATCGCGAGTTTTGAAACTGCGTTGCATACATCGTTTCTCATTAGATTGGAAGAGAAATTTTTCATGTATTCCCGCAGTTTATTCTGAACCTTTATGCGCGAAACAATATCTCTTGTTTAAGATCGAAAGTGAATTTCTATACGCGCAGATATGTGAAATGAAATGTTCTTTTTTGTCCGCCTTTTTTTCATGAAGTTATTACAGGATTTCTTCACTTTCATTTCGTATTACATTCTTTTTTAATAAGATTCTTTAATTTAGAGTCTTAATTTAGAGCCCGTTTTTCCTGCAATAAATGATTCCATTCGAACCAATCAGTGAAAACAATCTTCTCTATATAGACAGAATAATTTAAATAATAGAAGATTTAAAAATACAATACTAAAATTGTTTATCTTACTAATAATTTAATAAACCTTTTGAATAAATTTAAATACTTGATATTTTTTTAAATGATTCGAAGACCTCTATTTAATATGTATTTATATTTTAATATTTATAAATTAGATATTTATAATTATATATATATATACAAAAAATTATATAATATATACACAGAATATTAATAAAAGTTGAAAGAGCTCTACTTCAGATGCCTGAAACTGCGAGTGTCTAAAATCCGGAGCAAAAATGTCATCAATCAATCTTCATTTAGTCTTACGAAATAGCAAAAAAGATATAATCCTTGCAAAATAATATACCAATTTCACACTATTCGATTCGGACACTAGACGTCGATTGCCGTAGAAAGAAGCTCGCGTGTGCGCGCATAGTACATGAAGAAAAAAACATGGCGACAAATCGACGTGAAGATCTATGCCGAGGTTCTTGCATACTTACGATTTCACTTTCGACGAAACAAGCGACCGTAACTCGAACAAATTGACGTTATGCGATTTGTGCTTGCTTGATCAATTTTATATTTTCCGAGAGAAGAAATGTACCTTTTCTTCGGATTGTTTTTTATTTGCATTCGCACGTGCGCGTGTCTCTCCTCTCGGAAACGAATCTACATTTATATTAAATTGAGATTGTTCCTTATAAAAAAAAATCTCTCATGCAAGATTCAGAATGGAGAAACCCCACGATTACAATCTTAAACATTTCTCTTCATCATGCATTCTTATATTCTATATATTCTTTAGTCTGTGTCTTTGCCGGATGAAACTTTCGCGCATCGCGTTTCACGGTCAAATGTCATTTATCTCGGCCAGATGCGGGTCATGTATGCGTGCCACATATCATCGATCGTACACTATTGAAATTCCAAAATAAAAAAAACCTGTCCGAAAATAATAAATCTTTTTTAAAAAATTTTGTAAAAGACATTCTAAAATAATAAAATATAATAAATAATAAAAAGACATATAAGACTTAAGAATATTCTCTATAGACCTATATTTAAATACTCATTGTAAAAAAACTTTTAAAAGTCTTTTGGAAAAATAAAAGTATAAATTGTGGAAAATCGTATTCTTATTTTTTTATTAATTAAAATAGCATTTAAACTTTTGTTTTAATAAAAATTAAGTAGTATTTTCTGTATATGCGAGATTGAGATAAATCAGATAAATTATTACCGAAAATAGATAAAAATTTACAATATTGTTATAAATTAAATGTGTTAAAATATTGTAATATGTCAAGATAATTTCTCATATGTAAATCGAATTTAAATTAATCGGAAGGAGAGAAAACTATATATTTCTCAGCCTATGTCTTTTTGATTATTCTCAATGAAATACTCGATTAATTTTTCTGTTTTTTATAAGAGAGAAAGAGAGAGAGAGAGAGAGATTGCAAATATTGAAGACAAGTATGTTTGTCTTTTAGAATATTTCAATAGACTTTCGCTCGCGATTATTCGTTCGCGTCGCGTTTCGCGAATATATAAAATAATTCTACTTCTCGCGACGTTTATCTCTCAGCGAGAAAATGTTGAGCGGTGATAAAACGATGGTAAGTAGTGCATTTATAGATGATCTTAAGAGAGAAAAAGAGAGAGGAGCAGCGTTTATTGATTCGTCGAATAATAAAAATCAGCCGTATGGATAGTGGATGTAGGAGCGGAAAATGCGCTGTGTAGGTGTCTGGAATTCTAAATGACAGAGTCAAGTGCACTCTTGGATAATCGGCCCTAAAAGCGCGAGCATACCGCGCGAGGAATGTCCTTTCGAGCGAATATATTTCTTCCTCGAGAGTTCTTATGACCTGTGTAATATCAATATACTTCCTATATGCGCAAGAGAACAGGAGAATCAGGAAAACTTTCGCTATTACGTGTTTCGCGCGAGCCAACGGTAGCTGTCACGCTCGGACGAGGTTTCCAGGCATCATCGAACCGATTGAAAAATAGACCTACATACGGTCTAACTAACTGACCATTCGCCGCCATTCGAGACCTAATACTGCATTTTATAACTTTAATCCCGCACGAGCGGATTCATTATCGAAGGGATAGAAAGGAAGTGAGTGATTATCCTGATGACAAGGGACGAACGACATTGACGGCAATAACTGTGATTTCTTACTAGTTGGACGATAATTAGGTTGCGCACTTATACGCCATTCGAACGTATAAATGTTTAATATAAGACTTTTCAAGAAAAGCTTAGAGTTTACGAAACGTCTAAAATATTATATACATTATATGAAATGATAAGGTGATGTGATTTTTATTTAAAAACTTGAGAAAATGAATGGAAATTTTATACCACATTGCATTGAATTTTTCGACGATGAGCAAATTAAAAATATCTCGCGCTATGCAACTTTTATCCCAAAATAAGTTATATTCTAATAATAGAAACTAGACTATTTTAATATCAAAAGTTGAGAAGTGTGTTTTGCTTTTGTATCTAAAAAAAAATGTCCGATTTCCAAACTCGATATCAGTTGCCAGCCGCGTTTTTGTTCGCCAGCGACAAAATGACAAAACTTTCGCTCTAATTCGTGCCTTCACGAGTGAACGGAATTTGTCGCGGTCGATTGGATGAGTGTGCACATCGTCGCTGCACGATTTATATCGACCAAGAATCGAATTTTCGAAATTCGGTGACGCACTCGAACATGCTTAGTCAAAAAGCTAAAAAAATGATCCGTCCATCCGAGATGAGCCGATCGTGCGCGAGCATTTTGCACTGACCTTGCAGAGAGCACCAGACGAGAGGAACCGCTCGCACCGGAAACCCAAGGTCTCGCAAGATACACTCCGAGGACACTCCACGCGACACACTCTCCGACCGAGTGAACTGCCCTCCTTCGTGCGAGCTAATAAAAGACACCGTTTGTCGAACGAAATCTTCGGGATGCAACTCTTTCTCTTCTTTCTCTCTCACTGTCCACCTACGGGGCACTTTTGCCTTTGCGTTTCACGAGTGACTGATCGCGGATATACATGTATGCATTTCGCCACTTTCGGTGCACCTTCGACTGTCCCCCTCTCCGAGAAGGAGACCCCTCTCTTGAAATAACGTATCCCGTTTCGCTGTATCAGTTTCAAGTGATTCGTGTACCTAGCACACACCTAGCAGGCGCCGCTTACGTGCCTCGAACGTACGAGGAAGGAATGGCTAAATGTTCGCTGCAGGTATAGCAATGTACCTAACTACTCTCTTCTAGGTTTATCCCCCTTTCCGGGCGTCCTTTCGCTTTCAGCGGCCACTGACCACCGATACTCAGCTCTCCATGCACTGTGTAGCACCGAACGAGTGCAGCCTTACTTCCTTCACTTTGAGATTCCCTTCGATGCACTCTCGCGGATCGCATTACAACGCCAGCGTGACTTTAGATCTTGGAGCGTTTAAGAGGTTGTTGAAGGCGTGGTGCATTATTGTGGCATACGTGTCAAGTTCATGGTCTTTCGCTTGGCTAAAGTTAACATTCGTTCCGTCGCGCATTTTTCGATTTCCAAAATATATCAAGACAAATTCACTTCTCGACCGAAATTGTGTGTATCTGTAAATACATTTTATGAGATACGCGTAATCCTTGAAACTAATTTTTTTCTTATTATTCTCAAACAGAAATCAATGATTATAAAAATTCGATGTTAAATAATTCAGTATTCTTTAGTATACTTATATATATTTAATATTTTCAAAAATATATATATATATATATTATATACTAGTTAAAAGAATTAATTGCATAAAATTAAAGTGACATTTCTAAGCCTTTATTTATTTGTTCTATTCTGATCAGACTGTAATGTTTCAAGTTGTATTTGATCAACCATTTCACTTTCGATGTAGCGTAGACTGTATCTCATAAAATGTTAACAAATCGATCGATCAGCGCGCAATCGCAAAAATCCAAATTATAAGAACAGATTTCACCATGTGGCGGATCGTAAAACTTATCTGCTCGCATAATGCAGAGCTTTTTTGCGCCCGTCGCGGTGGTTTCACTATAGAATAGATATTTGCATGGCATTATCAAGCGTGCCAAAGCAGAAGAAGAAAGTCTGAACGCTGCACCTTCAGTTATTCTAATTTCTGTGTCCGTCGTATTACAGTTAACGATAATCGGTATCAAGAGAAAGAGAGAGAGTAAAAATTGACTTACAAATTATGGAGAGCTTCTCCGATTCGCGGTGGGACAGTTAAAAGTTCATCGAACGCTTTCGTTTCTTTTACTGCATTTCTGGACCATCACGCAGCTTGTTTGTCGTACGGGAAAAAGTAATAACCATCGGCGCCGTCTCGTCTAAAAACGAACTTTTTCCTTTTTTTTTCTCCACGTTCATCTCGCGTTCCTTGCGCGTTGCGCCCCTTCGTTTTTACGACTTTTGCGAGCTATCGGCTCCGGAGGGCCAAACAGCCGGGACGGAAAAATTATTAGAATTGTCGGTTACACAAAAATGTACGGAATATCACCGAGTGGCCGCCAAACTTTACAAAACATACCTATAAAAGAGCGAAAGAGAGAACATTTATCGTCGGGGAGAAAATTATAGATGTAGAACCACTTGCAAATAGTATAGTATCGCGTTGACTTGATGTGCAACGACTATTTGTCATTATACGAGTGATGTAACCAACGTCCGTTTTACTTTCGAAAGCGCAAACGTATCGTGATGTACGGTACGTTTATTATTCGCGTGTATTTTACATTAAGAGAGCTTTCCATATTTCTCTCTGTTTCGAGAGAGAGAAAGATTCGCGGAGAAGAGACGCCAAATGTTGGAAGCGCCATCGTATTTTCCGTCTCGACCTTGGCCCGGTTTACGATAAAGCAATTCCTAATGACTTAGGCCGACGCGAAAGCGATTGTTTTACAACTATCGGAATAATCGATATCTCGCTGCTGCATCGCATTGTACCGCATCGGTTTGTGCAGACCTTAGACCTCGGAACGAGACTGCGGCGGACAGGCTGCAAACGAGCCAGTATTTAAGAGAATCCGGTCTCGTGCCAAAGGGGCTACAAGTCGTCGCGAGTGTTCCAGATGCGAGAGAGCTTCAACTATATGTGAAAACGTCCCTCGGACTCTTGCCATTTTTTTATCCACCTCGATCGATCCGACATTTTTTCTCTTAACAAGAATAGTAAATATCCAATCAAGTTTTATATATCAATGGAAATTTAATTACAGACGGAAAAAGAAACCTTCTTCTTCATTTAATAATCATTTCGAATGGATTCATGGTTTTTCGCGAAATTCACTCATAATATTTGACGAGAACAAAACTATTTGATTACAGAAATATTTGCTCGTTATAAATAATGCAAAAATTCCGATGTATATTTATATGTATATGTATGTATGCCTTTTTGAATTCGTGTTCGAAATCATTATTCGTGAATACATTTCGCTGCGCTGATTCTCTGAAATACGTGAAAGGCGAGGCATTATCGCACGCACGAGGCGGAAATATTATTCCTCTTTCTTTCGCGATAAATCGCCAACTATACCTGTCGTGCCAGACAATGTCGGTCATCGACGCTTTTCTCGAACGACGACGTTTCGCGCACTTTAAAATCAATCGAAAGTCTGGAGGAAAGTGCCTCGCGTTGATCCGCGCCGATTTTTCACTCCGCCTTTCGTGAACAAAACGGAACTTTCTTCTCTCTCTCTTAAAGTTCAAGGGGACGCTCTCTCCGTTCGTCGCGCATCAAGACGAATCAAGGAAGTATTATCCGTCGCGGCTGATTACACCCCATTCCGAAACGACGACGGTATCCAAGGACGACAACGCGCCGTCATTCGAAAATGAAACGTACGGACGAGAGGAGAGGCACAAAAGCAATTTATTCTTTTTCCACTTTAACTCACATTTCATCCGACGCTCCAATAAATTGTTATCGTCGCGGAGGATAAGCGATCGGAAATATTATTCTGTCCGATTATATCACCGTTCGTGACGAGCAAGATTAGATCCGGAAGCAACGAATTGTCCGTTCGATGAAAAGCGAAATAAAAAAGGCATTTAAAACATTCTTTTTTTTTAAGAACGAAAGAATTAAAAATACAAAATGAACATATTGTTTTGTTATCCTGAATTATTTTTTTTAAGTTATCTATATAGATGAAACTTTTTTGTAAAATCTCAGTTTTTATTAGATGAATTTAAAGCGAGACCATCTTCGTTCTCTTTAAAATACATTTACATATATTTTCCATTTTCATGGAAATGATTCCGAAATTATCTAAGCGGAACGTATTTAATTCTCATATGTTTCTCTGTTACAAAGAATTGAGAAGAATGTAATAATAATCTCGGTTTCTGATACGCTCAAAAGAGAAAGTAAAAAAATACATCACGCAAGATCGTTTTATTTGACATTATTATATATTATTTTACATCCTGACATTGATCAACATTCCGATTCGGACACACCCGCAAGACATGGATTGCACGAAGAACTTATTTCAAAGAGGACACAAAATAGAGAAAAAAATGTCAATCACTAACCTCTTCCAAATAAACTCTAACATCAATCAACGGATGTCTACAATAAAGTCTGACTCTCTATCTTACGGTACTTGGCAAAGTCATGCAATGCTCTAGTCCGTTTAGCTTGAAATTTTGAAACAACGACTGGATTTCATTTCAGATTCGTCCAACGCGTTAAATTTCAGGACCGAGTCCGATTTCCCGATTTTACGTTCTTTATACGACATTCGGGAATATATTCTCCGGGAAGACACAAGAGCGAGCAGACGAATGAGAAACTACTAAAGAGCACTGGACCATGATAGAGTGGACCGCGATGTTGGATCGTCAAGCTTGAGCGATCATCGGCGCACAAGAGATGACACGCTCGAGCGGATCATCGCTTCGACACAGTAATGAAGGATTTCGCCAGATTTAGCGGGACAAAGATGCGCTCGATTCGGTAGGCATCATCTTGGTAGAATAGCATCTTGAGCGTCGCGAGAAATAAGCGGGTATCGAAAATCTATCATCATACTCGCTTGTTAACCGATCATCAACTTCGATCTGATTTCTCACTCGACGCGGAAGAAGAATCGCCGATGAATCGAACGCATTTTCGCGTGTAACATTACTTCAATTACTATATCGTGCACCAATGATTATTTGTGTACAAACAAAATCTTTTTCTTTATTTATTTTCATTGATGAATCAAGCATGAAACGTCATGATTTTCCCTATAGTTAATAGTGCTAATACATACTGCACTTGTTAATTAAAATCCTAAATGATGTAAAAAATAGTATAACTTTTTTCAATATTTTAGAACACGAAATTAAATAAATAATTTTTAAAACATTTAAAATATAAACTAAAAATGAAATAAAAAAGCCTATATTAATAATTAGTAAAAAAAAGTGCAAGTTGCACTTCCACAATTAATATCTTTTCTGAATGATCCAGTGCTCACAATAATTCGCTTACGATATATTCTTGACACGCGTTAGTGGTATATCTTGATATGCGTAGAATTCCAAGCTTTCATACGGATATCAATAATTGGCAGGTATTACGACGTCTTAGTGAGATTGACCACGTGGCTCAGTAATTACGTCGGTCGCACTAGTCAGTAGTACCGTTTAACTCACATACATGTAATAAGTCTTTCGTCAAGAAATATATTGGTACGATGCGCAAAAGTTTCAAGATAAACATATGCCGCATCTTCAAGTTTCTAACAAGATATTATTATATATTATATTACTTCCTACAAGTCTTACATTCAACAAACACTTAAAATAATGCTATATATTTAACGTATTTGAATAATGTTCATATTTATATTCACGAAAAGCTTATGTGATTATTTTTAATATAATGAATATTTTTATTAGAGACACGACAAATATCAAGTATATGTTATCAAGTACACAACGTTGCATATATACAAATATTGCATTCAAGAAAAAAAATAAGAAAAAAATATTCCTTATAATTTTCTTTTCATATTTGATATGATTCGGCATCAGAAATGTTTTATTATGTCATAATTTTGAAAAACAAAGTTAAAAAAACTATTTTTAATGTAATTCATCATGCTACAACTGTGGTATGTGACGTGCTAGAAAAGTTTTACTTTACGTTTATACAGTTAGCATACCGTAAAAAGTTTCAACAATTTTTTTCGGAAAAGTATATTTCATAAAAACGTATTATACGAGAGAAAGAGGGAGATCCATTTCTGAATTTCCGCACGCGAGAACTGTTCGAAAGCAGGTTACGGGGCTAGCAGTCGGCGGTGAACAAAGTAAACAAAAAAAAAAAAAGGTAGAAGAATAAAATGGAATCCTTATTCCGCGGGCGATGAAGCCTCGAGCGTGAAGGCGTCGCTTGAATTTCAACTCGCGGCGGACTATCCGCTCGTTCCGTTTACAAACAGCCGCGAGGTGGAGTGGACCGAAAACGCGGGTCACCGAATGTTCTCGTTTGGCGAAATTTTTTTACATCGAGGAAACGGCGGGGTCAAGGTTCGCGCCACACCCAAAAAAATCAAGATATTCGTCAAGATAGAGAATAATGTGATTCAAAATTTGTATCATCTTGCAGGAGATCGGGAAGACGAAATTTATAAATTACAAAAGGAACAAATTCACAAATTGACATTTCTACACGTGAGAAACAATGTAGGAAGTCTACATTTTACGGTTCAATAAATCTGTATAATTTTATATAGAATGACCAGTAAAAAAATATTGTGATACAAGCACTGAGATAATCCCTCGTGAAAAGGCGAGTAAAACTATCGAACAAGATTTTTCCATTAGTTGCACTGCGCTTTCGGAAAAAAATAATTCTGTATATACATATATGATAAAAAAACACAATAATCTCAACAAAAGATAAAATCTTTTTCTAATTCAAGGAAATATAAATTGTTTCCCGTAATTTTTTTATGCTAAAAATAAATCTTCAAAATATACTACATATATCAATTCACGTGATTTTAAATTTCAAAATTGAGTTTTAATCAAACATTTTTCAATTGTTATCTATCTTATATAAGAGCTACTTAGATAATTGAATATAAATATAATATTAAAAATGTTTAACATAAGGAAATCAATATGACGGGTATATAAAAAGTTTTTTAGTATCCTTGCAAATAGCGTAGAGATTTTTCAAATTTCCAATTAGGAAACTTACGTTAAAATTGCTGATATGACGGTTATAATATTAAATAAGTTATAATTATAATTTTTTGCCGTGTAATAAACCCAACACTTGATCATGAGAAAATCTTATTAACTTTCATCTTTTCGACAAATTTCTTTTAAGTGTTGAAATTTTTAATAATACACGTGTAAGTTTGGGCGTAAAACAAAACTTTTTTACTGTTATATATCCTTATAATATGACGAATTACATTTAAAAAATAACTTTTTAATTAGCTTTATATTTTTTCAAAATTGTCCAACATAAATTTAATATAAAATTATCATTTTCTTAGAATATTTTTTTAAAACTATTTTTCACATAAAATTTCTATAGATAATATTATGAAACATATATAAGCATAATTTCAATATGATTACATCTTTCCATAATAATCACATGTTTCCATAATGAAATATATTTCCATAGTGATCATATAATTTCATACAACACATGTGCTTGAACATGCAACACTTGAAAAAATATGAATTGCACTTGTACATCTAACAGACTCATCATATTAATATAAGTACAAGCAATTAGGTAAAATCTTTTTCTATAAAAACAAATCAATAATTTTGAACAGGAAAAATGATCTCTATTTTATCGATTCTGTTGAATTGCGAGGCACGTTGAGAGTTTCATGTATCTTGATCCTGAACGCGAGCGAGACAAATATCGAAATACTCCGAACCGAAGACAAACGTCATGACGAATCGACTTCGCTTACCGGTAATGCGTATCCACCGATGCGATATCCCAGACATGTTCCACGGTCGTCCCTCAGTAATATTGCAAACGATCGGGAATGCGGCTCGCGTCGCGCGATTCGCGATTCACGATTCACCGTCACCGGGAGAGTTGAATGCACTCGGACTCTCTTCTCGCTCTCAGCTCCAATCGCTTCTTGCCGAGCCGACAGCCGACCGTACACTGGGCTGTACTTACCTGCGCTCACCTGGCTAGCGTATCCTGCTAGCGGGCAGATGAGAGGATTCCTATTCCTTCCGGGTTCTGCGCGATCGCTCTTCTCTCGGCTCTTCTTCCCCTCGATTGTTTCGCTCGTCACTCATCATTCGGCTTGTCATGCTTTAACACTTAGTAGTAAGTCATCTGGCGGTCTTTATAGCCGATTCTCGCAGGTGTAACAGTTTATCTCGAGTACTTTTACATATTCGATTCTTATAGTCCGCTCCTCTATATAATCGAGCGAGCGTCGACTGACTTCAATCTCTATTCAAGTAAAATCTAATATTGACTCAGGAACGGGATTTTGCCTTACCAATTATTCTCCCTTCTCGCCAAAATTTATTTTGTCAAAAAAAGAGAGAAACTTTATATTCATTCGAGTCAAGTATTCGAGCCTTGGCAGGAAAAATGCTTTTCAACTCGACCAAAGAATAGAAAAAGGGATACTATTTCGAGATATATCCTGTATAAAGCAAATTTATCTGCCAGGTGCAAACTTGCACGTTACAGACGTAATCAAGCGAGATCAAATCGATTCATATCAAAAATCACTATCAAACGACGTAAATGTCCAAAGTGGCCGGGCGAAAGCGAAAGGGATACGGACTAGCCGTATCTTTTTGCAAGCTAAAGGATCGCGCTAAAAGATATAAGGAAAACGCACACGTATGACGAGATACGGAGACTAGTTCTGTCGAGGCGACATGCAAAAATTAAATAAATGTGTTACCTTTTCGATACACACACATATTATATGTATAGCGGCTCGGAAAACGGGTTCGCATAAACTACAAAACACGCCGTCCTTGCACGCATTTTCATGCAAAACACGTAACCACATACCAGTAATCAAAGATAGACAAGATACACAAGAAACCGTATTGTACGCAAAATTCGCATGCAAAACGGATCGTTTTAACGGTAAATTTATCTTTACAGATTGTCACACTCGCGAAAAATATTACGAACAAAGTACAGGTCGAACAAAGCTACACTAGAACAAAATTTGTTAACTCGATTAAACCTTTTAACTAAATATTATCTTGTTAATATTGAACATATATTAGTATTTAAATCAAATATACATTTTGTTCAATTTAATATGTTACATTTTATTTAAATATTTTTATATGTTTAATTAACAAACTAATATTTAGTTGAAAGGTTTAATGAAGTTAACAAATTTTTTTTAATGTAGCTTTGTTCGACTTATATACTAAATGTCTTGCCAATTTTGACAATTCAATATTATTGTTGCAAAGTTTTGTAAAAAAATTAATTGTTTAAATGTCTACATTACATTAATATAATCCGTAGATTTAGTAATTTGTCCTTATATCAAAGCAAGTTTCCAAAAATGTTACTTTATTAATTTAATTTTACACGAAACTCCAATTTTCTACTTGTTTTGTAAATAAGGATTGAAACTCGTTCTATTAAATTGATGCAAAGTTTATTGAAAAGTTTGTCGTTTATTATTAAGTTTAAATGCATTCTCCAGCACTTACAAATCACTACACAGAGATAATTTTCTCTTAGAGTTTATCCTGAAAATCATGGTAATCGTGAGACAATATGATATTAAAAGACTTTTACAAGAATTTCTCTGATTAATATTTATCACAATAAACAATATTAATATCTACCACAATAAGATATAAAATATGTTCGATTAATTTTACTAAAATATATAGTTTCAATAATTTTGAAATATATTTAAAAACTTATATTAAAATTTTAATAATTCTTTAAGTGTTTTAAATCCAGTTTAATCGCTCATAATAATTTTAACATACAGGTACAGCATCATAATTTTCGACTTATTATCAAACATGATAAAATTTGTAATAAATTTTGCAGTAGAACATAATGAAAAATTCTCTCCGTGTAGATTATGATTAATGAAATTTGCAATGCAACAATAAACCGGATCAATTTTCTTCATTTGCCGAGTGAAAGTAATGTATCGAAAATCGATCACGACAAAACGAAATGTAACGAAACACACGAACTGAATTGACTTAGGAATCTCGCGACTTATTCTCGTCACCTATAGCGTAGAATAACAATGCGACTTTTACGTGGAAACTAGGTTGAAGAAAAAAGAATGTGTGCAAGTTTGAGAGCATCGAAAGAAACAATGCTGCGTTGAACTTTTTTCGCATGATATTTATCTTTCCGAGCTAATTAAGCGAGCTATACCTTTACCTATTAGCTCTGAAGCTCATTGAAAACCATTCGATAAGTCAAATGTTTGCTGTCTTCTTATAATTGATTTTACGATGTAATTGGAAGAAATATCAGAAAGAATATCAACTAATAATAACTCATCCAAACACGATTATCAAACCAACATTTTAAAAAAAGATAGTCATATATTTTCATTTTTGTAAAATTAGAGATAATTAATTGTTGTGGATTTTTTTAAACTTTTATATACACGTAGATTTATGTACGCACAATTTATAGAAAATATAAAATAACTGCGAAAGTGACTATCCTTTTTAATTTCAAAATCTCTCTCTTTTTCTCTTTCTCTTAACCTTTTTAAAAATTAAAATCAAGACTTATAATAATAAAAATCACTGTAATACAATTTATATAATAAATGTACTATAAAACCTTATTTAATATTGATTATATAAAATTATGATAAAATTAGAATCATATATATTTTCAAGATTGTAATTCTAAATTATTTCTTTAAAAGAAAAGATAAAAGAAAAGTATCATATACAAGAAGTTATGTTATATTGGCAAAATCCTGAATTAAAAATGCTATATATTTGTCAATTTTTTAATTCATAGCAAACATTTTCAAAGATATTGAAACAATAATGATTTAATAAATAAATATATATATATATATATATATATGTGTGTGTGTGTGTGTGTGTGTGTATGTATGTGTTTATATACACATATATACGTCGACGCCAAATATATAAGGTTAAAAAATTATGTTATTTACCGTATTATTAGAAATGTTTTTGCAGCAATTCTCATACACACTCGTACACAGACTTTTCCTCGCATGAATAAACAGCAACCTCACACATTTGTTACATAATTAGTACTGTGAAATTACATTTATTATTCGTATTACGATTTTTCTTGCTGTTTCTTATTTCACTCGCGATACTTCTAATGAGGGAGCGTTAATGCGCGCGAAAACGTCACGTGATTTAAGTCACGTGACTTTATAAAGTCACGTGACTTTTTCGCGCGTATTCTGATCTTCTGTTGATAAGTCGATTCGTTCTCTTATCTTCTACTGTAAAGTATAATCGCGTCAAATGTCAGAATTATTTTTCTTTTATACAATCTAATACATATATATATTAAATACTTTTCCGCATCTTATCTATTCGTCTTATCGCTAAGTAGCGCAATCAGGTGAAATGTGACAGTTCTGTCAAACACGAGAGAGTGGAAAATGTGCAATTAGAAATCAGATGATAGACATATATATACATTAACGCGAAATGCTCGATAAATTTAACGAAGAATGGAGAATTACCGATATTCTGTCATATAATGTAATGGTAAATTTGGGACAAAAGTGATATCTCGTATAATTCGCAGGAGAACTCGACCACGTGTATTAATTTATTTGTTTAGATGTGTTTTCGATCGAACGTATGTAAACACAAAATGTAGGATCACTTAACCTCCAATTTAAATACACTTGACAATCGATAGAAGTAAGACAGATCTAATAAAGATTTGTAAAACTTAAGATTGTTAAGCTAAAAAAGTGCAAAAAAAAAATAAATTACAATCTCGTTCCAATATTATACGAAAAGCATTACGATCGACACGATGAACGAGAACCTGGAGAACGTTACCCCGGAATCGTACTATGCTTTGTTAGTCGCTTTTGAAACAATGAAGGAACGTTGTCAGCGACTGCAGACGCGGCTGGTAGCTGCGGAGAAAGAGAACATGCGTCTTAAACTCGAATGTAGCAGGAACTCGTCGACAGCTGTCGTCAAAGCAAATAACAGCAGTGACGAGTCTACGCTGCAGGTCTGTGCAAAATTTGAAACAATTGAATAAACTATTTCCTTGGACTATGTTTAAATCCATATTTAAAACTAGATGGAGATTGCATAAGTCAAAACAAAAATTTTATAGCTCTGTAATGCATCTTTATTTGTTTCGCATATGTGGATTTAAAATTATGGATTACATCTTGAAATTTTTCCTTACTAATTAATCTATATCTTATTACTTTTCCTTACTTACTTTATCTATATAATTAAAGATACAATAGAATTATTGACATTGGGATATTGCTAAGAATATGCATATACAATGAAAATAATTTTAAAAATATGTTTAAAATATATCTAGCAGTATTTTGTAGTCCAAAATATTCAAATACCTATTTCAATGCAAATAATACAATTTTTTGGATTACAGGAAAAGATTGAGGAACTTACAAAACAAAAGTTGCAGCTATCTGATCATATGTTCATGGTAGCAGCAGAAAATCGTCAGTTATGGAATAGATTAACAAGGTTGACGAAGACTAATAAATCTCTAGGTAGTCAGTTGAATAAAATTTCAGATACACTTAAGCAGTATTCTCCTATGCAACCATCTGATATTACATGCAACATTCGTGATGCGTCTAGTTCAGATAATAATAAGAAATATTTACTAATGGATGGTTTGTATAAATATTAAAATATATTATACATTATCCATATATTAACCCTAAAGTACTATTATTCAAAACTATTATGTAATAACATATTATTTATATGTAAAATTTATGCATTATTGTTTAGGTGAGAAGGAACAAAGTTTGGAAGAAATATCTCTACGACTGATAAATAGTATTATGCTAGAAAAATCTGATCTTGAACAGCAATATGCCGAGGTAAGAAGGTAAAAATACTGTGATCAATTAATATATTTTATGCAATATTTGTCGTTTTATGCAGATGGTGGAGTTACAGAATAATTCGGAATTAAATTTACAAAAAATTGGTTTTACGTATCCAGAAGATTCTGATACAGATTCAGAACTGAAACAGCTTGAAATTCGATTGTCCCAAACTAAAGATGCCTTACTTGGACAGCAAACTAGATTAAAAAGGACCTTGCAGAACCTTAAAAAAATGAGAAAAGGTAAGATAAATTCAGTATTAAAACTAGTTCAGTAATCAGGATCCATCTCATCATTGTAAATATATTTATTTATGATTATTTTTCATTTTTTTATCATTGTAGTACAAGTTAGAATAATACAAAAAAATAATTTATAAATTTGTCAAGACTTATCTTATTGCCAAATATGTATACTTTCAGGCACAACATGTAATAATTGTCGAGAAAATGCAAATAAAAAAATGTGTCAAACGGGTACACAATTTGATTCCAATGATAGCTTCAAGGAGCATGGAGCTACTCAAACTAGTCTTATGACGCCTAGTATTTCTATAGAAAAATATTCTAACTTAAATGATAATCTAGATATAGCCAATACATGTCCATTATGTGGTACTGTTTATGGAAAATCCAAATCATTTACAGAATTTCATGAACATGTCTTAAATCATTTTACAAAGGATGTATCTACGAGTGACGATTTTGAACTTGTACATTGACTTTAGTATATAAATCGACATAAATTCATTATATATTAATTTGTTTTCTTCAGATGTCAACATGTATAAAAAAATATGGTGGTTGAGATAAAAAAATATTAGTATAAGTAAAATATGTATGATCTGACATTATAAATGCAACATAGAAACCGATGAAACAAAGGATGATCTTTGTATTGCAATATAGAACTATTTATTTTTATATCAATAAATACAATTTTAAATTGCAAAATTGGAATCTTTTATTTTCAAATAAGAAATAGTAAATGTAAATATTTATGTAATAAAAACACCATTTATGATGTTTTATTTTGTATAAATATGATTTATATTCGTCAATGAAATATAAAATAAGATTCTAATTTCTGAAAATGCCAGATATTCAACTATTTTGATACAAAGTCCGACTTTCAAATGTAACAGTTAATAAGCATGATTTTAAGTATATATACCTTATGCAAGATGTGTAGGTTTAACATCCTTCTCGTCTGATGGCTCCTGCGTTGTAGGCTCAAGTAAATTTCGATGAAACCACGAAGGTCTTTTCTTTGGTATTTCGACTACTCTTTGATTCTAAATTAAAGTTAATTTTTTATTAGTTGCAAGAAACTATGAATTATATATTATACAAATATATTTTAAATACCTTCCAAAATTCATGTGTTTTATCATCTTTTTCTCCATCATATAATACAATTACATTTTTCTCTACTGGACTTAAACCCAATTCTTTTTTTATGGCATCTCTTATTTCGCTAGTTTCAAGTTTTACTTTTTCATAGCAGTGTCCTACAGCAAAAGAATATATCATTAAAAGTTCATTTATTTACAAGTATTTATTTTAAATTATAATTTTCATATTCAACATCCTCAAGAATATCTGTTTTTTTTTTAATGTTTCTTTAAATTTATCTTATTATTACAATTATTATTTTATATTATTATTACTGATTAAAATTACCACATAAACGACCGGCTTCGTAATTGTGACCACAATTTGGACACATTAATATATCAGTTCTCGGAACAGGTGGCTTCCAGCCATATTTTTCACCTCCAAATCTCCTGTTAAGTCTCTTTTCTATAGTACGTCGTTTTTTTGGAACAGCCCATAGAATACCATCCTTGAGAATTTCTTCTAGAGAGCGATTATTAGGACGGTTAGCCAGTTTTGCATCATTTAGGAAACTGTTATTGTAGTCAATTGCACATAATCCTGCACAGAAAATTTAAAAACTTTCTTGTAAATACATTTCAAAATATATATCATAAAAAATATATCTACATTTTTCAATAGATTTTAAAGATTTAAATCAATTTACTCAACTTTTCTTAATATTTCGTAAACATATAAGAAAAGTTGACAGCACCAAACAAAATCTTTGCTTGAGGTTACAAAACATGACAAGTTTAAATAGTCATTCAAATTATTTTTCCCAACTTTTCACATATCAAATATAGAAATGTTCGATTTACCTGGAGGAAATCCACGGCCAAAAATTGTTTGAAAAATTGTTTGTTCAAATCTTTGAAAAGCCAAACATAACCTATTTATTATGCCGCCTGTCATTTTAAAATTGATACGCGTCGTAAAAATCGTTCAGTGTTAAATACAGTCGCGAAAATGAATAATAATTATTTGTAAATACTTTTACAAAACTTTTACAAATATCAAAATTAGTTTTTCGAGATTAAACAAATCATTCACTAATAAATCTTAACTCGCACATGGTTGAAGCTCGGCACTTTTAGATAGAGCGCGTTCATATCTAGATATTTGTGCATCATGACTGTTTACTAAAAAAAATTCAAAATTATTTCTTTATTATTTCTAATAAATATATTAACAGATAATTTATTTTTTAAATTTAATTAATATTTTTCTCCATTGTCCAAAAAGAATCGGAATAAAGTGTGTAAATTTTTCCAGAGTTGGGAAGTAACGAGTTACTTGTAACGAAGTTACAGTTACAATTACTTTTTTTCGGTAACTATAACTTAACTTCGTTACTTTTCTCCATCTGTAACTATAACTGTAACTTACAAGGGAAGTTCGGCAAGTGTAAAATTCAAAAAAATCTGAAACTTTGTATAAGTTTAGAGTAGATATGAACCTAATCACGAAACAATTTTTTTTAGCTGTTGATATTCGGTTTTAGGGGTGCAGCATCCCCTTAAATAAAATCGGTGTTTACGTTTTCAAGCGAATATCGCCGAAATAATGAGAAATATAAAAAAATGTTTCCAGCAAAAGTTTTATGGTTTCGAAAGCTCTTTATAATGGCATGATCATATTTTGCAAAAATGTTTAATTTTTCAAAATACCCCCACCACGTATCTTTTTTTTTCATATTTAAATTTTTCTTGCAACTAAAATTAAAGTTTATTTCACGCCAAATTCAACCATATATAATAAAGTTGCGATCCGTAAACGTGTTTTTGAGAAATAAACTACGTACAGCTTGAGGTTCCGATGGATCATCAAAATCAAGTCCCCAATCATATTCAATCGTAATATCGTCTTTTAGAGAATCCCTTATTAAATTTGAAATTGCATCGTGGAGTTCTACTTCACGATGATTAACAGGAGTGACAGCGAGATTTGCAATGTGAAACGTTGTAATTAACAAATTTATAACGTTCGCCGTATTTATGGCCAACATTTTGACATAAATGCTTGAATAAATGTTATATGAAACTTTCCCACAGAAAGTATCACACGTACAATATATTAAATAACATGAATGAAATGCAGAAGCGGATGGCTTTTATACTAATTGTATAAGGAAAACGAACATTAAAGATAGCCTTCCCATAACCTTCCCTTTTATTGCATCACATCAATCTCGATAATCCTTCAACCTTTCAACTTCAAAGTTGATAACGTTCTCATAAATATAATGACGTACATAATAGGAAATATTACATATACGTTAGTGCAACCGTGTTTATTTCATTCTAGACGATAATCTTTAATTTTTTTTACCAAAGGTCTAAATCAGAAATTACTTTATCGATAACTTTGATTTTTCTCTTACGATACATTTTGACTATTATATTATTTATAAAATGTGTAATGTACAAAAATCAGTTACGTGATTAGATTTATTACGAATATCTGTTTCATCGTTATCTTGTATTGCGAAAAATTACAGAGAGAAGGGGAGAAAGAGAAGTCGTAGCCAAAATTAGCGGGCCGATAAAATTGACAGCATACCCTGTAAGGATGTTTTCAGTTTATTTCTCAAAAACACGTTTACGGATCGCAACTTTATTATATATGGTTGAATTTGGCGTGAAATAAACTTTAATTTTAGTTGCAAGAAAAATTTAAATATGAAAAAAAAAGATACGTGGTGGGGGTATTTTGAAAAATTAAACATTTTTGCAAAATATGATCATGCCATTATAAAGAGCTTTCGAAACCATAAAACTTTTGCTGGAAACATTTTTTTTATATTTCTCATTATTTCGGCGATATTCGCTTGAAAACGTAAACACCGATTTTATTTAAGGGGATGCTGCACCCCTAAAACCGAATATCAGCAGCTAAAAAAAATTGTTTCGTGATTAGGTTCATCTACTCTAAACTTATACAAAGTTTCAGATTTTTTTGAATTTTACACTTGCCGAACTTCCCTTGTTAGTTACATTTTTTTAGTAACTAGTAACTATTTTAATAGTTACTTTATTAGTTACTTTTTTTGGAAACATGCGCTAAAAGTATTGTTTAAGTATGGTAGCCGTTATATTATTAAATTAAATTTTGATAACAGTAGCATATGGATCTTCATATGATTTAATCTTTTACCTAAAATTTTCATTTTGTGTACATAAAATAATATAACACATAATTAAGATCGACCAATCACAGTCAAATATTTAAAAAAATTCTTAAAGGTAATAATTGATCGATTTGTTCGCACTTTGCGATTACCATTTAGTAACTTACTATAACTATTTTTACTGTTGTATATAAAGGTCATTCATACATTGATGTTAATTGCAAAGTCGCAAGCAAATCGATCAATATTACATTCAAGAATTTTTTTAAATACTTGACTGTAATTGTGCATAAAATGTAAGCTCCTTATATTTAAAACAATGTATAATTATTTTTAAAAAGTAACTGAAAAGTAACGACTCGTTACTTTTAGAGTAACTGTAACTGTAACGAGTTATTTTTTAAAATCGGTAACTTGTAACTGTAACTAGTTACTTTTTCAATAAAATAACTGTAACTAGTTACTTTTACAAAGTAACTTTTCCAACCCTGAATTTTTCTCTCATTTAATATAATGCATGCGCCCTCTCATTCATATAATTAAAAATGTAGAAAGTACAAGAAGATGATGTACGTGCATACATCTATAATGAACATATTTATAGAGTCTGACAGAGCGCGAGTGCGCATGCGTCTCTCAGTACTCGAAAGGAACGGACGAGAGGCTCATCTAAAGCGTCGAAAGAACCGAGACGGTCCGTACGGAGATTCCGACAAGTGGGATGGAAAAGGTGCCGGCGAGTGAGGAAGGGGACATAATTTTTTCAATGTGCGTTGGTGGGATCAGGAGCGGGTGGTCGGCTCGGCCAGCGACGAGTCCGTTCACTATAGTCCCCGCTATGGCAAGTATAGGATCGAGTAGACTTTGTGCTCACGCGGAGAAACTGTGCCAGTACGGACATTTCACCCAATTACGGAGGAAAGTTTCGACGACATGTGCGAAATCGCGACCGGATGCCTCGCGAACGAGCGGCGTGCTCTTCCAACACTGCCAGGTACGTTTTATTATTTATTCTCTCGATCTCGAATTGGCCCGCGTTCAGCCTCTCAACCAGGTCTTCCGGAGATTACCGACGATTTTCGAGCGCGATGCGATCGAAAAAACGCGCTGTTCCAGTCAATTTTCGCCCGATTTTCCTATTTCTTTTCGAGAAAGAGCCGACATAACCTACACTCACGAGTGACAGATTCGCGGCGTTTTGTCGCATAATCGAGTCGCGAGATCGCTGAACGCTGACAGTGACCTAGAATTGGAACAAATTATTCAAGTATTTCGTAGTATTACATTCGAAACGTGTACTTTCAAGTGATTGTTCCTTATGATTTTCGTTACATAAATTACATAACACATGGCTCGAGTAAGGTAGCAACTAGCGACCGTAATTCTGCTTGTCTTTATGGGTTATGTGTACTTGCCCTTATGAAACTAAGGGCCGAAACATAATTGTTACTTCTAGAATATGTATGCATAGGTAGAATAAGGTGACTTGATTGGTAAATATTTGAAACATCGTGATTTTACTGTCCTGTCAATTCTAGCAGACGATCTATACGACGTCTGCTAGTGAAGTTTCGCACGAGTCAAACGAGCGTCAAACGAGTGACAGTTTCTTGACAAAGACGCAAGAATTTTTAAATAAATAATCAGGCACGCATGATTATAATAATTCGTGCATAATACAGCCTCGTAATAAAAAGATTTAGTCGTAAAGCGGATAGATGTGTTGCATTGTTTTTAGAGATTGCATTGACTACGTGAGCGAATTCACGTTGTCTTTCTACGCATGCGCATTTAGCATTTAAATGCACTAACCTGCACATAGTATATTGCACGATGAAATATTGCTCGAATTTTATATTTTTCACTTTAAAGATTTATTTACATGTTAAAAAAATGATATTTTTGAGAATAATTATATAACAAATATGCATATAATTAAGAAATTCATAAAAATCAGTGAATAAATAATGAGAAAAATTCTGAAAAAAAAACGAAATATTAATTTAAAAAAGTGCAAATTTCTCGTATAAAACAAGTATTTCAATGCAGATATATTTTATTTTTATTTCAATGCACTCTTTGAAATTTTTCTATATTTAAGTAAAAGTAAAAGAACATTTATATATTCGGATTCTTTTAAAAATATTGTCCCTAAAAAAAGCATGTTGACGCTTTGCGCGCGTCATTGTTACGATTTTACTTAATAATTTTATGTAATTTTATTTAATTTTATTTTTATGAACTTGCCAAATTATTAATCCTCGCAATGACAGCTGCTACACAACACAAGCGCGTGCTTATACTTTCTAATATAATTCACAATTGATTAATGTTTATAAATAACCTCTAACAACTTTACAAAAATAAAACTAAACATATTGATTTTCATGTGTTTGTACTTATTGCAAAACAAGAAAAGTGAAAAGTTATAATTTTAAAAAATAATATAATTGCAATATTATATAAACATTTATAACACATTTAATAATCTCATAACACATTTAATATGCAACACATATAATATAATATTATTTATAATATAATATTTATAATATTGCAACACATGCAATATTATAAACATTTATAACACATTTAATAATCTTATATTGTAAAAATTTATTTTTTTTAATTGCTTGCGTCAAGCGTGACTTTTTAATTGTTGAACTTGTTGTACTTGTTTTTTTTTCCGACATAGAATATGTATCTATTTCTGTGATAAAATCCACATCTGTCATTAAAAATGAGAAGTATAATTTTCAACGGAAAATTACCATCAACTATAACGTGCATTAATTAATTATACATTTGCAATTATATTGCAAAACGCTTACAAGCAGAAAAATTTAAAAGCATTATGCAACGATCTTACAATTAAATTATTACAATATCAGCTGATATTTTAATCATTATTAGACATAATTCTGAACCTAATTGTATTACAAAAATATAAGATTAGAATATAAATAACGACAATTTATCTTTTGTTTTTTTTTAATTTGCATTTTCGGTTCATTTGCATGTTTTGATTAAAGTATCAGCGAATGTATAATCAATTAAGACGCTTCATAATACGCTAAATAATGGCAATTTTGCGTAAAAACAACTTTTTACGTTGAAAATTTAACTTCTTATTTTGAATAATAGATGTAGATGTTTTCTCATAGAAATACATATACATTCTGTTGGGAAAAAACAACTTCAATAAATTAAACGTCTCTATATAAAAAAGCTATTAAAAATCATGCTTGATGCAAGCAATTTAAAAAAATATATAATATGAGATTATTAAATGTATTATATTATAAACGTTTATATGTTGGTAAAAATTAATAATTATTAATTTTTAAAGAAATAACTTTACTTTTCTATTTTGTTTGCAATAAATGTGGACACATAAAAATCAATATGTTCAGTTTTATTTTTTGTAAAGTTGTTAGAAGTGATTTATAAACATTAATCAATAGTGAATTATATTAGAAATTATACGCGCATGCTTGTGTTGTTCAGCAGCTGTCATCGTGAGAGTTAACAATTTGACAATTGTTCAAAATAAAATTAAATAAAATTACTAAAAATCATTACGTAAAATCGGAATGTGTATGTTGTCTAGTAATTTTCAAAAATATCGTCGATTTTCATATATCAAGTTGTCAATAGGTCTGGTTTTTTTGGCTGAATTCAGCTGAACTGGCTGCATTAATTCAGAGTGTATCTCTTTTTTTCCAATTTAAAAACATAAAAAATTTTAAATTTATTCGAATAAAAATAAAATGCGATAGAAATAATTATTTTTAATTGTATTACATATAACGGTTCACAAATAGCGTTTTAAACGTTAAGACCATTCCTTATTAAAATCGTAAATGAGAATTCTTATGAAAAAAATATATAATTAATATATATATATATATATATATATATATATATATTTTTTTTTTTTTTTTTTTTTTTTTTTTTTTTTTTTTTTAATATATATGTATGTGTATTGAATGATTTTTCATTAATGGGAAGAAATTAACATATCCAAACATACAAATAAACATCTTCAATAGATTTAATTTGATTAAATTTAATTTTAATGAATCTTATATGGAATTAAATTCATATATCAACTTTCTTAATTTGACACATTTGATATGGGCGTATCCTATTGTGGAGTGTGATGATTAGTTATTAGTAAATGAAAAAGAAAATCTTAATCTTTAATATACATACTTTGCGAATCACTCGATACATTCCCGAGAAACTACAGTTGCAATTTTCGAGCCACGGCGTACGTGCGAAATCGCGACTTTCTCGGATCGAAAGTGTCGTGGAAGAAGCGTGGTTTTAAAATTCCGACACAATAATTGACAAAAAAAATGGTCAATCCGGAGACGGAGCTAATCGCATTATGCAAGACTTAGATAAACCGCGTCACCGAACGACGTCCACCTTGTTTTGCACAGCGGATATTCGTGCTTTTTTCACGAGAACGATGCCGATGCGACGACGATGGTCAATATTATTGAATCGCGACGGCGATCGGTGGCGCGGCACGACGAATTTCGAGCCACGCTAGTGTAAGTAGGCTAACAGGCTTTGCGAGAGATACTTCTTGGAGAGCATGCCGGCACCGCGCTCTTGACTTTCTCGGCTTGACCAGCTATAGTGCGCGTCTCCACACCTGTTTTTACCGCGAGATATTCTGTGTGACTTTTACTTCTCTCGTGGAAGCGACACTTTCCGATCGAAAGCGAAAATCGCAGAAATCGAAACTTCTCATAATCTCTATCTATTACTCGTATATATGCATATTTATAAATATGCGTCCGATCTATGTATATACTTGCAAAAATGCATTGGACTTTTAATTGCTAAAATACAAGAATTTCCACATTTACTCGTGCCATGATTATATGTATATATATTATGCATACAACATTTATCACTTTCTGTTGTAATATTTTAATTCTAAATAGTTTAAATTAATTTTTTTAATATTCAATCGTTTCGTTGTGTCTTTCAGCTTATTTAATTAAATTTTTAATTAATACACATACCTATAATTTTCGCAATAATTTATTCAATAATTTATATAATAATCAAGTATTACAGTATTAATTGCAATAAAAATTTTATTACATAGACGAAATTGAATAAATAAAACATAAGACGAATTTATATAAGATAGATAAAAGATAAAATAATCTGTATATTAATAAGTATATAAATTTGATTGAAAACATTAGAATTATTAGAAACTGAATTATGTAATCATCATCTCTTAAAAAATATCAAATTTATTTTATAGTATTGACCAAGCATACATTTTTTTAATCTGTTTGTGCGTAAATTTATTACATACCTTAAATCATGTAATTTATTGCTAAGGTTGAATTGTGGATCCATTAGTGAAATGATACTGTGGAGTTATGTGAAATATTGGTAATATTAATTAATTCTTACACGTGTAAAATTATAATATCACTATATGTTATATCGCTCCAGCGGAGCACGAATAATTTGGGGAATAACCGTTATTTCAAGAAATTAAAATCAAATTTACAAGATTATAGAATCGTGAAAGTCCTTTCCAAAGTTAAGAAAGATATTTAACACATAAATTTTTTGAATAAATCACAATACTTGAAATTAATATATTTATTTTACAAAATTCTCCGATGCTACTCTTCCGGCTAAGCCCGGTTGGGAATCCTAATACGCAATGCAGATTGAGCATAATTATTTTTATACATATTTTAGGAACAACATAATTAGCATGTTTTTTTCGCTATCAAGTTCTTACAAAATCACTACATAATCAAAAATTACTGACAACATTGTGATCGTATGACGCTTTCTAAATTACGACAGAAAATATTTACAATAAATTTTTTCGGGTTGCAACATCGTATATGTAAAGGTGAAAGTAAACGAAAAAATTTCACCAACTATATCCTGAATTCTTATACGATATCCTATTGCAATGCTGGAAAAAACAATTCAATGTGTCTTTTTTACGCTTAAAAATTGTACGCTTTTCAAAAGTAATCAATTTTTTCGCAATAATTATAACTGTTTCCCTAGCAAAATATGTAATTTTACGTTTGTGATTCCACAACTTTCACGTTTCACCAATTTATACAAGCGAAATTTAATTTAATCTATTTATTTAATTTTATTTATTATATATATTGGTTTATATTTTTTTATTTTTGTATGTCCCCTTTTTATCATATAATTTTATTTAAGGAACTTGATAAGTACTACTATCTAAAAATTTTCAGGGACTCATCAATGCGAACATTCCGAATTTTGTTTCTAACAATAAGCCCGCAATCTTCTCTCTCTCTCTCTCTCTCTCTCTCTCTCTATATATATATATATATATATATATATATAAAATTGTCAAAATATAAAATTATCAATAAAATTATTGTTGCTTCATGACACTTGTGAATCTTTATTGCCTAACGCTGTTTATCCACATTAATCCTACACGTAGCGTGCATTTATTCTGCATGCATAAGTGCAGCTGATTCGCCTTGATCATGCTGTTGTACAGTTTGCATATTTATAGAACACAGTCCAAGAAAGATTTTCGGCGTACAAATGTCAAAACAGATTAAAGGCTCGCGCGCAAAACGTACGCGCGCGCGAGTGAAATGCGTAATTTTTTCCTGTCCGCGGAGTAAAACCCCGGATATTCTTATTCCGATCGGCAACATCTGATTCAGATTTGAGATTTATTTTATCCTTGATATTATTGATATATAAAGGGATTCCCTTATTGTATACCAATGCCTCGTAAATTGCGAGTATACAATGTGGGAATATATATATATATATATAGAGAGAGAGAGAGAGAGAAGATTGCGGGCTTATTGTTAGAAACAAAATTCGGAATGTTCGCATTGATGAGTCCCTGAAAATTTCTCCAATTTAGAGATTTTATAAGAGTGTTTTAACGAAGAAGAGAGGTGGAAGGCACGTATGCGAGGGAAAGTACAAACGATATGCATTATCTAAGTGCTATTTCGTCTTAATTATAATATTTCGAAACGAGATTAACTTCCGTTTACACCTCCCAATGGTTGCTTCCTTTTTTTCTTTCTACTAAAAACTGACTATCGGTATTTCATATAAGAAGAGGCGCGGCAGCTTTTATGTTAATCTGTCAAACGCGCTTCGCGATAATTCGTTAACGAGAATAATCGGTCTGCGGATACATTCATGCATTCCTGCACGTGCGTATTTGCACACGTGCACCTTTTACGAGAGTAGAATAACGAAAGTGCTCATGTCGTGCGTCAATCACTTACTTTGAACATGAGCCATATCTGAATTATGAAAATTAGGTTTAGAGAATAATATTATATTCTAATAACTTTCTTATATAACTTGCTTATCTCTTCTGACAAGAGCCAGTGAAAGCGTAATTGTTACATTGCAACGCCTTAATTTCATCTGTTAAACATACTTTTTTGACCGGCAATTAAAACGTTCTTCCTTTAAAGTGATAGAGTAATTCAGAGATCGGAATCATTATTCAATATAATTAAAGAATCCACAAAAAATGATGATTCTCTTTTTTGTATTCAAAAGAGTTATTTTTTGTTGAACTGTGCAATATAATTGTTGTTGGGTTGAGTGATATATTTTAAGATAAATAATATATTTTTTTTTCATAGCATCACATACTAAAAAAATTAAGTTAAATTATCCATTTCATCTCAAAATCTGTCCATTACATTTAAAACATTTTATAGATACGAAAACACACGCATACACATGTGAGATACTTTTATTTAAACTCATATTTAATTTTTTTAAATTTATTGGAAGAATCTATCAAAAATGCATTATGATAAAAAATAAATTTAGACGAAAACAATTACAATTGTCGCCTAATTAAATGTATCCTTGAGAAATAATATGAACTTAATAATCGTACATTATCGCGAGAGGAGGATGTGAGAGAAAGGATGTCGTCGCGTTAAGAGCGCAATTACCTGTGGTGTTTTATTATGCCACTATAAGCTTTGAGGTCGATCTTGAGATTTTATACTGAAGAGTCGACATGCATGAAGGAATATGACACATCTCTCGCAAAGATAACTACAACATTGGAAAGTATCGTGATGTAATGAATTTAACAATATTGGAAATTTGAATACTGAATACTGAAGTTACTTAAAAGCAGATGTATTATTTTAAAACAAGATTTATTTTGAAACAAGAGTATTAATTAAATTTATTCGCAAACAGCTAATTTAATAAACGAAAATTTTTAATTAAACGCATCATATTTAAATATTTGTGCTTATTTCTTTAATTCTAAAATTTTGACTTTTTAAAAACAACATGTGAAAGTGAGCGTAAATTAAAAAAATAAATGGCATGTATTAATATATATTAAATTAATATGCTATACTAAAAAAATTGGTTAACTTGACTAAATCTTACTGAGTATTATTTTGTTAATTAAACATATGAAATATTTAAATAAAATACATATTAAATCTAACAAAGCATATATTTGACTTCAATACTAATATATATTTAATTAACAAAATGATAATTTAGTTGAAAGATTTAGTAAAGTTAACAAATTTTTTGTCAATTTATATATTTACAAAAACTCTAATATTAACCTGAGAAAAATATTGTTTTATTATCATATGATTAATATTTAGATACGATGCGCTCGATCCGGAACTGCTAAAGTTTAAGCTGAAAGGCATACATGATTCATCCATGCTTTGAAGTGCGTCAGTTAGTACGTCTCATGCATGAATGAACACTCTCTAAATTCGTACGGCACGTAGCCATCGACGTAATTTACAAAGCCACTGGGAAAAGACCTGCATTTAAATCCACGTTTAGATTTACGATAAGATATAAGTGTATGATGAAGAAATTGAAGGGAGAGAGAGAGAGAGAGAGAAATCGGTTTATGTAAATTTCCTGGCATAAATGAGAATTCTTAGCATTAATACAAATGTAGTAATGCAACTGCATATTAATTCTTAAATTAGTTACGTAAAAAATTAAAAATGCATATCTATACGTACATAGTGCGTCAAGTTGCAAGATTGATTTTAATTATACGAATATTATGTGAGCGTCGTTTATCTAAAATTTCTGAATGTTTGTACTCGGTATGTACTTAGTTTTATAACTTAAACCACGTTAATATAAGTACATGCATTCAAGGTTTGTGTGTTTTCGCTCGATTGAGAGATGCAAAAGCATATTCCCAATATTAATTTGCCGTTAAACTGAAGAAATCTCAATTACCGAAATATACAGATGCTAATAATAAAAAAAAAAATATTAGGTGTCAATAAAAGTATGCAGGAACAATGCTATACACGTTCACGGAAGTTTGAATAATGAAGCTTCTTAAAAGGGAAAGGAGAATCAGTCGCAGATGACGAACAAAGTGATCGTTAGGTGTTGACTACTGTTTTGTAATGTGCAAGATTGTGTACCAGAGGATTTATCGATGATGAATAGTACATCTACATACTTACAATTATAGATGTGATAAAATCATCACTCAATCAAGATTGACAAATATTATGACAAATGCATCGTTGAATTTTGAGTCGGTTAATGGATTGTTATTATACTCTAACTCCTTATTTAGCTCCGCCAAAAATCACTTGAAAGATTGCTTTTGCGATTACATAATACAGATTCGAATCGGGAAGAGAAGTTGAAACGATTTTGTTAGATCATTTTTTACTTTCAATCACTATACGCTGCATTAAGTTTATCGAGAGAAAATGATTGTGTTCAATCATGTGTGGGGAATAAAGTAAAACTTTTTAATCAACTCATATTTTATATATTTTTTTATATTGAATCAGTGTCGAAACTGTTCAAATATGTCATATATTATACATATATCAAGTATGTAAGTAAATACCTCGTATTTGAAGCAATTTTTTTTAACTTAAAATATTAAATATATATAATTTACATTTTATATTTGTTTTATAAAATACTATTAAATATATTATCCATCTAAATCAGTAATTTACTTACATAAAATTAATTTATATAAATAAAATGTAAATTATATTATTTTCAAAATAACTTCCTTTACATACAACGCGTTTAAAAAATTCTGCAACTTTAATTAAACACTTACAATTAGATTTCAATTTTATTGATAATTATTTTTTATCCATTATTTTAAATAAAAGAAAAAAAATTTTTTAATCCTCCATTGTATAATTAAATTATTATTTCGAAAATTATTAACTACTTTTTTATATTAATCAATTGTGGTATTATTTATTAAATTAAAATTAATATTAATTTGTATTAATACTGTAAATAATTTATCATTTTAGCTAATTTCAATATAACTTATAATTGAAAGTCTTAATTAAACTATCCTTTTTAATCAAAATATAAGCATGACGCATGTTTCTATCTATATTTTCGTCAATTATAACCGAATATTCATTCTTGTCTTGCATAACTGTTTATACGTAACATTTGATGAGACGGAACTCGAAGTTCGTCCTTGATATCCATGAACATAACGGGATAACAATGCCATAATCATTTAATATCATGTCAAGATTACAATGATGTCGATGGAGTCTTGCACGATACAGAGATTTATTCAATTACTATTATTAATCTGTAAATACGATCAAGATGAGAGGAAAGAAAATAATGAATATTTTGCGATGATATGTTTATATATATTTATGGAGATTGCTAGACATGTAAAAAATTCTCTAGAAACTTGTTAAGTTTTTTCCAACTGGAATTATACATTCCAAGAAATGCTATATAATTACATATATTATCGATATAAATGTTCTTCAAGGATATTGCTACTTCGAAGAAACGCTCTTTGGCCTTTACGAGAAGAAGTGTACCACCATCCATAGTAATTTAATACGTTAGAGTTCCGGATATTGTCTATATAGCTTACACTTTCATCCTGGCAGCACACATCTGCTTTCTAGATAGAAATTATCATACATCATCGATAAATATACATGTACGAATATTTTCAATTTCAATGAGAAAACGATTGCACTTTATTTTCACACACATATATTTCGACCATTTTAAGAAGGTGTATTCAAATAAAAATTTTCAATTTGTCGATGATTCATATATCGTAAGATTTGGTGGCGAGAATTTTTATGACAGGTTGGCGAAATCGGACTCGCGCTCACGCGAGACCTTTTTATTGGAGGGAAAAAAGGAAAAAGTAACCGGAATCGGTCCACCTTGCCCTTGACTCGCTCGACGTGTTTCCGCGTATTTTTTTTTTTGTTTGAAAGGTAAATTTACGGACACGTGGACGTCGCGAACCGTATGCTATAAGTCATCTTGAGGACATCGGGAGACGTCGCATGACAATCGTTAACGTTACCTCATTCTGTAGTCAAATCGCGCCGCTTCGCGATTTCAAGGCAAAAGTGATGTCCCGCAAAGCTGTGTCGCATCCCTGAGAGAAAAAAAAGTATAAGATATACAGGTCGTCGACTTTGTCTGTACTTTTCGTTATTTTTCGTTATATTTAATATTCTATTATTTGTTATAATTATTATTCCGTGTTATATATTTTATTGCCTTCAAAAAAATAGCGCAAATAAGCAAACATGTATTGTTAAAAGACTCGACAAAAATTTTATTTTTTTAAATTTTATATAATATATATATTATTCTATATATATATATATATATATATTAAATATAATTATATATATTATAAAATATATATAATATATTTTATATATATATTTTGTTATAATTAAAGAAGATTGTAAATTTTAAATTGAAGTAATTTATACGAAGAGATTAAAAATATCTCTCGAGTAATAATTTTGAGATTTAATTCGAGCATTCGATACGATAAGTGTTAATAATAAGGAATGGGATTGGCGTCTGTATGGCTATGATTGCGCAGGATAAATAATATCAATCTTTCATTCGCCGATGAAACGGTCAGTTTCTCCGGGACGGGAACGGCACGCAGGTGCCCTCAATACCCAAATACGAGTCGCAGTAAAAGTTGACTGATTACGTACTACGTACTTGTTTTTTAACTGTTGAACAACCAGCTTGACGCCAACCTTCTTCGTCTCGCGCGGGTCCCGATTCGAGTTCATAAAAAAACGGAGATTCATCGATTTAAGAATTCAAGTATGCATTTACAAGATAAACTGATTTCTTTCTGAAGATACAATTTTTGGGAAATAATGTTTTATATATTTATTTTAATTATCATCTGTGCCAACATATCTGCTTATCATCTGCTACATGTCTCGCCAACTTTGATACAGAAATCAGCTTTCTCTCTCTCCTGCAATTACAAATGATTTATCGTTATAGAAATACAGATAAAATTAAAAATTTTAAATACCATGTTAAGATCATTAATTTCAATTTGTTTTTACTTTTGGACACAACATACAATTTGCTTTTAATTTTTATCTTTACAAATTTTTTTAACTGTGAAAGAAGATATATTTAATTTTAAATTAAAATGAAAAGGCTCAAAAGATTAAAAATCAAATTAACGAGACCAGACAGACGAGCATGTGTTCGCGCTAATAAACACTTTGCAAAAATACATTCAAAATTAGCATTAAAAATTAAATAAAATGTAAATACAATAGCTGGTAATCAAACGCATCGCAAATTTCAAAAGTTATAAAGTCAGGTCACAGATACACCGTTAGAAGACTTAGAGCGAATAATGATTTTAGTTTTTATTTTTAATGTTAATTTTGAATGTATTTTTGCAGTGAAGATAGTGTTAAATAAACCGAAACGTATGTTTTTTGCGTAATTGCTTCATTGAAAGTTTTTATTAGCGCGAACACCTTCTGCTACGACTCGTCTGCCCGGTCTCGTTAATTTGACTTTTAATTTTAAACATATTACAATACATAGCTATAATATTATAAATTATAATAAAATACGTTTTTTTTATATAATTTTATAACATCAAAGTTCTCGAAATTGACATGATAGAGTATTTTAGAAGCGGTTTGGTACTTGACATTAAAAATTTAGAAAGAACAATCTTCTCGTTGAATTGTGTTATCTAGAGACTATGAATAGGATAGCTTGCTTGAATTTAGCGCACATGTTTTTTAACATACCTTATCATCTTTATAAAATAATTTCATCAAATCTTACTGTATAAGATACAACAATCTTAAGTCATGCAATATTGTGTATTGTATGGCCTTGATGGTCTTTTTTATGTATATATTTGTTCTTTTGATTGGACAATTGTTCACAAAGTATCCGAGACACGCATCTCAAAAAGAGATGCAGATGAAAATGAGATATCTATGAGCCAAAGATCGTTATATTATATATGTTCATATGACTTATCAAAGTAAACTGGTTCACCCTTATCTTTCATGTTTGTCTCATCGTTGTTATTATCAAGCACAGAAACGACTATATAGAAGCAATTATTCATTGTTCGAAAATCATATTCAAATAATTCAAAAGTTTTCTTGTCTCTAACAGAAGATGTTAATATTTTTCTCGATATCGTTTCTTAAAAAGTATGTAGCTATAATAAGCTTGCGCGCGTTTCTACATCATATTATTACAAGATTGTCGCTTTCCTAAACTAATAACCCGGAACAATTAGCTACCGTTCGAACGAGTGAAAGTACTAATTCGATTAAACTTCATGACAACGAGCAGACGCGCAACGTTAAATAATTCAAATTACAAAGCATGTTCTGGCTTGTTAAAGATTACGTAAGATACACCATAATCCGTTGCACGATATCTATCGGTTAACCCACAAATTGCACTATTATTTCGAGTACGAGTAATGACGAAAAATCTACTTATCAAGATGCGCTGTCAAAAAATGTAGAATTTATCGAAAAAATAAAATCGATAGAGATAACATCGGACAATTAAAATTTAATGGTCGCAAATATCTTAGCTGCCTACTCATCTCTCTCTATCTGAATTTCTAGCTACTATGACTAATATTAATATATTAATTATATTAATTATTTATTATATATTTATTATATTAATAATACATAATATTAATTAATAATATTATGATATATATAATATAATAAATATAATAGTATAATAATATTATAATTAATAATGAATGAGAGATATTATATATTGGCGAAAAAAACTCGTATTATTGTATTAAAATAATATCTTAAATAAAACCAATAAATTATTATACAATTATAACAGTAAAATATACTGAAATAATGTTAGATTTTCTATAACAATTGATTTACTATTTGAGTATATTTTAACTATGATAAAATTTTATAAGTTTCAAAAATGATATATATATTTGAAACTTTTGTTATAATACGACTGAAATATTTTTGAAACTTACATATGGAGAAATAAGCGAGAAAAATATAGGTCCGAAAAGTCGCTGAAGCGGGAATCGAACCCGCGTCTTTCACTTTCCGGGCGACTGCTCTTACCAACTAAGCTATTCAGACCCTTTCGATCCTATATTTTTCATTTGCCTTTTTAGTAGATGTTAGTAAATACCGCCGTGATTAGCCCAAGGCGTGAATAAACTCAGAAATAAATATTTTTATCGGCTCTCAATATAAATAATATAGAGATACAGTTCCGTTTAATTAATTTTTCGTTTCGTTTCCTTGGCTCTATTGCCCAGCTTAGAAGACAGCATACTTATATTATTTATATTGAGAGCCGATAAAAATATTTATTTCTGAGTGAAATATTTTTGTTCATCGTTACATATATATATATATATATATATATATAATATACATCCCAGCGCGAGGAAAAGACTATATCTAATGTCTAACTGAAGATCCGTGAAATCTTTCTCTTTGTGCGAACTTGAGCGAGCACTTCTCGAGATCGAGAGTGATAGGAACTCGGACATTGCATTGCATTAGAGAAATGTTAGTAAAATCTAGCAGCCACGCATAGCCAATTTCACACGAGAAGGAACCGAGTAGGAGAAAGACCCTCCTCGAAACTCTCATCGGATTCCTCTCAAACGCTCGCCATTTATTTTACTCTCCCTCCCTTGATCTATAAGAAACTTTCTTCGGACCTGTTTGGTGACTTCCCACCGTATATATGCAATTTCCATTACTATATGAGTCCGACTAGTATAGTAAACCTGATTTTTAAACTTTTCCATGGTCAAAGATCTTTCCGATCGATGGCTAAGAAGAAAAGGTTAAATAGAAAAGAGCTTTTATAACAGTACAATTTTTTCTCAATATATAATATATAGCAGATGTGCAACGTACGTTTGCTGATCATTAAAATGATTATTCGTTTATTTATAAACGAGAAAAAATCCTTAGTAGTACAGAATAAGCTTATCATATTGAAAAATGCTGCTTCAAATGCTGTAAATTATAATTGATTTCTCTTGTGAATTTTTTGAAATAATAGCATAATTTCAAATATCTTTATGGTTTAATTCCCTTGTCTACACATTGAATATAAATTTGAAAAACCAAGTGGCAAAGTATCGAGGATGCATTGAAACGAAAATGCTCAACTGTCTTGATTTTTTCAACTTACTTATGCTATTTTCGACGAGGCACGTTCGCGTGCGTGCAATGATTGTTTCGCGAGATGCATTTTGTTCTGGAATTATGTGACGGGATCTTCGCTTTCAAATTTTTCTCATGATAGCGCCGAGGGAAAAAAAAAAAAAAAAAAAAAACAGGCGATCGATACTCTAATGAGCCGATACGTTTGGAATGTTCGTATATATTCATTCATTCGTGCCACTTTGCGGCAAGTCTATTGCGAGAGGGAAAAGTGGATGACGATTGTTCGCCACGGTAAAACTACCATGGAAAGTTCTCGAGGAATGCGTACTGGCCTTGATTATTCCGTGCCATCGCTCGGACGGCGTTGCATGGTCCTACCATTGTCGATTTGCTGTCAATAATTTATAATTTTCAAGGTAGCCCGATTATACAATGTTATAAATCGATGTCCACTTGAGGATTTGCGCAAATATTATTTTTATTATTTTTATTATTCCGTGCTATTGTTCATAATTTTCAAGGTAACCCGAGGGATTTATGCGACATCATAAATCGATGTCTATTTGAAGGATATCAACATTTGCGCAAATTTATTTCGTAACAACTTGCAAGCAAATATTGATTAATATATGAATGCATTTGATTGTATAAAATATATATATTGGAACAACTCGCGAGAAGACGATAGGTAAATGTTGTTTGTAAAAGAAAAGTTTGTTTCGCACGCGCGGATAGTTTATCAATCTTTTTTTAATCGAATTATGCGGGGTAAAAATGCAAAAAAAAAAAATAAATAAAAATTTGCGACGATTTATGACAGATATTACGATAGCATGAGTTGTGAGAAAATGCGCAACATTCTGCTGAGATATCGTAGCTGAGAAAGCGCGAGTGTTTTTCCAAGTGTCGGGAATTGTCGATGTAACAGACAATTGATGGCCAATAGCAATCTCGACATTTGCATAATCTAATCGGAAACGTAACGCGGCGTTTTGGAAAACACCAAACTCTTACGAGGCACATATCCTCCAGCTCTTTTTCTACCTAGAGATGATTCTTTTCTCACGAAATTGTCCAAACATTCCGTGTGTGTCGTGGACAAACAGATATTATCGTCACTTCCTAATTCCGTTTCCTGGCATTTTGGCACCTACGTACATATGCGGCGTTTAACGCCAGCATACACATCTAAATCGACGTTCTTCGGAGAAGAACAAATAGAAACTTTGATATACATTAACCAAACGAGAGGGATATTGTGCGCAGCGTTGCGTGCCGTTACAACTTTTACCGTACTCTACGTATGGTGCATTTGGCTCTCTTTCTCCTGGTCGCTTTGTATCATTTATGGTTAGCCATGTCGTGTTTTAGCGTTACACCGAGAAAAACATTGGATAATTAAATCAAGAAATTTCTCAGTCGTGATACGTTTCTCTCAAATACCGTTTGCGGCTTTCTTCTCAGCGCAGCCGCGTAAAAGAACGAACAGAGTTTTCTCGCGGATTCTTCACATATATGTATATATCAAAATTAAATTAACGTTACATATGTTACATTTAACTCGTACGAGACTCGATATAAATTCGATGCGATGAAAAAAAAAAAAAAGAAAATTCTTTACTGATCTTACGAATCACTCTCTCTCTCTCTCTCTCTCTCTTCGAGGGAGGATCCTTCGCAAGGTAGGCGCGCGAAGACATGAGAGAGCGACCTTGATTCCTTGGTTCGTGCATTAGAGCACGCCGCGGCGTCCATTGGAACGGACATCAGCATCGATAAACGGCGGCGAGCGATTCCAGAATGTGGGTCGACGCTCACGGAGAAAGTATATTTTCCCACTCTCCGTGTCTCTTGACATTCAATATCGTTCTTCGAGAACGTGGCGAAGCTACTGACTGCTGTGGTCTCTCTCTCTCTCTTTTTGTTTCTCGTACACAGCTCTTCTTTTTCTTCGTGCACGTTCTTCTTTCTTCCAAAAATAACTACGTGATTTCATTCATAGACCGATTTCGTCTGTCCCATCTGGAAGTTCCTTTCCTTTCGAGGAAGAGTACGAATTATTTCATTTTAGTGCCAGCCTTGAACGCTGAAAAAAATCCGTGTATTTTTATGGTACATGGGAATTATACTGGTTCAAAACTGAAAAAATTACTTAATTATCACTGTAATTTTTTCTCCATATTTTTTTTCAGTGAAAATACATATTAATGTATAATATAGGTAAAATTAGTTTTTTTTTTAATGCAAACATTACTTGTAATTTTAAATTTTTTTTACTTAATTAAAACTTTATTTCATAACATTAGCATTTCGTGTTGCAATTCCATGTTCAGTGGAATATTTTTAATTATAAAAATATATAAAAATATATTTAATATGAAATTACATAAAATATGTACCTAATCTTCCATATAGGCATCAATATTGCATGATTATGCTGGGTCGAAAAAAAACTAGCTTAATCATGTAATTTCACACAAATATTTTTTCAGTAAAGAATAAGTTGTAATATATATGTATCTAGCCTTTAATAATACATGTATGTAATTTTCAATTTTATGAAATACATATATTAAATATTTATATAAAGAAATATATTTTGAAATAATCTTAAATTCTTTTAAATGCGCGCACAAACACATACGCACACTCGCATATATAATTCAAAATTATTTTAAATTATTATGAAAAAACTAACATTCCATTTGTGATAACAGTTTATATTTTAGAAACTAAACTACATATGAAGTATAAAAAGATGTATACGTATTTTATCGTCGCTATTTAATTATGCTCTTTAGATTTGTTTTTTGAAGAAATCTGAAATACTTTTACATTTACATATGAGCATGTATATCTTCCTTAACATAATTGCATTCTTTCTTCTTTCCGTGATTTAATGGTTAAAAGAATTTTTTGTCCCTAAAATATCTTTGATGATGACTGATATTATCGAAATGATTTGCCAAAGTAGGTAGCGAAAGAATCGTCGATATACGCCAACCATGAAGTGAAAGCTATCTTTTTGGCAAGCAAACAAAGTATGGTTGTAAATGCTTCAAAGATTTGGCAACACACGCACACACACACACACACACACACACACACACTTTGCGCGTTGACAAGCGGTTGTTGCTCGAAGAAAGAGCAAATTCTTGAAACGCGTCAAAGGTCGCACGTAATGATAAATACAAACGATTATTACAACTTCGGGTATTCTTCTATTTCGCAATACATCAAACTATATATATATATATATCTCGCAATAATCGACGATGCAGGTGATTTTTTGTCTTAATTATGTAACGCACTCCCGGCCACGTGACATATGCAAATCTCTCGGGAATGCACGGAGTGAAAGAAATTGTATATTTTGATCATAAGAAGGTGAAAGCGTCCTTCGCACGATCGGGCAGAAGTTTTGCGCCGTCTCGGGCGCGAATTCTTATGTCACGCGCCTGTTTGGTCCGTCACGCAGTCTGAACTTCAGCCTTGCACCTTTGCGAGAGACGAGAAACGTGTTCGACATACACAAAGGACGTCCTACAATGTGTACAAGCGTTGTTACCGTAAATGGAGAAGAATAATATATAAACACTTACTCTCGACAATTAATGCTAATATACAGAACAGGTTTTCACGGACAACTTGGTGAAAAGATAATCTCTATAGTGAAATTTAAATTGTTTATGTAACATATAGAGAGCACGCGTTCTCCAAGATTAATTCATTTCGAATTCACGAATAAATTTATGTTTTTTTGCTATTTATTCCAATAAAAAATCCATATCTGTACACAGATTATTTAATAAACGGTTGACTCGATTGCGTTCGCAACTTTGCGTTGCTCTCCCGACTGCATTTTTCCTTCGTCACTGTGTAGTCAAGGTTTCAACTAACATTGTGGTAGGTTCTTGATGTTTCTTTCTCTTTCTTCAAGAGAAGGGACTTGTATCAATAAGGTAGTAACTCTAGAAGATCTGGAAAATAATACATGCTTGTAAAGATTGCAGATTCTTGCTTTCTTAACCGCATATGAACATAAGAATATATTAGCCTAGGACACTATTTGGAAGGAAAAATCTATCAAATATTCCTATTTTCAAGAATTAGGCTTGATCAGAGCCGATACGAACTCGCTTACTTAGTTTATTCACGTTAGTGTTTGTGCATTCGCTTATTTGTATGCTAGATTGGCTTGCATCGACATTTCTTAAAGTTCGAAAGTTTTCTTTCTGCGACTTTCTTTGAGGAATTACATAATTTAAACAGCGGAGTCTATTTTATTGGACAATATTTTATTCTACATGTTTCTCTCTAAATGTCTAAATCTACATCATGTTTATTATCTCTTTTACGATGATTTTTATTATGTTTCCGTGGTCTGAGTCAATTTTTCAAACTTCACTTTTTATTTACTCTGAAAAAACTTGAAAAAGTATGGATAACAATTATTTCAGCTAGAGGTTGGAAGCTACAAAAGAAAATACGATAAAAATAGAAAAATATGAGATACGATTTTCTGGCAAGAAGTTTGCCAAGGATCATCTGAAGGGCATCTTTTGAGATTAATCTTTCTCGTTCACCTTCAAGCCTTTAAGTGATGATTCTTGAATAAGAACTACATCTCCCTCTTTTTTCTTCCAAGAAGAAAGATTCGAAAAAATGTTCTTCCTAGTTACTGCTCAGAAACGGTGAGCAATTTCTTGCGTCAAGCATCCGGCCGCCTTTTCAATTGTGACTCTTGCAACGGTTCATCATACGCTCGTTTATGTCGAGGCGACTTAACACATCGAAGAAGGGTCGAGAAGGCCGTCGCGACTATTTCTCCCTCCAGGCAGCAGTGATCCCCGGCCAAGTTTATAGCATCGCATTGCCACAATCCAACTTGCGGACAGTCCAGCCATGTAACCTCACTTTCTCCTCTTACAGAAAGGCCGGACCCAACTATTCGACGATCTACGATTAACTCCACCCGATTCCCAATACGCGTGAGAGTTTCACGCGTGAGTTCGATAATCTCAAATTCGCACGAGAGATTGGTACAAGTTTAGCTTCCCTTATACACAGTTTGCTGTTATCTAAATCAAGTTATATAAGTGATCATCTAAATGAAATTTTGGCACGTCTCATCTTGTCTCTATATAGATAATCAAAATATGTATTATCTGTATATAAATAGAATAAAATGTTCAGATAATTAGAGTGATAGCACATCAAAATACTGAAAGTAGTAGAACAAGCAGTAAGCACTAAAAGGCTTATGAATAAAAAGATGAATTTTTATATCCCTACTATGTTTATCTAGATGAATCGCCATAAAATTGTATCTTTTATCTAGATGTATGTAAAACAAAATCATCCTCATCTCATCTTTATCTAGCTAATTTTTAAATCATCCAAGCACAACACTGCTTATACATCCTTTCCGTTATCTTTCCGTATCGGCAGTGAAACGAATATATGAGCAATGGGGATAATTGCAATACGGGAGATATAGTGCATCAATTTTTACCTCATAGTTTCTTTATTACAAGTTAGCTCCTTTCAACTGTCAAGCACCGCAGGTGCGATTCTTACGACAGAGGCACTTGAATCAAGCACTCGATCCGCGCGATCTTGCATCAGCATTTACTACTTTAGATCATCGATATAACGCGAACTCTTAGACATCCCTTTAATTTTCTTAATAATTGTAATGAAATTATCTCTTGAATTATTTCACATGTTAATTTAATTAGTTACGCACGATTATGAAACACTAGAAAATCCTCCGATAGAAATCTCCCGTATGTGTTGGCAATAATTTATTAACACATTTCTGATAAATAGATATTGTATATCGTTTTTTATATTTCTGCTTATAAAATGTCTAAATAATACATTTTTACGTTTTTACGTGTTAGATTTAGATTAAAAATCAAATGTGTTGTCTATTGAAATATTAATTTTTTAATTGTTTGCACATTTTTAATGACAGCACAATTTTGTTTCTCTTTAACATTACATTAAGCATACACGTTAGCATTTAAAAATGTGTAGCATGCATATGTATGTATTTTATAAATGTTATATACGCCATCACACATATTTTTTTTAATTACTCAACCTACAGTTTTTCTGACAAGATAATTTCTTCTCAGTGAAAATATTAATTGTAAGAGAAATTTGCTCATATCGCTTTGTTTCTTTTCTCAACACTGTATACATTTGCAGTGTTGAAAAATTCATTAAAGTCTGCTTCCAATTATTGAAAAAGTATTATTTCTTTTTTATCTGATTAATTTGTTTTTAATTATTACTTCTTTTTCAAACTATTTCTGTCTTTAATATAACTCGAAAATTTTTGAGCGCATCATTATTTTAACGAAGGAAAAAAATTCGGTTTCAAAATTTCCCAGGAATCCTTAATGCGAAAAGGAATGTTGTTCTGTATTTCATCAATCCACATAGACCACGTTTGGTCGCTTTTAATTTATCGATGAGAATATACAACCGGAATTTAGGAAAGTCGTAGCAGCTGGTTACGGTCTAGTATATAGCTCTCCACTTAAAGTTATGCCAACTGTTACGTGATATCACGTGACAGAAAGACAGCTTTCATAACCATCCCGATCTGTTCATCAGAGGGTTTAGACATTATATCTTCGGCGTCGTTAACAAAGTCGATAAATCAATCGTCGCGACGTGCGAAACGTGTTATCAGCGACGCGATAATTGAAATTTGCTTTTGCGCCCATGAATGAAAACCCTGCCACACATTTTGATGACGACATTGTCTGCAAACGATGACGTCTACCGGATCCGGTCTCGCATTCGGTATTTTTGTCTCACAATTTTCCCGTTCGTTGATCGCGTTACAAAACTTGCGAGAAAATTACATGTTCTATAAATATCGGATATAATTGTCAAATTTATTATTAGACTAAAAATAATTATTGGATAAATAATCGCACAGAATTGGAGAACGCGCGGGACCTCAATAAAAATAGCTATATTTAGCTATGCCATTATTAAAAAATATGCATGTTTTACGCATGTAACTAGTTTCGCGTGTTCACTTTTTTTCCCCTTTTTTTTACGGATTCAGGATTTCCTTTGGCGTTAGCCTTGAGGTCGAATATACTCGTGAGAGAGGTAAAAGTCAAATGCAGTGAACTTGCCTGTTGTCGCTACTAGCCAGTTATCCAGGAATGCGATAACTCGACGTATGTGTGCACATGAAATTAGACACATATTAAGCTAATCGTTAGACGCAATTATTGCTCAACGTTGCATATCCTCTGCGCATTTACAACACATCGGAACAATATCCGGAATTATTTAAAAAATTAAATTATCCGTTATTACGATTAAATCGCACTTTATGTAGGTCTTTCGTCACATCGAAATATCTACATTTTTTATGAACGGTATTTTCGAGCGAACTATGTCACGATAAGCGATGTGTATTATAGCATAAAAAGATATTATATATATTATATATACATTATGCAAGAAAATAAAGAGACGTTCAAACATTTCAACTAACATTTAATGACATAAGTACACGTAAAAGTTAAAATGATATTGTATAAAGGTCTATAATTAGGATATAAATTATATGTACAAATGATAGATATTATTTTGCAATATCACTAGTTTGTAATGTGACATGTGCGAATGGGAAAATTAGTGCAGGGTAATTTAGTTAATTTTTTTCAAACGCATATATACGCACGTTAGATTTACAAGGTTACCGGTCGCCGGCGATCGGTTTATTGCGTACATGTGTATGCTTATATACAGATTGCGAATGTTGTCATTTGCCTGTTGTCGTGGCCTCAATTAATGCCAGGTAAATGAACCGTTGCACATAGTATAAAATTTGCAGCAATGTAAAGAAACAAAAATCTTCTATCTATCAGCTTCTATAAATACACATATACATATATTTTCCATTCTAATATTTTTTTAAGTATTTTTTTACTTTTCGAATATTTTTTCCGTAATGTTTTTAATTTTGTTATTATCTACTTTTTAGAATTAAATTGTTTATTAATCTGAGAAATTAATTAGGAGGATGAAAAATACACACATATGTATATATATTTTATTAGGAGAGAAAAGATGTGTATTTATATAGAAAATTTTAACAAACTAAATACATGAAGATTATTTTTTATTAGACTAAAAAAATATAATTTTTATATTCTACATATATATATAGAATAATATGGAAAATTTAAATATATAATATACATGTATGTATAAATTCAATTAAAAAGATTTTTATTTTATAAAGTTTAAAAATTGTATTTTTTAATGGGCGCTTAATTAAAATTTTATTAAATTAAACTACTAACAATAAGTTTACTGTGCATTTACGCTAATACCGTAACTATGCATTTTATAGATAGCTCTATTCTCACGTACACATAAATATAACGGAATGTAGGCAAGTAATACGTTATGAAACTATGATGAATAAAATATAAGTTTTCTTAATACATAAAATTAAAATTTTTTCAATTAAAAAAATTTTATGTCGCACGGCCGGTTATTATATCTAATGAATTAATACGTTGAATGTTAAAAAATTATGGGAAATTCGAACGAAGGAGACATCGTTATGTACAGAGTGAAGGAATGCTGTCGTTTCTTAGCTTCCGAACAAGTCAATGGGAAACTAAAGTGTTTGCGAGAGCATCTAACATTCCATCGCTACGAAAATAGTCATGAGAAAGATAGGTTTGGTCAATAATGCTTCGTAAATAATAGCGCTACGTTTTGCACAGATAACGCGCAAAGTAATCGTAGTATTCTCTACTTGAAAATTTTTGAAAAATCATTGAGAATATATAAAATTATATATATGAAAAAATACAATTCAGTAGTTTCATATCTCTCGTGTCTTAAAATAATTTTTATTATTATTTTTGAATATGAATATATATCTCTACTCTTCTCTAAAGTTTTAAAACTTTAAAACATATATTACCATGCAGCATAACAATATTGCATGTCATCATTTTTTAATTTTTCTTTTAAAAATTATCAATTCTTTTAAGACATAATTTATAATATAAAAATTTACATCTTTAATTATATTAACATATAAAGTATTATTCATATAATTATATATTAAAATAATTATAATATGTATAAATTAAAAATAATTAGAAATTTAATTATAATTGCATTATACAATGAACGGAATATAAATTACAAAAAAAAATATTATATAAATATTATATATGTATATATACTTTTTGTACAAAGTTAACGCAAAAAAAAAATGTAAATTATGTAAGTGTATTTTTATTGTGTAATTAAAACTCTTAGCTTGAAATATTAATTGATAATAATTTATTATTAAGTTGCCGCACAGCATCAGAAAATCTTAATTAGCGCTATTTTTTCCGAGTAGTAAGAGCTATGACGCAGCGGACGCAGTGTTGCAAGAGTAGTAATTGCTCGAATAAGGTCAGACCGGCGCGGCGACAGTAGTAAGTCACGCGTTACGTCGGACCTACACCGCGAGAGATAGCTCTATTCTCACGCGTACGCAATATTACACATTAAATAATTGTTCTGTTCAAACTATCGTCACACTTATCTCTTAATCGATTATTAATCGACTAGAATACTTAATCTTTTTATAAATACTAAATTAATTATAGTAAAAATTAAAAGTAAATTAGAAGTAGACACGTGAATACAGATATTAACGTTTGTTTAAACCACAATTTAATACTTTTAATTAATTTTACTTTTAACACTTTTACATTTCTACTATTTCTATTCACATTGACTTTTATTAAATAATAAAAGTTTTAAATACATTGTAATATATTAATAACGCGCATTCTTCTGTAGATTCTTTTATAAACAATTCGATATTACTTCATTAATTTGTACAATAAAATAAAAAGTATTCTCTTTGTTCTCTCTCTTTCTCTTCTTCTGAAAATTTAATTAAATAAAATTTAAATAAATTATATTACAGCTGTAAGTAAAAAGATAATATCGATAATATGTGCACGGTTCTAAGAATATTTGACAGTCATGTTTGAAACTGGGATATGGTAAATATTTGTGGTATTACGTAGTTAATTTTTTACGGCATAATATAAGTTTATGGTCAATATTTGACGTAATACAGAGAGAACTTTCTTCTTTTTCCATTTGCAGAACAAAACGAATACGCGAGACAGCAGGATAGGTCTCGCGAGGGCAACGAGCACTATGCAAACGCAGATGCCTGGATCTTTGCCCGATTACCAAATCGATCCTTACAGACTTGCAGAGGATGACCTTAAGGATATGTTCGACGACATACGACTGGTAAGTCCTTATATTATTATTATTATTTTAAATTGCATCTCTGAGGAATCGTTATCCTGCTAGCTTTTCTTTCCCTTTAGGATCAAATTTATTTATTTATAACAAACAAAATATAAGAACCACATTTTTTTTGTATCTCTAATTTGTCGATATATTATTTAGAAAATAAATATAAAGTTTAATTTTTTAGTCTTCCTTAATTCATAGCGTTTGACTATTAGAACTGTTACATTCGAATTATAATTATATAATTATTGCCTGATCAAAGCAGCGTATATAAATCGATTATTTATTCTTTTTTTGTTTTCAATTGCATAAAATCTCATAAAAAGATATATATTTATCCTTTCTAGTAAGACATTTCTAGTACAAGAATCATAATTACGTAATAAATCAAAATCATTTTCGTCTCTTGATATGTAAGTTAGTAATGAATATTGAAGTAAATATAATAATTGCGCAAAATTGATGGACACAATATGCCATTACTGACGAATAGTTAATACGCGAATTCATTACATAAAAGAAGCCGAAGGCTATTAATCCCTATTCATATGAGGCGGCAATTGTCATTTACATGTATAGCCTCGAGAAACTTTCGGGAAGTAAGAGCATACCGTCTTAACGGCTATTTATGTAATTGACTTCATCGATATTACGTATGCGCTGTATTATGAAATCGTGTCGGCCAATATGTATGACGAACCTAGCGGTGCGGCAAAGATGCATGTGTCAAAAAGGTGTAATTAGAAAAGAACCGCGCGTAACCGAATTGTTTTTTGATTTCACATGACAATCCTTTACTCTTTGATCCGGAAGAAAAATTATTCGATTTAGAAAGATCGCGCAATAATACTGGATAATAATTTTGTCGTAATATTTTTAGATAATGTCGCGAAATTACACGCGCAGAAAATAATCAATTCTTTTTTTAATCTTACATGTAAATATCGAAAACTTTACTCATTTTCTTCAATTTCTAAATTTCAAATGACAAGCGAAATTTATTAGAATACTTTATCTAAATATTCTTTATCTAAATTTCTTTTATAAATTGCTACGGAATTTTAAAAATTATTATTTTTGCATATCTTAACAAAATATTGATTTCTTGAATGAGATCATTATTCGTTATTTTTCAATAAATATTTATTACCGCAATAAATATTTATTGAAATTATTATTTACTAAATAATTTATATATGATATTTTAAATCGGCCAATAGAGCCCAAGCGCGAAAAATTAATTCGGAATTGTATCTCTTGGTTTGAGATTACTAAGTTCCATATATAAAGTAATCTCGAACTTACATATGGAGAAATAATTTATATTAGCTTTATAATATAAATTAAATCCTGATTCTTCGTGTTAAAAAATGTTCAGAAAAATCTTAAATTATCAAAATTATATCGCATGCTTTAATAATAATCTTATCTTACAGTTCCTGATTACTTATCGACAAATGACATTGGGCGTTGTTCAAAGAGAATCTTATTTTTACGATGACAAGCACAAGCACACTATCGTTAAAAAGCGCGTTTACAGATATTGATGAAGAGTCGTACAGTTTTTTACGTGACTTTGTCTTCACTTAATGCGTTTCAGCCCGTTAGCGAAAGCAGCTGAGACTTCACGGTCTGTGTGTGGTCTAGAAAAGAACTTTTACTCGCAATCGCTGTTCATCATGTACGTCTGTACGTCATATGGTGTGAAATTCGCTCGATCTGAGAAAGAAAGTATTCTAATTTTTATCGAGAAACAAATATATTCTGCATCTTCCTATCGCTTTAAGATCACTTGTTCCTCCGAGGAATTAATTTTTGATATTTGTACAAAAATAATGATTTATTTTTTAGACGTTGTTAGAATATAGATGAGTGAAATATTAGTGTGTAGGGCAACTTAGAAGAAAAGAATGCAATACGCAACTTCATTGATTCTTCTCATCTTTTACGAGCATGAAGTAATTGAATCATGTAACCAACTTTATAAACGAGATGGCACGCTTCTTCTCAAGTATTACAGAGAAATTTGACCGCAAAGTCTTAACATAATGTTCGAATATTCATCAACTACTGTCATTAAGAAACGCGGTAGTTAATACAGGCTTTTGTCTATAAATTATAAATGTGTGGAATCAAGGCTAACTGTTTTATATATCCTTATACATAGAGTGTCCATAAGTGGTGATGCAATCGGAAAAATGTTTCTGTAAAAAAAATAAATCGAAAATATAAAATAAATTTTTTTTAAATTAATTTTAAAATTTACTTGAAAATTTGGAAATAATTAATAATATTAAGTATGTAATATTAAAAAAAAACGATGTCATCTCAAAGATTATTTCATTTAAAAATGACCTAAACCACAGATCGAAATGTCATGAGATATTTATTTTAATAAAGAAATTATTGTCCAATATTGGTCGTTTTTTTTTTTTTTTTTTTTTTAGTATTACATACTTAATTTATGGTTTTATTTTATACTGGCGAATTGATTTCTCACATTAAATCAATTAAGACATTTTATCGAATCAATTAATAATATATTTATACCTTTTTAAGCTTGAATGATCTTTAATGGCTTTGTATCGCATATCAATTATTAAGTATAAGAAAAATTTATTCTAATCTTATATTTATTTTTTTTCATATAGAATAAAATTTTCTCTGTTGTATCAGTAGTTTAAAAACTTGTACATTTTTATTATTGTAACGAGAGACTATAATGTTGCATACGTCGATTAATAATACAGAATAATAATAAGAATAATTTCCCGGCAAATGTAAGATCCTGAACTTGAAATAAATAAACCAAAAATCTTAATCTCTGGCTGATCTTAGGTGAAAGGTGTTTTAAAGAATTGACTTGACGTGTCGTTACTTTGATTTGTATGAAGTGTTTTATAAATTGCATGTAAAATGAAAATAATAATATTATATTATATGTTAATATATATTATTATATTAATATATTATTTTATATATTATATATAAATTATAATATATTATAAATATTGCAATGAAATTACATATTGTTTTATTGTACATACTTCGATATTTGGCTATAATTTTCACTACACGAGTCTTTGAATCTTTCATTGATATAAAAAATTTGAAGATTTGTGTATTATTATTTTTCAGGAACTTATTAACAGCACTACGCAAGAAGAGCTGCGACCTATAAGCACGTATTACTTGGATGGCCAGGGAAAAGCGATACGACCCATACTTACCATACTCATGGCACGAGCTATTAATTATCACAAGGGAAGAAAGTAAGTAAACGCGCGCATTTCTGTAAACATTTTTGAAATTTTTATCGAGGAAGAATTTTTGTAGCTAGACCAAACCGTACAATCGCGCGTGTTTGTGTAGAGAAAAAAATTTGCATTTTTTTCTTTTCCTTGAAAAATCTTAAAATAACATTTATCCATTTATTTTTTGTTATTCAAAGAAAAACTAAAAGACGAGTAAGAAGAGTATAGAAGACGACTAGTAGATATTACGTAATTACAAATGCAAGAGAATCGCGAATAAATATAAAATTATTAACATATTTATACTAAAGATGTCATTTTTTTCCATTCTTACGAGCAGCTGGCAAGAATCTTGTTATTCTACGCGCATAATGTCAGTGATTACATCAGTAGTATCCTTAAACCGTAAATTTTACGAGCAATTTTTCGAATTGAAATGACGCGAAGCAATGTAGATCTTGTTGGAAAATTTACGGTTATGAAGATTTTGCGTGAGAGAGCTGAATCTTTTTTTTTTTAATATTATATGCGTGCTGCACGATGAATCTCTGCGATTATGAAAATGTATATATACGTTCCCGACGTTTAGAAAGCATTAAAAGTACCAACAAAGTAGTACAAGTTGGATCTCTATGAAAGTGGCGGGGTCAATCCATGTATACACATGCACACACATATTTTGTGTCGAGCAAATTATTCCGAAACATGAATGGGAAGTTTGAGTGAATGAGAACTTCAGTAGCGTGTCCGTTCTAACATATATTTAGATTCGGAAAGAGAGGAAACGTAAATTCCATCGATTGATTGAGATATAATTTTAAAAGATCTTTAGAGCAAAAGCGAATTATATTTGTTCGCGATTTGTGTCGAGATTTGCTTTAAGCGCGTAATCATAAAAGTGTGAAAATTATTAGACTGTAACAGACTGCTGTTTACGGCTTATTTAATTAAATAGGATAATCTTCGAGGCTGAAATTTTACGAAGCGTAGCGTTTCAAGATAATTTTTTCTGATTATTTATAATTTAAAAAAACTTAATAGACCGCTATATATAATGATTCTTCGCAAGTAGCTTATTCTACAACAAAGGGACTTTTGCTTTTTCAGCGTTCTCTCGCATGCGCAACGACAAGTAGCGATGATCTCCGAGATGATCCATACCTCTTCCTTATTGCACGATGATGTGATCGATCAATCAGACATCCGTCGAGGCAAACCATCGGTGAATGTCGTCTGGAGTCAAAAAAAGGTTGGATTTATTACAAAATTCTTCGATTCGCAAAGATTCAGTTGACATTCTTTATCATATAAAGGAATTCATTTTTTATTTTAAACTTTTCACCAAACGTAAAGGTCATTGCCACATGAAAATTAATATTTCAATTATTTCTATCTAAAAAATTCATATAAGTTGAAATAATAAGACAAATAATTAAAGAAATAATGTTTGCTTTAAAAAAAGGAAATTTGAACAAATGAGAAAAATTATATATAAAAATATTTAAATTAAAATTATATGTGTAATCATATATAGAATATTTGTTCTATAAAAATATTGCAAAAAAATGTATTTAATTTTTGAGCATAAACAGCGATTATACAATATACCATAGATTTTGTTCTGGTAGTTATATTTCTCCGGTGCTTCTTTTTTGAATTAAAATTTTATCGAGAGCGACTACTACGCATCGGTCAGTATATTAGTGATGGAAACTCTCTCTCTTTAAAATATCGGTGAAGGAAGGAGGCTAATGCGATTCATGGCCGGACATCGATAACGCGCTTTCTAGATTTGGAAGCGGATTTGGTCTCCGCCTGTTTCGCCTGTGTCGGAAAACTCGGAAGAACCGAAAGGAGAATATCGATTAAAAATATCGTCCGTTTGTAATAGAATATGAAGGACGACGTAAGACTTTCTCGAAAGCAACGAGTCAATCGACTTGCTGAAATTACATATATTAGAAATCGACAGTTGGAACGACAGTGGGCGACACGTGATCGAAAAATTTTAACTCTCAAACGCATAGGAGTTAATGTACGCACTTTCGCAATCGATCGGAACGGCCTGAATTTCGTCCGCGCTTTTCCATATACGACTGCCCACTTGCCGCGTTTCTAACGCTTATTAATTAGCTTTCAATCGGTGTCGCGCGAAAATGATTGAATTGCAGTCACCATAGACGTTATACAAGCGTCCAGGCAAGAAGTGAAACGAGAGTGCGCGATTGAACATTAGACGCTAGGTCAAGAACGCGCAAAGCACATTGACACATGCATATAAGTACGCGAGTGTAAACACGCGTTTGTATATATAGAAAAGTGTCCGTTCCTTTTATGCCTTTCATATACAAAGTGTCTTGCAAGTCGTCCGTTTTTCTTCTCGTTAGAATTACAGATTCGACGCAGGAAGGATCTTTTTATCTTGCTAAAAAAATTCCATCTACGGGGAGAATTCTCTCTTAGAATTTAGCCTGAAAATCATGAGATTCTCTCTGTGATTAATATTTACCACAATGACGAATATTAATATGTACATAGTCAAATTAATCGAACATATTTTATCTTATTGTGTGTGTGAATATTAATATTTTTTATTGTGATAAATAAATTCTAAGAGAAAATTCTTTCCGTGTATTGATAATCCGAGGAAGAATACGAAAACCGATGTATTATTTTTTGCACATAAACTCTAGCATTTAATTAAAAGTTTAAAATATAAGTCTATTTCTACAGATATTTATTAGAAACTGCGCTATTTTTACAAAAGCTTAAAAAAATTAAAATCTGAAAAATAGATCTCTCAATAATTGATAAAACGATATATTATATACATATATCAAATAAAAATTTATTGGGTTTAAAATAAAATCACAGTTTTTCTTATTTATTTGTAAAAGTTATCCAATTATTTCTCAATAAATATTTTATTATCCTCAATGAATATTTTATTGGTTGTCGTGTTAGCTTGATAGAAATTACGAAATGTAAGATGTAAAAACAATTTTAGAGAAAATTTATGAATGATTTTCTCTTATATTATTTTATGATTCTAGATTTAAGAATCTCTGAATGAAAATCCATTTAATTGGATAATTTAATGGACTATTAAGTTGATCGATACGCGAAATTAAAAGAAGACTTTAAACTATGTTGCACGAAGGATATCTATTTTTCCGATTTTGTATCCACAATCCACGTACGTGTTACGACATTACAGTCTTGGAACTTGTCACTTTAATGCCTCTAACTCGGCACTCCGTCCAGACATGTAGATATCTCGATGCGTATCGCACGATAATGCGTTGTGCAACAATAACTTGTAACAACATTTTGAAAGATCAAGTTACACACCATGAATTTTCCAACAAACGTAAAAATGCTTTGTCTTTCTTGGTCGCAAACGTTATTTAAATTTGGAATACGTAAATACGCGAAACGAGGAGAAGAAAATAAAAATGTATTTTAAACAATCGACAACAATTTGCAATAATATCGTTGAAAATCGAGGGGAAACAAACGTGAAAGGTGAGAACAAGTTGGGCAGAGCGAGGATGGACGTATCGTAATTTGCATAATTGAATCCTGGAATAGCGCAGGCGCAAATATGATGAGGGAGGCGCAAAAGTGTGACAACCTTGATGCTTGATGGAATTAACGCCTTCCAGAGAAATGGAAAGTCCGACGATAACCGACGAAAGTCGCGACGCTGACGTCGTCTTCGATGCTGAGGGTCGCGCGAACATAGCTGAACTAATGAATTGTGCAACAGTTCGCTCGCTATATTAACGTACCGCTAATTGAGAGAACTCTTGCCGTGGTATATACAATAATTATTTTCGAGTTGCACCTATCAATAAGGAGATTACGTGTGTAAAGCGTGACTCTGTGGAATGTGAGCCGAAGGCAAGTGTGAAATGACGAGAATACGCTCTGACGGAAATATAAAAATACAATGGCTCGCATTGACGATCAGAAAAATGCTTAAAGCAATATTATTGCAGTAGTATAGTACAAGAATAATTCAGAATAGTTATACTGATTTTTACAAATTATATATTAATTATAATATATTATAAAATAAGGATGATTCAGAATAAATTTAACTCATTTTAACAGATTATTTTGGAGGCCATTCTCAGGAAAAAAAATGAACATATGTAGGTCCTAAAAAATTTCTACTTTTTTATTTCTATATTATGATAATGTATGATTAACATAATTTAATTATATGTAATAACTTTTGACAAAAAAATATGCAAATATTATTTATTGTTAATAAATGCTTAAAATGTCCAGTAAATAATCGAGATTTTTTCTTATTTATTAATTGTGCAATTCAAACTCAAAAAACATAGTTTGAACATTTATTGCGAAGTTGAATTATTAAATAAAGAATTACATAATTTTTACTCAGAACTTTCAAAAAATCTGTCATGTCTTTTTTTATACTCGTGTTCTAAATCACTCTGCACATAATACATATATAATTAAATTATATTAATTATAATATAATACGTAATAAAAAAATAAGGAATGTGCTTTCTTTATGTTTGATTTATTCGAATAAATTGCAAGTTTACTCGCGAACAGCTGTGAAACAGAGATGTTCATCTATACGTGATAGGCGCTAAAGGTTTCTAACTCTTCATTCTCCATTTCATTAAATCACACAACAAATGGCTCCGTTCCGAAGCCTATCCTAAGTTGTTTCCTCGGAGAGAAAGAGATAATATTAGTCGGAATTAATGTTTCTCACCGGTGGACCGCTACTTTCCGCGCTGATTCATGCTCGTTTAGCGAAACGTCGCTTCGGGATAATTGCAAGAAAGTGCACACGCGCTGGAGCAGCTCGTGCTCAGGGGAAAACCCTGTCCGCAGGTGTCTTTCAATGTTATATCGCGATTGAGATGCGTGAAAATAAAGGCGACGCATCGGCGATGCCGGATGTGAAACTTAAAATTACGAGCCGTTTGTTGAGTCACTTGAACCATTGTCGACCCACGAAACGATCCTCCTTCAATCGTTTTACGCCAAAACATTGTCATTATCGCGACAAAAGTTTCTTCTCGTGTCTCTTTCAGGGACATCCGGATATTCTCTTCTGTTATGTCAGAATTTTTTGACTTTGAAGAGATATATCTTTTTCGTTAATTAATCGAAGATATCGAAATTTTTTTACAAAAAAAGTACTTTTAAAAGACTACGGGGTGTATCTAAATATAAGGGAGGCATCTCCTTCCCTGAGAAGTTTTCATTTTTTTTCTCAAATTTAAGACAAATTAAAAATATGGAACATTTTCCTCTTCATTTTTTTTAATTTGTCTGAAATTTGAGAAAAAATATAAAAACTTAATTTTAATCTCCCTCTTTAGAAAAGTGTTAGAAAAGGAGAGAGATATAAGGAACCTTAATTTTCGACAAAGAATCATCTCCTAAAATTGCTCGCACTTACTTAGCTATACCCTGTATATTTATTTTCGTAAAATGAAAGTTTGAAAATAGAAACGCGCGGAAAGCTTTATAAGGAAATTTGTAAGATCGACGAATTAAATTGTACGAAAAATAGAAAGCGGCACAATGTATATGTTGATTTTAGAATTCGATGTATGAGGAAATTTAGAAATCAACGCGTGTGACACACAATAGACCGCGATCATTAAGAGCCGTCGAGGTGTTGCGGTTTCGACGACGTTCGCTCGTTATAGACGATGTGTTCATCAACGACGAGGCCCGATTACCACAAGACCTAAAGCACCGAAAACTGCGAATGCGTGTACGTCCATTTTTTCGCTCCGTTATGATATCAAAATTTCCAACATTACGTCCATTTGATGATTTCTTTTTAATCAATGCGCTTATCGACATACGTACAGAACTAAAACGAGTTGGGTTGAAGATATAACGCGTTCTTGGAGCCGTTTGGCTTCGAGATTTAAAGAATGTCCAGTGAAAGGAAATGGACTAGATTATAATCGCGGAGAACCGGACGTGTCGACTTTGTTAACATAATAAATGACCGCGCGAAATCCGCGTTGAATCCGAGTTTTGCGTCACGCTTCATATCTGCTGCGATTAAACATTGGCGAGGAATGTCTGTTAATAGTCATGGCATATGTGAAATTCAGGATAATATTATTGGAAAGATTGCTGCGACAGAGATATCAAATATTTATATAAAACTGCTCAAATGAATCATATCTAATATCCTATAATTGCAATGCAGGATATACTTTAGCACTTGATGAAAAATTAATTACGGAGACCAATTGTTTTTTGAATAAAGAAATAATCGATTGTTTTTGTTCTCAGGTGGCCATGACGGGAGATTACATCTTAGCAGTTGCCTGTATGATGATTTCCAAACTTCAAAATGATGACGTGAGCGTCGCAATCAGTCAGGTAAAGTATTAAATTGAGCATAAATTTTTTGTATACCTTATGACCTTCTATTTCCTCCTTTTCTCTTCCTCGAACAAAAGATGCGAATTAAATTGCGATTCAAATTATATAATCAAAATTACAATGGAAGAACGCAGCGTTTAAAGCAGATTACATTACTTCGTAGATAGTAGCTGATTTGGTGCAAGGAGAATTTATGCAGCTTGGTGCGAAAGAAACGGAAAACGAAAGGTTTGCGCATTATCTCACGAAAACCTATCGAAAAACGGCGAGTTTAATCGCCAATTGCAGTAAAGCGGTAAGCCTGTATTATATGTATATAAAATCGCATGCTAAATGATGAATTGCCGGAGATCTCTGTAAACGATTTGAAATTTTCTCATCTCAGGTCGCTATACTTGCCGAGGTTGACGATCACATGATAGAAATGGCCTTCCAGTACGGCAGGAACGTTGGCTTGGCGTTTCAATTGGTGGACGACCTTCTGGATTTCGTTGCTTCTTCGGAGGCCTTGGGTAAACCCACTGCCACTGATCTCAAGCTCGGATTAGCGACAGCCCCGGTGCTTTTTGCTTGCGAAGGGGTCAGTAAATCATTATAGAGTGTCCCATAGGAAAATACTCAAACTAATTAGCTGTCATTTTTTTCAAACAAAAGTTGTGTTGAAAACAGGAAAGTCTACAGTTTTTAATGGCACTTTTTTCATTACTTTTTTCTAATAAAATAAACTGGTATACAAACATTTTATTTATAGCCACTAAAAACTGTAGACTTTTCTCTTCTCAACACAATTTTTTTTTTTCAATAACTGCATGCATTAAAAATGACAGCTGATTAGTTTCAGCATTTTCCTATAGGACATATCCTGCATTTATATCGAGAACGATTTTTTTCAACGTCAGAATCTTAATCGATTACTTGAACTGTTGCAGTATCCGGAATTAAACGCGATGATTATGCGTCGTTTCCAAGAACACGGTGACGTCGAGAAGGCTTTCGAATTGGTGCACAAGTCTAATGGCCTCGAACAGACAAGATTTTTGGCGAAAAAACATTGCATAGAAGCTAACAAGATCATACAATCCTTCGCTAAGAGCCCTTATCAAAAGGCTCTCAGCATTATGGCTGATTTGGTTATCAATCGTATGAAATAGCACTGCCAGAATGAAGAACTTAGAACTGGGAGATGGGAAGGGGGAAGAATTTCGATTTTATAATTATTTATATAATTGTGGTGAGAGATAAAACGGCTAGGAAGCTCATTTTTGTCTCGATTTGTATCAATCAAATACGAGGATTGCATCGAAGAAGAATTTTTCTCAATATTATATTATTAGCCGGATGATTTATTGTGTAATTATATATATATATGTAATTATATAATATATATATTTATATATATTATATATATATATGTATATATATATATATATATATATATATATATATATATATATTATGTTATATATATTATATATCGTTATAAATAGTTTATGCGTGACATTACCTGAAATTTTTCATAAAACATGATTAAATAAGGGGAAACTAGTTTTATATCGCTCTAATTCATGGTGGTGTAACGATGCGCGATTGAGAGCGTCAGTGCGTGGATCAATCGCATTGCCGTCCCAAGTTCATACCTCATCCGAAAAAAAAACAAGGAGGGTAGGAAGAGCGTTACGTAATCACTAAAGTACTTCTGTCTTTTTCAGAGGACTTTATTGACGCGCGGATTTAGGTTGTCTGGAAAAACGCAGAAAATGTATTTTATAACAAAGTGCCTAGGCATATAACGTTCGTTGGATCTATGAGGAAGGAAAATACGTATTACCTGATTTTATGAATCGCGTTAGCCGATCATAATATAATGTAAATAAAATCTAGACCTTAATGATATTATATTAGCATTGATAATCCTTTTTACGGAACTTCTTTTATGCATGCATTTTTCATCACGCATATCAAGATTTATATTCGGCTTTTGAGAAAAATAGTAATGCGCAAAATCAAATCGCTCCGTCAAAATCTAATAAAAATTGTGTTAAAATATGCCAGAGAATTTACCTGCATCAAAGAAGTATAATCACACTTTATCTTAACACTATATATGTATAGAACCATGCAAAAACAAAGTAAAAATTTGAAAAAACATACATGTGTAATAGTAGCAGACATACAGAATTAACATTACAATAAGTTGTTTTTGGTCCATATCATGATCGACAATTAGGTTCTCTCAGCGAATATGTATTTTTGATAAAGTCAAACAACTTTTTCGACACTGAATAAAATTGTAAAATTAAATAATAAGGGAATGCCAATACTAATTTTTATCGACAGCTCAATTTGAAATTTTGCTGACAAAATGATGCGAAGAATATTTGCCAAAGAAGACAATTCAGTCTTTATTCGTTTCTCTCGCAAATTAATTTAGCAAAAATTAATTTTGGTCTGTCGTAATTAATATATGTTTTTTTTTTGTTTTTTTTTGTTTTTTTTACATAAGTTTATAATAAGAATGCATCACGAATCGCGAACGAATTAAAGTTGTTTACTTATATGTTTTAACAGTAACGATAAAAAATAGAACCATCTTTGTTAAATTTTTGCTATATAAGTGAAACCGCTCAAAATATCATTTATTATTGAATATGTAAGTTTCAATGTGTCTAATGTACAATAATTTATATTTATGAGAAGGATTAATGTATATATATACATAATTATCGTAATGTTACAGAATACAATAAATCATTAACTGACAAGCACATGCAATTATGATCAAATATAGATTTATAGTAGCATGTAAGCGCAAATGACTGAACAAAAAAGGAGCCGATCTCCATCATATCTTTTATAATATTTGTTAAAAAATATTTAAATTTATCAGTAATGCGCACAAAAATTGTTTCAATGAACAAAGTATATATATATTTAAATAAATATAAAAAAAACTCTAACAAAACATTAGCTATCGAAATAAAGAGGAAGAGGGAAGCAAATTCATGAATGATATGATGATTATAATAAATATTGTAAATTTATTTGTTAGATTTTTTTAAATTGCACAAGACACTTTGATATATTTATTATAATTTATTTAGTTTTCAATTTTAAACTAAAAATTATATGTAAAATTTATTAATATTTTTATTAATTATTGATGTGTGTTAAATATTAAATCTTAATTTGACAAAATAAATTTATACTAAAATAATGTAGTAAAACCTAACAATAAGTATAAGACAGTCAAAATTCAAACTAAAAGCTAATTAAAAAATAAACTTATCCTTATTTATATTTTTTGACAGATAGAATTGCGTTCGGAAATCCTACTTGTAAAGTAACACAGCATTTAATTGACCAATCAAGACAGAAAAAGCAAATTTTTTCTATGTTCCGATTGGTCGATAAAAGCTGCTCTACTCTATAGATAGGATTTTCGAACGCCCCTAGATGTCGTTCTCGACCGAGTAATTTGAATTTGTTTGTGTGCGTCCCCGATCCAACATCCAACACAACGCGCGAAAGTTCTTCACGTTGTCTTTTAATCTGTCAATTTCAAGAAAAATTTCCTGTAAATCCGTCGCAAATCCGCCGACATGGCGAGTTTATTGGACTTGTGCGAGCAATATTTCGGCGCCCGTAATTTTTATGATGTATTGAAGATTTCAAAAAACGCGAATGACAAGCAGGGTAAGCGAACGTTTCTTCTTAACCTCGAAGTCTCAACTAGACTCCAAGCTTTTCATCTCTCAATCCTTATAATAACAACATTTATTATTTTGCGACACTAGTGAAGAAGGCTTATCACAAACTGTCCTTACTCGTACATCCGGATCGAGTCGAAGAAAGTATCAAGGCCGAAGCAACCGAGAAGTTCAAAGTCTTAGGTAGAATACATTCCATTCTCAGCGACAATGATAAACGCAAAATTTACGACGAATCCGGACAATACGATGAGGAAAGCGAAGAGGTTGTTATGCGCAATTGGGCAGATTATTGGAGATCCTTGTTTAAACCAATCACTGTCGAAGATATCAATAATTATGAGAAGAATTACAAGGGATCGGAGACGGAGATAAAGGATCTTAAAAGGGCATATATAGACAGTAAGTTATTTGAATTGTATACAAGACATTTCAAAATCATTGCCTGTTTTCTATCACATGAGTTTTATTATTTTCAAAATAATTTTTAACAAAATTAATTTGATGTATTTCTGTAAAGAAAATTTTCTTCGCATTATACTGTATTCTCTTCTTTAGATTTATTAAATATATTAATATATTATAATATTGATATTAATATATTATATGAATATATATTTATACAATTGTATTTATTCTAGGCAAAGGAGATATGGATTATATCCTGGAAGCTGTTCCGTTTACAAATTGTGATGAAGAACCAAGACTGTACGCTATAATTGAAGATTTGATCAAGAATGATGAAGTCCCAGAATATAAGGCTTTCACTAACGAGAATGACAAGAAAAAACTGCGCAGGAAAAGAAAGGTAAGATAGCAAACATAATTTTCCTATTTTGTTCAAAATATTTAAAAGATTACATTGCTTCTAAATAATAAAAAAAGAAGAAAAGTAATAGAGGACAATTCAAGTCTCGTAACAATTATTTATTTGTCGCAGAGACATCTGTGTAGAGAATATATTTTATTTTAACAATTATAATCGTTAGAAAACGATATTTGCAAACTAGAAAATTATATATAAAGTGTAAGTGATTGAATCAGGAATCGAGCCTAAATCTTTCACTTTCAATATTGCTCTTACCACTATTCAAATCTCACCATCAGAAAATTCTAAAAATTATATTTGTTTATATCCTTATTTTATTTCTTAATAAATTATTTCATAATATTTTTCACATCACATATAGGTTCACAAACATTGATTTGATACTCATGACAGGAAGCAAAATTAATTAGAATATAAATATAAATGTTAATAAAAATTGATGAAATAACAATAACAACAATGTTAGATGTTGTTAACCTACTTAACATCTGTATGAGCAATTGAATGATTAGATTTATTAGATATATTTAGATGCTTATTGTTAGAGAAAATAGAGAGAGAGAGAGAGAGAGAGAAATGTCAACAGATACGATAGCATCTCAGGAACAAATGTGTGTCTAATATAATAATCTTACAAACAAAAAATTATTATATATTTTACTCTCTTATTTATTATAACTCTCTTAAATCTTGTTGGAAGTAATTTATTTTTGTCAGTTTTTTTCCCCAAAAAAATAGAGATATAAAAAACGAATAGATCATTTTTAATTCAATATCACAATGAAGAAGATTTATGAATTTATTATAAAAATACAAATATTTATAGAATTTTGCAGTTCAATTTGTACATATGTTATTATAAAATAAATCTTCCTCTTTGCAAATCATAATTGACAGTTTATTTAATTTTTTTTTAATTTTATATTTTATATTTATAAATTTACTAAAATATTTCAAGATCATAGCAAACAGTTTTCGCATATTATGTAATATGCAAAACATCAAGTTATCGCGAAACGTTATCGCACAAATTTTTTTTCCCACGTTTATTATACACTACTCACATATCGATTTCTAGTCATGGTCGACCGCGAGAAATTGTAGCGCGAATTTTAAATGACTTTAGCACTCTCTTCATTATTGCTAAATGTCACTTGAATAGTGTTTTAATGCCCCGCCACTCTATTTTCAAGCTTCTCTATTTTTACCAATAGACTGTACAGAGCTTGATGGGTGGAAGGTAGTAGGAGAAATAGCGGCATGAGTCTAGGAGGGGAAGGTCTAGTAAATAAGTAACCTACGAATGAGAACTGCTTCAGTCCGCGTTACAATTAGTTCGGCCGTTAATCGGAAAATATACGGACGAAAGAGAAATTCGCGATGACTGTCGCAAATTTTGTTCCGTTCAAATATCGAGATTAAATGCGAGAAACCACCATCGTGGTCTTGTTTATTTTTAATTGACGGAACAAATTCTATCGTTCTCTCTTGTAATACCTCTATACACTCGAAAAATGAAGAATAGTGTCGCAATTGTAGCGTTAATTGCCCTGTTGATTACGTTTGTCGACGATGTTGCTGCATCGTGCAGACAAATCGCGAACGAAGAGATGCTGGAGTATGTTTGCGAAGGTGGCCAATCCAACGATTTGACTACTGTACCTGAAACGACCGAGAAATTACGTATCACCAGGATGCCGATCGGCAGAATAACCGCTACCACGTTCTCCAAGTTTGGCGGAAATCTATGGGTGTTGAGTTGCTCGCATTGCGAGATCACTGATATCGATGAGGATGCATTTCGACGACTCGTCAATCTTCAGCAACTCAGCTTAGACAGCAATCATCTGACTACAGTGAAGGCATCATGGTTTCAGGGTCTTGACTATCTGACGTATCTTGATCTCAATTACAACAATATACACAATATCGAAGACGATGTCTACAGAAATTTACCGAATCTCGTGGACTTTAGAATCTCGGGAAATCGACTGCGCTGCCTGAATGTTAACGAAATGTCGCACCTTAAGGATTTGAAGCGCATATTTCTCGGCGAGAATTCCGAATTTGCTTGTCCGCACGCTGTGAGTAGGTTTCTTGAGAATCGAGGTATCAGTTTCGAGCCAGATCCTGAATGGAGAAGACTCGCCAGCGACACGATAGACGTTCCGTCGAGCTACGCGAAGGAAGATCATAGAACTCTGTCTCCTGACAACAGATCGGAACAGCCGAAAATACCTTATACACCTTCGAAAGAAGGAACGTTTTATCCGGACCATCATGCAGACCATCGTTCGCGTCACAGAAGACCAACCACCACTATGCGACCGACAACGTCCACACAACGCAATGATATACCGCGGGTGGTACCCCCGGTTACAAGACCTTCTCCATCAGATTCACCCTCGCGGCAGATGATGCCGTATCCACACTCGACGCCAGAAACACTGCCAGTACCGCCAGTACCGCCCACAGAATGGAGACCCTCGGAAGATATCAGGATGATAGGAACCACCGACCACGAACCATCACAAACGAACCAACACGCCTCAGTCTATCAACCGACAGTTCCGACATACGAAACGACGCCTTTATCGAGAGATCCCGTCTTGGATAGATTGCGAGTATCGGCTGTAGAATCAACATCCTCCACACAGGATGATTACGAAACAACTGATAGATCATCTCAGGTGGGACACACCCAAAAATATCCGCTATACGATGCAACATCTAATGATCGAGAAAGAATACCCGACGGATACGTTCAAGTGACGCGTCATGGCGATTCAGACGTGGTTACTGTCGGCTCTTGGTCCACCGACTACTCGAATCAATATCCTTGGACGCAACACGAATACTCTCGCCCTCCTACCGAGAGCATCGACAGATCACCGCCTTCGTGGCCCGCAAACACGCCAAATCTTCAAACAACGCCATATTACGCAGGATACGATCCGCGTAAAATAATCGTCGAGGAATCAGCGAACATCATCGACAATGTTCCAATTGTCACCGATCCCGTTGATCAAGCACTCAATCAATGGGAGACCACGACGAAGCTGCATCATTACGTCAGACCTTCGGTACCCTCATCTCCTGGATTAATATCTTCACCTCCGGTGTATCCGAACGTGTTTTATCCAACTTCTTATGAAGAACCAATGGTGACCGAAAATCCGCCATTAGAGGATTATCGGGAGACGACTGTAAACGATCCCATGACTACAGAGGAGCCGTCATCTCCGTGTCCGGATAGAAATTCAGCAAATTCCTCGAGAATGCAATCGTACATCGTCGCATTAGCGATGTCCATAATTGTCACCGTCTTTGGACACGTCATCGCGAAGGGATTTTAAGTCTCGTGCGCGTCCCTCTTGCCTCCAATCGGATTGGATCGAAACGAATTGTTTTATGAGATAAATTCCATACAATTAACTATACCGCGCGAGAAATAATGAGATTGACATTTTGTTGCCGATCTACAACAAATAATCTACATTATTTAAAATTTAAACGTTGCGTTGTGCCACGGAAAAACCTGAGCGCGCATTTATATATATTTAGCGTTAGAATTTTTCTCCCCCACATATATATATATAGCTATCGAGTACCTGCTTAAGGAAGCTTCATAGAACTACTAACCAGACGCAGATCTATTATCAAGAGCGCAGTCGAGACATCTTCTTTGCTCTGGAACTCTTAGCTCCGGAAACGGCAGAGCTAGCTGAACCTCATGTGTAGGTATCGTGCGATCGAGGGATGTAAAAGGAAAAACTCTGTTTAATTTTTTTAATAGAGTTAATCTGTCATTATCTATACCGATTATTTGTACAACTATTTAATATCATATAAAATTGTTTTTTCCTGTTAAGTTTAAAGCAGACTCTTTATAAAAGCAAAAAAAAAAGGTTTTTCATTTTTTTATAGCAAGCTAATAGCGCATTTTTATCTAGAATAATTTAATTTATAATTGTACATCAGTTTTTATGAGGACCGAAAAACTTAACACTTTAGTATTTATGAAGTTAAAATTTAATTTTAATAAAAAAACTTTTTATAAAGAATTATAAAATAGTAAAACTTGATTTTAATATACCAATTTTAGACAGTTTAAATATTCAATAATGTGAAGACTTTTGAATTTTAGTTAGCTTTCTTCAGACTTGACAGACTGAAAAATTTCGCTCATTCCCTAACTTTCGATCAATTGGCACGAGTTGAACAAACTTTTGTTTTAAATATGTTCTCCCAGAGAAAATCAAAGGAAATTATTGTTTATCGGTGAAACTAAACTTAGCAAATCTTTGATCTGCAAATCGTGTTTGTTTCTCGGAATCAACTCGAGACGTAGTAAAGAGACGTCTAAATATCCGAAATGTCCGCCAAGTAGGGAAGCCAATAGTGCGGCGTGTCGGTTACCAAGATTTTAATTGCGATAAACTGGCGGCCCGACCCTCATTCGTCGTGGTAATGAAATAATTACTAATGTCATCGTCCAATCGTCGCGCCTGTTACGTAACGACCTTGTTACGACGAACCCGGCTCGACATTGTAGAGAAAACGTACACGTTAAATATACACTCGAAGACGTTCACTCCGACTTCACAGTCAAGTTCGCAGCTTCCTCCATCGCGTCGTTCCTCATGCAACAGGTGCATCTCTCAGCGACGAGAGGAGATCTCTCGCGCGAAGATCGTGGCGAGTTAGCCTTGAATAATCATTGAATGCGTCCGTTATAATGAACGAGCGTTTATCTTCGGTTAAATCAAATGCAGCCTGCATGCACACATGCTTCTCTGAGAAGTGCCGCTTTGTCAATTCTCCATGAGATTCCATACCGATGATGACACGATGTTATTTAATACCACTTCGCACCATCCGTGACACATTCGACGGATTCGCCGTCAATTATTTAATGCGATTTCCTTAGGTTTGTGACGCGATTCCGATCAATAGATATAAACCCTCAAGTATATCGCAAGGTCGCGAAAAATGTTTTCGCCTTCAACTTCGCCTGCTAAGAAATGTGTATGCATGTGTCAACTAAGGTGGTACTTGACACGCGACATTGTAGCTGAAAATACAACACGCGCTTTTCCTGCTTCGCTCTTATTTAAATTTGGATGATAGGTCTTTAAATAATTTCAAGATTACTCGACACGGATGAAACATTAGATATTAAAATTTTAAACAAATATTTGATACATCTCTATTTATCGAGGTGGAGTCATTAAGTTTTATTCAATAGATAAGAGATCTCTCTTTATATTGGGAAACTGATTAATTTCGATTGTATAATCAAACCGATAAATGCCTCATCCCGTGACTTGGTGCAGTCAGAATTTCGTGAAGCGTTGTGTAATGCACCGGCATTAGGCAGCCAGTTAGACGTACTTGCCAGAAATTATAAATAACGGAATTTCTTCAGCGGCGGATTATAGAGTAGGTCACGCGCGATATGAAGCGTCATCGACGCTTGTGCGCTTCGGATAGTCGGCACTGCTGAAAAAGCCTGCGGAATGTCCACCTGCGGAAAATCTATGGAAAATTGCAAAAATGTTGGGCGAACGAAATTCCATAAAGGAAAGAGTTCCGGATACCAATGTACCTTATATTGAGAAAAAGAGAAAAAGGCGCACTTTATCGGACTTTGCTACGATGAACTTGACTTATTTACATAACATCGCGTTTGGTCGAGAGGAATCAAGTGGAGATTGTGGCTTTAAAAATTAAAAGAGCTTACTAAATAAGTATTTGCATTATTGACTTATTTAGTTAATTTATTTATCGGAAGCCCGTAATTTATGCATTCAGTATTCGCTGAATATCAATTTATTTCGAAAATGTTTTTAGCAATATATTATAATATTTTAAATGCGTTATAATATTTTTGTCAATAATATTATATTATTCTGTACACGCTCGTAGATTTCTAAATTTGTCATTTTTTTTCATCATTTTAAACATTTCTTTATCCAGAAAATAGTATAAAGTTGGAAACAGTTAAAACTATTATACAATTTTACAGGGATATTTGTAAATGTAAAAATTGTCATTTTAAATCTCCAATCTTTCAGCAAAGATCAAAGCTCGAAAATAAAATAATATTAATAATTTTGATGGCTACATATTTTTTTCCTAATATTACAGTCTAACTTTGAAATTAGAAACATAATGACACTTTTCATCCTGTTATTCCAATCGAGCTTCTTGAAATGGAGGGGAGTAAATGCGTGAATATTATATTTTGAATAAACCTCTTGTTAGAGCAAGCTGCCAATGTAAATGTTGTTATAGACAGATCATAACACATATTGCTGACACGAGCATATACTGACACTATCTTCTAAGTTTATCCGAGTCGTACTTCATAAGCAATGCATATCCGACTACTTGAGTCATTAATAAAATCGATGACCCTACTTTTTCAACGTTAAGGTCAGCAAGAAAAACTCGCCTCTCTCAACTCGAACATGAATCTCGCGTGCATTTAATACTCTCGATGCAGATTTCGGAAATAGAATAATGCGTAGATCGCGTTTTCGCTCTTATTACACGAGCGGACTGTAATCAATCTCGTTAACAGGAACATGCTTGTACTTCAAGAGCATTATCTAATTTGAAAATCTATTCCTTCCTGCCACGAGCCTGGATTGAATTATCTATTTAAATTAAACGTACTCTCTTAGCCGGACTGTGTAAACAGTCATTGGCTTTCGGTGTTAATTGCTTTGATTCACTTGTTTGATTGCAGTGGGCTAAGGAGGCAGCGGAAGCTGAACGTTTGGAGAAGATGCTAAAGCTGGAAAATGAGGAAAATGCGGCCACGAACGATCTCGCGTTAGTGATTCAAAATCGTAACAAAGCTCGCGCCAGTCAATCGGACAGTTTCTTCGATTCGTTAATTGAGAAATACGCAAAGAGCACTGAAAAAACGACGAAGAGAAAGGCTGCACCCGCAAAGAAAACTACAAGAAAAATTAAAAAGAAAGCCTAGAGATAAATTAGCGCCGAAACACCTGTCTGTTTTTACTTTATCTTCAAAAAAGTCTCAATTTCTAAATTTTAATCGCAAAGCACGAATTTGCTATAAATTTCTACATAATAATGGACAGTATAATTTTTCTAAATATAAGCCCACCAAGACTGCGTAAAAATGCCAATAAACTAAACAGACTAATCTGCTTGGTTTAATGTCATTGCGTCAATTAATCGCGCGTATACTGCGACATAAATGAAATTATATAGAATCAAGACTTTTTTTTAAATGTGTATGTATAACAACGTAGATACAAAATTGTTACTTAATTAATTAAATATAATACGATATAAATTAATAAATGCGATGCAATTGTATTTTATGAAAACTAAGAATTTCTGTAATTAATTTAAAATTTTATAGAATGTGTGAAATAGAAAAATAGAAAATCTCCTTTTTAATATCTCCCTTTGTAACTTCTTTGATCTATCTTCTAAGTTTTTCAACGATAAGAATAAAAAGACGAAGAAATAAGTAAAATATACTTTAAATATATAAATATAATATAAATCACTGTAATGAATTCTAAAACAATCAATAATTGTATTATTATTATAAATATTTATTTTGAAGTAACCTAATTTATTATAGTGAATGGTTTTAAAAAATCGATAATTACTTTTTTCGTCCAAATAAAATTTGTAAGGGCGTTACTATTGCAGTTTCCGAAAAAAAAAGAACAAGAGCAATATTAAAAATAACATGTTACTTTCAAATCCTAATTTATGTAATTTTAACAAAATGTATTTATGCATAAAAAATTTGTTCATTTTATTTACAGAAAAAATATATGAATTTAATTCTAACGAAAAAACTGATGAAACATTTATTGAATCATTTTCAGCATCTTTCCAAACTTTAAGATTTAACGCGACGATGTGATTATATTTTTACATTATCAAAAATTATAAAAAATTTTCTACATATAAAATCGATTATTTTATATGTACAACAATCTCTCTCTCTCTCGGATTATAAAACTTTCGTACGACAAATTTTTCAATTTTTTAAATAAAATAAAATAAAAATATCTCGGGAAAGGAAAAAATTTATTGATTTCCAAAGAGTAATTTTTTTAGATTCATCATTTCTAAATTTATTTATGTTTAGACAAAAATCCAAAGTAGAAATTCGAACTATCAATAAATTAGAATTAATTCATTTTGTCTCTTTCGATTCCAGTCATAGAAACAAAGGAATTTTCATGCAGTTTTATTGAACAAAATAGGATAAATTTTTAAAATAAAATATATATATATATATATAAATTCCATAAGATATTCGCAAGTGGAAAATAATGTTCCGCGAATGCTTTTTATTAAGTTTTGATTAATATTAGTATTTAATGATACAAAATATGTATAACAAATTATAATTTTTTTTAATTTCTTTTTTCTCTCTGCAATTTATTCGAAATTTTATAATATATTTTTAAATATTTTAAAATATATTTTTTTTATTTTGACTCAATCGAAAGTGAACTAGATAGGAATTTTTGTTCATAAATTCTGACGCAAAGGTTTATCAAGTGTTTTGAAAACGCAAAACTTCTATGAATAGAATGTTAATCAAAGCTTTCTTAGATATTCTAAACGATTAATCGTTGCACCACATACTTGGCACTTTGCCAGTATTTGCCATCTTAAACGCGTTTATAGACAACGCATCCGTCTCGGTCCGGACATTGATGGAAACGATGACCCTTCTTGTAAAATTTATGTCTGCTACATTGCAAAGTTTATCTCTGATCATTCGCATATTTTACACGTGTAAATATTTGATAATTTTGAATTTTAGTGCGCAGTATATTTTACAAATAAAATAATACATAATTAATTACTGCTTTTAAGAAACTTATTCATCTTTCATAATGTTGTTGAATTATAAAAGTCTCGAGATCTCTCTTACATTCCGTAAAAAAATAACTATTTTATATTAAAAAAAAAAAAGAAAAGTATTATCTTTCATGTGCATGGAAATTGCATATATTACCGAAAAAAGATTATATATAATTTCTACATCTTATACTGTGTATAAAAAAGAGATTGCGCCAAAAGTATTTTCTCGTCTTATGAGTGACCTGACTTATCGATGTTAGGCAAAATGAACATTCAGTGATCTGTAAAATATTATACCCTTTTGATCAATAACCGCGCTGATTCTTTGATTTTTAACTAAATTTTTAACGAAATTATTCAATTAATTATATATTTAAGACAATTGAATATATATTTAATTAAATTTTATTAAATAATTTGTGTATTATTTACACATATAGAAATAAAACATGTTAAATATTTTATGTGATATACGTTAATCATAAAATATATATATATATATTACGTCATTATTAATATTGAAAAATAATTACATTAAATTTTTATATATCATACATTTAAGATTACACATATTTATAATAAAAAAAGTGTTTGCAAAATTAATTAAATATTAAAAATATTGGAAAAATGCATGTTTTCAATCATCTGCATGCTCGAATGCTTTAATGCTTATTGTTAGGTAGCACTACCTTAGCATCATCAATAACGAACATGGGCGGTGTATTGGTCCAGGCTGTTAGTCACACAATTTGTGAAAGGCGAAAGGAAGGGAAACAACAGAGGATGGCAAGAAATAGGGAGAGGGCACACACTCTCGTCAGGACACCTACTCTCCTGCTTTCGCGAGTCTCGTGTTTGATAGCTCGAGATGGTGGCGACTACGATGTTGTGGTACTTTCCAATCGGTGTTGGTAGAGATGGTATGTACACTGAGTGAGCATCATGAGAGTGGCCACCTCGTATGGTCAGTCTCATATTACGTCTGGACTGGCTGGAGCGACAACACAGTACACATCGGGTGACACAATTTCCCCAAAAGCAAAGCCTCCTCTTTTATTCATTTTTCACAAACCTCAATCCAGTAATTTAAGGGATCTTGATTTCCATCACTTTTTATTATTTTTCAATTTAATATATTCTAAATGTATTAAACCATCTGTTTCCGATCATGGAATCAGGAAAGTATGAGGGTTCTACGTTCAAAATTTAAAATACAGTTCGTTTATTCGAGGCTTCTCTTCAATCAGTCTGTGTATTTAATAAAAAAATCTATTCTAAAAGAAGTCTGTTGCTGCATCGTCAAATTATTACGTTGCATATTTAGTCAAATGTTTAATTCGAAAGACGTTCATAGGACATCCTAAGTATGTTCGGATGCTGTTAGAGAAATAATGATTTATTATACTGATTTTTAGTAATAAAATCTTCTCTTGTCGCATATTTTATTATATTTTTAATGTCTTGGAATAAATGAGGAACGTGAACTTCTCATTTTGAACGAGACACCCGTTGTGTATGAGATCGACGCACACTTTGACAGAACCACGTATGTGTAACCGTCTTATTATGGATATGTGGTGCAAACATAGGTATAGCAAAGTGTAAACCATTATTATTTTTAGCCAGACATGTAATAGAAGGCCGGATTAAAGTTTACGAAAGAACAGAGTAACACAATAACCGCGGTGTAACTGGAATCATATTTTTTTTTTTTCGTCCCCTTAAACAGCAATTATATCACGACCCATTGGCGATTGTGCCGGGTATTCCCACAGAGTTATACGCAACACTAAAGCCCGCTCGTAATCGAATAAAACGGATGAGTCATATAGGTATATCGCGAGGGAACAAACGTTTCGCCATATTATGAAACGATCGGAGAAGCGTCTCGGAAAGCTTTCGAGCCGCAACAAATATTCTTATTGTACGTTTAATTGCATCTCGTTCCGCGTGTACACGCGTTATGGTCTTTAGTTCATTTATAGATCGATAAATCTATATACACATCAAAATTGATGAAACGAGCGAGGTCTAGAAGAGACGCGACGTGCATGTCTGACATTTGACGGTCTTTCAAACATCGTATATACGTTTGAAGTAAAGAAACACGTTTTACAACGATTCGCGGTTGCCGTTATTTCACGCTAATTAAGAATCGTAGGTATATCAAATATATAAAAAAAAAAAAAAAAAGGAGTTAATGTAATGAGGCAGATGTAACGTGTGCTGTCGCGGAAAGACTGACTCGTAAATCATCAGCAGCGCTTGCTCGCGGGTTGAATAGAGAATTTCCCCTTTTTTCACATGACTTTTGTCGGTTAAACCGCAGAAATGGAAAACGCGCAATCACCGCGTGGTGGCATTTAGGCGAGGGTTAGGCTCATAAAACTGTAACCTATTTCCGTTTGTAACCGCACTACTATCTATACCTCTCGGCTAATGCATCGGCAATGCGCATCTCGTTAAATGCACACGGAGAAAGGTCGAGGCGAAAGATGACAACGTGCACTTTAGCCTATGACATGCTTTTATCTCTCTGATCTTTTCAGAATTCTCCATTAAGATAAACTAGAAATAAGATAAACCATATATAATATCGCTGTCTCTTCCTCCTATCGACAAAAGACAGAATAAGGAAGAGCTTTGATATAGAAAAAAAAAAAAACGAAGAAGCGCACATAATGGCCTAAACATCGGGAACCACATTTGCGCGTCTGTTAACGCAGTATTATTTCCAAGAGCATATATATACGTACTGCGGAATTCACCCCATTGAAGCCGCATGCACCGAGGCGGCGGGAAGGAAAGCGAAGAGGAAAATTAAGGCGGCGGGGTTGCAACTGCATGATAGAGAGCGAGAGAAGACACTGTTGCACCGAGGAAAGCACGGTGGAGCGAGGAGAGACCACGGTGGTTGTATAGCCGAGAGACGGTAGTGGAGGCGAAGAAGGAGCAGAAGAGGATGGTGGAGGAACCGTGCGCTGGTGGAGGAGAAGGGAAGAACGACATTCCAGAAGGCGGCGGCGGCGGTGGTTCTCGTGGGAAACCAAAGAGAGAGAGAGAGAGATCTCGTCTCGGGGAGGAGAGGTTGTATGCGGGCCTTAAGGCACCGTTCTCATCTCCGGACGTGTGACAAGATCACGGAGAAGGCTTCTGCCGAAGCCGCGCCGCGCGAAAGTCGCCGAATTTAGAGAGAAATCCAGCATTCGCGCAAGCGAGCCAATTTCTCACCCTAAATCTACCCTTTCTTCATTCGCACCAAATCTGTGAATAGCTGCGAGATCAATTTTCATATTAATTCAAATACACTTTTGTACGAGAGCTCGCATACCAATTCTCGAATAAATATTTAAATCTGTGAATCGAAACTTTAGAATTGAAAACATTTAGCGATTCGTTAACTTTCTTTCTTCCTTTGTTACCCTTATTGTTATTATTATAAGTTGAGATATTACTTGTTTCATTCTTAGAATTATTTTATATATTTTCTTTATAAAATAAACTAATTATCTTCAAAAAGAATGTTTAAAATAAAAACGCGCTCCTTTAAAATTAAAAAAGTAAATGCTATTATATTAAATACTGGTTGTTGAATAATACATATAGGATAAATAAAGAATATGAACAAATCAATATTCGCAGAATCAAGCAACAACGTTTAAGAGATGCACTAATGTAATGCGACTAGAAGACAATGACGTTGGACCTATTTGTAGCAATAGAGACGATGACGAAACACATGAACTTTCACACTCCCATCTTTTGTTTAGTTTCACATCAGCACAATCGCTGTATCATATACTCACGAGATATCGTTGCAACAGTAAGTGCAGTGACAGAGCGTAATTCGATACCGCGTATTGTTAATATTGATAACCCCGTCCGCGATCGCGATAAAGAAAACCACCCCCTATAAAAGAAACGCTTAGCGATGACAAATCGGGTAACAATAATCCCGACTGTAATCCAATGACGAGAGATTCCTTGCACAACAGAAGAGATGATTAGATATTAATTTCATTAATATCTGCTCCCTCGATATTATTCAATCAGTGATAGTTTTTTTTTCCCGTTCACCGACGCGATTTAGCATAAAGACACCAGGACCTGCTACACCAGGGTTCTGTGAGTCGGCCCTTAGGGCGAATCCGCGCAAGGTCTCGAGCAACTGCTTCCCAGTCGAACGAACGAGTCAAGAGGAGATAATGGCACGTTCACGAGGCGTCGAATCATTACCAACAATCAAACTCTATTTGCGTCGCGGCGTTTGCGATAAAAGGAATGTCCCGTAAGAAGAGGCGAAGAAGAGAATTTCCCTCTCGGTTCTTCGATTTTTTTTTTTTTTTTTTTTTTATTGAAAAGTCAACAAGAAATTGACGAAAAACACGGGTATATAAACAAATTTCAGCAACTTAAATAATCTCGAAATCTTGTAGATGTGAAGATAAATAATAGAATACATGTTACATAAATGAGATGAACATGGCCCTACTTTAAATTTATCTATAGATGAAAGATGAAATTATAACATGTTTCATCTAAAATTTTCAATGCGTCATTTGACAGACGATTTTTGATATGTATATATAGTTTTCCTGCCCTAATTAAAATACGCTGATAATGTAACGAGTACATAATTTGGAGAAACCTTTCTTTTATCTCAGATAAAAATGAAGATAATATATATCTTAGTAATTTAAATGAAGAGAAGAAGAAGAGCAATTACCCCATCTAGATTATTATATCCAGATAAAAGAATAAGACACTGAATCCCGTTCAATATCTTGAAGATATTATTTTACAATTGCAATTTTCCTATTTCTTTTTTATATCATCGATAATGATTCTCATTAACTTTGCTATATTATGAGAAAAAATTATCTCGCCGACATAAAACGATGTAAAATAGCGTCAACTAATCATCATTTTAAAAGTATCGGACAGCTTGAGATATATATGTATCATACTTCGCTCATCGATCATCTTCGCACGAGCGGAAGCGGTGATATTAGTCGCAAGACGAGTTTCTTGAAGAAAACTTCCGGTATTTACTCGTTTTTCCGCGTGAGAAATTGCTCGTTCGTAAACATGGAGATATATATATACCTTGAATTTCCGTCAACAATCTTCTTATCGCGTTCGCCTAATATACGCGTCGAGACTTGGTTTATATACGGGGCAATAAAGCGCTTCATTATTATTATTATTATTATTATTACCAGTGTCGTAAGTCGTAAGTCAGCGCGAGAGCTCCGCCTACGTGTAGCAATTACGGCGATAATCGCACACGACGTCATCACCGTCGAGATGACGTGCAAGCGCACCTGATCTCTCGTTCAAAGATAGTGTAATCGGCGAGACAAGGCGGAAAAATCTCCAACACAATCCGTCGCAATTGATGGAATTAGCCGTAGAAAGTTTAGCAAATGTCATTGCACACACTCTGACTGAATATCCAAAAATCCCTCCGATCGACGCAAAGCGATGACGCGTTACAGACGTCCCGAGAAACACCCTGTATAAGGGTACAGTGGAAGGGCGAGAGCGGGTATGGCAGCGAGATGAGAAGAAAAAGGAGGGAAGAAGGTGGAGAGTTAATTGAATCCGAGCAGCGTATAAGTGGAATGGCCTATTCCTCCTTTGGCTCGCTCCTCTTATTCTTCTTTCTTCCCGCGTACCTCTCCTCCCTCACTCCCCCTCATCCCCCGTCGCGGCCCTCCCCCACGGCTCCTCGCGCCGTCCTTCGCAGCTCCTTGTACCCTCTTCGGTCAGGGTACCAAGGAGGATCGGTGGAAGGACGCCAAAGAGGTTCCGGAGAGAGAAAAAGAAAGAGAGAGGGAGAAGGAAGCATTCCTTTGTCTCTGCGCGCACGGATCTAGATCATATATAGCATATAATGTGCGGAGGCAAAAGCGCGATATGCGTGTGCAACGCACGAACCTTGCACATACACGTGCGCTTTCAAAGGGTCCTGCCGCGATATTCCCTCTGGCCATCCCGAGGCGGTTCTTGTCTCGGACGATATACTCGGTATGAGTTACGTCCGCGTTAATTCGATTTGTCTCGCGTACGTTATACCCACGGCTACAATTATCATCCGAGAGAGGCCTGCGAGAAGTCGGGTCAGAAAGAGAGAGGATATTCCTTTCCTCGTACTGTATTGTACAATATGGATTTTATTGAGTCTCTCTCTAGCAGGAAACCCTCCCGATTGTTTAAAGGATATTAATATACCGTTCAAAGATCTTATGTTAGTGTGAAATAAAGGAGTATACCAAATTGGAAAAATTTGGTGGTGCGAAACCAATCGTTAAAGCATGAAGAAATCTAATCGAAATCGAATAGACACTGTCAATGACGAGGGAGACAGAAATAGGGGACCATTCGCGAATAGTACGTTATTCTATTACCAAAGTAAGACTGTATGGTAAATGGTCACTACCGCCACAAGACACATCGAACCAATTTTCTGATTTTTGACAAGGATCCACTCTTTTAGCCATTCGATTGGTTCTTCATATTTTACCTCATACTGGATCTGCGTAATGTATCCTGACAATTAGTTTTGTGTACCACAAAATTTTCTCAATTTGGCGTATTCCTTCGATACGTCTTTTCCGCAAGGCAAACTCAGGCAGTTTGCATCGAGTAGCTCTTTTGTCACCGACTTGACAATGATAGGACACGTGCCGACCGCCAACGGCCACTCGTTGACACCCCTCGCAATACGCGCCGGGTGTATTTGCGTACCCCAAAATAGCTCCGGTCCTCCCTGGAGACCGGCAGGAGAGAATGGCGGAGAGGAGACCGACGAGGAAGATGAAAAGAGGGAGAGGAGAGAACGGACGACGCGGTGTATACCGCAAAACCAGTTCGTTGGTGAGTAAACAAAAAACGAGAAGGGGCCAACGCCGCGCGGCGCGGCGCGGCGCGGTGCGGCCTCGTTGTACTCTGCGAAGGGGGAGAGAATCGCTGCTTTATTGCTAATTCGAAGACATTCGCCCGGCAGAAATGAAACTTTATAGTCCGCCCGCAGGCCAGGAGGAGCCCTGCGTATCCACGCGAAGACCCACGTGGACTAAAACGCGCAGCTATGTTCCTAGTCGGATGAAAGAAAACAAAGTCTTGAAAAATCAAAGAACATACGTCGATGTGCATGTCTTTGAAACGCATCGCAAGACCAGTCTGCGCAGTTAAAGCATCATTGATAAAGCTTTACAACGTAAAAGGCTGGCAAAGCCAATGTGTTGAGATCTGTGCTAAACGCGATATATTCAAGATTCTTGAATTTATGCGCAGTTAATATGAAGCAGCTTCTCTCGCGCAGAGAGAAAGGACACGAATTTTAATTCTCGGACATTCTTACATCTTATAAATTTTTGTCTTATAACTCGGGATAGAATAATTCAGCGTATAAATGTGCCGTGTAAAATATATATTGTCCAATGCTCTCAACGTGTCGAGGAACCGAGGAGCTGAAGAACCTGCGGCGCGATATCGACGAGACGACGAATCGCAGCGGGTGGCTTACATCGTGAGAATCTTCGGACTTCCCGTAGCGTCGAAGCTCGTTACATCTCATTACGTCCGACGAGTACATAAGAACGCGGCGATACACGTTGTAACGATCGCTCTCGCCCTCGAGACTTGCTGCATATTAATTTTTAATCCGTACCGCGCGAGAGAAAACTCGTATGTAGACATATGTACTTTGTATATTAAAGATTGCTAGGAACGTTCTATAAAATTAAGCATAGCGATACGTGTAATCGTGTGTAAAGATAAAAGAGATCGAACACCCTGCGCGGCAGCTGTGTAAAGTGTCGTGATTGCACATTGCTAATACAGGTAGGTAGGTAGGAAGGTGGGTAGGTGGGTAGGTAGGTAGATAGGTAGGTAGGTAGGTAGGTAGATAGGTAGGTAGGTAGATAGGTGCCAACGTGGACAGAGAGAAGGAAGAAAGGGAGAGGAATGCCTGTCGAGGTAGCGGGAGATGCGCGTCAGGGGCCCGTCCTCCCCCTAATTGACAAATTGGAATCTTATTAGAAGCCCGTGATGCCGGTAGAGACCGACAGAAGGCGGGAGGGGTAGAGGGGCGCCGCGCCTACGGGTTGCGAGAGAAGGAAGGTGAGAAAAAACAGAGAGTCGGAGAGAGGGATACCTGTGTGTGCGGAGGGTGCTGTGAAAGACGAGGAGAATGAGAGACATAATGCGCGGACGGCACGATACTAACAGGTTGTACGGCCCACGGTGGAACGGAGAGAAGTACCTTACGTTCGGCCTGCCGGCCGGCAGGCGAATGCCACCCAGGAAGCGTTCGCGCGTGCGCGATCTGTGTGGCCTCGGCGCGATCCGACCACCGGGCCCAACCGAGGACGCACGAGCCCGGCCGAGGTGACGCGAGGATGCCCGAAGCCGACGTGTGCTGGCCCACCCGGTAGAGCGCGCGCGTGCCGCGTCCTGTGTGGTCCCCGTGGGCCTCTGTGGGCCTGTGGACCTCTCGCTTCCCTCTTCTCTCGTCTCTTCGCGGGCCTTCTTCTACCCCACCCTACCGCGACCCTTCTGTGTGCTCGCTACTCCTCTAGATATGCGCTCTCGCTCCCTGAGACGGCTACGTGCGCGCCACTCTCCTTCTCACTTCCTCGTCGCTTTTTCTCCCTTGCACCTCTCTAGCGCTTTCGCGTCGTCCACACCGTCTCTTATACCCTCTGCCCGGGCTGCGAAGATGAGGTGGTTCCGAGGAAGAGAGGCGGGAGATGCTGAAGAACAGTGGCGCGAGTATCGAGGGACATAGAAAACTCTCTCCGCGATACAATTGCCATTAAAATTTATCGTGAAAGAGCGGCGATGTATATATATTGTATAATATCGAATGTACATGCAACATTTCTCATTATAGATTATATGGTAACTGTAGACGCATAATTACGAAGAAATATGATCGATGAGTCATCGGGAGAACTAAGGAAAGGTGAAAGTTTGGAAGAAGAATGATGATTTATAATTTATACAAGAGTAAAGCTAATAGAGAATAATTTAGAAGGAAAGATATTTTATGGTAAGCAGAGGAACATCTTCCTAGACACGTTTTTCCATCTTCTATCTCCGATTACTCATCAGGAGTTATCGCAATCAGCTGATAATATTCACAAAATCGCGCCGACACAAAAAAAAGCAAGGAGGCTACTTAGAATTCCATCTACGTCAATGGTTGAAGAAGCGAGATGAGGTAGTAAGCCCGCTTGACTCGTTCCACCTCTTCTTTCCCGCTTCTCGGTTTCCTTCGCACGGCTTGACTCGACCACGTGCTAACTTACGAGCTACGATCGCTGTACCCTTCCACGTTTTCTCCTCTTTCTCTCTTTCTCTTTCTCTCCTACATTCCATCCGGCTTTCTTTCTCTTCCTCTCGCCCATCTTCCTGCTGGGTTCCTCGTCCCATAGCTGCTGCCCTCGCGTCGTATCGTTTTTTCGCTCCCCTCAGGACCACTCTAGATTATTAATCCACCAGCGAGAGAGGATCCGTGACGTTCGCAGAGAAAATTATGGGCTGAGAGCGCGGTCAAGGTGCTGCTACGTTAACAAGCGTTAGCGCGGAACGTAGAGGGAGGATAGCGGCTTCACGAAGATACGAGATCGCGTTCTCGTCAAGAAACTGGGGGCCTTGCCGCGGAGATCACACACTGCAATCTCGATCAAAACTGATATCCGGTGACGTGGTTTGTTCCGCGAACTCTTCGACCAAAGCGAGAACTTTCGAGTGCCTCGAAACACGGGAATTATTTGCGATCCTCGCGAGAGCGGCCTGATCCATGATGTTAAAGTTACACACAATGTAAGACGAATTATAAGAGTCCCGCGTCCGAAAAAAAGTAGCGTGCTATATAAAAAGTGCTGCGCCACTTCACGTTATAATGCACTGTGAAGATTCAATTATCGCGAACGAGATATCTTCCCGCGCGCGGAATTCTCTCTCTTTCCGAAATAGATTCCGAATCTCTTTCTGGCAAACAATACGCCAGAAAGACAACTCTTTTTTATCACACTTATGTTTCACCCGAGTAGAGATGTAAAAAAAATATACTTGATAGAAAAAAAACTAATATCAAAACAAAACTAAAATTGTGAATAATATTTTTTCACGTGTAAAATGTAAATGATAGCCTTCCACCTTCGGAATTTGGTTTGTATGAACGAAGCAGATATTGAAAGCAAATGAGACAAAGCGGCGGAAAGAGAAGGAAAGTGATAGCGCGCTAGACAGAGATGAAATAAAAGGATGAGAGAAAAGAAAGATAAGGAAGAGAGAGAGAGAGAGAGAGAAGAGAGAGAAAGAGGTCGGCAGGGTTCAAAGAGCCGACACAGTGGTTAAAGAGCCTTCTTCCTCTCTCCATCTCGACACGCACAAGTACAAGACGCAACCTTTCGAGCTGAACAGAAGGGTGGGAGAGCAGTGTTCTCGCTTTTTTTCTTACAGCCTTTCTCTCTCTCTCTCTCTCCCTTCTTTCTTCCTTTCCTCTCACATCGGCGCAGCAAATTTATTTCACGTTCCTGCCTTTTCTGGACCTTTCACAATATTTGGCCACGCTTTAGCATCCGATACCGACAGACACCGGTCACCAAAAGATATGGCTTTGAGCCATTCGTGATGGATGGTTCGCTCTTCAGACTGCCACGAACCACGGCTGTTTTCTCTTTTCTCTTTCTACTTCTATCTCTATTTATCTATCGTTGGTTCCTCAGCTTTCTTCTCTACAGACGAAATCCAGGGCCGCTTAGTTTTGAGACACGCGAGATGTTAAAATCAAAATTGTGACACGCGTACACGAAACACGTAAATCGCAAATTAGAACTTTGATTCCAAAACAAAATGGTATTCTCTCTCTTTCGACATAAATTTCCGTAAGAAATTCCCACGAGATAAATCTTTGCCCATCCTAAATTTATCGATCGTCTACCGACCATTTCATGGCGCGACACGCGAGACTATCGAACGTTGAAGAAGTACTCTACAGCGCGTATCGCTGCGAAAGTATATAGTCGTCCGGGGGACCAAGCCGTCCCTGGAACGACGGACCCTTCAGCCCCGGGACCGTTCTCCACCGCGTGTTCGTGCAGGTATATAAATTCTAGTGCTATTATTGGGGTTTGCGCCTTCTCTCACAAGGCCCTCTGGACCCCACGGCGGCCTCTTTGAGCTACTCTTTTCGCCTCTCTCGCTCTCGGTGCCCTTTCGCTCCCGCTTATCGTTCTCGACCTCCGTCCTGGACCCCTCAGCATCGCCGTCTCATCTCCTTCTCCTCTTCCTCGTCCGTCGCCGCCGCCGCCGTCGTCCTCCGTTCCGTCTCTCTCTCTCGTCAGTTATGCCGCACCGCCCCTATGTCCTGTTTGTTTTTCCTCGCGTCGTCTTCCGTTTGCTAAACGCACCTTAAATTACGCGGCCGATGATAAATATTTGAGCCGTCCATTACACGAAAAGACCCAACTCGGACCGTCGTTCGGACCAACGTTACCCTCCTCTCTTGCTCGACATTAGGGATCCTCGGGGATATCGTGTTACCTCGAAAAGGAGACAGCTGAGTTGTACATCGGCGATGCACCGATGATGGTAATGGGCCACGTTTCGTCAATAGAAATTTGCGGGATGAAGAAGAATTTTCGGTCTGTTGCAGCTTGACATGGGCAACAAAGATTCCGAAGAAGTCGATCGCATCGGAGGTTTTAAGTTAGGACGCGTTCGATTAAATTTTGGATTTTTCATGTTTATTTGAAGATTACGCGTTACAAGGGAATTCTATTCCTATATATAAAGTAAAGCAACGTTGAAAAATTCTCTATGAGAAAATTGAAATTGTGAAAGGTATAGGGTATGTTCACGATAAGAATCGTACGCGCTATCGCAGGATCTATCGAATATCGGTCCATACGTATATTTATATATGAGCTGCAATCCTTATCGTAGCTTAGAGATTTGACGAATAGACGCAATAAAAACGGATCGATAGTCGTGGTATTTTTTCATCGACCGGAGTCGAATATCACGGGTCCAGCGCGACAGAGAGGAATCTTAATCACGTTGAAGAGGACCACCGACAATTCTCTCTTCGTCCACTTATATATTTTCTCACGAGATGCAACGATTTCTCTTTCTCTCTCTCTTATACTTGCGCCGTTACTCGCACCTCTCTCGATATATAGCGGAATTTTATTTTCGATCCGCGTTCTCTCTCTCTCTCTCTCTCGCCGCGAGATTCAAAGTGCCTCGTAACAGGATTATGAAATGTTCCGGAGTAGCGTTCCGCGCGGATGTTTACAGCTCGCGAATACTCGTTACCTTTTATTACCGCCAAGTTTCAGCGATTTCTGGCATCGGGCCCCGCGTTAACGAGCGACATTTTATATTTTCATCGGGCCGTAATTCTCCCTCTTTCTTCGCGCAGGGTGTCGCGTACAGTTGCGACTATTTTGTATTTCCGGGGATACCGAGGGAAAGTCGAGTGAGGAAAATCGAGTTCACGACACCCATGATAAGTATTGTGGACTCTATATAGAACAACGGATTTGCCTTTTAACGAATATCGTGGATTTATCTCTGATACGGAGATTCGCTGCTTCTTGTATCTATGAAGAATGTTTTTATCTTATTTGGGTATTTTAGATGTTATATGTTTTTTCCAAGAAATTCGAAATTGATTTCCACTTGATAAGATTTTAAATATTCATCCAAATTTCTTCTTTCGTCATGTATACCAGAACTGAATTTATATTTTCATCCCCCATTTTCTCACGTTCATAGATCTAAAGAGTTTCAACAAATTTCATAAAATCGAGCTTTGAATTTGTATTTCAAAAATAAGCAATAAATATACAGTTTCCTACTTCCAAAAAAATTAATTTTACTTTCGAAAAAAAGCTAATTTTACATATAAAGTATCAAGGAGCGGCGCTTCGCTAGCATTTATAAGATCGATGACGAATTATTTTATTACGAGAGGGAGAGATCGAGTTACTTATTTTTCCCAGTCGTAACACACGATTGTGTAGCTATCGTCGGAATATGCGTCGGGCACGTTTCGGAGCAACGTTATGTAAATTCGGACAGCCAATGATCGTGCGCACGTGTGTTCAGGAAAGATGTTTATTATCAGTAAACCGAGCTCTCTTTGACGTCTACTCCCCTTTCTCTGCTTATCCCCGCAGTAGGAGGCTTAGACTTTCATATCAGTCGACGTGTGGCCGCGCTCGGCCTCGGTACGTCTTATCCGCGCGGTACATTCCGTCGCTCAATGCTATACGATCAGCGGTGCTTAATTCGCCTAATTAGTTCCCAATGGCATGCGAATATCAACCGCGCAATTTCTTGATCCAGACGCTCGATGATAGAAACAGCGCGCGTTCGTTCGTAGATTCTTCGATCGAGTGTTCGATAATGAACAATCTCGTGTATGTCTGCGTTTGTCAAAAACATGGGAGAGCGACAACGTTTTCCGATCAAATATAATTCTCGAAGACCAATCGATCACTTGTACCATGCTGCCCAAAATCACGCCATTTTGAGAAAAGATGCCGGATTCGACATCTTTTCGCGTGAAAATTTCCCAAGGGAAAATTCGAAACTTACACGTCGAGAAAACCGACTAGAATTTATTATAAAAAAGAAGCAGAAAGGAAAGAGCGGAGGAAGAGAAAAGGACGAGGAATGCCTACGGCACACAAAGTATCCCTCAAGGTCATCCCCGTAGGCCTCGCACACTTAGCACGTTACTTTCGTCGCGAGGGTGTCGACGCGTGCCTCGGGGAAGTAGAAAATCACCGACTTCGGTAGGTCGCAAAGAGATCTCGGGAGAGGGGATAGTCTTACACCCGTAGGATAATCTTACACGCTAAAAGAGCCGAACCTGAGCGAAACGAGAGGAAGCGCTGGAGGAGAAAAGAGAGCGACGTGCTCCGATAAAGAGAAGAACGAAGTAACAAGGTGAGACGGTATACGACGAAGAAGAAGTGCTGCCCGATCGTGCTGATAGTGGGGCAGACATCGAAGAAACATCGAAAGAAGAAAAATAGTCCGAGGAGAGACGGATGGACGGAGAACGACGAAGAAATGGTTCGCGAGAGAGCGAAGAGACAGAAGGGTCGAGAAGACGAGTAGAGGAAAGAGAAAGAGAGAGAGAGAAAGAACGATCGCATCTACGAAAGAGAAAGCTAGAAGCTACCCCCTCTGTTCTCTCTCTCTCTCTCTCTCTTTCTCTTTCTCTCTTTATCCCTCCTGTCACGTGCACCTGTCTTCGTTTACCTGATGAACGCCCCGCCTTAGCCAATAGAGGTACAGCGGGTCTGGTGACGTCAGTCACGCGTACCAGGAGGGCCTAGGTAGAGGGGACGAGATCACCCACCACCACCTTTGGAGGCCACGAGAACCCCACGGGGGCCAGCGGCTAACAGCAGCCAGCGGCAGCGGTCTGGCAGGCCGTTTGCCGCGGGGTGGGGGCAGGAAGAGGGGTACTCTGGCCAGGTCGCAGAAACAACGCAGGAGTAACCCACCAAAACCCATCCTGTATTTCCCACCACCGGCTCGTCCGGAAAACGTGCGCCAGCTTCCGGACGGCGTTTCGTCCGAGTTCAGTCAAGTGAGTCGACTCGTACATACCTTCTCTCCGACACGAAAACCGATCCCAAAGGGGTTATAGGTACTGTCCGAGTGACGAGAAGGGTTTTAAAGGGCTCTCTCTTTCTCGCGGTTAGGTCGATTCTCGCGCGCGACATTCGGGATGACTGTAGAATGTAGAAAGGATCGATTCGACCGATCTCTCGGGAAGCTGTAACCTGTCGCGCGCGTTCATCAGGGTTCTCCCCGGGTTCGAACCGTTCCGTTCCGTCGGTCCCGCGCATTGTGATTAGCGACAACGACTGCATCGGTGGTAAAAGAAAAAAAAAAAGAGTGCGTGCACTCGGGAGGGGTGTGTGATGCCCTGGTTATGGTTAACCGTGAGTGAGGTCAGTGGCGAGAGGCGGAATCGAAGAGGAAGAATCATCGATCGCGGAACGTCACCTAAGTCGTCGTCGTCGTCGTCGTTCTGCCAGCCGTTTGGCAGACGGCGAGAATAGTGACCGCGCAAGGTCGACCTCGAGGCAGAGGCACGCGATTATGGTGCACTATCATCATCGTCGTCGCGGCCTCCAGGCGAGCCACCACTGCGCCACCAGGAGACGCACGTGCGCCTCGTTCTTCCACGCGTTCCTGCTCATCTTCGGCATCTGGCAGCCCGTTCTCGAGAACAACGGCTTCGTCGTGGCGTGCGGACCTGGCAGAGGTGGCGGCCGACGGCCGGGCATCAGGAAGCTCACTCCCCTGGTATTTAAGCAGCATGTGCCCAACGTCAGCGAGAACACCCTACCGGCGAGCGGACTCAGCGAGGGACGGATGATTAGGGACGATTCCAGATTTAACACTCTCGTGCCCAACTACAACGTGGACATAGTCTTTAAGGACGAGGAGGGTAGCGGCGCGGATCGTTTCATGACTCAGGTGAACGAGCGATCTTTTTCTCGGGGATGCGAGAAAAGGCGCGAGTAGATGAGGAACCCTTCCTTTTAATCGATTCAACGAAATATACTCTATTTATGTACTTGTAAATTATATACGTCGAAATATAATAGAGCAATGTCGCTATTAATTTATTGGATAAGTTTAGTAAATCGAAAAAATTGGATCGTATAATCTTGATCTCGTTTTAACACGAACGTTCCGTATAATTATATACATCGCCTTCATCTACTTGCGTCTTTAATTGCTTCTCTGATATACACGTAAAGTGAGATACTTGTTTGATCTTTATCTTTATCGCGACCGCAAACAAAGTTAAATAACTTTGATCAAAAAATTTAGCTGGAGCAAAGGAAATCGATACGTTCTTACAAACGCAATCTGTTCAAACGACAAACTTGTTCGATCGCGCACGTGACCTCGCGTCACCGGTAGCAGAGACGTACTTTGGAAGTGTGGCAGCTATATAATGTCACGACGATGACAAAACTGCGTCAAGTTGCGATAAAGACGGCCGTCCTTGAGGTGTCCGTCGCGCCGGTGAATCATTCCGCGAAACGACACGGCGTTTACGAGGGATATTACACACCAACCGATCGATCGGTCGATCGCGTTCCGTCTCATATTAATTAAAGTGACAATCGGACGCGACGTTATCGGGACGTCATCGAGTCTCACCTTTCTCCGCTTCCTCGTCAATTTGCCTGGGTGCAGAAAAATGGTGAGGGATGCGATCGCTCCGAGGGCAAAAGTCAGGAATTTCTCCCCATCAAAGATTTTATCCTCGTCTTTAGAGAAATTGGTCGGTGTTATATATGTATATAAATTCTCGTCTCTCCTACGTTTCATTCCGTGTATCAATATTTTCTATGTATCATGACTTTGATCCGTACAAATGAAACGCCATACATTACAAAATACTACTTACGATACGTAATAGTATTTGTGACTTATACTAATAAACGATTGTCACATTGAAGATTACGTAGAGCTCGTGTAATTCAAAGAAAAAGATTATTCCAAGAATTGGGAAAAATATTAAGATTCCTTTCTCACGTCTATTATTTTCTATTGAAAAATAGAGATAATAATCGTTTAATGCAATGCGCAAGGATTTATCACGTATTTATTATAATAATTGTCGACATTTATAGTATTTTAAATCCTATATTTAAAAATCTTCACGTAGTAAACAGGAATCTCTACAATTTTTAAAATTAATGTAATAAATCTAAAGATTTTTATAATTTTATCCGCTTGTCATAATATTTCGAACAGAGTTTTTTTTTAATAATTTCGAAAGTTTATACTTTTTTTCTCTGAAATTGAAGAAAATCGATTTTTCGCACGTCTTTATCTCCGAGATTGATCTAACCCCGTGTATAGGTGTACGCAGATACTTTCACAAAAATGATCCGCACGTAACGGTACGTAATCGTAAATGCGTAAATTTATGAAGTACCTCGATGATAGCAATTTCCGATATATCGATCGAGTGTGTATCTCTCCCATGAACGATGCGCGAACATGCGTTTATTACTTTAATCCGTGTCACCGTACTCCGGACCGTATGACAAACTGGCTACTGCACATCGTTAAAACGTCGGCAGGTGATTCACGCGAAATGCTAGCTGCGTGATAAGCGGCTCGATCGTACTCGTTTTACTTGCACAAGACAAGATCGATAATTTATATAAGACGCTATACGTACTTTGAGCACGATTTTTCAATTCGCTATCAATCTCGAAAGGTAAGACTATACTTCCTCAGGATTTTCTTTTACAAATAACTATTTCCTTTAACTTGTTCACAAACCAATAAGGAAATGAAACAGATTAATGATAATCGGATAATTCTATGTCAGAAATAGACCATCAAGATTCATGTTGTATTTTTTCGAATTAAAATAATCACTGATCGAAGAACGGAACACAAGATTTTAGCAAAGATCAATGATTATTTCACTGAAAAATCAGCATCGGTGTTTCTGTAAAAATCAATTGATCATATTTGTAAGATGTAGCTCTTAAAGATTTTTCTATTTATTTCAAATTGCTATTTTCAAATGAAAATATATTCAACGATGTTCGAACTTGAAATGATTTGCGATACCGCGGGCATTTACAAATCGACAAGAGGAAATTCGATCGCGGCTCGTCCGTCGTCACCTTTAGGGAACCGAAGACCATTCGAGGTTTATTTCCATGGACCACTGAGGCTCCATTAGTGCGCTTTATTCATGCATTTTTTATCGATGTTTGCCTTCCACTTGGCGCCTCCGCGAAGCGTGAAACGATTCTCCTAACTCCGGACCCGTTGTATTCCAATTTGTAAGTCGACATCGCCGCGTCGCACAAAAGGTAGCCCAGGCGCCGCGGACCAGTGGTGCTTAAGCGGACAAAACCCCCTGAATTTTTAAAAGCTTGTCTTGGAAAATATCCAAGTGTACCCATTTAATCACGAATTGTCGGCAAATAAGAAATCACGACAACGCGGGAACGCGACAAGTGTTCGATGTTTGTTCGATCGAAGCGGACTTTATCGCAAACGCGCTAGAATATTTTTCACGAAAAATCGGATCGAGCTCCTCAAGAATACGTTATATATATATATATATTTTTTCCAATTATATACCTATACATCGAATTTAATTACAATAATTAGACTTGCGTGTAAGTTTTTTTCAACTTATTTACACGACTATTTTGTGCCGGAGATATTTCAAACTGATCTGTGGTATTTGACACGTTTCCTGTGTAAAATCAATAAATGCCAAATAAAATGGGATAATAACAAATATAAATATGAATTTAAAGATACGTGGACATTGTGATACGAACGGTGTTGCTTAACAATATTTACAATTGATTTCCCGAGATAAAATTAAAGATAAATAGCGAGACCTTTGTTCGCACAATGTCTTTTAGGCACCGTTGTGCTTCGCACCGGTTATCGCCCTGTGTAAACTAACGGCCGAGGTGAAAATATGAAGAGTAGACTCTTTCCCTGGCCACGTATTTACTCGAATTTTGCAAAAAGGGCCGTCTTTTTATCGGCAGCGCCGCTAGACGAAGGTTGGACCGGCATCAAATCTATCACCCCATAGCGCGATATTTTCACTCGTTCAAATATTACCTCAAGCATTAGCCGCTCTCGCTAGGTACCTATATTTCTTTCTTTCTCACTTGGGTCGCACGGTACACGCTGTGCTTTTGTGAGATACCACCGAGTTGTACTAGGACCGACACTCTGTGTGGGCCTTTTTTCTGAAAAGCCGACAATCGATTTCCGGAGAGTCAATCGGCAAAGCCGATTTTCGACTACTTGACATCGCATTTCGAAACTATGGGATTTAACAAATTGATTTACTCCATGTTTATTTCTTTGCCAGAAATTCCGCAAACATCCTTATAACCATAAATCATCTATTATTCATCTATTTTACAAAGCTTTAGCTCTCAAATCGCAACTTAAACTTATTTTCATTCTCTAGACACCAGTTTTACGACATTATGTATAATCAAGGTAGAGGAAATAAATTTAATTAATGTAACTTTCGAATTATTAAATTCAAATTCAATCGACAGTTTTATAACAGTCAATGAGTGAAGATAATGAGCGTGCGATATATTAAGATAAATTTTAGAAAGTCGTTTTCGTTTTTTCTTGCAAGTGAAAATAAATTGTTAAAGCTAATAGCACGTTTCGAAGATAAAAAATATCATAGTACAATATTTTCTTCTCACATTGATTCTATTTAACGTAGTTGAATACTTGTTCTTTTAATTTATTAATGAGGAAAATAAAATTTATTTTTGCAACGCGGATTTGTCTGACTTGCGTTTGCGAAAATGTTGAGCGATGCTTCTTGCGGCTTACTCGGGCATTGATGTCTCTCGAATAGAGAGAGCCTCATCCGTCGGTAGCTCACGAGCGTTCTCGTTAACGATGAATCTCAAAACGGAAATAGCGATCGCATAAGCCAAGGATAATCCGGACGCGAGCGAAGACTCGCTCTTTGAAAACGTCGAAAGCTATTAGACTGTCGATAATTTTTGCTCCTTTAAAGATAATGACGAAATGATTGTGTGCCAAAATGCTCAAAGAGCATAAATCAAATAAGATGTTTACTTTCGCAATAAAGCTTAGCTTAAAGTGATTAATTGCCGTGTGCAATTTTCTTGACGCAACATCTCGACTAAATTGATTTTTACATCATTAACGTAATGAATTAATGAGACGATTATGTAATATACTTAAGTAATATGCCATAATCTTTTTTTAGAAGCATTATGCGCGCAATTAATATTCCATATATTTATATCGCTAAACAAGCAGGCCGCGTGATTTCGAGTCTCTCCGGAAGGAGCATCAAATGTGGAAGGTGCATGAATCGATGCAACGCCTATGAAAAATCTTCGGGGACATAGCGAGACGACGAGATCGACACGACGGGAGGATCGAAAATTGCGCTAAGCGGCGATAAAAGGTGCGCGCGAGAAGACTCTCGGGAATAACAAATCGCCGGACAACTCGTCCTCCAGTCGTCCGGCTGCGTCGTCCAGCTGCTCATCCTCGTGACCGGCGCGACTAGCAGCCGTCGGTCGCGCGGAATAAATAGGGAGAAAAAGCGCGTATACCGCGCGCCGGCTCTAAGTGATTGTGGGTAGTTTTATGGCGGCCATAACCGGTGTTTGGTTTAGCGCGTTAAAGCTCCCCCAATTACGGCAAATAAACCTAATAGCCGCTTCTCGTCCTTCTTCTCGCCCCGCATTTCTCCCCATCCCCGACCAAGCCATATATATTTCACACGAAATTCTCTTGGTTTTTTCTCTGCTCTCTCTCGTCGACTTCCCTTTTCACCGAAAAATCTCGTAATTTGTTCATCCTCGATCATAAATCCCAGAATCGATACAAGACTTGGCGATCGACATTAGACGTGAGATAATCTTTGATAAGCGTGATTGTTGCTCCCGAGTTGTCATTTCTCTAGGAAACTGAATTCTTAGATGCAAGTGTAATAAAATGAACAAATTCATATACAAACGGCATTCCAAATTGCTCGCACATTGATTTGCAGTCAGTATCTGCAATGATGATGGGATTACGAACCAGGTAATTTGATAATAAATGCACTTGATAACAAATTCCTATAACGTCGTGATCGAAATTGTGTTCACCGATTTTTTTACATTGCAAGAGGAAATCTCTCGCTTTTTTAAAAACTACAAATTGATGACTAATGTAACAGAAAACTATAATACACGAACGAGTGTTTTATCTTCATCACGTTAATGTTTTATAAAACTCGTGCAAAAATTCAAGCAAACATTTAATTTGTACAAAATTGTACAAAAATCGAATAATTTTTATTTCGGAAATATTTTTCTTTTCTTCTACTTAAATCTTATATACATACGTCAAAAATTATTTTGCTAAAGGACCGATAAACATTGATCCAGTCGTCTATCGTCTGAAGCTTAAATCGTCATTTATAGAATGTGGTTTCAAAAGAAATGATTTTAGAAACAATTTTGTAATGCATTGAAAAATAAAATAGATATTTATAATTGTAGTATGAAAACACTTCAATTACATAGATGATATTAGTTAGACATAAATTTACGCGCGTGTAAAACATTTTTTATCCTATATACTATTTGAGAGTTGCTGCATCATAGTAATTGGTTAACGCGATAATCGACCGTTGTTGAGAAAAGCGATAAACGACTTGGCTTTTTGCTCTCTCGTATTCGCATAACGCGCACGACATTATCCTACGATCGTATCGATTAAAAAAGACAGAAAAGAAAGAAAAGAAAAAGCGCTGATTACAGAGTTCTCGCGCGAGAGATCGACCCACGCGCGAGTCCGATAATAATTCACTTGTGCTACAGCGACGAAGAAATGGCTGGTTCAGAAAAAATTGAGCATTTATCATGCCGTATGATACCGGTTAATTCACACGCACACAATGATATCTCGCGGCCCCCGCAAAAATATGTATATATATACATAAACGCGCTTTCGCTATATAAACGATCGCGACCTGAGAATTTATTGATCGAAATAGGCGTTTGCAGTCTATTTGCTGACAATAGTAATGATTTATACAGCTGTCCTTCGTCGTCGCATTATAGTTTTTTATCTGTACGTATATGCGTGTTGCAAATACAATTTTGTAAATGTATATTGAAAAAAATCTTCTCGGGAGAGAAATGAAATTTCTCCCGATTAAATCTCTCTCGCGCGTAAAATCTTGGCGTTCGATAAAATATAAATACGCTCGGAGTTTCGCAACCGCGGTACGCGCGCGATCTCTCCTCTAGCGATGTTACTTATTGCCGGCTGGCAGGTTTTACTAATGCGAGCGCGGGATTAGCGAGCTGCCTCTTCGCTCGCGCCGTTATCCTCTCGAAGGCATAACCTCGTAAATCCACGAGCATTTGTTTCCCGCGCGTCCTGAACGTCGAGGTCACCTCCGTTAACCTCGTATGCAATCGTTCATGCCTTTACAGCGACAAATCGCTCTCCCTTCTCTCCCGATATTCCTTTCTTCTTCGTCTTATATAGCCAAACGCTTCGATCCTTTTCGCCAAAATATTTACGGTCAACCGGTTAATACTTTCTCACAAACAGAGCTACTGCTTAATCCCTTCGTTCATCTCTTATTGTTGTTTTGACTGATCTACCTGAGGATCACATTTCTCTGTCGAAAAATCGTTAAAAATATGAGCCACTTCTCTCGTTGTCTCCTCAAAGTCGACGAGGCCTAATTAAAGCGGTTCCACCGACGTTCCGAGAGACGCGGGTACAATTTTATACCGCGATATATATATAGAACCAGTTATACGGACTTGTGTCCGCCATAAATCCGCCTCTTTTTAGAAGAAACAACTGCTCGCTTCGACTGCTACAGCATAATATGTATTTCGGTATACTTCTATTGCACTTGGCTATATCATCATCATCGTCGTTCCATTCTGATGGAAACTCGTCGAGATTCATCCGTCACGACTTGTACAGCTCAGGGCGGAACCCGTTAACAGGACGTGTCATCGGGCCTCGCCTACGCTTCGAGATATCCTTTCGCGCTGATTGCGAGGGCATAGATTTACTCCAACTAAATCACTGCATGTTTATATCCAGGTTAACTCGATCGAATTATATACCCTGGATCTCTTCATCGGTGGCTAAATTATGCTACGCGATATATAAGTTGGCAGATTACATCGAACAATAAACTTGCTACTGTCTTCATCGTCGTAAAGTGAAACGCTCGAATCACTTAGAATTTTGCACCATGGATATGTGCATCGCTGACAAGATCTTTCGCGATTTAGTTAAGGGATGATAAAAACATATGTTGGTCTCGCAATGGAGCTAGCTCAGCGGAATGACTCTTTGCAAATTTTGATGTGAACGATGCTTAAGTTGGCAACCGCAGAGCAGGACACGTACATACAAGCATCAAAGGAACGAAAGCCTTCCTGGCGTCTCTCTTTCTCTCCTTCTCGTGCGCAGGGTTCGATTATGTGTGGGATAATGCGGCGACAACAAGAAAGACGAAGAGAGAAAGCGATGGAGGAAAGAACAGTCAAATAAAGAAAGAAATGGAGAGAAAGAGAGAGAATGCGAGGAAGAATATGAGGTGAGGAGAAAAGTAACGAGCGAAAAGAGAAAGAGAGAGAGGGACGTAATCTGGTTGGTCCACTGACGGTTTCAACGGGGAAAGGATGAAGGAAGGGCCGAGGGCCTCCAAGCCGGCCGCCATAATGCATCGTGAGAAGTGTGCATGAGGTCAAACGGGTCAAAAGAACGTCATGGCGTTGCTCGTCCTTATGGCGGACCTACTCCGAACGTCCCAGCGATCGAGAGAATTCTGCGGTACCAGACCGCGCGAAGACGACTTCATCGCGTTCCTGCCGAACCGCGAATCTCGTAAAAATCCTCAACGATCGTATTCGCGTTCAACATATCCGACCGCAACGAATCTTTGGTGTCCGATACTTTTATCGATGTTTTTTATACAGAGGGTTTCAACAAATTCAGGGAATTTTCTCTTTACCCGGACAGAGAAGTTATCGTGTCCTTCGAAAAGAAGAAAAAGAATCGATCGATTACGGTTATCAAAGAAATTTGCTGCGCGAGGAAGAAAATACGGGGTGGACCGCGCTGTAAAGTGATCTTGCCGACCACTTCCTTCATTCACTCGCTACAAGCGAGGATCCGATGACCAGTTTGAGGTCGGCGATGACCGACGTGGGAAAGGATCGTCACCGCCTGGGTCTCTTCCTCCGGATCCCGCTTCTTCTTCTTTTTTCTCTTCACTCGCCGCGCACGTCAACCCCGCATAACTTATCAACTTATTGCCTTCTTTAATATATCAACGAGAAAAGTCGAAAATTATTATTCCGCAACACTGTCCAACTCGCGAAAAAATTCATTACATTTCATTGAAAAAACGAGTGAGCATTGAAGACGAGAAAACAATCTTTCCAATGAAAAATACAGGATTAACAATTCAAAAGTACAGACTAAAGACAGAGATGATTGATTAACGAAAAAGCTAAAACAGTTGTAAGGTACATTACGGCGTCTATGCGGATAAAAGGCTAGCGAACCATTTTGCCTCGAGAGGGGCACCAGTAGTCAAAGAAACTTAATCGAGTGAATCTTGTTAGCGACATGAGAAACATGAGCGCGCAGATAATAAATAAACAAATAAAATCTTGTGTAATATGCGTATGGAGCCATTGTGCATCGTATAAGGAAACACCGAACGGTCCACAATCTCATATCTGTCGCTGTGCATCGATAAAGGGTGCACGAAGAAGCTCTTCGGATATACGCGCAGAAAGGCATCTTTATATAATTCGATCGGTTGCTACATCTAATAATGAAAGTCTACCCTATTTCTATCTATATTAAAATTTCAAACTTGCTCGTTTTTCTCGCGCATTTTCATGAACCACGAATGGTCTCGCCGCGCGAACCGAACTGAATTTAATGACGCTCGGTTTGCGGTTCGCATGCGGTAATTAATAGCGGCCGACTTATTTTCTTTGCGGTCGTTTTACTGCCCCCTACTCCCTCTTTTTGCTCTCTCCACCGGGTGGTTTTACGACGATGTCGTACATTTATCGAAGGCCATTCTCGCGTAGTTTCCGTGCCCTTTCGATACAGTCGCGAGATATTTCGCAAAACGCGACATAAAATAACGTCCATTATTCGTTCCCTATAGAGACTCGCAGTCGTAATATGTTTAATTCCGTATAGCACTGCGGTTTATCACACAGGTACGGGATTGTTTGTTCCTGTTTCTCTAGATCTAACAAATTTCACGCTGTCGCGCCGTTTGTCGTCCGCCCTTTGGTCCGTCCTATATAAAGCTCGAGCACGGTTTATGGACCGCGCGTGTTCGGCGTAGGTGGGCAAGTAGGAACAAGCGGCGAACAACGCGCTTATTCAAATACATTCAATTAATTTCCATAGGACGACAACAATGGCTCCCACGGCCGTGTAATCGTCCCCGGTGCATGCTCGCGTTTCGTGGGATCCCTCGCGACGATGTCGGGAACCCCACGAATACGAGTAACGGTACTCAATTTTTCGCTCTTCTTTTAAGTATTTATATTCCGTTCGAGTTAACGAGTCGGTCTCGTTTCGCCAAATTTCCAATCAAAATTCAGCAAATTTCTTAACTCGACTAAACCTTCCAACTAAATTTCTATTTTCTTAGCTTCGATATGCTATCGTCCAGTCAAGTTAATCAATTGTTTCAGTGCGTTAAAGGGAGAAGAAGAAGCAATAAATTGTGTGACTCTCGAGTAAAAGTATTGTAAAAAATTATTATTCTAATTGTATTATTATATATGGAAAAGTTAGAATATATATAACTATGATATTGGCGCTAAAATATTTCATGTCAAAGTGTGTAGCATTTGTATTCTCTCTTCCGCTTAATCATAAAATAATATTAGTTTTCTCGAGATATTAATGTATGGAGGCGCGAATATAATCTTTCTTCCTCGACAAACTTGTTTTACTCTTCTAATCGTTTAATGCGTTCTGATGCAATTGCTGCGGCAGCTTTGTTAATCACTTTAATTAATATTGTCAACGATGTATAATTTATCATCAGAGTATATTTACAGGACCATTATGTCGACGACGCACGTCAGCTTGTATCTTCAAGTACGTTGTCCCAATTATAGATTCCTTGACTTCGACTTCGACATTATTTTTCTCACCTTTAACTTCGTCGCATACAAACCGACAATTAAATCACTCTCGACGCGAATCGAAACTAGCATTAATTAACATTTTATTTGTATCTCTTGAAAAACATAACTTATGTATTTAGTTTCTTCTCTCTGTTAGATCCGAGTTTAAAATAAAAAGAGATGGAAGAAAACAAGTACATACAAGTTTCGATATTCTGGATTTATCGTAACATGTTGTTACGTTAAAAAGGTTCAACGTTCAGTATTGAGATGATAAATTGCACAATGATTGTTAATTTGTAATTATATTGCCTTTCGCGTCTCGTTATGCGATTAATTAGTTGCACGTTCGAGAAATTGTTCGGGGAGAGGAAAAAAAGGCGACGCGAGATATAGAATGAAACGAAATGAAGGAGAAGAGAAGAGGGAGAGTGATCCAGTGCAGCAAGCTGTGAATGGCTGCGCCCTTGGTCGAGAGTGGAGGGCTGCGAAGAGGGGCAGTTAATTAATGGGGCGGCAACCGACCACTTCCCTTACCTCATATACACGTTTTCTCTCTTTATACCGCCTTTTTCCTACACGCGGCGCGTGTTTTCCGCCATTTTTTTATCGCCCCGATCAATTGACGAAAATCGAGAGATATAAATTATTATGCGAGGATCCGAGAAAATCTTACGCGATGAAGATAATTGAAGATGTTGATTTTCACAATTGTTGTTTCCTTATTTATTGATTTAATTTAAATCAATTATTGAAATCTGAATTAAATTTCCATCTGCGTGTGTTCCGCCATTTTTTTATCGCCCCGATCAATTGACGAAAATCGAGAGATGTACGATCCAAATTATTATGCGAGGATCCGAGGAAATCTTACGCGATGAAGATAATTGAAGATATTTGAAGATGTTGATTTTCACAATTGTTGTCTCCTTATTTATTGATTTAATTTAAATCAATTATTGAAATCTGAATTAAATTTCCATCTGCGTGTGTTCCGCCATTTTTTTATCGCCCCGATCAATTGACGAAAATCGAGAGATATAAATTATTATGCGAGGATCCGAGGAAATCTTACGTGATGAAGATAATTGAAGATGTTGATTTTCACAATTGTTGTCTCCTTATTTATTGATTTAATTTAAATCAATTAAATGAAATCTGAATTAAATTTCCATCTGCGTGTGTTCCGCCATTTTTTTATCGCCCCGATCAATTGACGAAAATCGAGAGATATAAATTATTATGCGAGGATCCGAGGAAATCTTACGCGATGAAGATAATTGAAGATAATTGAAGATGTTGATTTTCACAATTGTTGTCTCCTTATTTATTGATTCAATTTAAATCAATTATTGAAATCTGAATTAAATTTCCATCTGCGTGTGTTCCGCCATTGTTTTATCGTCCCGATCTCGCACGTTTTCGGAAATTGATTTCTGTGGATTCTGAATCCGTGGAAATCTTATACATAATGAAGATGATTGAAAATGGTTGATCTCCACAATTAAATTGCTGTCTCCTTATTTAATTTAAATCAATTATCGAAATCCTAATTAAATTTTCCATTTGCGTGTCTACTGTATGAATCGATACCTTGAAATATAAAAATCACTACTAAATTGACTCGCTTGTAGGCTCCACGACACGACTTTTGCAACTTTCCTCATCTTTTCCTTCATCCATTTTCATCTCCCGTCTTCCCACGTCGATTCCGCTCGACCGGTTCTCCGCTTCCGGAGCAATAATAAATTTCGCGAGGAGATCGAAGTGCCAATCACGATCGAAGATACGAATGGGAGTACGAAGCACGTGTCGAATCTGCCGTTTTTATCGGCACCTTTACCTCATATACTTTACACCGTGTATCAGCAGCACCCGATCTCCCCTTTCTCTCCCTTTACCCTCCCCCTTTCCGCCCACTGTTCCTATCTTCCTCTTCTTCATCGCGCTAGGACCGGTTTTGCGGCCATCATCTTCGTTCCCATAATAAACTTCATCGAAAGATACTCCGCCGAGTATCGATCGTGATAGAGGATATCGGAGCGGAAGTATTAAATCTATAGAGTGTGTATTCCTCCCGATCTTTTTTTTTTTTCTTCCGCCCTTAACCTCGTCGCATGCGTACATCATCATCTCTTTCTCATTTTCATATCGCGTTAATCGACCTCGTTCATTCGCGATGTATACAAGATGTGTAAATTATGCGGAGGAAAAAAATCATTTTCTCGAATCCTCAACGCGGCCGCTGAATGGAGACTCGGTATGAGGGAGATTTTTTGCCGGGATTAATTTTTCCAAATCGCGCGATTATGCCCCCGCATTTTCTCCCTCCGATTTGCTGGGCATTTGCACGAGGGGCATGTGGGTCATCGATCACCTCGTGTACCGTAGAGGCATTAAATTGGCACCGTTTTGATCGCCGACGCAGATTATCCGACATAAATCTGTCCCGCGAGCGAATTATGAGGCAGGGGCGTAAAATTATGCATCGAAATTATGATGTCGTTGGATACAATTAGCGGCCGCGTGGTCGAATCATCGTTACACGAGCGATTTATGCGTCTCTTCTTTTTACGTGCGTCAACAAATATGTACCTCGTTGATGTATATCGGCTAACATTACAAAACCGGAAATGCGGAATATTTAATTGAGCGAATAGTACAGTATCTATCTCCTGCCGCGATAAATCGTTGAAAAAAATTACACCTCAGTTATAAGGGCTGCAAATTAGTGAAATTTTACTGAAAGAATCAGTGATAATGACTGCTTCAAATAGTAATAGTTTAAAAATTTCTCTTAAATTAAATATGAGATAAGTTTATACAGTAATACACATTTGGCAAGAATATATGTATATATAATTTTTTAAACTTGACTGCTTATGCGTGTTTTATTTCAGATATTTCAGATGGAGGTTTCTCCCAAAAATTGTAAAATAAAATGTATATATATACAGGTCAGAACGCACTCAAAATGAAGTGTATAAAAAGGTAACCAATATGGCGGCCAACTCAAGCGTGTCATATAATAATTAATAATATATTTATTATAATATATTTCACTATTTTTCAATAATTTATTTCGACAGTTTTTTAACCGTGTTTGTTTTTAACATTTTTTCAATTGTACACAAGATCTAACACAAAACTGTCAAATTAAAAAAATAATCTGCGCTATTGAATAAATCGGCCTGAGTTGGCAGCCATAGGTATTAGTTAGATTTTGTGACGCTTGACAGCGTGTAGTCGATATAAAAGTGTCCTGACCTGTATATAAGACCGTGATATAGGGAATACATATTTTCCTATCCCGAAACATGATCTCTGTCCATTATTTTTATCGGCCTCCGATAAGGTCGGAGTAATTCATCACATAAAATGCCAGTTGGAATTTCCATTATCAAATTATTTATCGTCCCTGATCTGATAACACAGGTTAAATTCACGTGATTCATTACGTATGCGAAAGTATGTTGGAATTATAATAATCGATCGAATCGCATAGGAACATGACTCGCATTTCACAAAGATCAAGATCATACGCGCCGCAGGCTCGTGTGCAAAAATTCACGCGTGCGATATCAACCGATCGTGTATTAACCGATATCTTTTCTCCATCGCAGATCGAGATCAACGCCGGCGATTGAGTCGGAACGCTAAATGCGATCGACCATTTATTAGCGATATTTTACCAATCGCGACAAACGAGATGTTGATAGAAGATGACGATACCGCGAGACAAGATATCGCGTTATACGTAAACACAATAAAACAAAATTGCGTGACCGAATTAATGCAACTCATTCAGAATATTTTCGAAATATATATGTTATTATAATATTTATGGGCGTCCGCAGGAATTTTCTCCAGGAAGGGCATAATTAACTTTTTTTGTTTCCTATTATATTATTCTTCCGTAATTTTTTAAATTCAATGTTTTAATTATTTTTTTATTTTAATATTTTATTATTTTATTTTAATATTTTTATCCCTAACAGCACACGTATTCCGAAGACGTTCAGAGAACATCCTGAGAATGTTCGAATGTCCTCTGGATATCCTTTGAATATCCTCTGAATATATCTTTCGGATATATTGTGCTATGCCATTAGGGATATTAAATAACATTGCAGATAAATTCCAGTGTTTATTCGCAAGGAGAGCGAACGTTTAATTTTTTGTGTTACACGTGCAGGCAAAGTGGCACTTTGTGTGCGTGTTTTCTGTGCGGAAAGCGACTGATTTCTCACGCCGCCATCTACAGCCGCATTCAAAGCCATTGCCTACGGCTGAGCCGCGTTCAAAGTCATTCATTGTCCACGGCCGAAGCCGTGGACAATGACTTTGAACGCGACTATTCCCGCACCGTGCCGTCGCAAAATGGCGGCGTGCGATCGGCCACCTCGCGCACAAAAAACGCGCACAAAGCCACTTTGTCTGCACTTGTAATACAAAATATCGTGTGTATCAAGTGCGGAAAGTTGACAATTGTTCACTTTCCACTTGATACACAATATACTATTTACTGATTCCTAGGAGGGGGCAAATGCCTCCTTTCGCCCCCCTCTGCGGAGGATAATATTGAATCTCTGTACATAATATAAAATAATGTACAACGATCTATCATACTACTTATTATAATGTTTTTGGAATTGAAGATTACACACACTCTAATTAAAAAACACTGAATGAAAGTGATACATCAAATCTGCGAAGAATAAATTTGGAATTAGACAACTCGGTGTGTTAAATCGCTGCAGATCAAGCTGACAGTGGCAATCATCGAGTCACTCCTCTCGAACTTGTTCGCGTCGGGATCGCTTCTTCTAAAAACCGGCCGTACTTTTCGCGGTACGGATGCTGCGAAGATTTGGCCGGCCCGAAGAATTTCGCGATGAGGAATCGCGGACGCTTCTTCCTCTTCCCTCATCTCGCCCTCCCTCTACGAAAGAAGGTTTTTCTCTGACGTTCGTCAGAGCCTATTATTATTTGTATCGTCCTAATTCGAAGCGCGTCATCGGGGTCCCTGGAATGTCTAATGGCATGCAACGCTCCTCTTTTTCTCCATATCTCTTGTTCCGACTTCTCCTCCTTCGCTTTTTCGTCTCGCTCTTTACCCCACTGCGTCCTCTTTTAGGTCCCCGGTAATTAATTTAACTTCTTGCGACGGCGAGATAGCGGCTGCTAATGGTTTTCTTGTATTCTGTGCGTCGAGCTTTCTCTCTCTCTCTCTCTCTCTCTCTTTCTTTACATCGCACACCGGTGAAGAATCCGAAAAAGCTGGCCAATAGTATTTATCTTTATGGCGAGATAATAAACGATGCGTTATTGAAATCGCTAATTATACAATATTCAAGTTAGTTTAGTGATATCGCGATAGCGAGAAAACAATTAATTAACAAATAAATTAATATACCAATAATATTATTTGTCCCAACATTTTTGAAAGCTCGAATCGCACTTTTACTACGTATTAATATTTTTTAATATATGTATATAATATCTTGATGATATTTAACTCGACGCGCATCTTCTGATCTCGTCGAGGTATCAAATGTCGCGATATCCAGTAATGCACAGTTCAAATTATTAGTTTCAAATTCATAAATTATTAGCCTAATTACTAATTTCTTATACCTTATAACAGCGTTATAAGAATCACACACACTCGGGGAGATTTGAAAATCAAATCTTATCTATTCTCGGTTGCGTATAAATGGATGTAGTTGATAATTAATTAAGGGCGGCTAATAATAAGCCGCCCTTCGTTTCTCCTCGTGATAATATTCTCATAAAAATTCGAAGGCGGTGTCGGGATATATCATCGAGTTATATCGCGATTATCGGCGTTAAACGACAGGAAAAAAAAAAAAAAAAGAGATAACGCACAGTATTTCGGTAAAGCTGATTCTCCAAGAGGGTTAAAAATATCAGCGAAGAGAGGAAGGAGAAAGAGAGGGAGGAAAAGGGAACCTTCGTGGGGCGAGAGATGGACCAAAGAGAGGCGGCTGGTAAATAGCTACGTGTGCAGCGTCCGTTCTGACTGCGAGGCGTTAACGAGGCGGGCAAACACGAAGAAGAAGAAGATCAGGAGGAGAAGATGGAAGAGGTGCCGGACGCGAAGCGAAGCTGAGGAAGGGGCGCGGGGGAGGGAGAAAAAGAGAGAGAAGAGAGAAAGGGAAAGGTTCGAAAGCGCCTTTTCAAGGTGAGGTGTAAACTCCGCCGCCCTTCGGCTGCCTCTATCGACCGCCTCTTCTTCGTGCATCCACCAACACAAAAGCACCATCTTTTCCATCTTATTAAGACCCCGCCGGCGCGACCGGACTCTCTCACGACTCTCTTTCTCTCTTCGGAGCGCAAGGCTCTCTTATCCTCCACTCTTTCTTCCTCTCTTTGAACTCGTACGCTCGCCGACGTTGCATGTCCATCGAATAGAAGTTATATCCCGAAATATCATCTCAACACGGACGGTGGAAACGTCTTATCGGAGTTCCCGAGATGCGATGAATAAGGGAGGAAAAGATGAAGAGAATTTTTATAGCCGAAAAATGTCGATTTTTTTATTGATCGATAGAGGGAGTGTAATGAGAATTGCTCCGAAATGTCATTGCTAGAGAAAATTTAAATTTTTTTTTTTTTTTTTTTTCGAATTTCGAATTCTCTTAATTTATTAACTTTTTTTACGCGATTTGTTTGCACTTTTTATTTTTTGATATGGCTAATGTGAATTTAGCCCCCTATTTTGTACGAAATTCTCTTATCGCTTTACACACGTCGCAGTTGCAAAATATATATACCGGCAACGCTAATTCATTAACGAAGACGACATCCGACTCTTGTACGAACGCCCTTTCCACTTGTTTCCCGTCGTTGTTATTTTAAGAGTACTAATTGCTTTGGGGTTGACGGCAGAGAGAAGTTGATTGCGCGGCGTGTATTCGAAATACGAACTCGCTCGATTGGATATCGTGCGAAAACAGCGGCAAATAGAGAGAAAGAAAGAGAGAGAGAGAGAGAGAGAGAGAGAGCAACAAGAAGGCGAGCGAGCAATTGCAGGAGGCGGCGAGAAAAGCGCGGCATCTTGTTTATTTTAATCGGGGGCTCAACGTGCCTGCAAGATTGTTTCGTCTCGCGCAACAGCAACCACGATGTGTTTAGCTCGCCGTTTAATCGCCGTTAACGAGCGGTTATCGTTCACCAACTGGAAACACGACGACGCTAACGAGGCGATCGGCCGGAAGCACGAGCCCTTTCGCGTTCACTTGCCTCTCCGCTCTTCTTCTTCTTTTTCTTCCTCATGTTCTTGTACCATCCGGACTCTCTCTCTCTCTCTTCTCAATACCCTTCTCAATACGGTAACTGATCTTTCCTTCCTAGACAACTAGAAAGCTCGATAGAACGTCAAATAATTTAGATTCATTGTTTTTTTACATCTGAATATAAGCAGAGAGAGAATACATCAGATATTCGCTAGTTTTTCCCAGTAGTTTCTGTCTTCGTAAAGTTACGAAGAAAAATAACAGTTCCAACATGAGAAAAAATGATAGAAAACATAAGAGATTGTTTATTATATCATGTCTTAGATTTTGTATGCTATTTCAGAAATTGTTAGGGTTGAGCACAATTCTGCGTTTCGCTTGTTTGGAGACAATGAGCTACAAAGTCAGATGTGAAAAAACAGCCGTTCAGATTTTGTGAAAAAATCTTTCTCTCTTATTCTCTTTTTTTTTTTTTAATTTTAGCCTTTGAAAGAGGAGGATAGAGAAAAAGGATGAAGGGTTTTCCTCTTTTCGTACGAAAAAAAATGACGTTAAAATCTGACTCGGTTCACTTGTGCGTGCGCGACTAATCGGCAATTTTCCAAATGTATCGAGCAAAAGGGCACCCTTTCATTGTACGCGTATTTCTAGTTTAAACGGTCCTGTCGCTCCGGTAATTGATTCTCGCCTTTTTTTCTTCTCCCCGAGGTCAGATCCTTTCCAGCAAACACCGATATATAATTGTTACACTGCTATAATAAAACGGAATATAATAGGTAATATAACGTGTACGTTACATGTAACATCCATGTTAGTTGTAATTTCCCACTCATATATGTAACATTTTAATATAACATATATTACATTGTAGTTATATTGTAATTGTATACCAAATAGCACATTGATGTATTGATAAGTCAGTGCTACCTTGGGATATAATGACAATATAACTACAATGTAATATATGTAATATTAAAAATGTTACATCTATGAGTGGAAAATTACCCCAGCAAACACCAATATATAATTGTTACATTGCTATAATAAAACGGAATATAACAGGTAATATAACGTGTACGTTACATGTAACATCCATGTTAGTTGTAATTTCCCACTCATATATGTAACATTTTAATATAACATATATTACATTGTTGTTATATTGTAATTGTATACCAAATAGCACATTGATGTATTGATAAGTCAGTGCTATCTTGGAATATAATGACAATATAACTACAATGTAATATATGTAATATTCAAAATGTTACATCTATGAGTGGGAAATTACAACTAATATATACGTTACATGTAACATGCTTAAGTATATAACATTTATATGCTGTGTTTGCTGGGTTACCGTGAAAAATCGCGCGAGGAAGATTCTGATTGCGGCTCCAACTTTACGCGAACCGACCTGCATGACGACACTTCCCGTGTATAAACCAAATCCTCATCCTTCCCTGTGAGATATATTACATATCCGCTTGAACCCGGCGTGCCAAAATCCAAACGGATTCGTTTCACCCTTTCTGTCGCAAGGAATTTTTATTCGCGTTACGTCTTTATTCGCCGACGACGACGGATTTCTAAGTATCATCTTGGACACTGAAGGAGGAATCTATCCGTGTGTGACTCGTTATATTAACGTCTTCCATAAATCACGCGTATCCCATCCGGCGTTTTGCGGAAGCACCTGCTGCCATAGTTCGATAAATAATGAGATTATCGTGGTGGCACAAGAGCGAACGCAATCTCTGTAGATAAAATCCGGTTAATTTATGATGTTTTGGATTCGAATGACGCGAACCAAATGTAGGGGTGCTTTGTTTATCTATTCGAGAAAGAGAGAGAGAAAGAGTTTGGAAGTAGAATTATCAACATACACACATACACTTTCTCGTTCTCCAAAATCTGAATTATATTCGGTCACAAAAGCAACAGCTGTTAATAATTAATCAAAACGATTATGAGCCGATTAAAAAAGGTACGAGTCTAAAATAAGTCGTACAATTTTACAGAGTTATAACGAGTGTTTATAACTCAATAAAGCTGATACAATTCGCGTTTATACAAATCAACCCTTATAATGATTAATAATAACGCACATGATATAAAAAATCTAAAAAAATACTTTATAAAGTAAAATTTCGAAAAAAATCCAAAAGAATAACATCTTGACCCGACGCGAAATAGAGTGCGGAATCCGAACGTCGAATTCCGGATGTGACTGACGACGACATCCCGTATCGCAGACAAGGAGGATATTTTCGTGTTCTTTATTTACACGTAGTCGTCACAATAGTCGTCTGGCAGGCGTGATAAATTCTGGTAATAGTTGGCCATCAATCTGGCGGGAATTACGCGCACCGCGCAACATTTCCTTTTACAATGGACCCACGGCGCGATACGGGATTACAGGGATCCAACTGCGTGCGCTTCCCTGTCCCTCCCAGATATTAATAAACCAGCGTATTAACAAAAGGAGACACGCATTCGCTTGTTACTCGAAACGTTCCCTTGGACGTTCGACATATGATCGATCGCTGGTCGATAATTACGACAGGCGACTTCGACACCTGACCCAAGATGGGAATAACCGCGTGACAAAGGTCATTACACCTGGAATTGAATTTCGATTTTTCAAAAGGGACCCGAGAGAAGGATACGTCAACGGCGAGAACTTATTCCTTCGCCGACTGACATTCGGCTTTTTTTTCTTTTACTTCTTCTACTTATTGCAAATATGTAACGTCCCAGCAAACACCGATATATAATTGTTACATTGCTATAATAAAACGGAATATAACAGGTAATATAACGTGTACGTTACATGTAACATCCATGTTAGTTGTAATTTCCCACTCATAGATGTAACATTTTAATATAACATATATTACATTGTAGTTATATTGTAATTATATACCAAATAGCACATTGATGTATTGATAAGTCAGTGCTATCTTGGGATATAATGACAATATAACTACAATGTAATATATGTAATATTCAAAATGTTACATCTATGAGTGGGAAATTACAACTAACATATACGTTATATGTAACATGCTTGAGTATATAACATTTATATACTGTGTTTGCTGGGGTGTATCCTCTTTGGCTGGGTATACTTGTACTATATTTGTCACAAAGATAACGTTGAAAATTGACTGAGAATGTATTGCAACTATGATTGGATAATAAAGAAAAAATCCGTCACGGATATGACTTATACGGAATAATCGTTTGTTAAAAAAACTGGAGATAGAAAATGAATTCCTCGATTCGAAGAAATGTATTTTCGCGAGTATCATCGACGAATGATTTCCTCCTCTCTGACATTCGGAAGCGACGGAATTCGCGTCAATCTTCGCGCCTCGTCCTGTCCATTCTCTCTCTCTCTCTCTCTCTCTCTCTTCCTCTCGGCTCCGCTTGATCCTCTTCATGAATCTCTCGGGATGTAGATGGTGAGCCGAGATAAGGGAGCTACTTAAACTTAACCCTTGCTCGAGCTCGTGCTCTCCAGAGAGCAGGACGACCGGTGAGACCGGAGGCCACACACTAAGAAAGACTAATAGCCGAGAAGATAACGCTCTTAAACACTTTGCCAGGCCAATGCTTCTTCTCTCCCGCCGCAACCTGCTCTCCCCCCGATCCCCATCCTCCCCCCATTCAGCCCTTTCAGCTTCAACGAGCTCCTCTACCACTCGACACCGATAACACTACCGAACGTTTAACCAGGGGCAGCGCACAATGCAACAAGTAGCGAAAAAGCGACAGTGGTAGATTATTCAAGTGTGACTATTTTTGATACAGAAGTTGACGACGCTGCTCTGTAAAATCGGAAAAATCCCGGTTCGCCAAAGTGTTCGAATTTGTAAAAAAAAAAAAGGAGAAAAAGGGAGCCACTTGTGCAACGTGTGCAACCAGGTGTCCCCTGCGGTCTCTCGTCGCGCCTATATCCGACCCCGGGGATAACGACTCGATTATTGCTTTACAGTACACCGAGATAACTACGCGGCAACGAGTTTATTGCACCGGAGCGCGTAATACTTGTAAATATCGCTAACGACCTTACGCACACATACCGTAGCACACTCTCGCGAGAATGTTAATCTTAATTTCCCGTGACAAGACGCGCGCCGCGTCTACCTGCCCGTGAAAGATCGAATTAAATACACGCTCGTGTGTATATATATATATATATATATATATATATATATATATATACCGAATTAAATACACGCTCGTATATATATATATATCGAATTAAATACACGCTCGTATATATATATATATATATATATATATATATATATATATATATATAGAATTAAATACACGCTCGTATATAATATATATATATATATATACCCACGCGTATATATATACACGCGGAATTATGGCCGAGCGGTCGCTTCCGGAGTGTGATCGCTCCGTCGTCGCCGCATTAGTCGGATTGATCTTATCGATTACACGTTTAATCGGCGCGACCGCCGTAATTTGCAATTGCCCGTGTGTACGTGTAATTCCAGACAACACCTTAGACGACCGCGAAACGATGTACCTGTCTATATAGGTAGCCGCCTGACAATATTAACGCGCATTTGTATACGGTTCATGTCGACGTGACATTTTTATCGAGATGTCGATCGACGCAATAACGACGTCTCGTCTCTCACCTCGTTTCAGCTTTTTATATTAACCGTATTAATCGTGTTTTACTTTGTGTTCTTCAATATTAAACGTACACAGAGAGAATTTTCTCTTAGAATTTATATTAATATTAATATCTACCACAATAAGATATAAAATATGTTCGATTAATTTTACTATGTACATTTTAATATTTGTTCTTGTGCTAAATATTAAGATCAGAGAAACTCTTAATCAAATTTCACTGAAAAGAAAACCCCCAATAAAATCAGCTGGAAAATTACTTATTGTTATTCGCTGATAAACATTTCTAAAATTTTCAAAGAGCGTGCGTGATTATTAAATTTGAAAAATATATAAACGCGAGAAGAAAAGTGCGCGCATTTTCACGAAAATATATACTCTACAATAAAATACAAGTTTATGTATCATTTCGACAGTCCTCACCATCTAATAAAATAACAATTACAATAAAAGCGCCGTATAGATCCCGCGGATCCTTAGATCTGGAGAGTGACAAAAAAGTATAGTCGTGTCGATCCGAGAGTCGTTTTACTTGTGAAAAGGCCGACGTGTACAAACACAAAAGCAACAGGTGGTGAGTGACTCCGGGTTTAGGTTACCGGTTCGGCTATTCAGTTTTATTCATGACTCAAGAAAGAGAAAGAGAGAGAAAGAGCAGAGTCGCGCATATACAAATCTACTATCCGTAGGCCCACTCGACTCCCCGAATTCTTTTCCTTCCGTTGACCTTCGAGATCTCTGGGCTCTGGGTATATAGGTAGCCGTGCATTTGTATTCTACGGTAATGCGTTTACAATGGATTTTAACGATCCCTTTACACGCGCAGTTTTTGCAAAACGCATGAATTATCGTTTACAAGCAGCGCAATTAAACGCGTAATTGTGCAACTGAAAATCATCTCATTACTTTTAATCAAACAATTACGTCACTTATTGCGGCGAGTATACGAATCGATAAAAAGAAGCGGAGCTGTAAACTTTATATATTTTTAATATTATATATATAATATAGTTTTTTTGCAAAGTGAGAGAGAAATATGTCAACCATCTTGAAAATCACGTGAGATAACATGTGTCGTAAATTATTTTCGAGTGTACGTCGAGAACGGCGCCAACAACACGTTTAGATTTAATCGACAAATCGCGCGAGGCGAGATAAGCGATACGTGACGGAATGCAAAATAACAGAGCGATTCGTTATCCAATCATTATCTGCGCATGATAGCGCCGTCGATAGACGATTATCGAAGTAAATCTGTGCGGAGGTCCTTTATAAATATAACGGTTTATAAAATATGCTTAATCTATAAGAGGATAAACATACATCAGGTATATAACAAGTATTCTGCACTTTTTTCTGATAATTCCACCGTGTGTTCAGATATAAATGATTAAAAAAAAAGATATATATATAGGTTTGTATGTATATTTAGGTGAAAAAATCTACAGGCTAAAAAACAAACGTGCTTATCTTCAATATAATATGATAAAAAATATTTTTCCTCTTGTAATTCATGATATAATGAAATTTTGTATAAATCGCTAGATTTTAATTTAAAATTTGTTTAAAAACCACTTTGCAAAATTTCTTCAATATATAGAGCATAACATTTGACCGCTGCGCTATGTTTATAAGTTAAATTTTTAAAGAATACAAATAAATAAGTAATTTGCTTTTTGTCCCTCTAATTGTACGTAGAAAGGTAGGAAGCGGATACGGAAAATAACATACCGAGACTAAAGACTTACACGGTCTAAGGGTCAATTAGCATTAATTAAGGCGGCTGGTTGCAGCTGAATGATTTACTAGACACACCGTGAACATCGCTTCTTTTCTCATTCTCGCAATTTCTCCTGCTTGTTCGCTGATTCTTACACTCGACTTCTCTCGAGTCTTTGTGAATTTTCCGAAAAAAAATTGAATAATCAAACGAATAAAAGAAAACGAGATTTTTTCATGAGAAAAGCAACAAGGAAAATATCAACAAAACTTTTGACTTTCTTATTTAAGTATAGTGCATGTCTATTTTTATATGGTGTGCTTTTATTTTGACAACTATTTTTCAAAGCTATTTAAGTTGTAATGTAATTTGTCGATAAACAGATCAGGTTTGAAAATTGATTTCTTCCGATTAATCTATCTTTTTGAATTTTAGCTCAGTTTTTTCTTCCAAAAATCTGTCCATTTTTAATACGTTTGCTGCGATTGCTTTTTTCTGATTTGAAAAATATTTTTCTACTCTTTCAACTCTCCCTCGTTGCCTTTGAAACTGTTCTAAAGCATGTCAAACGAGAAAATGCCACGGATGATTCACAGACAGGTGCTTTAAAAGTCATGCCGTCGACGTGAGTAATCGCGCGCGAGCGAAACAAGATAAATAATCAGCAGCCCGTGTTTCGGATACTATGTTGGCTGATATAAAGCGTCGCGTGAGCTGCGGCAGCCCGCTTAAGGGAAATATTGATCAATCCATTAATGTATATATTTTTGCATTTATTCTTATACACATTTGCTCAAACAAATCACGGATTGTATCTTTATGCGAAACTTGCGCCGTGATTTTCTTCAACACAAACTGCATTCTAAGAATCGTCTCTTCATTCTTTGTAGCAAGAATATACAACATTTTCTATTTACAAGTTCATTATACAGCCGATGTTTCTTTATATTTTTAAGGAGGGAAAAGGAAAAATGTGAGTGCAGGAAGAAACGATACGAGCCTTTCTAAATACATTTATGAAGAATCGAGAGAAAAGGAGATCTGAGCAAAGACTATTAATAAATTTGCTTGCCTCGCGGAGATCGTCATGTTGGAGTACAAAACTTTTATAAATAGCACCGTCTGGACGTTGAGTAATGTCGCATTCCAAATTCGCGATTTGATCAACGAGGGGTACGAAGAAGTTCTTCTTGCACCTTGGTCAAAGCGAGGATTTCGGTTACATTCAACGGCGAAGAATCGTTGAGAACTGCGAAGTTATACTTTCCCTACCGAAACACTCCCTAGGAATTTGCTTTTCTAGCCGACTATTTTAGAATCTCAGTATTCAGCATCGAAATAATAAGCAAAATTGAATTTTCATCCGTCGTTTCATTCATAGCTTCGATATTCTAGGCGTAGAACTGAGAGATTCTCATTCTGTTTTATTTCTTTAACGTCTTCACGAATCTCTTAATGAGCATCTCTAATATACATCCGTATCCCATAATCTATTATATTTATAGCAGCAATCGTAACATGAAAGCAAATTGTATTTCTCCCTCTCGAGAACGACACGAAAAATCGATTTTATTATATATATATAATAATATTAATGAAGTTTTCCAATAAATTTTAATCGTTCACAATTTTTTCGACCAACTTAAGATTAATAAGATGATTGAAAGTCTATTAATTACTTTCGACACAGTAATTAAATATTACCATCATTGCTCTATATCGTTTGAACTAAATGATTTTTTCCAAAAATGTTAGCCTGAGAATTTTGCGAAAAATTTTCGCAAAACGTGGAAAGGTGCGCTGATTTAAGAGAGCGCGAGATTTTTGTTACAACTTCATCTTGATCACAAATCAAGGCGAATGGAAATCGTAAGCAGAAGAAAGGAGAAGAAACTAGTCACGATCCGATGATGTACTCTCTTCATGAGGTCTGTTCATCGAGCCAGCCTCCTCACGGCATCCTCGACGAATTCGTCTTATAACCCGTGATTTACAATGGCGTTTATGAGGAGTGCCGCTATAAAGTTTCGTAATCCCTTTCGTGGACAACGTCGGTGAATTTTTCCGAAGGTGGCGGCGAAACCGCATGCGAAGTTTCGGTAGCTTTTTATCATCGATAAGAAATAAAACGTACCGATCTGTCACTTGAAAATATTTCTTATCGCTCAGCGATAAGAACCGCTGACAATGAGATGAATTCATTGAAAGAACACTCGGAATCCTTATCTCTCCACGATTGGCGTCAATCGTGCGGCAAATCTATATAGTCGCGTATCTAATATATGATGTGAAAGATCGATTCGATTAAATGAAACGTGTTCAAATAAGTATACACAAATAGACCTATTTCTGGAGGGAAAAGTTCTCTTATCTGGCGCGATAAAACTGTAATCTCGAAATGGATATTATTCCCCTTATCTAGATTCCTCGCGGTCAGCGCGATTCTAAGCGTGCGTGAGTGCGTGATGATTTTCTGATTTAAGGGCACGTGACACCTTCGTCACGTGTTATGCGTGGATGTTGTGACGGCGATTAAAAGCTCGTTAGGCCAGACGCGCACCAAGCATTCCTGCGGTCCGCGTGCGAGATTTAAGAGCCGTCTATAGGGTAGAGGTAAATGGGTAGGTCTTCGGGGTTCACGACGTGGCGGCGGCGGCGAAGGAGAGAACGCCACAGTGAGATAGGATCAGGCTGCTACATCCTGCGGGATCGCGGCGGACCAGCGGTATCTAATCTGGCCACTTTCGGAGCCGCGGGTAGCCGTGTTTTGGCCGGGGATCGTGTTAAGGGGATTTACATTCGTTTCGATCCTAATAACCCGATCCCTCGGATCCCGATTTGGAACACGATATCCGTCCTCCTCTCCGTATACATTTATACTCCCTTTCTCCTCTGCTTTTTTCCCTTTCCCTCCTCTCGCTTCCTTTTCCTGGCTCAACCGATTCGGCCGGGGACGATAAGCTCTTAAGTTAAGGGCATCGAATGTCTCTCCCACAACTTTCACTCCTTTATCAATTATTTTGTCGTTTTCGTGCTGCCTCTTCCGCGATATGTGTTATTCTTTATAATTATATCCGTTTTATTAATAATATATTATTAATTATTATATGCGAATTACGCGATATTTATCTTGACAGATCCCAATTATCAGTGAAACTAAATTAACACATGTTAGAGTTCGGTTTCTCTTTATATAGGTACAGATATAGTAACCCAGATTGCGAATACTTAAATTCCAGCGCCAATAGGATTTGTCATTCCGTATAACCGATAAAGAGCGAAATGAAAATAATATTTCGAGAGCATCCCCTCGCGCGAGAGATATCGATATATCGCGGCGTCCAAGAACGGGACCAGAAGGAGGAAACGGGCTCGAGCGGTGAAAAGCGACGAGGCGTACTTTGATCGCAGCGGACGAGGCTTCATCACCCGCTTGATCGCCTTCGTGTGGAGTCAGTGGAGTGCCCGAGGTGCCTGTCGACGACGAGCGTGACGTGCCTCGGAGCCAAAATAACACGCCCCTGGTGTCTCGTCCTCCCTCTCTATCTCTCTCCTTTTTCTCACCCCTTCATATTTCCATCTTGTTCTCCACCTGATCCTTCTCTCTTTCTCCGTGGGTAATCCGTTCCCACAGACAAAAGGGCCTCGCGGTCCGTCGACTTCGATCTACCTCCGCCGTCTCGAACGTCCACCTCGCGGTCTTGTCTTCCGCTCAGGTATGTAATAAGGATGTAACATGAGCCCCCCGAGACGAGATCGGTCCCGCGACAGCCTCCTCCGATCGTTCGCGTGGGGATCCTCGATTGAACTTTCCAGGAAATCGCACGGCCCGCGAGAAAATCATGGGGATCCTTAATGAGCCTTAATGAGAAGGCGTCGCGTAATTTGATTACCCTGACACACGAGACAGGCAAGACGTTCAACGTATTCAACGAGTTCCGAGATGCGAATCGTTACGATTAGCGATATACGGACAGGTGCGGGATATCAAATTAGAATGTTGAATGTTTCCGAGATGTTTGGCTAATTGTATTTTAATCATATGCGACGATGATGCGTATAGGATACTATAATGATAGGGCTAATAGGCTCAAATTTTTCAACAACATTTCGCAAATATTTTACAAAACTTAAAGCGATAGTTTTTTTTTTTCTATAAAACTTATTAACATCCGCCTGAACCTTTCGGATTCTTCTTCGTCTTGTTGTCGCTCTTAGAGTGTCGTTGTGCAGGTAAGCAATAAGGATGTATGTAATCCGATCCGTTAAGAGCGCAGGAAACACACGGATCGAAACCACGACAGGTTGAAAATTCCTTGAGGAGATTGATCGTTACGTCGACGGGTTTCTTGGGGGGTTTCGCAAAATCGTTTGATTATAAAAATTTGATTTTACAAAAAGAAGTGGAAAATAATAACGTGAAAAGTGAGTTCACTGTTGATTTTCATCGAGCACAAACTAAAAAGATTTGAAATCCGCTCGGATCGAAGACGCGATTCCAAGTCATTTTTTTATCGTTAGGGATTCGAGGATGGACACTCGGTTGTGTTTGACAGACTGCTAAAACAAAGAAGAGAACGAGAGAGCATATATTTCGTATACGGTATACAAACGAAAAGAAACCAGAGGCGCTACGAGGCGAAAGAGAATATAAAGATGAAGAAGGGAGAGAAAGAGAAAGAGAAGCGAAGGGAAGCGTGAGATAGGTCGTTCCAAGGCGCAGGCGAGATTGCTCTTCAGTCGTTATTGCTGGGACCATCTAGAGAGCTCGACAAACACTCGATGCACCTCGCACGATTCTCTCTGAAAACACGACTGTCATTGTTGCCGTGTCATCTCTCTGGTCCCGGGCCATTGTCCTTCGCGTGCACCGATCGCGTCTCGTTTCGATAATTCTCTTCGTCGGCGATTCGATCGAGATTTAAAAGATGCGCGCAAAAGGGAGAAATCCACGAAAAGATTCGTCCGTCCTGACCATCTTCCATCGAGGAAGAGAAGAATTTTCTCGAGCGATTTTCGATGATCGGGAAGATCATCGATAAGGTGTCGCGAAGTTGCCGACGAGGCGGAAGTGGAAGATCAGCTGACGCCTGGGCGGTTCGTTTTGTTGCGCGGTGAATGGAACACATCGGGGGCCCCAAGAAGGAACCCTGGAAGGGAGGATGGTGGTGGATCGCGAAGAAGAGGGGATAGAGCAACGAGCACGTTAAAACAAGAAGATTGGAATAAAAGGTTGGCCTGGCCCCGCACACGCAAGAAGGTAAAAGCCCGAAGCGGGCTGGAGGTGGAAAAGGAACAGAGAAGAAACTCCGGTGGAGGCGGGGCTCCGTCTGCTGGATGCTGGGTCCAGTCTCCGCTTCGCGCACACCATCTTCCACGGGTCTCGGGTCGGACCCAACCCCCTTTCGAGGAGGCATTCGTGGTTCCTCTTCTGCTCCCGCCGTTTCTTCCACTTCACACACTACGTGCTGGCTTCTCTCCTCTCTTTCTCCTGCTCCTTGACCTCCACACCCTCGGCCAAGCGTCTCCCTCGACCGTTCGGACGTCGTTTGTCTCGACGTCCCGCTCCTTTGTTCTCGACAGTCCCGTCGACGTTATTTGCGATCTAACGAGCCGTAACATGCGGCAGGGGCAATTAGTTACCACGCGCCGAACAGGGAAATTAATATTGCTTTCGCGTCGCTATACCTTGATTATACACCGGGCGAAGTCGCGCGAGAGAGAACTTTACACGAGTTTACTCGAATACCGTTTAAACGATAAGATACGAAATATGTAAACGAGGTGTAAGGTGTAAGCGACATGCGCTCCGTAATTAGCGGTTATCGAGGCGAGCTCGATGAGGGAGAGATAAAATAGCATCCTTCGTCATTTTTCGCGGCTACCGACCATTTACTCTTTGTCACGCATCACGCGCTTCCATGCAATTTTATTCATTACTACTCTCAAATTTATCAATGGCTTCACTAGCGTCTCTGTATTATACGCAGAGAGAATAAAATCATTAATCGGAGAAACTCTTATCAAATTCTTCCAACATTGTCCCTCGATTACCATCATTTTCAGAGGGTTCTCCGTGTAAAAATAAAATTTATTTATATAGCTAATACTGTTGCATCGAAAGCTAGTAGAATGAATAATGATGTCGAACGGTAATATTCTTTCGGAGAAAATAATTTCCAGAAAATTTTCTCGAACCTCCGACAACCTTTTTCCACGAAGATCCACTTTTACGAACTATAAGGCGGCTCGCCTCTGTGATGAAGTTCGTTTTCCGTTCCGAAACATTCGTGCAGCGCGCTCACCAGAGATCTCGACTGAAGTTCCTTTTTCAATTTCTGCCCACTTCTTCGCGTAATGCTCTGCCCGTCCTTAATGTATTACGAGTCGGGTCCCATTTTTTACCCCAAATGGATTTTCATAAGACCCGACATTCTCTCTCGGCTTTGGGCGACCGACCGCGCGCGCGCGCACTCTCTTTCTCATCCCATTATATCCCTCTATCTCTTCAACTCCGCCAAAATATTTGTAAATAGATGTAAAGTCTGGGAGGGGCCCAGGGGGTATCCCGCTGCGCGAACAAGGCTCCCCATAGTGCTCTACGGCCGATATATCTCGGGCCCTTCACCATTCTTCCCTCTCTTTATACGAGACTCCTTCGCAGCCTTTTATACCCTCCTCGTCCTCACCTCTCCTTCTTCTGTTCTTCCTCTCCTTCTTGACTTCCATCGTCATTCTCGTGCTCTATTACCTCGGTTCTCATCATACGAGCACGGGGGTTACGAAAGCCGAGGGCGCATGAGAAAATTTTGTGATGAAAAACCTCGATTTTTCGATGCTCCTGAAATTCAATCTTGTGTCTCATTGGAGAACGGAAGGTTATTTTTTTATTTCTTGTTCGAGTGAACTGCCCTGAATTACTCGAGTGTATATGCACCAAGTATAGGTTCCTCTGCGAGGAAGTAAAATATTTTATGAAGAGTTACCGATTAGGGGAAGTTTGGTCCTATAAATCGCATATGCCAACAATTTTGCTGACCAGGTTGATTTTTTTACGGATCAATAAATGGTTTTAAAAAATCTCTGCGAGCGAATATAATATGAGATGTTCTGCGTAGTTTGTACTAATTGGTACGTTTAAATTTTGTATATACTAAAGGGATTTGGTTCCGTTTAATAAAGAATAATAATTTTCGATCGTTTTTTTTTTTATATAATCAGTTCCAAAGTATTCTTCATTTTCGAGTTCTCTGTAAAATGATCGATTCGTCCTCTAAATTGACTTTCACGTGCCGGAAGTAGCGGCGATCGACGTCATTCCCGGTTTGAAAACCGAAGCAGCTTCGGTTATAAATTCGTGAAAATATATCACGCGCTTTGGGAATTAAGGTCGCCTATTGAACGCGGATTTATACAAGCGGGGCTTCGCGGAAATGCAAATCCCATTCACGCACATATGCAGAAGGCAGGAGGTTTAAAGCGCGATACTCACGGGGATACTTTAAATGGAAAATTCATCCGACAGTCGCTGGACGTCGCACTTATGGTAATCGCGTGCACGTGGCTAAAGTCAAGGCTTTTCACGCTCACGAGAGAGAGAGAGACCCCGAGGAAATAAAAAGAGGGCGACGAAGGGGACCGCAGTCAATAGAGGCTAATTGCCGCAAGGAAAGCTGCAAAATTCGTGGATATTGTTAGCTCCGTTTCAGTCTTGGTTAGCGTCCAACAGGTCTCAGTGTTCGGCAAACCATCGGCGGTTGCGTACCGCCATTGAGATCCATTGTGAATGAAAAGAGGTAAGAGAGAGAGAGAGAGAGAGAGAGAGAGAGAAATATGTATGTATATACCCCAGCAAACACAATATATAAATGTTATATACTCAAGCATGTTACATGTAGTAACATTTTTAATATTACATATATTACATTGTAGTCATTATATCCCAAGATAGCACTGACTTATCAATACATCAATGTGCCATTTGGTATACAATTACAATATAACTACAATGTAATATATGTTATATTAAAATGTTACATCTATGAGTGGGAAATTACAACTAACATGGATGTTACATGTAACGTAAACGTTATATTACCTGTTATATTCCGTTTTATTACAGCAATGTAACAATTATATATCAGTGTTTGCTGGGACATGTACATATATATGCATATGCAGACTTTCTTCTCGAAGAACCGATCCCTTCTTTATTTTCTAACCAACCGGGGAATGAAAGAAGAGAGCAAGAGAGGAGACATACATCGCGGGATCGAGATCCGCATGCTCGGTCATCCGCATGATACGGCCCTGCGTGGGCGATTGCCCTCCGAGAATCGATTTGAACGCGGGCCCTTCGACAATGCCGCGGCTCCGCGGTGAATGGAGAGACTTCCCTTTGCGCGCTTTGGCTTCTCGCGCCCTCGATACGCCGCGTTCCGGATTAAGGCCGGGGTTTAAGCCGTGGGTCTCCTCCGCCTTCGCTATTGGGTCCTGTCTCAACAAGTCGTTCCGTCCCATGCGCTTCGTTACGAGAGAGAAAACGGCTATTGATTCACCGCGGCCCGGCACCGCCCGGCTTGTCGATACAGGTAGACAATAAGAGAGAAGTGACTTCGGACAAGAGAGGAGAGCACGGAGAGGAGAGAGGATCGGCGTGACCGAATGGTTCTCGACGTCTCGGGGCCGTATTTATATATACACTCCTGTTTGTCCGTTGATTCGCCACGGACTCGGGCCCGTTAAAGTCTCTTGAAGATTCTCGGGACCGATCTCATGACCGGTCAAAACACGCATTCATTTTCCTCACAGCGGTTCCCGCGGCCTCGAAGAACCTCGTCTCTCTCTCTCTCTAGCTATCTATCTATCTACCTGACGCCACCGATCACGAGGAAGATTCTCCTTTTTCCGCGCGAACCGTGAAATCGTCTTGAATTCTACGACCGGACTGTGTCGCGCGATGTTTTCAAATGCGACGGAAATCGCGTTAAGCGGAACTCCCGGAAAAACGTTGTTCGTTCTGAGGAAAAAGGCCAGCTTCAACCCTAAATATTTTATTTAAATCCTATGAAAATACTCCTAGCTGTAGAAAAGGCGGAAATGCGTTATAAGGGTATATTTTAGAAATATTTTACACTTGGAAATCTGCAAAACTTGAATAAATAAGATATATGTATCACGAAGAAAAATGCAATATTAAATGAAATCTTGTATACGAAACACGTGAAGATGATAAGCTTCGCTTCTCTATCCATATCGATTAAATTCCATTTAGTCGATAAATCTGTTACCAATAACTGTCCGATAAGCTAGAACATGCAATGTTACAGAGGTGCAAGGAGAGGCTCAACACTCTGGCGATCTCGGTGATGAACCAGTGGCCGGGAGTGAAGCTGAGAGTGACAGAGGCCTGGGATGAAGAGATGAAACACGCGAGCGATTCTCTGCACTACGAGGGACGAGCTGTCGATGTGACGACAAGTGATCGAGATCGCTCCAAGTACGGGATGTTGGCGAGACTCGCCGTCGAGGCTGGTTTCGATTGGGTCTATTACGAGTCCAGATCCCACATTCATTGCTCCGTCAAATCCGGTTAGTATAGTTACTATCGTCTCATTCAGAACGCGTCACTAAATGAAAGAGCGTATATATAAGTTGCACGTCCTTTAATTGTTTCGAGTTACTTGAGGAAACTCTATATTTAAACGAGCACTAAAAAGCGCAATAAATTTACGAACCGCGTGTAGATTTTAATTGCGGTAATTTTTCGTTAATACCCGCGTAAACACCGATTATACTACACCAATAAAGATGAACGTATAAACTACCGAGTTGGCGGTTATAATGACGTCGTTTATTGCAATAAAGATGCTGGAGTCGGTGCAGTTGTAATATAACGCCGTTTAATGGAATATTAAAGTCATGCTGTTTTTAGTTACGAGTAACAAAGTGATTTGACGCCTTTGAGAAGACACATACATTTAACAAAATTTACATGTTATTCAAATTTTGTTCTACATTTCATTTTATATATCGTCTCATTATGTAATTCTATATGTATCATAAAAAATTAATTTTTCTTACAGAAATATTTCAATACGCTATTATTTGAACATTAATCATTAAGAATGATTCCTTTTATCGACATCTAGATCATGATGGTAGAATATTGGATATACAGAGTATTGTTGGATTGTGCAATATTTTGTGTTATTTTTGAAAAATTAAAAAGTCAACGTGTTTGAATGCACCGATCAGTATCATCACCCTCTAGAATTCATTTCTGATCCAGCGTATTTACCTTTATTAGTAATCAGCGGTTCGTGTTCGTTCCAGGCCACGGTTTCGGGTGTCTCGAATTTCAAAATAAATGCACAATAAATCACAAGGCGCGCCTGTCGGTCCGAATTAAAACCGAGCGTAGAAATTGGCGCGAAATCGATACGCGTCGATGCTCAGGAGAAGGGCAAACAATGGGGTGAAGGGGGAAGCCCAAAAGTGTGACAAAAAGTGCGAATGTGACCCACGCTTGTCGCTCGATTTTAACGCTTCGCCAATTTTCATCGTAATCGCCTTAATCAGCTTAAACGATCGCGAAAACATTCAACGATATCTGTCATTTATATTAGGTATACATGATGATATCGACACAACTTTCAGCTTATTGTAATATTTTTTCATACACAGAGAGAATTTTCTCTTAGAATTTACCCTGAAAATTATGGTAATCGTGGGACAATATGATATTGGAAGAATTTTATAAGAGTTTCTCTGATTAATATTTATCACAAGAAAAATATTAATATCTACGACGATGAGATGTAAAATATGTTCCATTAATTTTATTATGTACATATTAATATTTTTTATTGTGATAAATATCCTTTAAAATTACAGAGAAGTAAAGTTAAAGAAGAAAAACATGGTTTTCGAAGACTTCGTGATATTCATATAAATTCTTTTTTTTTTTTTTTTAATTTAGATTCCTTCTGACTTTAATAATATTTTACTTAGCTTTCCCATGTTAAGAGTTTAGAAAACCGCAATTCTAATTGTGATTGAATATATTCCTATACCATCTATTATTGATATATCTCTTTATGCTTGATTTTCAGAATCGTCTTCAAGGGGCAAGTCTGGTGGTTGCTTCCCCGGAAAGAGTCTGGTCAGAACGGAAGACGGTGTCATAAAGAGGCTGGACGAGGTGCATCTGGGCGAGCGCATCGCCGCCTTGGACTCCCGTGGAGACGTCGTGTACAGCGAGGTGATCGCCTTCCTGGATCGCGCCCCGTCCGAGAGGCGGCAATTTATCCGTCTGACAACAGCCTCCGGCCGAGTGCTGACGTTGACGCCGGCGCACCTGGTACCGGTGGAGAAACGTTCGTCGATATTCGCCGCCAGGGTGCAACCTGGCGACAGGATCCTCGTGAGCGACACCGCCGCGAATAATCACACGGACAGCCGCCTACGTTGGGACAACGTCGTCGAGGCGAAGCTGGTGCTCGAGGAGGGTGTATTCGCGCCCCTGACGACGGAGGGTACGGTCATCGTGGACGACGTCGTGGCGTCCTGCTACGCCGTCGTCGACAGCCAGTTGATAGCGCATTACGCCTTCCTGCCGCTGAGGATTTGGAACACCATCGCGTCCTTCTTCGTCCAAAGGTTGGACAGCGCGCCGCATGTCAGAGGAGAGACCGAGGACTCTCAACCGGCGAAGGAGGGTGGTGTCCATTGGTACGCGTCGATGCTCTATTCGATGTCCACCTACATTTTATCGCCGAAGATGCTCTACAACTGAAATCTCGCAGACATCGACAGATCCTCGAGTGGGATCATCGAGGAGATCAGGTGCTTGACGCAAGTGATGTAAAGACTTTTTCACATTGGCGCTCCTCTTCAACTTTGCTCATTTCGTCCAAGTGTTGTGGAGGTTCTTTCGAGCATCTTTCTTTCCGACAGATCGTCAAAGACAGTAATGTGTAACTATGGCGATTGCATCGCCATTCGAACGTGTGTATCTAATACGCAAGAATATAAAAGACGTCGTTCTAAACGAGAGAGTTGGCCAGTGAGACCTATCCGTGTTCACCGAATGATCATGTGTAGTATATTAGATCCATATAGGACGATAAATAAAAAAGGAATTGATAGAAAAACGAAGCTTTAAAGAGAATCGGAGCTTTTCTTCTTTAATATAATATCTCTTCTGTTCCTTATATACGAAAGCGTTCGCGAATCGTGTGTATTATCTTGTTCGGTAAATTTAGGTATGAAGTTATCTAAGAAAGTTACATCGTGAAAAGTATGTAAAATAATAGATCACTGACTCTTCTATCATAATGTTATCCCAATCTTTAATGTATGTGTATGCAGCAAATATATATATATATATATATATATATATATATATATATATATATTCGTTGTTGAAATTAATTTAAAGAGAAATGGAGAGAAGTATCTTAAGAGGCGATCCTCTTTTAGGAAATAAAGATTATTGTACATAGCCCTAGACATACTTTTCTTTTCACTTCCTCTAACACAATCGGAAGGAGACGTAATCTGCTTCAATTTTTCATTCTATTAACACACATCGCTCTTGTATCCATTATTATAATTGATGTTATACACTCGAAACTATAATTATAAATCTGTGTTCAGTTTAGACTACACTTTCTTGCAGTTTCTAGATTTAAAATAAGACAATTGTAGATTTAGAAATTTTCGAAAGAGAAAATAAGAGAGAGACAAGATGCAGAAAGTGCAACTGAAGCAAACAGATCTTATACTCGTTGCTATTATCAGTTGTCAATTGTGACGATCTATCGAGTACCTTTTCGTTGTACAGTAATGTTAAATCGTATTGCGTCACTGTCATATTTTTAACGATCGTCAATTATGTATAACCAACGTAAAAGTTAATTAATTATTTTAATAATACAAAAACTATTGTAATTGAGAAATCTAAAAATGATCTAAATATATTATATATTATTATATATATATTATATTATTATATTATTTTCGATTATATTATTATTATTATATTATTATTATTATTATTATTATTATTATTATTATTATTATTTGTATATTGTAGCGCACAAACAAATTATAAATTATGTATATATACCCTTCGCAAAAAAGATTAAATAACATTATTAACGAAAGCACATCGTATCTTGTTATTTGCTATATACTATATATATATATAGATATATCATCGATTTAAATGAATAAATGAAAAAAAATTAAGCAAAAAAGATTCCACGACTGTGTGTATACATACACTCTATAATTTCTTTACGTTATATATAAAACAAGTCTCTAATAATTCAAATGGGAGCAATTTCATTTTCATAGTCCAATTGAAACAAAATGTTCTAATTAGCATGGAAAATATCTTTAACGATTCTCTGTTTCAAAAGATTTAAATGCTCCTAAATTTTTGAAACCGTCCTATCTATATTTAAGAAATAAATCTTATATATATAACATCGACGTGAAGGCGATTGTGTACAATTTCGTGATTATCCGTGATGACAGATAATGAAACCGTAGTCGGAACGGAGGACGAACTCGGAAATGTAAGCTTTCCAAACAGATTATGTCGGTAGAATCTCTTAAAACTCAAAATAAATTATTTAGTGTTTTCTAAACATACACAAAAATAGAGTAAGAAAAAATGGAAGATGCAATATGTTCCGAGTCCATTTAAAGGTTATTTGATTGCAGCCTTCCGACGTGATATTTCCGCATTTTCAAGAACTCGAGAAAAGATTCTTCGAACTCGTCACCGATGGAAATATCGTCGAAGTACGTCTATTCCTCGAGGATCATCCCGACTTCAATATAAACGCCACGAATTTTCAAGTAAGCACACGAGTTCACAACTTTCTTCGCGCGACTCCAAAGAACCTATCAATATTCAAGGGGTAAAATACAAGTTTATAATGTTCAAGTAAAACATGAAAAATTGTGCGCGCGTGAAGAATTTGTGAAAGCAAAGTAAACTCATTTCCTGCTTGACAATTAACGCCGACTATCTCGGGTATACCTTAACGACGATGGCAAATGCAGTTAGCGATTCGAGACGCTAAATTACACCTCGGTGGAATGCGTTTTCCATAAATTACGGTCCACCGGATTCATTCCGTTTCCCGTCCGTAATTCACATCGGGCGCGCTTTAAACTTTGGTAGACTTTTAAACAGTTCGTAAAGATTCCCGAATTTATCTCTCCCATCATCCATCTCATCCCATCTCGCTCTTCCTGTGTGATTCAACATCCGACACAATCGCTTAACGGATTTACCGAAACGATAATGCGGTTGTTTTCTTCAGAGAGATATGCTCGGTGTCAATTTTATCGAATTCTTCTTTGAGCTCGAATGATTAATGTGTTTATCTCAGGTTCATACCTGTTTTTTGTTAGAAGACAAAAATCTCGGCAAGAAAAACAAATTTTAGAATAATCTAAAGTGAAGCTGTACATACCTCTCATTCTAACAGCTCATCTATGATACTGACGCGCTATCTTCGAAACTATTTCTGTACAATTTGCGGATACATTCTTTAACACAAATGGTGAAATGTTTCAAGATAAATAACTTGGATAATTTATTATTCTCTTCAAAAGTAGGGAAACAAATTATGAGAAAAGAAAGAACGATGAGAACGAAGACTATGTAAAGTCTAGTTATCTGAAATCTTCAATCCGTGAAGAAACACGTACCCCCCGTGGAATGTTTCCTTCGTCGGTGTGTTCTTTCCTCTCTTTAGGGTTCCAGAAAAGCGGTCAAACTGTCGTTTGACTTTGAGACCGAAATGCCGAAGCGGCGCGAAGAAAGACAACGCGATAGGAAGACAGAGAAAGAGAAGAGGGAATTCGGTGAAGAAAGAGAGAGAAAGAGAGCAGAACATATAGAGAAAGAAACTGGGTGTCCTCGTTATATCTCTGGCCATATTTCAGGGCCGTCTTTTTACAAGACAATGGTTTCAACCGGCCTGATAAAATTATTCAAATGATCCGAGTTCTTTCACCACTGTATTCGCGATATCACTGCTCGTTTAATAACCATCTTGTGTGTGCTAGTTTCATTCTTAACAATGTAAATCTAAAAGAGAACTATTTCTTCTCAATAATTAAATTTTTAACTTATTATCAATAATTAATTAAAAATTAAGTTTTAAGTCACAAAGATAAATTTTATGATCTGTTGTGTCGATACATCAAGAATATTCTGACAACGAGTGCAAATCTTCGTTATTTTGTGCCGTGCAATTTTCATTTTTTTTTCTTTTAGCTATTTCAACATTTTTTTCACAAAAGAACAACCCATAAGAAATAAACGAATATTTAATCGAACGTAAAATCTAGACGAGTCACGTGAAACATTAAGGATGGCAGCTGCCGATTGTCACGAAACTAGGGCTTTTTACCGAACATATATCACGAGGTATTATTGTCGCTTTTGGCGTGTGGATATATACGAACAACTCCCGGGGGCCTGTCGAAAAGCCAAAATATCAGTGAATATTGTGACTGGTGTCGACGACACAATGGTGCTGGCCCATTGTTGGGGTCCGCCTCTGTAAACGCGCCGCAGATGGGTGACAAACGTCGTCGTTCCATTCTTCCTATAGAAAGGGACACGATGAGAAAAAAAGAGAAAAAAGCCGCGGTAGTGTTCCGAAATCGTTTCCTCCTCGCCACGACTAAAGAGGAATTTCAGAAAAAGTCGAAAAATCTATTTAGAGTGCTCCACTGTCATAATTCACCCAGGGTAGATCGCCATTTCCGTTCTATTATCGATAATTATGCAAACAGCGGAACGGAGAGTCGTTGCTATTATATATGTTCAGCTACATTTTGCGTGAGATTTTCTTTTTTCTTTTTTTTTTAATTTATGAGTTATGGAATTTTCCCGGTCGATATATTATGTCAATGATAATGAATAATTTTCAGGGTGTCAGCGCACTCCATATCGCCGTGAATGAGAGAAACGTGGCAATGGTCGAGTATCTATTGTCTCACCCGGACATCGATCCGACCGACACACATCTACACGCAATCAGGGATAATCAAATAAGGATTACCGTGTTAATATTGAACAAGCTGAATGAATTGACGCCGGGACTCGAGTACGCCGGTGTCACTCACAGTCCCGATTTCCCAGACGATACGATCCCTCTCGCAGTCGCGGCGCAATACGGACATTTCGAGATGATTGATATGCTCAGATTCCGACATCATATTTTGCAGAAACCCCATCCGCCCAGTTGCAACTGCGACGAAGTCTGCAAGTATGATTGCGGACCATACCATTTCTAGAGAGACAATATTCGCAAACTTAGCTTAGGACTAATTCCATCCACGTACAATGTTATTGTTAGTTTAGAACTTCCTATGGACGTATAATTAATTCACGAAGAATCACAATTGTGTGTCGAATATATATATATATATATATATATATATATATAAAATATAATAATTATATAATTTTCTCCATTTATATTTCTCATATATTTACTTTCACCCTCTTCGCTATCGTAGACCGGAAAGAGATAAGGGTGATATCCTGACTATAGAGAAAATGAGATTATTTCTGTACAACGCGGTATCGAATCCGATATACATTTGTCAAACTGAGGAAGATCCGATCCTACGAGCGTTTGAATTATCTGTCGAACTCAGCAAAGTAGCTTCATTCGTTAGGGAATTCTACCCCGATTACAAAGCCTTATCCAGAGTAAGTTGAAATCTTGTGATATTTATTACACTGAACCAAAATTTATTAAATTTGAAATATTTATTTCAATACTGCCTTATAAAAATCATTGATTTCAAACTAATATTGATTTGATGTGAAAAAATATTTATAAAATATCCTTTTCAAAACAGATAAATATTTATTTGTTTCAAATAAATGATTTATTTGGCAGTATTGAAATAAATATTTATTAATTTAATAATTTTTTTTGTGTATACTTATATCGAAAAATATTGAATAATATGTCTGCGATGTGTAGTGTCGAGAGACACTGTGCTTAAGCACTACGATAAATTAATGGTCTGTTGTTTTGCGATAAAGGAGGTGTCTGATTTCGCGACGGACTTGATCGGATTCGCTCGAACAGCCGAAGAAGTCGAGTGTGTATTAAAGCAAATTACTGGTTTCGGCCGTAGTTCTACTTTTGCATATCCAAGGCTTTTGCTGGCATTGGATTACAAGCAAAAGAATTTCGTGGCTCATCCGAATATACAACAGGTATATGACGATCAAAACTCAACAAATTATACAATCGAAAAAATATTGCTATATCATTAGCGTAAGAAATTAGAACAAAATTAAATCCTCAAATAATAAAATAGAATAAAATAATTAAAAAATCCTTTCAGTATCCTATAATTTTAATAAGTTTTCTAAATCACATTATATAAAATTTATGTGATAGCTTAACAAAATTTATATTATCTGTCAAAAAATTGATCGATAGAATAGCGAAGGGCTTCCATAATTTTAGAAATATATTATAAAATCATATCTCTCTTTTTCAGATCGTTGAAAATGCATGGATCGGTACCTGGCACGAATGGAAGGTCAGAAGCACGTGGTTGAAATGTTTATCGATGATTCTGCAGATTGGCATGCTACCTATCGTAGCCTTTATCGTACTGTTCGCACCAAACTCGAAACAGACGAAATTTTACGAGATCCCGGTCAACAAATTTCTCTCCTCCGTAGCGAATTATTTGATATTTCTCACGTTCGTATTTCTACAATCGCGCAGCGACAAAACCGAACAGCTTCGTGGACCACCCGATACCGGTGCACATTTAATCCTTTCTCCCTTTCGGATGAAAGTTAAACCTTAAACGTATTGCATACGTATAACGTTACTGTTATGTCAACTTAATGTACAATATTTTTATGAGAGTTATTTAAATGATAATCCAGTTCTGTGATAGTATATTGCTCCATTTTAAGATTCATCTAAGAATATTTTTCTTTACAAATGTTCCGGTTGGATAATCTTGAAATTATCTAAATAAAGAAAAAAAATATATAAAATAAAATAAATATATATATATATATATATATATATATTTAATATACGTATGTAAACATTTACCATTTAATTTAAAATAAGACTACTTTGATCTAAAATAATTTATATTTGCATAAAAATAAGGATAAAATGATTGAATTCACCTAGATTATTCTAGATAATTATCAAAATAAATTAAATTTTTAAAATAGAAAGCACTGGATATTATATGAATGTGTGATGGCGTTGCATACAGCGTATATAAATAAATCTTTATAATCAAATATTTAAATCGATTTTTCTATTTTCAGGATACGAATGGATTCTTGCTATTTACGTGATATCGTATACAGCTGCATTTATCCGACTGTGCATTGTGGATGGTCCAGTTAGATGCTTCAGTACGCGTACAAATTGGTAAGAGATAAAGGGGCTGTTGTCCAATTAATATCGAGATAACGATCTCTCAAAAAATCCATAAATCTGATTAATACGTACATTTTTTTCGATTGCGTATATAATTTTGCGTATATAATGCAGGTACGAGCTAATTATGCTCGTGCTGTTCATTCTGACGTTTCTCTTCTGGATAGTTGCCGCGTTGGACGTTAGAATGAACGGTCAACGTGACCTAGAAAGAAAGTACTGGCACAAGCACGATCCGACTTTGATAGCGGAGGGGATCTTTTGTGTCGCCACGATAATGGCATTCTTTAAATTATTGTTCATCTGTCAATTGGATTATAATCTCGGACCCTTGCAGCTCTCTCTGGTTAAAATGATCAGAGATGTCGGCCATTTTATCGCGATATTCGGTATCATCGTTATGGCCTTCGCAATCGGTAAGACACATAGCGTGGAATTAAATTGTATAAAACATTTTTTTTGACTTGGCAAACAATCTTGAATGCTTTACTTAATAATTTATATGCATATTACAAATCTTTAAAATTCAAGAAAACCTTTTGCGTCATTTAATACTTTTTTTCGAAATCCAACGTTTTATTTTAATACAGATTTTGACAACTTTTCTCTAAGGACTGTGTCATCTTTATCAATATTATGACGGAATGGTGCAAACCGACGACGAGTCGAAATTAAAGACGGAGCAGGAGGATTCTTTTGTCAGTTTCAAATCCACCTTGAAGACCCTCTTCTGGGCTGTTTTCTGTATGAGCCCGGTGGAAAGCGCCGATGTAATTATCGAGAATCTTCCGGGTGAGAGGGAATCGGAGACGATAATTAATCAGCATAGCTTTACCGAATTCATCGGTTATTCCGCTTTCGCCAGTAAGTATATCAAACTGTTTTGTCGATAAGCAAAGAAAAACGAACTTATCGCTGTTGATAAACTACTTTAATCAAATCTATTCGTCAGGTTTCCAATTCATTTCCGTGATAGTTGTTCTAAATATGCTAATTGCGTGTATGGCGAATACCTTCACCAAAGTGACCGATAACGTTAACGTAGAATGGATTTTTGGCCGAACTGAGGTAAGCAAATTCTTCAAACGCTTTCGTCTTTAGTTAAATGGATTTCCTCGCCTTCAAGTTTCAAGTGAAAAATGCAACAAATGAGAGAGATAGTCAAAATGATGAATCGCCGATTTAAAGAGGAAGATATCCGCGAATGTGTCAATATATTATGTAAATGAATATCGTTCCATATTTTTCAGGCTTACGTCAATTTCATGCTTACGACAACACTTCCACCACCGTTCTGCATCTTCTCGATATTCACGGGGCTGCGGCCGATGATCGAATATATAAAAATATTGTTTAAGCCGCCGCCTGGCAAACGAGCACGATGGGACTTTGTGAATTGTTGCTACATAGTCAGTATGCCTTCAATATTGACCTAACGTGTCGTGTTATTAAACCAAATATCAATTATTGTATTTCCAACACGAGGAACAGAAACTACATTTTGTGTCGTGGAATTTATTTATTTGTTTTTCCCGTAGCATTTATTTTTTCAAAAATTTTTAAATATTTAAACATCACGATCAAAGCAGAAACATGTATGTTTCCATTAATTTGTTCAATATTTTGCCGCAGGAAGATCTGGAAAAGAAGAAAGACGAGCGATTCGCAGAAGTTACGGCGCAACTGGTACAACGTTACCTTCGTCAATACGAGAGGAGAGTAGAGGAAACGGATGTGCAAAAACTGAGAAAGGAACTAATGGAATTCAGTAATATTCTGAAGGAAGCGCTTAGTCCGTCTTAGATACTTCGACACACATATCCTGCGATCGATTATTAATTTTTCAATCCTTTACAATGGCATAACTCGTGACAAAAACTCCATTTCTGTAATAAAGAGTAGAGTAATCCCTTTTAGGAAATAAGAAATATTTTACCAGATTTCTCTCTCTCTCTCTCTTTCACACACACGGTAATTTGTTCTATCTTCGCTATATATTTAAAAAGATATAGGAATCTAGCAAATCGAAAAATTGAATATTTTTGAACATTATATAAAAAGTTTTATTTGAATAAATCAAAAATTTAATACTTTCTCTATGAAAAATATATTTGATAAAAAAATCAAAATAAAAATAAGCATTTGTAATAAATACCATTCTCGTTTTACTGGTTCAATATTTGTCCATTTGTTTAAAAAAATATCTTATTTATAGGTTTGCTAGATTCTCACAATCCTTTAAACCGCTCCGTGAGATATTCAAATTGCGCGATAAAAATTCAAGTTTCTTTAAGATATTATTCCGCGGAAAAAGAAGAAAACGTTATGAACGTTGCATACAAAAGCAATTTCCCAAGCGAGAGATTGTTAATTTAATGCGATTTCCGGCAGACGAAAGATCCTAACGATCAAGAAAAGGAGGTCGCACAACTATCGATTCGTTGTGACAAATCGAGAGCTTACGATTCATGAATTATTCTTATAGGGGAATTTTTCTGCTTGTCCTTCGTCTTAAATAATGAACGCGGGTCGAAAGGAATTGTTTTTTATACTGGGAACGTGCGTATATATTCGTGATCTCGTTACGGATTCACCGCGTATCCCGCCAGCCATCGTTAATAATTTGCGAGCGACAATACGTAATATGTGATTTAATACACTCCGTATGGCGAACACAACTAACGAAGCATATTATTTCTATCATACGCGTGTACGTATACATGTAAATGGATTTACGCATGATATAGCTGTCGTTAATAGCCGCGATTGTTCAGTAATTTGCGCAACTTGTCTCTATGGCGTAATCCCTTTTTATAAGAATTTCTTCTATTCTTTATCTTCTAAAAAATGTATTCATAAATGCTAGTGAAATTAAACTTTTCAGCTCTCCAGAATATTAAACATTTGAATTTTTATTTCTGTTTGAATGTAAAATTGTAAAAATATTCACTCTCCAAATCTGTCTTTTATTAAATTAATATATAGTGTCCTATATACTGTGTAGATAGAGTAACTTTCGTTTCCTCTGATTTTCGATCACGTAATTCAAAGCTCAATCTCAGCTTCCTTCTTATATTCTCCGGAGACACATTTAATTTCATCCGAGAGAAATTCAATCCTATCCTATCGAGGAGAGACGCTATACGGGGAAAGCACAAGCCGAAAATTGCGGCCAGAGGGAGGAAACCACTCCGTTAAACGAGTGACAGGTGATATTCGTCGATAGAGAAGCTCGTCGATGAATCATGAAAGATAAAGAGAAGCCGCAACATCGCTAACAACATTATCGTGCCGAGGAAATTGAAGCAGCAAGTTTCGGGAAATTTCAGTATAGCCTTAGTTAAAGTGAAAAATTGCGACAACAAATATAACATGACTTAATAACGGAATATTGATTGTTCATTTGTGTTATGTTTAAGTAATTGAAGCATTCTATTTATTTTTCGTGTAATCGATTTGTCGCTCTAATTACGTAAATGCTATTTTAAGTAAGCATCACTCTCGTAAATAAATATTTTTCAATACAATTTATTTTCAGAGATAAATAAAAAATTAATCTCGGTTGAGATTAAGTGTCTGTTACCTTCTTTTAAAAAATCTTCTGAAAAAGATGACAGATGATGATTTTCTTTATCTTCAACGCGGATTTTCATCTTATTGAAAAAATTATATATATACATATACATATATAGATAACATCTTTATATCCACAGAATCTAATTCAAAAGAACATTTGAGAAAAGATAAAATTCTTAATAAATTAATACTCTTATACAAAATTTCAAACAATAAGTATAAGTATTATAAGCAGGGTTGGATAAGTTAACGATTTTTTAAAACTAAGTTAAGTTAAAGTTAATTGCTTATAAAATTAAAATTTAACCAAGTTAAAAGTTGCATGAACAAAAAATTAACTTAAAGTTAAAGTTAAGTTGAGATTAAATTAACTGAATTAAGTCAAAAGTTAATTTTTAAAAATCTTTATATTAAATTAGAATTTTGTTTGTTAATTCTTTTAAAATTTATAATAACAAACAACAAAGAAATTTTGATTTTTATATAGAAATATATTTTTTTTTGGTAATTATAATTGATGACACAAATAAAAACATAAAAATTAATAATACTTTATTTTAAAAATAATACGTTTATAACTTATAAAAAAACAATAATATGGTATTCAGAGATAAAAGAAATTTAACTTGGGAAAAAAGTTAATAAGTTTAAGGTCAAAAATAACTAATTGAAGTTAAAAATTAATACATTTTAAATTAACTAAACTAACTTAAAAGTTATTTACTTTTAACTTTCTTTTAATTTTTAACTAATTAACTAGTTATTACCCAACCCTGATTATAAAAGCTGTTCCTAGCTAAATTGCGCGATTATAATCGATTTACATTCAAGATATTGTAAAGATGGAAAAATGTTTCTTACGTTGAAAATAAAAATTTCTTTGTTAGATTTTTATATCATGTAGGATATGTTATATAGAATGACAAGAGAAACGTGAGTGGGAGAAGAGCAGCAAGAGAGCTCTCTGGAGGATGCGCATCACGATGGACCGTTCACTGACAGTTTGCACGCGACTCTCGCACTGTAAACAGCGGTGTAATGGAAGTTTTCCCCTACGTTTATTTAAAAAAAAATATCAATTTACCTTCGTCACGTCTCTCGACTCATCGGTAATTTGTCAATGACAGAACTCCAATAACGGAATGATCTGTCAATAACAAGACTCCAATAAACGGAAGGATCTGTCAAACTTAATTAAAAAAAGATTTTTCAATTGTTTTTTTTCAATATCAAACATTGTTTTGTAATTCATATATTTTGCCACGGATGTGAAAAAAAGAGAACTGACAATAAGTTTTGAAGAGAAGATGATTGGTTTAGTCGGCTACTGTGATTGTGCAATAAAAACATAAAGTGATCATCGAAACGAGATTTCGAAAATGATTACCGGAGTTCAATTCTATTTTTATTCTGATCACATAGTGGCATCATGAATCCCACGAATCGTATCTGGACGCGAATTATTATTCAACACCGAATCAATTTCTATAAAAGTAAATCGCTGTATCCGCGGGATGAGATCAGTATGACGATGAGACGCTTTGAAATATCGAAGGGCGAAGGAGGACGCTAGCATTCAATTTGCTGCGGGGTGAACGAGAGCGAGACGAGAAGCTCAATGATGCGCATAAAATCGGATATTCTGTGTCCACAAACCGTGTTAAAAAGGGGATGAAGAAGAATCGCGCGCGCAGAAACCCTCCGATATCATAATAATGTAGGTGAGATAAAATCATGGAGAAATTCTCCCTCTTATGTATATATATATATATATATATATATATATATATATATTTTTCCTAGTACTCGATCAATCTTCGTAAGATATAACTCGGATTAAATGTGCAGGAGTGACTGTATAAGTATCTATAGCCCCATGAAAACAACGTTGGAGATAAAAAAAAATATCTAAAAATGTCTAGTTGATTTGCATATGTAACATTGATTATATGTGACATTTGTATTTTAAAAATATCAAAAATAAAATATTTATCTCAAATGTATTATAATGCGATATATTTCAAGCATCAACATTTAGAGGAAATTGATATCAGAGGAGAGTAACAAATTAAATATTTTTAATTTAAAGAGGTAACTCAAGTCTGAAAACATCGGGAAAAGACAGAAACGTATAACATTAAACATATTATAAAACTTTCAAGGATAAGATTACAAAAGGGATTTATATATTCAAGAGATATCGTTGTGCCACATCTCTCTATATACAAATTTTTTTTATATTTTATGTGCAATATAAATTACTTTTTTACTCATCCTTTTTCATGCGTCGTAACCTACATAAATTTACATATTCATATATTATTTTATTCAAAACGTATATTATTGTAGACATTTCTCGTGAAATATACAAAAAATCGTGTAAATGTAGGATATGTTTAATGCACATTTTATATCGTTTGGTATTGTTTTTGAGTAAAATAAAATATCATAGTGCTTCTATAAAACACGTATGAGAATGAGATTCTGAATCTCATGAATAAAAAAAGGGAAAGAAAGAGAGTACCATTTAACGATGTTTTTATTACCTTTTAAAGGGATGAAAAGAATCTGCGAGAGAAGATTCATAGGAAGAAAACGACGAGCCGGAAATAAGCCGGAGTTCTCGCAAACGTAAAATGTCTCTTGCATAAAGAATTTTGCCTATCATGACGTAATAAAGATGTTGATTCTCTTTGCGATTTCCGTAAAAAAATTACATATTAAAAATGTAAGAGAATGTAAGGAAAGTTTTACAGCATTCGATTTAGCGTCATTTTCTTTAAGTAGAAAGATTATAATTACGAAAATTTTGTTTAAAAAAGGATCTTATATTATACATTTTCGGACAAAAAACCATATGTATATATAGATATAATAACAAAAATTATATAAATTATATAATATCAAAAGAATTTCGAATTGCAAAATATTTTCTAAAAGCTTCCAATTATAACATTATTATAGAATGATTAAACGAACGATTTTCTTTTTCATCAATTGTGCGCCCCTTTTGTGAAAAATCACGCTCCATTTGTCGTTATTGTTATCGAATTAGAAGAGGGCATGTTTATTGCGACGCAGATATATGTCATTTCCCATCCTCCGGTTCTGTGACCCATCGTTAATTTTACACAAATGATCACAAATAATGATACGAAATACGCGTCAACGAATTAATCAGATAAATCAAATAAAGCGAAAAAAAGCGTATATCATTGCGAAAAACGGTCGTTTCGCTATTTGAGAGAAATGGTATACAGAGAACGCAAACTGATCAATCATTGCGCGAAATCCGTCCTTTGTGCGAGATGCAATTATTCTTATATATATTTTTCAATATCGACGTGATATTCTCGAGTAATAAGAATAAAAGTGAACGTAAAATAAACCGAATGTACATTCACAGAAATTATCAAAGGATACATTTTTCACGCAACGTATAATAATTTCATATTAAAAACAATTTCCAGGGGAAAAAATATATATATATCAATATGTCTTCGCCTTATCGTTTCGCCTCACAGTTAAAAATTGTGTTTTTAACAGATATCTCACATGTCTCTTACGGTCCAGAAAATTTCGTGTTAATTTAACATGATATATGGACATGTGAGTCCGGGAGACACGAATACTGTGTTAATATTTTAACACAGAATAAATGCAAAATTTCAAGTAATTTAAAATAAATTTTGTGTAAAATTAAGAATTTTAATATAAAAATTAACTGAAAATATATTCTTTTTAGATTTAATCATCCCCACTTATATTATAAAATAAAAAATTAACATTTTTTCTGTAATTATATATATATAAATCTTGTCATTAATAAACCAACATATTTCAGTATCTTAAACTAACACATTCATGTGTTAAATATTTAACACAAAAATTTTAATAAGAAAACATAACGTTTTTAATAAGAAAACACAGATTTCCCTACTGTGTTCAATTTCGAAAGTCTTTGCGCTTCATTAAAAACAGAGTCTGCTCTATAGCAATTTGTAAATTTCGCGCATAGTTCGCATTTTTATTCAGCAGCGTCTTTTTCACTCGCATAAGGTTTTTTTGACCCGAGAATACCATCGCGCACATCCACCGACTCATCATCGTAAAATTCTTCGAGAGCTAAGACCGATGATGCCGCTTTCGGCAAGCATCTAGTATTCATATAAAGAAATATGATCTCCCTCATATCGTGGCATTTATCCTGCTAGTCTCTCATCCCACGACATTCAAGACTTCCGCATTTTTTTTCGCTTATAACGAGAACTTTTATAGATAGATTCCTTTTTTTAGGACATTTTCTCTTGTACGTCTTTTTCCTCACGCGCGGAAAGATCTGGCTTTTTATCGATTTTACTTCAATCGGAAGAGACGTGATGAAGAGAGAATACCTTCGGAAAAATCATAAAAAGAGAATTCGCGAGAGATAATATATGCAAATAATCGCTCGATCGAGTGAGAATATCTCGCGAGATATTCTACGTAAAAAAAAATTTCAAACATGTCAAACGATATACGTATATTAAAACCGAATTAGTTGTCATTTTAGAGAACAAAATTGGCAAATATAAAGAGAATGTTGGAAAACACAATAAAGCAAAAATACAAGCGAAATGAATTAAGTTCCATATGATTAATTTTACACCATCATTTTTACACAATATATTTGACATTCCGGAAAACGTATAGCGTCGCATTTTCATAATTAATTCACGTTCTGCGAAAACGAGATAGAATTTTCTGAATTCCAAGAATTACACGAGATATAATTAAAAAAAAATTAATTACGAGCGCTATTCGTTCAAGATGTTATCATCACCGACTAAGCGATGAATCCAAATAAGAAAATGTATCAATAAAAAAATTAATTATATGGTAGCAAATAAAAGCTAAGTAGCTCTTTCATCTCTTATTTTGACGACAAATTTCCGAATAATTATATAAATAGATTTATTATATTAATCTAATTAGCCAGATTCAATTTTCTCTATGTACTTTTAATTATAAATGTAATTATAATTATAATTATAAATATAGACCGACGAAATTCAATAAATCCTTTCTATTGCGTTTATGTACAACTATAAATACAAATCAGTCAAATTTACTAAAATAAAAAAATGTTTAATAATTTGTCAAATGAATTTCTGTTACAGCATTTAACAGTATTAAATCCGCGCTTGAAGTACAAAATGGACGACACAATTTCTATCTTTCTGGTCGTCATTCTCGCGATCAGCGGTTTAACGATGATGTCGGCGCTGCTCGCCTGTTACGCTTGCATCTTTCGCGATTTGTGCTGTCGGTCGAGAGGCAGATCTAAAAGGCGACGTCAACAAAGTCCCCAGCAAGAGGGCGATAATCCCAATACATGCCGATTAAACACGATTCCGTTAAACGATATCACACAGGGGGAAAGTATGCCCACGGAATCAGAGAAGATTTAAACGAAAGATTTAAGAACACTTTCTTTGCAGCAATAATTACAATTGTAAAAGCAATGCAAAGAATTTCAAACCATGAATAAGGATGAGATAACTGATGATATTAAAAATAATATAGATGTATATGTATAAATATTTCCAATAACCCTTCCATACTTTTAAAAGAAATATTAATTAAAATCTATATATACATATATGCATATATTGGAGTTAGGGAATAATGTTAAATATAACTTGAAACTCAGCTGCGCATACGTTCATTTCATTGTAAATATATTATATAAATCTGTTATATATACATAATCAGATATACATACATACATACGTACACACATATATACACCATATGCCATTTATGTATCGCAAAGTGTACGCAATAAAAGATCTAATAAAAATGTTCAATAATATGGTCATTGATAACAATCTTGTATCATATCTGTATATTTACATCCACTAATTATATATAAAATAAATTCTTATTTGTATTTTTCTTACGCATATTATATGTGTAAAACATATGCAAGGTGTGCGCATCTCTTCTATGGTAACTTTATGTGTGGAATTGGTCTAAAGATCTCATTATACAATATTATAAACTATAAAACTTTGATTTGTACAAGCTCTACAAGAGATACCTGTTAGTGCATTTATTTCGCACAAAACTTAAAAAAAATAGAGATATTTAAAAAAAAATAAAAGATATTAAACAAAGTAATTTATATAAATACTAATGTTTCAAAATTTTATCTCTGATATTTATAAATTGTTAATCACCTTATATATATATATATATATATATATATATATATAAAAACCAATAATAGTTTAACATAAAATAAATTTTGTAACACAAACAATTCTGTATGTATATGTATAAGCGCGCATGTACGCGCATATCCGCGTACGTATTCATAAATGTCGAAAATATTGGAAAAATTAATAATTGGTTCTATTATGCAACAAATCTGCTCACTGAAAAATGCAAAGTGCATTTAGAGATCGCACAGTTTTGAAAACTTTGTTAACAATGTATAGAACATACATTTAAGTATCTAGATTTATATATATCATCTAGATATATAAACTAAATAGTAAAAAAAAAAACATTACATTGATACAGAGATTGCAACGAGAAAATCACCAATATTTGTCATTTTAGTACAATAATTCGAATATTTCAATCTCGCTTTTATGTCAAATTATCAAGCCTCCAGTATCAATAATCAAATAGAAAAAAAACATGTATATTTTCTGTTTCATAATCTTAAAATAATTTTTAAATGTTAATGTATATATTTTCAATAGCTATACGAAGCTATTGAATTCTATTGTATGCAATATGCATCTTTCTTAAAGATACATTTGACTAGTTAATTTGATTGTTAAGTTGCTGCAGTACAGAAAGTACCACTTCACGCAGCGTCTAAGGAAATAATAACTCATTAATCAACATTTTTACATCTCAAAGAAATATATCAAATGCAAAATAGTTATGAGAAATATAATTGTTTTTACCTGAGGTTTACAATGCTCCTCCAACCAACTGAACACACATCCTGATAATTCTGCAAAGTTTGCTACAGAAACGTTATTAAACGTTTGGAAAAGGCGATCCATTATTGCCTGAAACTGCAACAAACAATACACATTATGTATAGGGCAGGCGATTAATAATTGCAATTTAAAGTAAAACAAAAGTATAATAATATTACCACTTGAAACTTCATTTCGTCCGAAACTCGCATTTCTGCATGTCCTGGTTGTGTCTGATGCGCTTTGACGATCTGTTCATAATTAGTTTGCATAATGCGTAACGCAACAACCTCTTTCCTCAACCCATTACGTTCTTCCTCCTGCTTCTTTTTTTGTTGCAGCAAAAACTGTATGTAATCGATGGATTTTTGAAGCACCGTAGCCTTGGAGATCTTATAACCTGATGAATCTGTATGCTGACAAGTGGGAACCAAATCTTGAAGGGAGTCATAGCCCTTCTTGATAGCATCTCTTCTCTTCTGCTCAGCTTGAGTATGGGCTTCCCTTCTGCGCTCTTTGTAGCTTATAGTAGAACTTTTATTATCACTGTCCTCATCCTCTGAAAATTATATTTTCTTATCAATTTTCTATTGGCCAATCTGTTATTAAACATTTTTAATCAATATGGAAAAAACATCAGTATGGAAAATTGCTTACCTGTATTATGAGCTGATGAAGATGGCGTGTTCACTGAGCCTGTGCTACTACAACGAGAGAAAGTATATTTCTCCGTAGGACTAGATGGCTCCAATTTCATGTCACTATCTGATCCTATATTACCACTACTAGTGCGCATAGTCAAACCAGCTGTTTTCAAAAAAGAAGTGCAATATATACTTTTAATTTTAAATGATATATTTCAATTTGATTTTAATAAAATGTATTCTTCTTTTGTACAAGTACTTCTCGAAAAATAAAAGATTGACAAAGTTACAGAATTTGAAGATGTTAGAAACAGCATTTACACAATTATCTAATTAATCGAATAAATCCAAATCTAGATGGAAAAGCTTGCCAGAAAGTGATTTACATTACTGAATTTTAGACATTTATCTGTCTAAGCTAAGACTATATCAGCAGTGTCTTATCAGCACTTTATGATTGCAACTGTATTTGCAGATAATGATATGCTGTGGTCACAAAATCAAATCTCTTCGATAAGAATATGCGCACTTGGAAATTAAGTTTTTGTTTTCTATTTGCTGCATTTTACGTTCTCTAAATTTCTTTCTTTTTTCTTTCTCTTCAAATCTTCTGCATATTTGTCTCATTTTATAGATGTTTTTTATTTTCTCTATACTAATCTAAAAATTTTCTTTTTTGCTATTTTTTTCTTAAAATATCCATTTATCTATTTCATTGAATACACAGAAAATAACAATTTAGCAATAACGAAAAACAGATTTCTATATGTCAAAGGGATAAATCTTATATATTACAATTACAATCGACATTCAAAACAATCACATGGTCATCTGCGCAGATTTTCAGACGCGCACAACAGACCTTGCTGGCATCCCCTCCACAAGGAAATAATAATTGCATTCGCAAAACACAACACTTTGCGAGAAGCGAACATTCCTCGAATATGAACAATACGATCAATAAGAATATATCTGGACACATTCAACGATCGTTCTTTCTAATTTTTCGCAGTCATTATTTCCAAGTGTAAAAAAAATGTACAAAGTTTGGTTAAAACAGACTCTTGAAAAATATGACATAAAAAATAGCATATATCTATTATGATCACTTTGTTTCATATACTTACAATTTTCGTATCCATCTTTATGCAATGAATCCGCCATTGTGCATCTGCCAGTAGATTATTTTACACCAAAAAGACGAGAAATCAAATCGCGCACAGTTTAAGTTTAAGAAACGATTGCGGCTATGATAAAGCAATCTCAGGTCGAAATATTCGAACATCGGATCAGATCGTGTATATATTAGGAAAAAAATGCCGAGGCAAATGTCGAATCACGCCGAATTTTCCGGCCAAACACAACACCGTAAACAATTCGGACGTATTTGTCACGTAATTATATACTTTTGCTTCGTCTTCGCCATCTTTTCTAACAGAGTATGTATTATGTATAATAGAACACCAATACCCTCTATTTTGTCTCTCTCGTTATTCTTGACTCCCCGCTATTCTGAATCAGCTGTGCAGCTTCGTACGCTGAACATGTGACAGAAAATGAGTGAAAGAACGCGATTATTTCCGTCTCGCGCATGCGTCTTTAAAACAGAATGAGAACCCATTCAATCTAATCGAGAGACCATTAACATTGCAAGTCAATTAATATGATTCCAGAATAGAGAAATTCGATTGAAAAAATACCAGTGACTAGACTTGTTTTATATCTTAAAGAAAGAAATATTCAGAATATTCAAATAAAATATTAAACGGAAATATTTTTGACGGCATAAAATCTATAAAATACACAAAAACAATACCAACAAATTTTTGTGTGTTTATTATTAATTGTGCATAATATGTTAATGCGTTTACGTCATATCCTATATATTATGAATAAATATTAAAATAATATTTTGCATAAAATATCTCCTCTCTCTAAACTTCTAAATAGAATAAATATCTTTTTGTATTCTTTTAAGAGAGCTTCGTAGGGGAGGGAAGGATGTTAATTAAAAAATTCCGTATTTCACGCAGAAAAATATACAACATATTATACAGCTTCGACAAAATCGGAGAAAATTTGCAAAATTACTACCCAAAAGTCAATTAAGAGAGACTCACCGACACGATGCACAGCAACTATAAGTTGTAATCCTGTAAAATATAAATAAATGGAAATTATATATAATGAAGTAATTGATAAAAAATTATTACAAAATGATAGTACAATAAAATTAATAATAGTAATATAATACAATTTATTATTAATACTCACACTCGCGTGCTCTCGCGAACCCGACCGGCGACAACGTGAATTTGACCGCGAATGACTCGAAAGTGTAGAGAGCAGCAGCAGCATTCTAGATTGTGTTCGGAAATAGATTTACCCTAGAGTCAAGCGTTTGATTGACCAATCAGGACAGAGATCCTCGATCTCTGATTGGTCGGTCGAATTCGAAACTTTGGTGAATAGAATTTTCGAACGCATTCATGTTACGTCACGAATGACGTTTTGCCGCGTAATTTAGCTTACAATTTTTTACGATAAATAGATATACTTGTATGATTTTATACACGCGATTTAAAAAAATGTTATAAACTAAAAATATTATAAGCAAATCTGAAATATGTTTGGCAACAGAGAAAGAGGAAAAGTAGCTTGATTACTATTAGTTTTATTTCTTATTTCCATTATGTGGTATTTCTTTTCTCTTAAAATTGAATGTTCAAAAGAAGTTATTTTTTCATATCACTTAATTTTTCTAATTTAAACTTAAAAAAAAAGAAGATAAAACATTAGAGAGACGTTGAAGACATAATTAATATTACATATTGATTTTATTTGATAATTAATATTATTATAGTATTATTATTACATAAATATAGTTAAATAGGCTCAAATGTGAGAGCAATAAAATATATAACAAAAAAATAAAAATATTACATAGCTTATCTTATTTAAAAGAAAGTTAAACACAGAAAAATTCTCTCATTTCGTAAACACACAAATGTACAATATGTATCAATACAAATTAAAGATATAAAAAAAATGTAAGAAAACGTTTGCTATATAAATTATATAAATTAATCGCAAGAAACACATTTTTTGACAATGACAGATGACAATTAAAATTTCTATAATTTATAATATCTTACATAAAAGACTAAAGAGATATTGGAAAACTGTTTTGTTTTTAAATTATGTTTATTATAAGGTGTATCTAATATATATATTTACAATCGCTTTAATACACGTAAAACCATTTAAGATAATATATCCGTAATTCTTCGGCGTTACAGCGCTTACTCCTGCCGTAACGCTGGCAAATTGTGTTCCTATCTTTCCTTTGTCTAATTTCCTTTCGTTTTGTCTCCGTGAAGTGTACACGATTTTCCTCTCTGGTATTTCTGGGTATTTGTCTATTGTGTACCTGAGGCAAGGACCGTTGCTTGCATTATTACGCTTGCAGATAGCAGGCTTTCGGGGTGGAATAGTTATATTTTTGGGAGGAAAAAAAACACATGTATATCCTCCTCTCACCTTATATAAAAAGAAAAGAGCTTCTCTCCCTTTCTCTCTCCTCCACCGCGCGCGGACAGCACTCTACCGTCTAAGAAATTATTCTACTCCTAATCGCACATATTCACTGTTATACTCGATCGTAAGTCTAACTTAGATCCATATATGCGTAGTACACAGTTCTACATTTGTATCGTTCGGGGACGGATTATGTCGGAAAGCCGAGAAGAGCGTAAACTATTTAAGACGACGTTGTTGCAACGAGACAACATCGTTGCAGATGTGATGTGTAGCGAGTGTATACGTGAGGTATGTTTATATATATATGTATTATTGGCTGAGATGCATCAACAATCGACTAACTCTGTGTGCGATTTTTCCTTCCTATCTATATTATACAATAATTTTTTACATTATTGTTTTCAAAAAAATAAGAAAATTGCCTATACACATATCATATATAAATTTATATATAAATATAAATATATAATTATGATTATATGTAAGCAATTTTTCTAACTTCATTAAATTTCGATTCGAACATAATGAATATTATAATGAAAACAATGTGAAAATTATTCTAATTATTTTTTAATTATTCTTATTTTTCTAGTATATACGAAGAAAAATTATATAAGAAATAGTTAATATATTTTATATATAATAATTGCATATATTTATATTTTGGATGATATATGAACTTTTCATCCCTGGGCTCTTCTTTTTTAGATAGAATATCCCATATAGCTTAATAAGAATATTATTTCTAATAAAAAGAAAAATCCGTTGATCAATTACTAAAGAATACAAAATCTTTGATACCAATTGACCAGAGTTAACGCTGACTTGATGCAATTCAGCCGATGATATTGATTCTGAATTTATATATGTGCTTGTTTTTAGGGGCCCGAATAATGTAACAGTTGAGATGCTTCGTTTCTTTTTCTCAAGACTTTCATCCTCTCAGGATATCCGAGAAATATTTCGCGCGACATTTTACAGAGTGAACATACAAGCATTTCGAAATTTCCGACACGTGTGATTTGGCTATGCCCGCCCCCGTAATGCGCTATTCAACGTAACATTAATAAGTGAAGTTTACATGCTCGTTCGCAGCCAGAAACGCCTCACGTGTTTTCTTTTTTTCAGATCAAGGTCACTTTCCCGCGGTTATAAATCGATAAAGCATCACATCGTAAATTCTCGTAATTTGAATTTAGTTATTATATATATACACATATATATACATATATGTATATATATATCACACATTCATCTCACACATATGTGCGTGTACTCTCCTGTTATACTCGCACCCTAAGTTTTATCTCTGTTTTTTTTTTCTAATTTCTTTTGACATCAATAAAAAATTATATATATATATTTATATATTTTTTCATATATATTTTAATAATTATTTTATCGTTAATTAATTAATTTTTCAATTAATTAATTAATCATTATATCTTATTGTTCCATTAAACTAAAGTGTGTTCCATATGCACACCTCCCTCACTCTCTCTCTCTCTCTCTCTCTCTCTCTCTCTCTCTCTCTCTCTCTCTCTCTCTCTCTCTCTCTCTCTCTCTCTTTCTCTCTCTCTCTCTCTCGCTCTATTCGGCACACAAGTACCACTCAATATATATACATATATATATACATACGTTCACATATACATATAAATGTATATATATATATTTATAATAAAGTATCATTCACTTATTTATCCGCATTTTCAATTTTTTTTTCTTTTAATAAGTAGAATCATGAATAACTCACAATATCTAACTACGCTGCTTTGAGATTAATTGGGTAATCAGTGCAAATAAGACATTAATTGCTTCTATTGTACCAATAATCGCGCAAAGTAAACCATCAGACTACTGAAAAATCTAATTGCAAATATCCTCGATTCTTATAATTTACAAATTTGAATGCCTGTTACCTTAAAATCAAAATATACATTTATAAAGAGAAATCTGCGTCGAATTTGTTAATAACAAAACTACATTCTTTTTCATTTAATATACAAAAATGGCATGTTACCCAATTTTTTTTATCTAAATAGAATCATTTCTATAAATTATTATCTAGTTCTATTAATATTGCAATGCGCGCGTACACCATCTCTCGCATAATTCTCTTAATAAGACGGTGTAATTCGTAAAAATAAACTAACACCTTTCCAGGTATTCATCAACATTTTGCTCTTTTGTTACGATTTGAATTTGTGCCAGATATTTTCTCTGGTTATCTCGCGCCATAAGGCTAGGACAAAACTTTCATCATAAAACATTTTGATTTTATCCAGCTTTGAATTAATTCAAAACCTAAGTGAACACAAATTATAAACGTGGACAATAAAACATTTAATGATATCTAATCCTGCAATTGTAAACAAAATTTTCTAAATTGAGCACGCTCAATTGAAAAAAATAAATTGATATGATTATTCATGCATTATATGCAATGTTTATACGAATTAATCTTGAAAATAATCAGTTTTTTTAAATGATTTTTAATCAATATCATGAAATAAAATTTAATTAGCTAAACATTTAATTTTAATTTTTACATATAAGTTATCATTAAATATATATTGTAAAGAATAATTCAAATGCTGAAACGAAATTTTCCACTTTCTAAACAAGTTATGTACTTTGTATCAATTCATTTTATGTAAAAGCGAACTTTCATAAAATTTATATATACATAAAAGTTTATATATATAAACTTTTTTGTTCTTATATTGTCCTAATTTGATCAAAAGATGAAGACGCGATATTCAATTTACATTCTAGCCATGAAAATTAGAGACAAGAACATTAATTCACACGATAAAAAAATAAGTCAAAGAATATTGTTACTAGTTGCTATCTATTATTCACAAATGCATCTGCATTATATTATACAATTGCAAAGTTATATAATTTTCTATGAAATACTGCAATCACAAACTTCATAATTTATATTCTCAACACAAACAACAATCTATAATCATATCATATGAATTAATCATCAAATTATGAGGCGATATTACTCGGATCTGCGATACCAAACAGTGACATTTATCGAACAACGAAATAAACTCTTTTCTTACGAGTTGAACTATGCTCCTGTCCTTAATGTTCATAGTTTTATCAAAGGTGTACCAAAAAACATGAAAGTCACTGCGCATTTTTGATCGAAGAGCAAAATGGAAGGCGAGTCTTTTCGTCGCGACGATAATAGTTATTGTATTCTATCACGTGATACCGCTGTTAAATGCATGGCAAAGATAAAACGCGATTTTAACTTTCTATTATCCTTGAGTGTACCGTAGCAATAACGGTAATAATTGCAAAATAATTACAAAGAATTTTAACAGAAATTCGGAAAAGTATAGTTAAGACGTTGCTTTATGAGCAAAGCAAATGATCGGCTAGGCTTCTTTAGAATATTTATAAAATGCACGCCATGCATCGGCGGCAACATCTCTGTCCATGAGAAAAAATCTGATAATCATTATTAATGCGATTTTCTTTCTTTTTTTTTTAAACGAGGTTCGTTGCGCAATATGCAGGACGTTCGGTGAGGAAATTTTGTACTCTTCTAAGATCATCGGCTTGCTGGCATAAAGAAACGCGCGTAAACTATCATAGAAAGTTCCCCATCTCTCCGGAAATCCATTAGAGATTAGTTGAACAGATATTTGTACCATGATCAGTGTTATCGATTTTATATCTTTGAGCGCTTAGCCTGACGAGACTTGGCAGTGCGACGTGATTTTTTCGTGGGATCGCTCAATGTTTCCTCTGTGGTGGATCTCCGTTTGAAGGATATCGAAGGCACGGGAGCCTTTGGGGGTGCCATCTCCTCCGTCAGCGTCAACGGAGGAGATTGCGTAACTACGGATTGCTGTACCACTTCGGTGGGACTGTGGGCATCCGCGATGGGAATGAAATCATGCCCTTCACCAAATGCATCTGGCAGCACTCCCTGATTGGCTAAAGCTTGTAAATCCTCCGTAGGAACTGGCATTGACTGGCCGCAACCTACACACACTGGTATTGCTGGAGACTTGGATCGCCAATACTGCAGCTCGGTTTTGCATTTGTTCAATTCCTAGATAAAAAAAATTCAGCTATACTCATAAGTTACAAATACACAGATATATTTTATTTATTTATTTTTCATATTTTGCACCAAATGAGAAGTTCAGAGAAAATGGACCAAAACATGAGATTAGTAACATGTTTTCACAAATAATATATGATTCATTTTAAATATCAAGTTGTAAAATGAATTTTTATAAATAATGACAGATATTTGTCCCGAACTCCTCGAATGTACCTGGGTAAATACCTGTAGGAGCGTGCTGAATTTTCGCGACGTCTCCTCATTCTTCTTGTCATTATCGTCCAGACGAGTAGCATATTCCACAATCTGTTTTTGTTGTTCTGCAATTTTCGCTTTGCAACTCTTTAAATCCCTGCGCATCAGTGTCAGCTGGCTATTGTATCTTCTCATGCCTTGTTTAATCTTGCGAATTCGTTTCCGCAGAACCATATTCGATTGTGGTGGCGACACACTGGATTCCAAAAGAGCAGCATCGTCCGAGCAATGCGACGAAGAACCTTCTTCTTCGCCGGTACTGCCCGTTTTTCCGTTTCCAACGGTTAAAGGTGTGGAATCCAGGCACATAAATGGTTTACTCACATTACTAGTAGCTGCAACAACATTGTTCTCCATTGTTTACACTATACAACCAAAAGTATTAAATTTTTAATTTTACTTACAAGAGAACGTCCCTGCAAGATCCAGGAAGTCAGCACCGAAATAAGGTATTTCCGGTAATGTTGGTTCAATGTGTTCCTTGAAATATTCCATAGCCATGGTGCTCAAATCAAACAATTCATCTGTAACCTTATAAGGTCTTTGCAATTTCGGAGTAACTTTTATGTAATAAAGAATACGATAAACCTCGTCCAGAATCTGCAAAACAGTCAAGAGAATTTGTATTCTGGTTTCTTTTGACAGTTCAAATTAACAAATTTTTAAGTTATTCCAAAGTTATTGCTCCCAAGTATATTTTACTTTATATTATGTTCTGACACATTAGTAATTATTTGATTTATTATATCATGATACCAACTTTTATAGCTTTTTGTTTAAAAACATTATTAGCAGTATATTTATTTAGTTTTTTCCAAAGTTTTCAATTCCCATCATTTTTGTGAAACACTTAGAAAATTTTAAAATAGAAAACTGACTGAAAGATAGAAGATATGCATATTCATAACTTTGATCATATTGAATAAATATATAAAATTAATTTCTTTGCATCATTAAACTGTTATAGTAATTGATCAGATACTGAATCAATCTAAATGCTATATAGATTAATAGAATCTAAAATAATTTAGTAAAATTATGAAGACAGGCACACAATGATTTTACTTACTTTTTCACTTTAAATTGATTATACATATACTACAAGAAAAAAATAAAATGGGAAAATATAAGGAAATATATAAAGGAAGATACACAAAAAAAAAAAAGGATATGTAGACTCGATCTTGCTGTATTCAAATCTAACGATACGAATAATCTTTACTTTCCGAACGACCCTCGTACTTACTTCACCAGGAAAAAAGCAACAATGCTTCCGTTCAATGTGTTTGCCAAAACTCATTTGCAGTAAGGTAAGCCGCATATGCAGAGTTTCTATGATATCAGACTCGCAAGCTAAAGGATGATTTCGACGTGCGGATTCGCGTCTGGGCATTTGCGCCTTGATAGCCTGAAAACGGCTCAACATCTGAGCTTGCAGCTTTTGAAATGTAGAGTTGAGGATTGATCCACAAATACGGTCCAATTGATGGCAAACCTGATGCAAACAAAAAATGTGTGTTATAGCAAAACTGATTATGGGAAATAAAGTTACATCTTTATATTTGTACTTCTAATACTTACTAGACGCATATGAGCTACCATATTGAACCCCAAGTAGCTGAAAATCTTTTCAAGAACTTCAACAGGTAAATCCAAAAGATTCAAATTGCATGATACCACTGTTAGAGCAGTGGATCCACTGTTAGACGGAGCAGTTGTTACTGAATGGTGCTTTTTCAATGAATTCACTTCTCCGACCTCACTAACTGATGCACTGCTACTGCTGTTTCCCATGTTGCTTGATTGACGAGTCGACACCATTTTCTTGTTTTTCAATGTACAGTTCTAATCACAAAAATCTGAAATAAATAATCTGACTAAAACAATTGTATCAGATAAATATTTAAATTGCACATAATTAAGTACAACCCATTTTTCTCTTTTCAAGTTGCATAATGTAATAAATACTTGATTCTTATACATTCATATTAAATGTAATCAAATTTTCATGTATTTTTAAAAATATATTTTAGAGACAAATTTTTGATAAATATAGAAAGCAAGATGTGGTATAAATATATATCTTAATAAACAAGATTAATATTAATACAATAAATTATATGATTGTTCTCTTGGAAAGTTAAATATTTACAATTATACAAATTTTATCTCTCTTTCATTAAAACACAAGCTAAATTTTTTATAAAAAGTACATTATAACAAAGCATAAAAACATAAAATATAGTTCCACCATTTGATGAAAAAACTTGAAAAAACTTGCAATTCCTGGCTATAATTTACCAAAAGTAAAAATTATATCGAAAAAGATCTTCATTTTAAATGCAATCTTTCTAAATTATTTTATTCTCCCCGCGCTCGCGATGAGTAAAAAAATTTCGTGAGCCGCTTCCTTCCTGCAGAGAAACCAGTTTAAATAGCAATTAACCAAGATCTGGCCAAGTCACTAAACTCGCCTCAGAACGAGAACCCGAAGACACGAATGTGCGAACACAAGTTGGAAAAAAAAGAATCGGGAACCTCAGAGACCCCTTCGTCCGAGACGAGACAACAATAGACAGATCGCGCGGAAAAAAAAAAAAAAAAAAAAAAAAAAAACTGATATCCGAAAATTACAGATTGTTGCCGAGAAGGCGACGATTCTCATCCTTTGTTACGAGACTTCGTTTCAATAATTCCTCGCGACCATTTTCGTTCGCGCTGCGAATTATTCACAACGATCGCATTCGACGAGAAGCTATCGCTGTACCTGGAGGCAAACCCGCTATATATTTTCGATCTCGTCTCGAAACCTTTTTTATCGAGTCATTCGCGAAGAGACGAAAGCAGGATGGGGAAAAAAACCGACTTCGAATTCTGACGCCTAGAAATTTCGCGAGCGGAAAAATTCGCTCTCTTCCTCTGAAAATTCAAAAAAAAAATTTAAAAAAACCCGGCACTTTACAAAGAATGCTCCGGACTGATTCACTCGACGTTCGCTAACACTAGGCAGCTCGAATCGTTCCTCGAGTTTTGGATCACCTAGGCATCAGCGTTGCTCCGGCAAACTGTCAATTTTTTTATCGACGAGAGATCAGGATGACGGATATTGTTGGCTAAAAGAAATTAGTTCACCCCACAAGGGTGCTGATGATGATGATGATGATGATGATGATGATAATGATGTCTGTTAGCTACACGATTCATCCGCGATGAGGATGAACGAATCGCTAATTTCTGGTTAATATCCTGCTCGATCCTGGTTATTAATTCGGACAATTATTTGATATCGCGTGCATATATGTATGCACGTATATATCGATGCGAGGCGACATTAACGGTCACGAAAAGAGGTTTGCGCGGCGTCGCAAAGAGTCGGAAGAGGGGGAGTGATGTAGCATAAAGAGAGCGAGAGAGAGATAGAGGAACCGAGAATCGCGGCATAAAATGACGACGAACAAAAGGTTGCGGCCCAAGAGAATAAGGAAGGAATCGAGCTCGAGGAAATCGATTTCCCTGCGAGTGGGAAATCACGGCGAACAACGAGTCGTAATAAATCTTCACTTGGCCAGATACCTGGAGCAGATCCGCCTCCTCTCTCGATCCTTCCCGCGATATAAAAAAAAAAAAAATTAAAGGCGATCGCCTCCTTCTTCCTCGAGGAAGGCGAGAAACGTCGGGGAAACAAACCCGATATGCGCGCGAGGAAATCGATGCACCCGCGATCTTCTCTCTTTCCCCGCTACAACTGGTATAATCTGGTCGTCGAGAGCGAGGTCGGAGGGAGGGAAAGGGCGAAGAGAGGAGAGAGCGAGGGCTCGAAGGGAGACGACGTGCCCCGAGTTAGGCGAGCGTCGACGATCACTGTATCCGCGTTGGCGTTTTCAACGACATTTTGACGGAGAGAGAGAGAGAGAGAGAGACTTCTCTGCCTCTCCACGCTACCGCGTTCGTTCTCGCTTCGTTTCACTATCGACCCCCTCCTTCTCTCTTTCTCTTCCACGATACTCGCTATAGCTCCCTCCTTTTCCATCGCACGCATTCTTTCTCTCTCTCTTCTCCGTTAAAACGGCCGTGCAATTATGGCGCGGTCGGATACATAATCGAGGAAAAAGGGTTGATTTCACTCGCTCTTTTACCTGTTTGCTGCCTGTGACCGTCCTCGTAGCGATCGTTCAGAGTATATCCGCTGCGACCGACTCTCTCTCTCTCTCCTTCCCGACTATCGAAAATAAACGTTGTCACTGGCCGCGGCGCGGCGGCGAGCTGTTGCTGCCTTCGTTCGCGCGCACGCCAGAATTCTCGCAGAAACAGCGGTGACAGCTCCCGCGCGACCGGGCCGTTGCTACGCTCCGAAGCGGCGCACCGAGGAGCCAACGCCGACGCTGACGACAGCGAGCGATGGGAATGCGTACATATGTGTTACCCGCAGCGCGGAGAATGCGCCTCGCGACACGACACGACACACGCGAGGGCCGAGCGTTCGCTCGATGCGATACGCGATGCGTGCTTCAGCCGCTAGGGCGCATGCGCGGCGCCACCGACCGCGCGCGCGCGCTCTGATTGGTGATTCGACTCCTACCAATCGCGCTGTCAGTCGTCGCTCTGCCGCCCAGGGACGTGCGCGGGAGATCCCGCGAGGCGTGTTTTCATTGATTACGTTATTATTTATTTTAGAATTTATTGAATACATATTAAATTTTGAAAAAGAAATTGATAAATATATTTTTACAGAAAAACGTGATATGATCGTCAGTTAAATTTTTAAAAAATTAGGCAAGAATTGATGGACCAACATCGGCAAAGTTAAAATTCCTTTTATTAGAAAAGAAACGACGTTTCGATTGTCAATTAGGTCCTCTTCAGGCTGTTGAATTAAAATACATATTCAAATCTCCGATTAATCAGGTAACTGTTAGTTGTGACACAGCAGAAATGACAGTCTTAAAAGTAAAAAAGGAGAACCTAAAGTTCACTCTGACATGTAAATTTACACTGAACACAATTCAATTCTTGCTTAATTTTTTAAATATATTTTTGTTTATAAAGGAAAGGAAAATGGGAAAAATTGTAAGAAATTAGGCGGAATTTTTTCATGTCTCGGAAGTTTAATTACTGTGTACGTCACTGGCTGGGGCTTGTTAATTTTCAAGTACCTAGGGACTCTAGTTAATTCGTCTGCTAAGTGTACGGAGATGTCGCTATCTCCTATCTCGACGTTCAATGCCACAACTGTCAGTTTGACTTGACTTTCGTTTGATTTTGATAGTTGTATATGCGACACAGGGTCACAAGAGTCAGAAAATAATAATAAAGAACAAGGTAACTGTGTGTCATTGTTTCAGCACACATTTGTGAAGATACGTTGAATCGTTACGGAATGTCGGATTTTAAGAAGAGATAAAAATCCGCACGTTTCAGACAAATGGGAATCGTATATAATATGTTAGAATATTATACGAACTTATATAAACATAAGGAATCTCGCAAAAGGAAATTAGAATGCGGTCCTTCCATAATAATCGCACATTGCAAGATATCTCGGTACCAGTCCGCAATTCAGTAAGTTAACGAAAAACTTTTAATTGTTTAAAACATATTATTCTTTTTAAGAGACAATCTGTGGATATTATTCATATTTTATTTATAATTTTATATCATTGACAATTGATGGTCAAGTTTAAATATTAAATAAAATCAACATTATATACAACATATGATATACATTTAATATTAAATTTTGATATTTGAGCTTTTATTTATTAAAGTTTAAATTTGCTAATAGAATTCGATTTAATAATTAATAGCGAATAACAATATATAATGTTAATTATATATAAATATATAAATGATTAAATATTATGTATGTTTATGTGTATATGCAATAAAATTCCCTAGAAATAGAAACAAGAAAAAAATATAAAAATGAAAAATATAATTATTTCAAAAAACATTTTATCATCACATTAAAAAATTAAAAAGAAGAAAATATATTTAATTTTCTATTTGTAAAAGCTATTCTTCATTTCTAATATAAGCTTAATATGATTAAGAGAGAATTTAACATTTATAAATGTCATTCATATCTTGTTTTAGTTTAATGCCAAACTAATAATTTTCATGATGCATCCTTTTTATAAATTAACTTTGTATAATACACTTTCACTTTTACTTTGTGTAATATGCTTTCTCTGTAAATAATTTAATCTTCTCGTGTAAATAATAAATTTGATATGCTGAAATAAAAAAAATTGCTAGAATAAACAGATTGGATAAACACTGCCAATTTATTATTTTATATTTATTTTGTATATCAATGCATTATTGTGCTGTTGTTTTTATATTTAATATTTTTATTACAATTTTTTAATGAAATTTTTGGATCAATATAATATTGTTCTTGTTTATATTTATAAAATATACTGATAAATAAATATTGATCAATTGCAGACATCCTGTATATGTGAAAAAGTGATTTTTTTTCTTATCTATATTCATATTAATTTATACAATATTAAATTGATCAAACAAGAGCAAAAATCTATCTATTATTAGCTAAGTTTTATATTCTATTGTTTTTAGCTGAAGATATGGATATATACAAACAATTAATAAAATGGAGGAAAAACGCAATAAGAAGAAGAAATTGGAAAATGCTACAAAGAAACTTGTATTTAAAGTTATGTACAGCAATTGTTGAGTGTTTAGCTGGATGTATAGCTGTTGCTTTAGCTAATAATGGATTTTCTGTAGCTTTTACAATCCGTTTTTGTACATCACTTGACTGTGTTGCTTGCTTAGATATTTTTCAACTGATTCATTGCTCTGAAGCACAGGAAAACACAGAGAGAGAGAGAGACAAATAATACCAACTTTAAATACAATTTTTTTATAGCATTTTCCAATTTCTTCCTCTTGTTGCGTTTTTCCTCCATTTTAACTTCAACAAAACATCCTATGAATATCAAGAAGCCTACGTCTGTTAAAAAAGAAATTATTTGCTCCTGCTAGTTGTGAGTTTGGATTTCCATCTGGATAACATATATATATATATATATATATATATATATATATATATATATATACACATATATATGCAATCCCGATGGTGGTCTAAACTCACTTGTTTATTCTCTTTCTGTAATATTTTCTATCAATTTTTTTTTTTTTTTTTTTTTTTTTTTTTATCCCCTGTAGTATTTGTTGTATTAGTGCACTGAAAAAAATTTGTTAACTTGATTAAACTTTCAACTAAATTACTATTTTGTTAATTGAACATATATTAGTATTTAAGTCAAATATACATTTTGTTAGCTTTAATATGATATATTTACTTTAAATATTTTTATATGTGTAATTAACAAAATAATATTTAATTGAAAGGTTTAGTCAAGTTAACAAATTTTTTTCAGTGTACCACACCGAATAGAGAGAAGCCAAATGATAAAAAACAGAAATTATTTGCATTTGCTATTTATGAGATGAGACTTCCATCTGGATTGCATTAATGTTATAAATATTATCTTATTACATATGATGTTAACAAATTGTAATCAGCATTTATTATGTAAATTAATATAACGAAATATAAGCTGTGCAAAGGGCATTTAATTTATTTAATAATCATAATCTCATATGCATGATTTATATTCTATATAACATAATAAATGCTATAATTATTGCCTTTATCGCATTTCTGTGTTTGTATAACTAATAATAGATTACATATTGTATATAAATGTATCATGGCCAACGATACATCGACAATCAGATGGTCACAAATTGTAAGCTGTATATCGCACACATTAACTGCCCGATTGTTATCTCAATTTCTGCCGTTGTGCAATCGACGTACAATAGTCAAGCAGTAACATTACGCCTTCATCATTCGCTAATGTTGCATTGTTAAGCGTAACCAATTACGTTAATTTTCCAGAATTCTACAAGTGCAACAATATTTCGTTCCGACGTTAGCGCATTGAAGTTTCCAAATAAGCGTAATACTTTATATCGCACGTGCACCTGTTTTAATTTTTTATTACTCATACAGTGCTGTGGAGATGCTAAACTAAGCAAAAGGAAATTCAATTTAAATCTTGATTTTTGCCTTAATGACCGATTATTCTCGCATTATGTACTATTAGCTAAGAATGCAAAAATGTGTGTAATTTATCCTGTTATAAATATTCCGATAGAAAACCAGCAATCACTTATTCTGTCATTTTGCTAAAACATCGACTTCACTGAATAATAAAAATAATCTGTCTTTGTCTTTGTTTTTCACATATGTTACCTTAGAGATTTGTATTAGTATAGTTATATTCCCATTACAAGGAACACTTTAGGAAATTAATATGGATATTTCGACGAAGTTCTCATCTTTAATGCTATTAAGCAAATTGACCTTTATCTGATATTCCAATACTTTTTCTCAGAAAAAAAGAATATTTGATTACAAAAGTGAAATATTATTAATTGTGCAAATTTTATTTAAACAATCTTTTTTTAAGTATAAAATATAAAATTTAGTAGATATAACATTTTATAATGAATAGAAAGAACTATAAGATATAATTATGTTACATATTTCAAATGTTTAATTTATTTTTATGAATTTTTTTCTTTAATTGTATTTTTTTTGTTATTTATATCTCGTTATATTTACTACGAGATTTTTCTTAGAACGAGAAAAAATATTCAGAGATTAAAAGATTAAAAATTAGAGATATATATATTGTATACACATACAAATCGTGGAATGGATCTAATCAGTCTATCATTAGTTGCACATTTGATAAAAATATCTCTTTTATATAGATGATACAAACAGGATGTTATTAATCTCTTAATAGCCAATTTGCAAAATGAGATCACGAATTGTGTAACAAATCTGCCGCGGATTACAGTCATTGGAGAGAACCGCAGAGAACAATTTCGCGAGAGACGGATGTTGGGAATACCGAAAAGCGGTGGCGATAGAGACAAGAGAGTACCGTAAATTATTCACCACATATCGCCGGATATATTCAAGAAACTTCCGCCTGTACCGATCAAACAAACTGTCAAGTAACATATACATACAGGATAAAAGTGTGCACCTGCGAAACTTAAGTCTACAAAACGTCACATCCTAAAATGAGCCCGAAGAGCTTGTATAATCGATTGCTAAATTTTGAAACTCTAGCACCTGTCAATCTTATCTAATAATCTAATTAAAAACAGAAAAATCCGAATATTGAAAAATTTTCGAGAACGTATAATATAAATTATTATAATATATTGTGTAAACTATACATACATTATATATAAAACATCAATTATATGTGTTTTAAAATCATGTGTGGATATCGTATATAAAAATAGATTTCATATATAAAATTAAAATAATTATTCGTCTCACACATTCTTGGAAAAAATTCATATCCGTGATTTTACGTATGTATACACACACAAAATACAAAAGATATGTGAGATAAATCCAGATTGTATTTTCGAACAATCGATCTCTATAATATATGCCGATTCAAAAAGAGCGAGTTTTAATTCGCCTATTTTCCGTCGACTCCGGATCGTATCTTGAAATCATTAGTCGACATGCTGATTCCACGACATTGTCACGAAATCAACAAATTGTCCTTCCCACCCCGGCTGTCGACGCGACAGTGCGGAGAGTCAATCGCACGCACGCCGCAAAATAGAAGCGGCCGACTCTTATTTAACATGGTCGACCGAGCCGGCGGCACCTCAGTCCTCCACCGACCGTAACAAAGCATTCGCATTTTCCTTCGCTGATTCCTCGACGAATCGGCGAGTCCGCCGCAGGATTTCACGGTGTTAGACGCCGACAGGGTGAACGATCATGGTGTTTTCGGTCGCTACTCTCGGCCTTCTTCTCCTTCCAGGTACGTCTCTCCGCTTGAATATTTAACAGCCGGTTTCATATAGAATAATAGCTTTTTTACATTAAACAAATTTAACACCCCCTCGAGGTTGCTTCTTCAAACTCTGTTGTTAATATCGTATAAATATTTATTATATAAATCCTGTAAGAAGGATATTTATATAGTTATTTGGTGTCGAGAGTTTTGACTTTAAAAATAAATTATGACATATACATTTTTTTATTTTTTTTTTTTTAATGATCTCACCGAATAATCAGTATCTCAAAATTGTCGCTCTAAGCAGAGCTGTTAATTTATGTATAATGGCCGTATTCCAAAATTCATTGCCAGCGCTGAAAATCTAAAGTTCATGTTACGTATATATTATAGATATTTAGTGTGGACAGTGAATTTTGGAATACGGCCTATAGTAAACAAATATTTTTCTATTATTGTAGAATTATATTTATGCACTTGCATTCGAATAAATATTATGATGTAAGGATGAATTTGTATACAGCTGTGCAACAAGGACAAAGTATTGAAGTATCCGCACATTAATTTCGACAATGGCAATGAAAAAAATAACTAAATTATTTGAATCATGCTATTTTGAAACTCTGTCATTCTTAATCGTATTATTCCTTTTAAATAAAAAAAAAAAGATTCTTTTTATTTTAGAAATAATTATGACAATATTAGAATTTTTTAAAATGATTGTATAGAATAATCAGTATCTCAAAATCGACCTATATAGGAACTATTAATTTAGATAATATCGAGTACAATTTTTTAAATATTATAGAAGGATATATTTTAATGCACTTTATTAATTTGTTATTAGAGATAAATAAATTATGAATTTGTGCGCAGTTGTAGCAAGACAAAAATATGCAATAATTACGATGATGAAGAAAATAAGGAAATTATTCAACGCGCACAATAATGATGATGATACATGATTCTGCGAGATTTTTCATATAAATTTCGTGATCAAAAAAGTATTTCAATTATACCGTAACGTACAAATTATCATCGCCATTATGTTGTGAATGAATTTTAATTAGCGATTTCGAGAGCGATAGGGCAGTAATTAATTTACATATAAACAACACAACATTGATTAAATAAAGTATTCACTGTGTTCAATAAAATCGATGTACTAATACTAGATGATTAAATCAAAATTGCAACTACTCGTGTATGTATTACCAGGTATGCGTTAACAATAAGTATCTTCCGTAACCGTTGCATTGATGTTGCATTCAACCGCATTGATATGCATCAAAATCGTTGCGGATGACCACAGAATACTCTACGAAAGTCGCGATTGAGATGCTAGTGATGATTCTCGACTTGTCAATCCTCGGACCCCTAAATTTTACGACGATTCAATAGCAAAGCCCTTTGATTTAAGACATTTTTCTGTAATAATATTATAACTTTACTTTAAAACCTTATCTTAAATAATAAAATAAAAATATAACAATAATATATCTTATCTCAAAAATAGTATAAAAATGGAATATAATATAGATATAATGATAACGATAATTATGTGATAACGATAATCGTGTGAAAGTAATCGTATGATGAAATGTGATATATGCTGAATCCTTTTCACATGTTTGTATGTCGGACAAATTATTAAATTAAAGCACATTGAATAAATAAATTGTAATTTTTTTACTATGCTTTATCTAGCTTTAAGATCTTATATCTAACTATAATAATATATAATTATGTATATCCTTGAAAATAATATTAACGCTATTATTCGAAGCGGGATAGCACACACATAAAAAAAATTTTAAACGATTTTTGTGACCTGTGCATAGTAAAGATGATGTTGGTTGATTTCTTCGACTAATTTGACGTTTCATATTTTCTTTTAATAAATCGACTGATAAAAATGATAATATATCCCGATAAAAATCGCGATGTGTTCAAATTATCGCTTCATATCGCATCGGTTTTTTTTTTGTATATTGTCATATTCCTGGATATATGTGTGTATGTGTGTCTGCTATTTTTATCTTCTATCGTGTTAAATTACAATCAATCCAGAGTAAAAATAAGAAAGGCATCTAAAACTTGAGAGTACACATCTAGCGATTATTGACTTATGTCGTAAAGCGAGCACAAAACTTGGAATCATACGTGACTGTCGTGATAGACTGTTTGAATCGTAAAAATGTAAATTCCCGAGGATATATGAATGTTTTCTTAAGAGATAAAACTTGATGAACTGACAAGTGGAACGTGGAACAGAATTAATGAAAGAATTTGTTTTATCAATAATTTGAATCTTTCGCACGTTACGAAAGTTTGATTAAGTACGATTAATTATTTGACGTTACGTATGAAGTCATTTCCACATTTAATTAAAAAAAAAAATTCTGAATAAATTATTTACTATTAAATGATGCAGAATGCGCAGTATTTCAAACATAATCAGTAATTGATAATTTATATGGCATCCAACATCGATCTACGTCATTTTATTATAAGATTGATGAATCACATATATCGCGAATATTCATCTTCAAAATTAGATATGTAGAAATGTGTCTATTGTTAGAGCAGTTGTATGTTTGCCTTTTTTTACATGGACTAACTGACTAAATGAATGTGATATTTTCTTTTCTTGCATCAAATTTTTAAAATTATAACACACAGATAATATTTTCAAGATTGATATTTTTCAATTTGTCACAATATATAGCAATTGTTAGACGTCCGCGTCGAATAACGAATACTAAAACGGTATTAAAGGATATTAATAAACAATATAGTCAAAATTGTTACTTTATCATTAGATTTCGCGAGCCCTCAATGCTCCTTGCACGCATCTCACGTAATCATGCAACAATAAAAATTTTGCATAATGGAAGGACGCCGAGGATGGCTCGTCATCCTCAAGATAATCGCTTTAAATCAGCCAAGGATTTCCAGCCGAGATGTCACGTTGGCGGTCTCCTCATGCAGTCATTTCGACTAAAACGAAAGTAATATTCTCGAGTAAATCGTTACAGTACTTGTCGCATATGTCGAGCAGATGCGGAGAACTTTAAACAAGGCACTGCAAGGCGAGACCACTTGCTCGTCAAATATGTACCGATGGGAAAAAATCTCGCGTTAACAGATAACCAAGATGCATTCCGACGCATAATAAATGCACGGAAATGATCAATTGTCTTCCGCGATCAGCAAATACCAAATACATTTTCAGCTTCCGCGAAAATTTTATTTCTGCCAACGCATTTGATGACCCCAGTTCATTAAAAATTACAATACATTAATTATATTTCAGAATGCCAGCAAAAGATATATATCGATCTGTTCTTAATTTTTTTATATTGTATTATTTTCTTTAATGCGCCAATTTTAGGTAAAGTGATATAAAAAACGATCAAATTAATGTGAAGTCGCCAGAGATGAGTAAAACCATACAAATTTATTGAAATTTCGACGTAACTGGCCAGTACTATTTAATTAGAAACACTACGTTTCGACCCTTAGGTACGGGTACTTTTCAAGTGTAACTTTCAAGATGTTGATTCGACAGCAGTAAAATTACTACTTAGCAATCTTGAAAGTTACACTTGAAAAGGACCCATACCTAAGGGTCGAAACGTAGTGTTTCTAATTAAATTGTACTGGCCAGTTAGGTCGAAATTTCAATAAATTTGTATGGTTTTATATAAAAAAATTATATAAATTTCACAAATAATTGTTAATCGCCAGTGACAATTTTAAAAATAATAATGAGACACAAATTACTTCGACCAAAAACTGGCTAATTCCTTTATTAAAAGTAAATGAACACTACGTTTCGACCAACATTGTGGTCCATCAAGTGCAAACATACAAAAATATTTACTTTTGATAAAGGCATTAGCCAATTTTTGGTCGAAGTAATTTGTATCTCATTATTATATAAATTTATTATATAATTTATATAAATTATTATATATAAAACAAGATAATATATATTTTAAATATATATTAAATATACAGGGTGTAGCTAAATAAATACGTAAAATTTTAGGAGATGATTCTTTGTCGAAAATTAAGGAGGATTTCTTATATAAATATATACTCTTATATCATCCCTCCCTAAGGAGTTACGTTTTTCTAAAAAGGGAGGTAAAAATTAGGTTTTTATTTTTTTTAATATTAATAAATATCCTTTTTGCATTTTGTTAGTAAAAAATATCCACCAAATTTTTTAATTTGTTTAAAATTTGAGAAAAAATATAAAAACTTAATTTTTAGCTCCTTCTTTAAAAAAGTGTAAGGGCTGGATATAAGAGTATACGTTTATGCATATAAGAAATCTTAATTGTCGATAAAGAATAATCTCCTAAAATTTTTCGCATTTATTTAGATGTACCATGTATATTTATATATATTTAAATATTAAAATATACATAATGCATATATATTTTAAATATTTTATATATAATTATTATATATAAAACAAGATAAAATAGATTCTCGATATCGGAATATAAATTTGTATTTCTATCCAGCATATATCATCTCGCGTTATAAATGAAATCTCATTTTTATCGTGTTCATCATTATCATTATTTATTACTCTACGCGTTTCCTCATTAAATTTTTATAACATGAGCAATTATCCTATTATAAGAATGTTTTCTTTCAGGATTGTGTCTAGGCGAGGACTTCGGTTACGACGGAAATCAAGGTGAGATTAATTATAAATTCTCTGTGACACGTTATTCCGAAACGAGACTAATCTAATTCTCGCACAGGTCCAGAGCATTGGGGTGAGGAGTATAACGGATGCATCGGGAAACATCAATCGCCCATTAACATAGAGGAGCATAATGTGAAGAACGTGAGTCTACCACCGTTGAAATTGTATGACGTTGACAATCCGTCCCTTTCATTCGTGACGAACAACGGTCACACAGGTAAGAATTTCACGGTTCGTTTCTGACCGCACACTTAAAAACGTTTCCCGCTTGTTTACCTTATCTAAGTGTGTAGCCTAGGTTTCCTTTTACCTAGGAAAACTATCGCGTTCACAAGAATCAGAATAGAGAAAAACGTGTTTCTTCGCGGTATGATTGGGACCGAAACGAGAAAAGGCACTAACTCTGTACTATAATTATAATTATTGCCTGCCGTAAAAGCGATAAATCGCGTGAATGTTGAATAAAGGAGACTGGAATAAAAAATTTGCAAGTGATACATCGGACAGTTAAATCCCGACGGTTAAGTCCCGATAGTTAAATATGCCATAAAGAGTCCAATTAAGTTAACACGTAATCGGTTTTTACACGTGGAATGACATTTTAATACGCAGTTAAAGTCCACGTTATATAAAAAAAAAAAGATATAATCTAGAAACTGATATCTCAATAATTATTGTCATTGTACACTATAATTTAGCCTCTTCTTCCTCGTTTTTTTTTCAGTTATGCTGAAAATCAATGCATCTAAAACGCCCATGATAACCGGAGGACCTTTAGGGAATAATTTCTATGTCTTTGAGCAATTGCACTTCCATTGGGGAGAAAATGATTACGAGGGATCCGAAGATTTAATCAACAATCATTCGTTTCCGATGGAAATGCATGCCGTTTTTTACAAGGAAGATTACAAGTCGATGAATGAAGCTCTTAAACATCCCGATGGTTTGGGTATTCTGGCATATCTATACGAGGTAAGAGAAAAAAAAGAAAAATTGTGTTAAAATTTAAATAATTATATTATTTTATTTCACCTATTTTTCGCGTAATTAATTTTATCTTTTATATTATTGTAACTCTTTTTTTAATATGCAATTTTATGTTTTAAATTAATGTTTTATCTCAATAAAATTACCAGGTAAGTCCGAATTCAAACCCAATGTACGAACCTATCGTAGAAGTACTACCTGATATAGAAACGGTAGGAAATGAGAAAGTATTGCGAGAGCCCTTGCTGTTGGAAAGATTGTTTGTACCGGATATTACTACTATACAAGACTATTTCACGTATAACGGCTCATTGACAACTCCACCTTGTCTCGAGGTAGCTATATGGATTGACTTTAAGGATCATCAGCGCTTGTCGCATGAACAGGTATGTCAATCATATTTTGCATATAATTTCGAACGTTATAAAATTATTTATATAACGTTTATATAAAGAAGAATTTTTTGGCTTATTTAAGCTGTACACACAAATTTACTAATTCAAAGAATTATGTTACTCCTTCAATTTCAGTTAGCTGCTTTTCGCGATTTACGGACTCAAGAAGGCAATAAAATGACTCACAATTTCCGACCGGTGCAGCCTTTAGAAGATCGAATAGTTCTTCACAATATTCCAACAAGACAGAAGTATATTCCTCGCATTTATCATCGTTTCGATGAACACTCTGGACAGCGCAATGTCAAAGTGCCATTTTCCATCATCGCGCTAGGAGTCTTTTTTACGATCCTTTTGTTTGCCATATGAACACCTCGATGTGAAATATTCTAGTCAATGACGTCTTTCACTTGCTATCTTAACCTTTATTGGTAGAATGATGCAAAATTGACAATTATTATTGCACAAGAAAAGAAAGATCAGAAATGAATTTAATTTTGCAATATCGTTTGAGGGTTAAGATATTTAATAGAGCAAATGTTCAGAAAAGAATCTTTTCATATTTCTATCACAAATACTCTGAATATTTAATTTGAATAAATTGAATATCATCTCTTCACATTGACACACATACTACATGTATGTATGCGCATGTATACTTTAAGATAATAGTATTAATAACTGTATTTTATGTAGATAATTTTTTCTTTACACAGCTTGCGATATAACAATAAATGTTAAGTAAAATATTGTATTTAAATTGATAAAATTTGAACTTGTTTCATGCCAGCAAGTTCAAAGCATTTAATTTATGAAGATTTAATTCACAAAGAGAATTTGATCTGATTTGTGATTATAAGAAATAATGAGAAATCATGAGGTTATTATCTGATAAATCTTACATGCTATAGAAAAAAATGCATAATTTATTATAAAATATATATTACCGATAAACAGTACTTCTATTCTTTGTTAGTCTCATTTACATAAACTGCTAGATTTTGTTGGCCTTGTTTGAGACGCGCTCTCACTTCTTCTGCTATTGCTTTCTGTGTTCTCCTCTCTAATATTTCTAATTTTTTAGCTATATCTCTCTTTAAATCCCAATCAGGTTTTCTTGGTGCTAAATTACTGATGTCCTAAGTAAATAAAAAAATGTGTTTTTATACACATAAAGTCACAAACAACCCTAATAATATTATGAAGGATGGAGTTAGAAAATATGTATGTAGAATGTTCCAAATCACTTTTTATGGATTCTTTAAATAATTTGAACTCAATTTTTGCATAATAAAAACAATAGAGACTAAGCTTTGATATCAGTTTTGTGTAGATATAAGAGATGAGAAGAAATAAATATAAAATAAATTTATGATCCGTAACCATAACTTACTAGTTCCTCGATGACCACTTTGCTGCTCGCAGCATCCAACTGTTCACGAACCACGGCTTCTACATCTCCAGGTTTCGCATCCTCTATCATATTACTTTTCAAATTTTCATCTTGCGGCTTGTAACTTCGGAATTTCGGCCTGAAAATATGAAATTTGAAACAATGTTATAATAATTTAACAATCATTAAGCTTGAGGGATTAAAGTGATTCATTGAAACAAGAGATTTACTTTGGCAATATTTCGTCCGCGTTGTTCTTATTTTCCTTACTTTCTTCATTCTTCCTTTTGAGAGCCTGAAGCCGTTCTTTTCTCTTCAGAGCCTCCTCTTCCAGTGAACCAATTTTCTCTTCTGACATTTTTAAAGCTTTAATCAAACTCCGATCAACTTGTCAATGTAATACTCCTAGTATTACGCAGTATTTGATTGAAATGAATACAACTGTTAATTGCTCGATGCATAGAAAGAAAGATTAGAAAACATAAAACTTTATCGACACATTTTCAATCGAATAAACCACCGCTTAAATTAACCGGAGTTTTGTTAGATTTCTAACCTCGAAATTGCAATAGAATATATTGTGCATTTGTCAATTTCTCTCTTTATTACGAAGAGAGAGGATCTTCAATTCGCGTCGAAGATTAGATTAAAAAACATTATTACTAACTAGTGTTCACAAATATTCATATAAAATATGTAAACAAAATATATTCTTTGAAATGCATCGATACTTCGGCCAAGTTCGGCACTCAACTGAAAAGAGCCGAAGATTGCGCTCCGATATATATCGCACATCGATATATATCGCATATCGATATATATCGCTTATCGATATATATCTATTTTCAAATTTCAAATCTTTTCTTGTCTATATCAGCAACTAATTGTAAGGACTGAGATATAATAAAAGAATAAGAAATATATATATATATTATATTTCTATATAGAATATATATATAGAATTAAACATAAATTAAATATAAATAGAATATATATATATATATATATATATATATATATATATATATATATATAGAATTAAACGTAAGAAATTATAAGGAATTGTCCGTGTCAGACTAACAATAGGTGTTAAAGATTGAAATTAAAGATTGGGATTGAACTAATCAAAACAAAATGTGAAAATTTCTTTGTTTCAATAGATCATATTTCAATTTTTATCTTCATGATCTGATATAGGCTAAATCTTTACAATTGCTATTTCTTATTCCTGTCATTGTGTTTAAACTCATCTAATGTTTATGTATTGTATATTTTACATATTTATGACAAGCACAATGCCGCGCTGTATCGTGTAGCGCAACATTGTACTTTCGCCATTTTTACATATACATATATACATGTACTCCGTTTTCGCTTTATATCTATTGAAGCAACATTTTAATCGCACCATTTGACATTTAGGAACATTGTAGAATAACAATATAAAAATGTCATTAAAATGTCATAGAGTTTTTTCTCTACTTTGTTTCTAATTTTAATTCATTATCAGAGATTAAGTTTTAATTCATTGTCAGAGATATCAGAAAAATGTAACTCAATAAATCACGAGACTCGCGAGAACGTTTTATCATAAAATACATATTATAAAACAATTATTTTCAGTGATGTACGTATGTATTTAATTTATATTATATATATATATATATTTAATTTTGACACAATCAATTAAAAATAACTAATAAAGAACTTTCGCAAAAAGTTTAGATATTTAATACACGTTGTTCAAAGAAATGTCTTAAAAATGTTTTACACGCTTTAAATATTTATAAAACATTTTAATATTCTGGAATATTATCGACTTTTTTTTATTAATCATATATTAATTTACTTATCAAAAAGAGCAAGTACGATCAAAGTAATTGATTTATAACTTTGTTATAAGTATACAAATGAACACAGCGACGACTAAAATAATATAATAATGATGTTTTGTAAACAAATTAGTTTATTAACATTTATACAAGAGTTCATACAATCCAGCATCAGATAAATTATAAGCGCAAATTATAGCTAATACTTTTTATTTATATTTTATTTTAATGTTAATTTATATTTTAATGTTATATATATGTTCAGTCACGCAAGTCTCTCAGCTGGCGCTCGTTAAAGGACCCCTCGCATTTATGAACGAATCGCTGTCAACTTTCGCTTACATAGTCGCTCTCGCCAAGAGTGCATCGCATCAACATCGATTTTAGTTTCAAGACAAAGCTTGATAGAAACACATAGGAGAAAATTTAAGCTGACGAATAATTAAATAACACATTTCTGATAAATGTGACGAGAAAATTAACAATTATTCATGTCTAACTAAAAAAAAACATTTAATGAGAGACAGAGGAGATATCCCACGTCTCCCCACGAGATTCGTCGATTCGCCTGCCTCGCGGGTGAAATCACGGATCTGTGCCAAACGTTTGTGAAATTGAGGACATACACGTATACACGCGCGAGATGTGTCTCTCTCGCGTCGGCGGCTTCTTTACCGGTATTGTGTGTAGAGGGATACCGCGGCCCGGGGAAAGTTTATTTACAGTAGAAGAAGCGTTTTCAATCCGCGGTTCGATGCACGACTTCGCGAGACCTCTGATCCCCCGAGCGAGCTCTCTATATGTTAAGGCTAATGCGAACAATGTACACACATACAGGCTACGATACAAATTGTAGAACGTGCTAACCAGCGGTAGAGTTTTGGTCTTTGATACAAACTTGGGTCTGACAGTTTTCCATCAACATCTAATTGAAAAAGAAAATGAAATAGATAGATAAATATACATATATACTTTATCTTCAAGTAGATAAATAATCTTCTCTTAAAAAAACGTATACGATACAAATTGGAGAACGTGCTAACCATAGCGGTAGAGTTTTGGTCTTTCATGCAAGCTTGGGTCTAACAGTTTTCTATTAAAATCTAATTGGAAAAGAAAATGAGATAGATAGATATACATATATGTTATCTTCAAGTAGATAAATAATCTCTTTAAAAAACGTATATGATATTCAAATTGAAGAACATGCTGACCAGCAGTAGAGTTTTGATCTTTGATGCAAACTTGGATCTGACAGTTCTCGATAGAGATATAATTGGAAAAGGGATAAATAGATAGATAAAAAATATATAAAAGAACAAATTTACAAATTTCCTAAGTTTTTTAAATTTTACACGTCATGTTCTTCAATATAATCATAATCAAACCCAAGTAGAATGCGATAACATAAGTGATGTGAGTCCAGCAAAACTTTCTTTATATATTAAAATATAAAGTAATTTTTCCTGTTAAAATATAAACTTAGTTCTACGGTTATTGTAAGCTTACGTGTTTGTTTCTATTGAGCGTGTTCTCTTGTACGATTGTCGATGATGTTGGCGGTGCCCGATCGCGTGAATGCTATTTCTATCAAGAATGGAGCGGAGGAAAGTGCCTCCACAAAAGGGATAGATACGAGGAAGTGAAACTGAAGTCGCACAACTATGTACAGAGTGTCTGTGTCGCAACTAAATGCAAACTTGCGTAATCCGAGCTCGGGAAGGCCGCACTACTGCTACCGACAAGTTCTTGTTCAAAGTACATATAATTGTAATTAATATCATTACGTTTATTGTTGAGGAAAGAACGACTCCCTCGTTAGTATACCAATTCCCTCCCGGAGTGAAGCTTGTCTCACGCCTATCAACCGTATATAGAAACGATCGCAGGAGAGTAAAATCTCGCGGGAGGTAACCGCGATGAGGGCAATCGATTCGATTTCACTCGAAGATGCTGGTATTCAAGGTTACTATCGTCATGGTACTGTTGAACTTACCGAGTCATCTTGCGTTCTCTCGCGAGTCGTGAATAAGCATTTCTCATTGTCGCTCTTTTGTGTATGTGCATGAATATATATATATATATATATATATATATATATATATATAAATTTGCATCTTAATGTATGTGTGTGTATCAGAGCCAAAGAGAGCCTGTGAGAAATTAAAGAATATCGATGGAAAGAACATGGCAGAGACGAAAAGAAGATAGATGAAGGTGAAGAGAGAGAAGAGCAAGATAAATGATAGGATAGAGAGGAAGAAAGAGAAAGAGAGAGAGAGAGAGAGAGAGAGAGCTCGATTTCACCTTGCTAATATCGTCCTGTAATAATTTACACGACTCGTCAAAGTCTTATATCGATTATGCTCATCTATCTCTATTTTCACGCGCTGCCCAACTTACTGCGATTGTTCACAAATTGATAATTCTTGTTGGGCAACGCACCAACATTCAATGCCAACACCTTGGACACGATGTTGAGGTCCTCGGCACCCGGGCCCTGCACGTTACCCAATTTGCCGACGACGCCCGACTGATAAAGCAAATGCTGAATCTGTTTGGCGGGCGTCTGTTGGCCTCTCGTCGGGATCTGATTGAATTGCGTGTAAGGATTAAAAATAAAGGTACTAGGAGCTCTCGTTGGCGCGGCAAAGTTGAAGGTATTCCTCGACGGAGGTGGTTGCTTGTTATCCAGGTTGAAGCCGAAATTACCAACCGCGTTGAAAGCCTCCTGCCTGTTGAATCTAGTGGCCGGAAGCCACAGGCGGCTGAAAGTCGGTAGGAAACGAGACGAAGTTCTGTTGCAATCGCTGCTGCTGCTGCTGCTGCTGCTGTTGCTGAGGTTGTTGGCGAAACTGTTGGAATTGCAGCTGTTCTTGATAATTTGTACGGAATAATGGTGGCGCGGCGGCGTTGGGAAGTTCCAGAGACACGCTCGGCTGGAGATGAACAGCAGGCTCCTGAAGAGACGACTGAAGCGGCAACACGTTTGTCTGTTGTTGGAAAATGTGCTGCTTCTGCAAAGGGAAATGATTATGCTGATGCAAACGATAAATTCTCTGCTCCTCTAGCTGCTTCAAGCGCTGCTCTTCCAATTGCTTAATCTTGGCCTGCTCCTCCAACTGCTTGATTCTAGCCTGTTCTTGCAAGTACTGTTGCTGCTGCTTCTGTCTTAACTGCTGCTCGTAGAGCTGGCGTTGCCTAATGAGAAACTGAGTCTGCTGGATCTGCTGTTGTTGCAGCTCCGCCAGCTGCTGTTCCAATAATTTCTGCTTAAACTCCAATTGTTCCTGAAGAGTCAAAGCTTGTCCATCGCCGGATTGCCTGTAAATCGGCACGACGCTCTTCGGTATACCGAGCTCGTCCTGTTGAACCGTAAAGGCCGCCACCAAAGGTGCCTGAAAAATTTTCACTTCCTCCGCTGGAGATTTGTCCTTATTAGTGGTGACATTGTTTTTGGGCGAAACGGTCGGACTAGATGCGGTTGGTTTTGGCGTAACCAACGCATTTGCGTTCGCAATTCCATTGCTAGCGCTTTGCGTCAAACTCTCGGACACTTGCGTGATCGGCTTCAACGTCACACTCTGGACTCTGTTGACCGAAGCTGAGCCGGAACTCTTCAGACTCCTCGCTTCCAACGAATCCACTTTGGATTCGCCTCGCGGCAAGTAAGTCGACGGATTCTTATCCGGTACAATTACGTTGTGCACGTGAAAGCTTCTAGCGTCATCGCGACTAGCCTTTTCGATGATCATCGGACTCGGAGAAACGTATCTCTTTGATTCGAGGGAACTCGAATTCTGCAACTTCTCCTCGTTGGGAATTTCCTCATCTCCCGGGAAACCGTCAAACGAGAAGGAAGCTTTCGGTATTACGCCGACATTTGCATTCAGATTTTTCTTGACCACGTCTTCGAAGGTCTTTTCGATGGTCATGATGAGCGATTTGTCGTCATCGTCCTTTCGTTGCTCCGCGGATGCGGCTTCCAATTCCGTCAGAGCTTTCAACAATGCTTGTCGCAGGTTCTTGTCGAGCTTTACCGGAGCCGGCGCAGATTCGAGATCCTTGGCTGAGATCTCAGATTTCTGAGATCTAGCCAAGCTTACTACTGCTAGTAGAATCGTTATGGCTACCTGCAAAGTTACAATAAATATATTAACATAATATTGTGTTACAGAGATATGTTGATGTTACAATGACTGATATTATTGGAAAGTAATATCTTCTTTGCTACGAAATAAAGCGAAGAAATAGTAAAATGTATGCATCGACCAAAATTATCTATGATAAGAATAGGAGTCTGTATATAATTTCACTGTATTGATTTGAGAGAGATCGAAAGCTAAAGTTTGTTCGTTCAGTCTATCTCCGGTTAGTCCCGTTATGAGTGGAAGAGAAGCCCCTAGGCGATTTTCTCCTCCTAAAAACACGGTAAATACATATTTACCAGCTTTCGAGTCGTGCGAGCGAGACCAATAGTTTGCATGTTTTATGTAATTACACATACACGCCTGACGTCGCCGAAGAGACACGCGCGTGAATAATTAAATGTGCAGACACGTTCTCAGAAAGTTGAAGACCGCGTATAACAAGTGTAATAAGCTTTCGACAGATATTTTAAGCTACCTATTAATCATTTCTCATATACCAGCTATAAAATATATATCTTCCTCTGCTTATTATATTATTATTAAATACAAATGCATATTTAGAATGCTAATCTGCTAATCTTGTTTCGCACCATAAATTTTCATTGTCAAGGATAACCATTCGACCAGCTACAAGAAGATGCGCATCGATCGAGAAAAGAAGAAACAGATGGATTTCATTATGGTTTCTTCGGTTAGAAACCGAATGCAATTAGAAGCGCGTATCTTTAATTACATACGTGTACAGATCATCTTGGGAATAAACTTTGGTATTTAAATGGAGAGAAACTCTTGATAGATCGAAGCTTTGTTTCATCGCTGCCGATAATCAAGATTAAAGACTTTTATAGATAATTAAGATCTCTTTAAGATCCTTGCGTTATACGTTCAATTTCAACTTTTATTGAATTTTAAGAATTATTTGTTTTATATTTTTGATATTAATTTTGTTTAATTCGAAATATAAAGTATTAAAAGTAATCTTTTTCGTCCTTTTGCTAAAATTATAAAATGGATATTAATATATTCGATTTATTATTCCTTAGTCTACACACAGTGAATAATTTCTATTTAATATCAATGCATTAATAATCATCGCATTTTTGACTTTGACATCTAAGGCTACTCTTCGCATCATCTCCTATAATTACGGACAGATTGGAAAAGTGCCACCTTCGATTAATGGCAACGTCTCATCCTTTCATCTTCCTAATGATACACACGTGACGAGTAGCGTGAAGGACGTCGCGGACAGTGCTTAATCATTCGTCATTAAAACCGCATTCGGATATCGTCCGTCTTAGACGAGGGTTTGCACGATTCGTCGTGCGGAAATTATTCAAATCAGGAATTGGGAATGTAATCCATTCAGCAAATGGCACGAACGCCTACGCCCTGAAAAGGTTACGAGGTACTCACCACAGAAGCGATCACAAGCTTTGAACTTTCATCCCGCTTATTCGAATCTCTCTATGGTGGGAGCCCAGATATGATGTATTCGCATACGTGAGAAGAGAAGAGTTATTGACGTACTGTCAACCATAAGTCTCGCGAAGATGGAAAAATCGAAGAGAATTTCTGGCGAGAATATTAAGCGTTCTCATAAGCGTGTAGACGAAAAAAAAATAAAGAAATAAATAAAAAAGAAAGATGAAGAAAAGCGCCAGCTGCGCTGCGTTATACGGGGACCTCTGACATTTGCAAAGAAAGTTACACCCAGGGAAAAGACAACGGAACGACACGCCGGGGGGTCAACGATGGTATATCATCGAATTATGTATTCTTCGCACAACGAGAGCCCGCGCTTAAGTACCAACGTTTTTGCCAGCAAAAGGAAAGTGTTAGAGATGCGCGCCTGTAAACTATCCCTGTAATTTGCACACAATAAAACGCGAGAATTGCCACGTTTAGCGCGCGCTTCTGCGTTATAAAATTATATTCCGTTTCCTATCTTCGCTTCCTCTCGATCTAATGGTTAATTGGTTCGCATTAAAATTTCTCAGGAACGAGACTTTGGAATATTAATTTTGGGGAAACGTTCGCAGAGTCTTCCGCTCACTCGAAACTCGAACAACTCATCCACATACAAATTTGCCGACTTTTTCCTGCGCAATTATAAATTCGCGGATCGCCGGAGGTAAAAATATGACAGCAAGCTAGGACACGTATCTCGTTCTAGAACAACTTTGGGGAACTTTCTAAACTCGCACGGGCGTCCTCCTCCCGTTTGGTCCAGCATCTCTCATTAATCTTCTCAGCCGTACACAAGCGGGAGGAACGCACTCTGCGACTTTGCAGGTGTCTTAATAATAATACCACTTAATAATAATGATCCGGTTGGAACTGACTCGCGGTGTTGCAGCTTTGACGTGGTCGGTTTCACTTTCGAAAGACTCGACACAATCGTCGTCGTGCTTGACAAGTGTCACCGCCTTGTCACGTGTCGTTCGGATTTATAGACACGACGCCCCTTAAGTAATTCTTTGCATAATAATCGCGGAGTCGCTAATTAATCATAGCCGCAAAAACCCTCGTAAAAGTCTGGGAAACATATATATAAAAATATATAAAGGCGGAAGACGAGTATGAATTGTTGCGATGAATTGTCCCGACAGGTTGTTAAAAAGATCCGTGTCATATTTGGTTATCGCAAATCTTTGACTATGCAGATGATTTTTTCACGTCGCGAACTCTTGACCCGTCATTTTCTAGCGCAGAGAGTGCGAGTTTCACCGCGCCTAACATAAAATAGCTGAATCGCTAAATTAATATTACTAATGCGCGATAGAAAATATTGCGTATAGAGTCTCTCGCTTTATTCTCTCTCCTTCCCTTTTCTTGTATTAATTAAGCGCACACGTATTATTAATATTAAAATTATAATTGCTTATATTAAAGATTTTAATGAAGCGAGTAACACAAAATTTACGAGTAATATTAAAATTATAATTGCTTATATTAAAGATTTTAATGAAGCGAGTAACACAAAATTTACGAGTCCGAAATTCTATCAACTGACAAGTATTAGATCAATTTGTTTTGTTGCACACTTTTTTATAATAATACCCGAGTGTCGAAACTGTTGACGAATATTTAATGAATCGAAAGTCGCAATTAAGTACCTTGCGACAAATCAACATCTGTCGTAGTTATTTCCTTCACGATAATAATCAGGCTGAGACAGTCAAGCTCCAATTACATAATCAAACTCCAATTACAACAAAAAAATTTTTTTCTAATACAAAAAAAAGAGAGAGTAATCATTGAGAGTGATCCTGTAATTTTTTCACTTTATATAATAATAATGTCAATGTCCAAATTATTACGTCAAAATTTTGATAAACAAACTACAAGAAATTGTAATTTTTTATACTTTTGTTTATTAATCTGTGTTATTATAATCATTCTTTCAGATGCTTTCTATATCATTTAAAAAGGCAAATTAATTTTTCGAAAATGTAAAAAATTAATCATTAACAAATGCTAAAGAAATCTTATAAACGTCATATTAAAAAATATATATATATATAAAATAATAAAATATAAAAAATATAAAAGCTTTATATAATATATAAATATAATAAAATCATTTTGTGGGAAGTTCCAACTGCGATACATTTCTCTAAATAAGAGATCGCATCGCGACAGTTGTCAAGATTTACGATAGTAGTTGCCAGGCAGAAATGTATATACGATATGTGACAATGATTATTGAGAAACCTGTCGCTTAACCGAAGAAAGAGAAAGAAAAAAAAAGCGAGATGAGATCGAGCATAACGTCTGGTTCACGCGATCGGGAGTGGGGAAACACCGTGAGAGAACTCGTCACATTGATCCGGCTCGCGCGTAACATCACCAGCGCGTAGAGGAAGCAGAAGATGAGGAAGAAGAAACCGCGAGAGCTGATGTGACGGCACTTTCACTCGGCAGAGTATGTCGAGGATGCGCACCGCTCGTGAACTTGCTTCACTCGACTCTTGCCGGCGTGATGAGCATGAAATACCGTCGTTACAAACTCGCAGGCTTGGCCTTTTGTGCCGGATTACGAATCGACTTGACGCAACATCATCCGAACAGAGTAACACGCCCAACCGCATTTTTTCCCCTTGCTAACACCGAGTGAGAGCGAGACTTCCTGATCTGGACAATAATTAGCGGCGAAACAAAAGTTCGGGACAAAATTCTATTTATAATTTTACGTGTCACGTAACAACGAAAATATTTCAACAAAATCCAGACAGCACCAAGTCCAAAATTGACGCATAAGATATTAAGAAATCTTGAAGACAGCTTTAAGAAATCTTATGATGATATCCAAAAAATATTTTAAAGATATCTTGTATGCGCCGATTTTGGATTTGGTACTGTCTGGGAATACACATAAAAAATTTTGAGATGCACATATACTTATTAAAATATGTTATAGAAAATTTGGAATAAATTTTTATTTTGAATTTTGACATGACTTGTAGATTGCAAAAATTTTAGAGTATTTTATAATTTGAAAACAGGCAAATAGGCATAAAATTAGAAAATATTTCGTCGTCATCTGTAAAGATAACCACTATTTTACGCTCCCAATTATCTCGTAAAATGAGGATAACATACTCCTCGGATGATCAAAATTGAAACACGAACGGTCGCGTGGAATGTAGACTACAAGCAGAATATTTTCTTCATAAATGTTAATGAAGAATAAATTTTCACTTTTCTCTTCGATTTTATGAATCTTTACCATAATTTCTGGAGTATGAAAAACAAAATTCCATTTGAACAAAAAAAGTAGAATTTTCTCCAGCAATATTTAAAATTTCACAATAAACGAAACAATGTGAGCTCGATTTTTCCATGTCTGATATCGATGTGAATAAATAAATTAAAGTTGGCATTAAGACTTAATTGTATTAAACATTACATATCGTCTAATAAATTTGCATAAAAAATGATAATTAAAACAGGAGCTACAAAGATTATTATAAGTTGCTTAAGCAGACTCGATTCACTAGAAAATTGCCTATAAAGAAATTTAATGTTAGAAATTGAAAGGTTGGTGCACAATGACTATCTTGAAAATCTTTATTACGCAGAAGAATCGATTTCCAATATAATAAGAAACTTATACGAATACTGCATTAATTCATAAAAGATTCAAAGAATGTTGGGCTTAAGTACACTTACCGCTAAATTATCTCGATTATTGTCATTATACGTTTCCTGTGCAAAAATATACATTATCTCGAGATCAATTTAGGCAAATAATGAGCAAGGTCTTGTAATGAGCGAAGAAAACTGTTAGGATCTATAATACTCGTACTATTTGAAGCTAATTGGTTGGATCCGAGAATATACTCCAATCAAATTTGACCGCTTAGCGATTTCACATCTAATAATCATGTTTAGTGAAGACAACGATGCTTCGACTATCGAGTAACAATCAGTTTTCTCTGCCAAGTGCAACCAATTTCTATGATGTAAAAATCTTATAAAGATCTCTCGCTAAATAAAATTAGAAAGAATGAAATGCAGAAGCATATCGAATTAGTTGTGTGTTGCTTCTGTTTTATTTACAGATTATTTCATCAGTTGAAATCAAAAGCAAAGACAATTCAACTTTAGATAAGAGATAACTAGATACAGAAAAAAGGAGATCATTCAAGAGATAATCAAAATTTATTCTTCTCCCCCCCAAAAAATTACGCAATCAATTAACAAGATTTATTTCGCGGTTTTTCACAAATAATCAACTTTCCGCTGGTTGCATCACGGTGTATCTTGATATCTTGTTGATTTCGGATTTCGTGTACAGAAACGCGGAAATAGAAGCGACGCGTGAAAGTGCACTTCGCCAGCAAGTGTCGCCAAGTACGTTTCGATTATACAACGAGTCCTTGGCGTTGAATAACGTACAAACCCAACCAAGAGAAGATGAGCCGATGCGCCTGAATGCAATTAAACGCGAATGCACAGCGCGCAAAACACCATATCGTATTGCAAGTTTAGAGTGAAAGTTTCGAGAGATCGAGGGCCTCCGTCGCAGAACCGTCTGTCTCTGCGCTGATGAAAATAATTCATGTATAGATCGACCGTATCGTTTCTCAAGTCTATCGACAATTGATCTCTCGACACTTTTCTTTAGATACTCCGATCTTGAATATTTCGAACAATTATTCGCGCTGACAGCGATCGAAAGCTCTCCAGAGTTGAAAAGTCATCGAGGTATACAAGGTGTCCCAGACTTACTGTACCACATGATTTGGAGACGATTTTTCCTCGGTGAAAATGTCGAGAAAGGTCATAATTTTTGGAATCACGTATCTTTGTAACTAATTAAATTAAAACTCGATTAAAGTAAACTTCACCTGACATTAACTAAAAAACATAGTTTTGTTAATAATTTATTTCCACAAGACTTAGTTTACAAAAAAGCTTTTATTTCTTCAATCGTTTACAACTCGAAAATGATTGGTGCCTGGACATTTTCGATGTGGAAAAATTGTCTCCAAATAACCTTAGGAGTCTCCCATAAACGGATGGTACGGTAAGTCTGAGACTCTCTGTATAAGCTTGGCCGGTGAAGGCAAGAAGGAAAAATTCGAAGCGTGGGAGCCGATTAAACAACAATTGTTCCAACGCCGTACGTGATGTCGGACGTCGACGAGAGGTTTTACGAGAGGCCTCGATGAGAGAGAAAAGTTCAGAAAGGATGCCGAGGGGCTTTCCACTTTCGATGCGAAAAGTGCTCGACTCAACGGACCGAGAAGCTGCCTCCTCTTCGAGATTATTAAGGAAGTCGTAAATGTTACGGCGCGCGTTTTCTAGCATAGTCGGACACGATCCGGCTGACCGCGGGATCGATCAGAATGCATCGGTTACGAAATGACCGGAACTTTTCTTCATCTTATTCGAGAGTCACGTGGGCGGGGAACCTCTCCGATTGCGCGTATTACGTGTTCTGTTCTGAATCCAAACAGAGATAAGTTCTCTCGTGCAAAGCGCTTCTTACGAGATCGGCATTGTCGGCTACCGTTTCGTAAGATCTTGGCTGAACCAGCTGCACTAGTTCAGAGTTTATCTTCTTCTCACTCTGCATTGGGAGGTAAGAAAACAGACTTAGGCCCTCGTGTAACGGGATTTTCTTTTTTTTTTCTACCATGTACAGCTTCGGCATCCTCTATATCTCTCGGAATGAATCTCGCTACCGAAATGAATAAGGGAGGGAGAGGGAAAAACCGGAGAAGAGAAGAACTTTCTTCCCGCGGAGCTCGAAAAAGATGCCATCTACTTTCGTGGGTCATCGAACTTAACTTGCGCCGCAGGTATATCCGTCACACCCATCTTTCCGTGTCATCGATCCCTAATTACTTTCTCTCGAAACGCGCGCCGCCCAGAAGTATCTCGTTGATGTGACCATGCATTAAGATAGAACATTTCAAATAAGGATGCCTGAAGATTTTCCCTTACCGTTACCTATTACCGTTACCTATTACGACAGTCGAGGTAAAAAAAAAATAACGATTCGGAGTAAAAACGGAGGATGCATCATAAATGATACTTTTTACGATCCATTGAATCCTCTCATTTCGATCAAAGATTGTTTCAGAGCAATATATCTCATTTCTCCGTCGCGCCTTGTGCCGATTTCAATAAATGAAATTCAAATGAAAAGCCTTACTCTTGTAACGCACACTATATATACGTATAGTATTAATCTTCTTTCCGGTCCATTAGGTCGACCTACATTAGGTCGTGGAAAGAGAGAACATCGTATGCATCTAAACTACGAGAAGAATCAAATCTTTCCATTCGAGTGATTTCGCTATCTATTTCCTTTATGCAAAGTTTTTTTACAAAACCCGATCGATTTCGATTATTATCGGCTTGACACGCGTATATCGATCCTCGCTTAATTTCAGATCCTTTCGCGAAACTCTGATTTCGACCTTAATTAACAGCACACACGGCCGTACTACATGACAACTGGGTCGTTAGGAGTGCATATTTATGACGCTCGCGTGTTGCATCTAGGAGAATAGAAATTGATCTACTGACAGTCCAGCGACTTCAACAGAGCGCGTCGATTCATTAATGCGATTCATAATGAGCTAGCATACTTCACGGTGAATTGCCGCGAGTGTAAAGAGGATTCCGACAGACGAATATTGCGGAGAGACCAGCAGGAATCACCATTTATCCACCTTTTATCCGAATCAGTGGCTATAAATTGACGCGACGTTTATTATTTGCTTTCCTCTTTCGAAATTAAAAATCACGCGCGTATGAGGTAAAAAAATTTATTAGCATTTACTACGAATTTTTATTCAATGTAATTTAAATGATATGCGGAATTTAAGAGTAAGGTTAATGATGTTCTAGAAAGTTTTAAAATCGCAATATTTAATTACATATGTTATTGTGTATACTAATCAAATATATCATTAAATAAATAGGCGTATAATTAAAGTCGCACTACGCGACGTTTGTAATACATTGAAATTTATGGCATGTAATTAGAATAATACACAGTGCGTAGCATTCATATTAGTTCCCAAATGTATCATTTTGCAAATCGCATGCCATAAATAATAGACTGCAATTCGAAGCTGTTTGGCCTACATGCAATTTTAGTGCAGTGCATTTTAACCGGACGAACAACCAAGATTTACCGGAAATATCGGATTGACAGGTCGCTTGGGAGATCTCGGATCGAGTCAACGATTCATTAAGTAGCCATCGGAAACCGTTAACTAGCAAAGCAAAGCTCTTCCGCGCGATATATCTGGAAATCGCGAAACGTATATATAATGGAAGAAGAAAGTAGCCACCGCGTGAAATGCTCATCCGCAAGTTTCCTCCAAGTAGAAACTCGCGAATACCGATACGAATCTTTGAGTCGGGAACACAAAAGATTATATGTTATCATCGAATAATTTCGTTAAATAATCATCTAAATGATCGAACTTGGATTATCCTGGTTATATCATTTCGGCTAATAAAAGATACTTATACAGTTTTCCCGCACATTGTTAGATTTCTTCTTTCATCAGCTTCCCAACTGGAGCTTCAGACATCCGAGATTATCAATTATTATAATATTTTAAAAATACATATTTACGCTTTTTATTCGCACTATACGTATATTTACGATACTATATTCACCCGAGTAGCAATAAGAGTACGTCATTTTGACGTCGACCTAGATAATAATGTCCAAAGTTAGTGCATGAGACATCTTTAAGATGTCTTTGAGATATATCATAAGATTTCTTAAAGATGTGTCTTAAAGATTTCTTAATGATGCACCAATTTTGGACATAGTGCTATCTGGGGAATAACGTCATTAGACGTTAAACCTGACGTCAGTTTGCTACTTGGGTAGTTGCCCTCAAATGCTGATAATCACTTTTGCACTCATCTGATCGAGTCGCACTGTCACTTGAATCGCACGTAAAATCCATCACCGTGGGAAAAAAGATCGACATGTGCAACGTAATAGATATGAAAAGAGAAAGAGAGAGAGAGAAGAGAAATTTAGAGGAAAGTTGTGAACAAAAGTGGAAAGGCTGGTATCAGTTTGAATGAGTTTTGTACTCACCAAGCGCATGATGCTGTCTGTGCCCACACTCGTACGGTTCTCGGCTTTTACTCGGGAAAGATGATCTCCGTAGGTAGGTAGGTAGGTGATAGTTTCGTGAAAGAAAGGTGGGGTCACGTACACCTCGCCGATGTTAACGCACACGAATACTTGTACGCGATAGATTCGGCGGTTTTCTGTTACTTTCGGCTCTTTTGAATATTACCGCGCGTTCTCGTAACCCATTTTTCGTCGCATTCCCGCGCGTTTTGCGAGGAACTTGGAAGACCTGTAATTCAGAAAGTTCTTAATAAGAAAGGATTGAATATATTATATCTATAATATAAATTATGGACCAAGAGTATATATATACATATACCTATACATGTTTTGCAATTGCATGTTTCATCTCATTCTAATAATGTATATTAGATATAGCGATACTAGATTATAATTAAATTTAATTAATTTAAGTATAATTACAAGTACTTATATAATACACGTGTATTGTATTATTAATATTATATTTTTTATATGCATATAGGTGTAATAAAATACATTTTCTTTAATGCAATATAGAATCTTATTATTAATGATTAAGTAATATCTTAATAATAATTTTTGAGTAAAAAATTTGAATAGATGATTATAATTATACATATATTTATCCAACAATTTATCCAACAATTATAATTATATTTATCCAATAATTATACAATATTTATCCTTAAATAGAATTTGAAAAATAAAATTTACCTTCTTTATTTTTATTATAGAATAAAAATTATTTATTTTTTCTTTTAATTGTAAAAGATAATTTAATAATAATAAAATTTAATTACAAAAATATTGCAATAATTTTTATTCATTTTTATTGATATAAAATATCTAAAATTGATACGATAAAATATATATAATTAAATTGATCGATATGATAAGATAAAATTTAATTACGGAAACTCTTGCAATAATTTTTATTTATTTCTTTTTGTTGATTTATTATTATAAAAATAAGATTAAATTTTCAAATTTAATTATATATATCTTGGGAAATAAAAATTTGAAATAAAATTAATAATAATAATAAATTATATAATTTTCATATCTAAAAATGTTAAACTGTAATTTTTTTAAATTTAAATTTGACGTTAAAAAGTTATATATTAGGACCTTGAATAAGTTCTCGCTGTTTTTTTTGTTAAAAAAAAACATTTATTTAAAATATAAGGCTTACAATAACTTTACTCAAAGTATTGTCCATCATTAGAGACCACTTTCTCCCATCTTTCTGGCAGTAATTGAATCCCCCGTCGAAAAAACGATTCATCTTTTGACGCAATCCATGAATCGACCCATTTTTCGGTTTCTTCGAAAGAATGGAAGCGCTGCTCGCTCAAACCATGCGCCATCGACCGAAACAAGTGGTAATTCGAGGGGGCTATGTCCGGTGAATACGGCGGGTGAGGTAGAACTTCCCATTGAAGCGTTTCCAGGTAAGTTTTGACTGGTTTTGCCACATGTGGCCGAGCATTGTCATGTAACAAAATCACTTTGTCGTGTCTCTGCCCGTATAGTGGCCGCTTTTCTTTTAGAGCTTGACTCAAACGCATCATCTGAAGTCGATAGCGAGCTCCCGTGATAGTTTCATTAGGTTTAAGCAGCTCATAATAAATTACGCCCTGCTGATCCCACCAAATGCAGAGTAGAATCTTGGAACCGTGGATATTTGATTTTGGGAACGATGTTGATGCGTGACCGGGCGTACCCCACGATTTTTTACGCTTTGGATTGTCGTAGTAAATCCACTTTTCATCTCCAGTGATGATACGGTGCAGAAAACCTTTTCTTTTATGCCGTTGAAGCAGCAATTCACACATGAGAAAACGTCGTTCAACGTCTCTCGGCTTCAACTCATACGGCACCCAATGTCCTTGCTTTTGGATCATTCCTAACGCTTTTAAACGTTTTGAAACTGTTGACGCATCTACTTGCAATGTTTTCCCGAGCTCTACTAGCGTCTGACATGGATCTTGATCAAGCAATGCCTCCAATTCTTCGTCTTCAAACTTTGTCGGTGCTCCAGAACGTTCTTTATCTTCAAGGTCAAAGTCATTATTTTTAAAGCGCCTAAACCAGTCTCTGCATGTCGTATTCGACAGAGCATTGTCACCATATGTTTCAACGAGAATTCTGTGTGCTTCAGCTGCAGATTTCTTTTGAATAAAGCAGTGCAATAAAATTCCCCGCAAAAACACTTTATTTGGCACAAAAGTAGACATTTTCGCAATAGGTAATTAAACACGTGGTTGACACTGTGGTAAACTGTATCTACTAGAATTTGAGGTTACATATAGTACTACTTAGCTGATGCGTTTCCGTACGAAATTCCATGCACAGAGTGCCGCTACGCCATCTTTTAAGAAACAGCGAGAACTTATTCAAGGACCAATATATTTTCATCTATAACTAAATTCATATTATAGATTTAAATAGACAGATGTTATACATACATATATATATATATATATATATATATATATATATATATACATACGAGATAAACAGCTGGAGACGAAGAAAGGAAAAAGCGAATTTGTAACACGATGTTTTTTTTGATAATTAATTATCAAAAAAATTAGGACATCTAGTAAAATATATAGGGATGAGAGAGAGAACAATATACGTGTGTGTTTACGTTGCATCAGCGAGGTCGAATGATCTTATTGCTCGCGCAACGACCTTCGCCTGCCGCGAAAAACGCGCAGAAAGGCGAGAACCATGGCGGCGGTACTATTGGCGAAATTGTGCTTTCGCTGTGTCGTACGCTTTTCCGACCGAGAGTATATGCGCTGAAGGGAAGAAGCTGACAGAAATTGATCGGCAAGAAAAATGGTACGTGGAAATGCAATCGCTCGTGACTGTCGTTGCTAAATAAACGTGCTATCGAATGCCGAAATGTTTGCTGGCGATCTAACCTCATCCAACTTTTTATCGGCACGCAATATATACGTGTTGTATATCATTTGTATTATTTATAATTGCGTCAGACATGTGCGTTGTCATGTATTCTGCTCTGTAGAATCTAGCATTCGAGTATCTCTGGAGTTTTTAGTGTTATTAATTCTGTGTGGGTCCCTTTAAATCTATTATAATGATAGATCAAAGTTCTCATATGTTTGTGTATATATATTTTTTTAACTAATTACGTTCGAAATATATCATCGTAAAACAAATAATTGAGTGAACACTTGGATTTTTATTATATTATATATATATTTATTTACTTATTTTATTTTATTTTATTTAATACTGTGCTTGATAAACAATCACGTCATGTACCTACAACATTCATATAAACTCAACATTTATATGAAATCTTTACTAAATTTGCATTAATTAATAATACCTCGCCTCACATTTTAGTCACTAAATTATTTCTTGCTTCATGCATTGGCAGAACCACTGCAGTGAATCTAGCAATGACATGGATGAAGGCGATGAGGAGGCGTCTTCTTTGCAAGATGGAACAAACATTGAGGATGCCTTAACGTCTTTCAGGGAACAGTGGCAGCGAGAATTGACAATATCACCCAAGCGTGATGTATCGAAGACATATTCACCAAAACAGCCTAGCATTGAAGTTGCAAATGATGAAGCCTCTATTGAAAGCAGGGTATAATAATTATTGTCTAAATTAATAATTATTTTCTAAAAAAAGGAGTTTTATTATGCATCACATTGTTTATTTTAGGCGAAGAATTTATTTCTCAAAGGTATTGAACATGAACAGAGCAGAAAGTTTTACGAGGCAATCCAGTTTTATAAGCGTGCAGTACAACTGGTTCCTGACATTGAAGTCCGCTTGTACGAATCGACTAAAGCAAAAACAAGAGACAGATTTGATTCCGATGACAACCTTGATACATTAGACAATGATTTCTCAACTAGCAATGACAGCAAAAATCATAACGAAGCTGATGAAAAAGAAACTGACTTGTTTTTGAAATTGTCTAAAATTGTAAATCGCAATCAATGTGTATGTTTTCCGAAATTTGAACAAAGTGTAAGTATTTTATACAGATATATTTTATAAGTTAATTTTTTAGCTATTATAATTGCATGTGAAAATTAATGTGTTTCAGACAACGCATATATGTGCTTTACCAATGGAGATAGTACTCTACATTCTAAGATGGGTTGTGTCTTCTGATCTAGATTTCCGGTCTTTAGAAATGTTTTCAAGAGTATGCCGTGGATTTTACATATCTGCGCGAGATGCAGAAATCTGGCGATTGGCGTGCGTTAGGTAGGCATCAATAAATATTAGCGTTATTGATTAATATAATCGAAACTTGAAATCGCTGTTGATAGAGTATGGGGTATGAATTGTGGTACTTGCGAGCCAAAGTACCAATCATGGAGGGATATGTACTTGCAACGGCCTAGATTAAGATACAACGGATGTTACATTAATAAAACAAGTTATATTCGCGATGGAGAAAATAATTTTCAAGATCGTTTTTATAGACCGTGGCATCTCGTTGAGTATTTCCGGTACCTGAGGTATATAACTGCTTCTCAGTATAATGTTATTGCTTGTATTTGTACTAAGCCTTCTGTGTCTGCAGCTTTATATTACAAAGTGATTTACAAAATCCAAAGTGAGAAATCATATATATTTTTTTCACAAAAAATGGATGAATAATAAATGATTGAAATTTACAACTATATATTAATCTATGAATTTAAAAGAAAAAATTTTTTTTTGATATATTTTGGTAAATTTCGATATATTTGTTAATTGTGTAAATAATTTATATGATTTTTTGCTTTATATTATCTTGGTATCATAAATATGATTGCCAACGTAAGTAAAAGAGCTATAAATTTAAGCTCTTTATCAATGCATTTAGATTTTTTCCTGAAGGAAGAGTTTTAATGTTGACATCAACTGATGAGGCTCAAAATTGCGTAAATTTTTTACGTAACCGCATACCACGCAACACATCAGTTTTGATTGGTCACTATAGATTACATGATAATTATGTTACGCTAGTGTTGAAAAGACAAGAAGCTAAAGGAATTAATTTCGCCTACAGAAGAAAAAAAAGAGAGGCAGTGCATGATAGCGGAGAACAAACGTTCCACATTGTAAGTATTTATTTATTGTAAGTATTTATTAAAATTATTGCAAGTATTTATTAAAACTGAAGCATATATCTGAAATTGAGAGATTTATGTATACAAAGATTATTTCACTATGTTTTGACATGCATGTCTCTAGGAATTCGAGATACAGAATCATCATAGAAGAGTGAATTCACAATTAAAATGGATCAGTTATAGTATTTTCACAAAATATAAAAACGGACAAGAAGCAAAGATTTGTTTGAAGGAACCATCTGTAAGAGAATTCAGAGCTTCGCCAATCGGCGGAAGATATCCACCTCTTAAATTCAGCAGGGTAAAGAGTTACACTCAGGAAAGCGAAGCTCCATTGCAATAATGAGAGCAGCAACAAATAAGTAGTGTGAACCATAAAAGTACAACCTTGAAATATTCTTGCAGAAAAGAAATAGTGAGTTGCAGTAAATAGTATAAACATGCATGAATAAACATGCGAAAATCTAATTTCAATTAAATATATATTGGCACATATTACTGTCAATCATTGATTAGACATAATATATATTTTCGAAGATATTTTATTTCTCTTGTATCGCGTTGTATTCTCTACAACGGTTTCTATTAATACATTATACAACCTGTAAATCACAACTACTTTTTTTAAGTATGTTAGTTATGTCGATAACAACGCATTTTCAATCACATGGAGATGTAAATAAATTATTTATTTATCTAATATATAATTATTTCATAATGAATTGTGTGTACATTTAAGAACCTAAAAAAATATGTAATATTCAAAAATGCAATTATAGGTTTTCTGTTAATACTTCACTAATTATTGCTTATCCTTAGCATAGTTAAATTTGAAAGCGTGTGTTAATTAAAATTATGTATAACAAACTTTGTAAATTATAATTTTGTAAAATTATATATATATATAATAAATTTTTCGAGCAACACATATTACGAATTAAGATTTATAATTTTGTAATCAAAATATAATTATATACATCCACCTGTGGTGTAAAATGCAAGTTATTTATGTTAATTCGACATTGGAAATGCGAAGTATACGTTCGTACTTTGCACTATATTATATTGCTTTTGCTACCAGATAATCTTTTCACAAAGTCGTGAATCTAAAAACTTTGGCTTTATTAAGTTTGTGTCTTGATCAATTATTTTATAATAATCATCTATAAATTGAAATTTATATCTCTACATTCCATTTTTCAAGAATGAAGTAGAAGTCAATTAATGTTTATAGAACAATATTCTCTCTCTCTGGTACGAATGCATAATGAACAATAAATTATACTATACTGGAATTGAACGTTCTCTGATATTTTAAAAGTTTTATTTGCTTGTATATATATATATACATATATATGCAAATTCAACTTTTCATAAAAGGCTGATTTTACAAAAAGCCTGTGATATATATTGTATATTGTAACTGAATGAAAAAATTAAACGTCTAGAAACATGTATATTGTAGAATAACTTTGATAGAGGTATGTCTGCACAATCCAAAAATTTGTAATTTTATTTTACTTTTTTTTTTAAATCTAACACAAATATCTGTCTCTTACTCAAATTCGGCACGAGAGTTCAAAAATTTCATCAAAATATAGTATACAAGATCTACAGTATATCAGGATGTATCCATGGGATAAACTTCAGGGGATGATAGATATAAATCAAGAAAGAATATTAATATTTGTTTACAATTAAATTGCATTAGACTATTTATGTGTTCATGTTTAAACGTATTTTTAAGAATGACAAAAATATTAAGTGTTTTTTTTAATATTTCAAACCTAAACTCTCGTGCATGATATATCTAAGCTAAGTTCGATTGTGCCTTTGGACGCGAGGACGTGCAGACCTCTAGACTCTGGAATTATTGCATCAACAATAAACATATTTCTTATACGTGTTTATATTGCTTTCCAGATATCACCGCTAGTATACTTTCTCTCGCTATGTATTGATAAAGTACATACAATTGACTATTGAAAATTTCTAACTTCTTTTAATAGACTCTCTTATTTGTTCTCAAGGAATCAACTATGTAAAGAATAAGCGAATTGTAAGAGGATGTGACTGATAAATATTTATTTTGCGTAAAATTCATTTCTAATTCTTCGAGTTTTAATCTCTTTTCATTTTTTTCTCTCTTATTTTCTCCTTTTATATATACTATATAAAGATATATTAATTTTAATTTTTTTTTAAATTTTTAGAATATGATTTATAATTTCTCAATAACAATAAAAATACAAATTGAGTTTAAGTACATGAAATCATAAGTACATTAAAATGCTAGCATGGAAAGAAATTTAAAACATGTACAAGTTTGAATTCAAACAGACTTTGAATTCAATTTCGCAAACTATAAATCCACAAAAAGTTTTGACGCAGCATAACGTGTTCTCACTTTTATGACAAAAATAATTTGCATTTTCGGTATAAATGTGTTTGCTTCGTTAAAACTGAAAGATATATGAATATTTTTTTCCAACTATTTTGTCGTTCTACACAGATATTTTAAAATAAATGATTTATCTCTTCAGATAAATTCAATTCAATATAGGCTCACTTCTCTCTCACTCGCATCAAATTCACCAGTTTATTATTTCTCTTAATTTATCTATTGTTTGTAGCGGGGAAACTATATAGATTTCCAATTATGCGACATTCGATATGATAAGTAACCGTATGTACTTTGTACTCATGATTGTACTCAAGCCGTTCTGCGATGATCACATAAATTAAATAATTCTGTATTATTATAAACTCTCTGTCATATATATATATATAATATATATAATATATAATATATTATATATATTATAATTATATAATATATATATAATATTTCTTTAATATTTATAGATTTATCTATTATATTATATATATAGAATTAAGCACACTTTCTGGTCTTCAAGTGTCGAAGCGCTCGACTAATCGCCAGTTGTTATAGGCTCGGTTTATCACAGACTGCAGCAAACCGTCGCGTTTCTCATTTTATAATCACAGTTCTTCGCGATCCGAAGAAGGATAGCTTGCTTTATTGCACGTAGACGGATCGGACATCCAGGCGAGGTCCTTCAAAGTGGCGGTATGCATGGAACACACCGCCAGGGCGACCATTACGTGCATTACATTATGGGAATTTAGCACTAGATCCAATTTGCCGGGAATCCACTTCTCTGGAATGCGAAGAGCGCCGATGGTTGCACCTATCACAGCTACGAGATCCTGCAAATTGCTCTCCGTTATTAATATCGGCTGTAAGTTTGTTTGCCTGACTATCCGCGAGGTGTAAAACTAGATTATAAGAAAAAGACATGAACCTGTAATATTATATGAATAAGAGCGTCGGGTGATCCGCCACCGATGCCGAAACATCTCAATGTCATGACCAACATTCTCATGAGGAAAGGAGGAGCGAAACATAAACGTCTTTCCCATGGTGATCCCGCAGTCATCGCCTATGCGAACGTTTAAAATCGTCATTGTGACACGAAGTGTCAACTAATGTACTGTGTAAGCTAGAAAATATCACCTTTAAAAGTCCCCAAAAACTGAGGGTGCAGTAAATAAAAATGCAGCAATACCAAATGTTATCGGCGAGGCAATGAACCGCGGCTGCCATCATCGGTATAGCTCCTGAAATTAATTATGCATGAAATAGAAAAGTGTCTATCGTTACACTTGAACTGTTTTAGCGAGACGTTCTACGTTTAAGCACATTTAAAATTTAGTCGCGCTTTTTGTTTGAAGAGCCGAATTAAAAGATACAAAGTTTCGGATGAAAAATAAATCTTATCAGATAAATTACACGAACTATATAGTCATATCTGTTTTCTCATTAATTTTTGTCTTCTTTCAGAGAAAGGCTCTCAACTAGAAATGCATCACGCACCGAAACTCTGACATAGCCATATGCCGACCATATCGACTTTTAGCAGTGTTCTGTAGAAGACTTCGTCATAGTTCACGTTCATGAACAAATGATACAGGAAGGATCCCACCCACGGACTGACGGCACCAATCAAGTGACACCAGGACAGAATTCCTACGAGCGTTCCTTTTGTGTTCCATGGAAGTAAATGCGGTACGGTCAGTAACATGTAGAGGATAGCGAATCCTGAAATCACACATTATTGCTCTCACTTGCGTGCTTTTGCATACTATATGTGTATTTTAAAACAAAACTTTTGATATTATTTAAAAATGTGCTATGTGTGCAATTTACTTTCACAAATGTTTGACAGAGAGTAATCATATTACTTAAAAATGTTTATTAATACTAAAGAAAGCGAGAGAAAATTTCCATTAAATCTGAATTATGTAATATATGTATATAAGAATAAGCTTTCTAATCTTTAAATTACATTATTGTTTTCACCATCAGTGATTATTAAAATTGACAATACAGTGTCATCAATAATAATGAAAAATCGAGTAATAACTAAAAAAAAAAAAATTTAAACGTTCACGAAAATATTTAATTTTCTTAAAAAATAAACTTTTAACGGTCTATATTAACGAGCCTTTCCATGAACAGTGGGAAGCTCTGACCTACTAAGATTTTATTTCACGCACATGTGCGCTGGTCGATACGTGAGATTTATATACAGGTTGGTCCACTAGAGAAACACAGAACACGGGGATAACTTTCCGAAGATACAAAAGAATTTGGCGTAACAACTCGTAGCATTTGAAGAGGCCCCACAAAGGGATTTTCTCTCTGCTCTCTCTATAAAAGGAAATTTCGGATTCACTCTCTCGTGTCCGCGCTATATATTGCGGTCTACTTTATACATGAACGAGCATGAATGTCGCACGAGGGACAATCGCGTTGCCTTTTTCTCGAACTTTGTCTCATGTAACGTATAAAAATCGTGATAAATCATTTATTAACTCGCGCTCTTGTTAGAAATTTATCAATGAAGGATCAGCTTTGGCGGGAATATTATATGGTTTTGTTCTCATCGATCGCGTCCGTTACCCTGCAATGCGTCTTCGTTGAACGCGATGTTTTCACGGAAGTTTGGCCTTGATAGCTCCACCTTGACTTTAAAGCTCTTAAGGGATCCAATCCACTTTTCTCGTTTAATGCAGTTACGAGGATGGCAAATCTCGTCAATGATATAACGTGATGCTCTACGTTATTACTTTTTATGGAAAATAAATTCTACACGAAGAATAATAATAGCTTTATCTTGCGCGATCAAATTCATTTACTGATTGATTGATTTTCACTTTATAATATATAATATATTGGCAACATTTATCAAGGCTCCACACTGCTTGCTTATGATAATTTTTCTATTACCTTTAGGCTTTGATACCTTCTCAAAATATTTTTAATGCACAGATAACACTATTTTAAGATAAAAATTGTATTACAAATATGAAATGATGAATTTTTACCTATCTATATATTCTAATATTCAAGATACTAAATTAATTATATTAATCTAGAATTAATTCAACATGTCAAAAGATAAAAATATTGTATGAATGCTCCAAGATTTGTTATATTATAATTATAGTAATTAATCAAAGGTCAGATTTGTTAGAAATCCGTATCTTTGGTATGCAGTATCTGATAAATCAATCGCGCATGAGATCTGGGAGGAGGTATCGAAACCCTAGAGGACGAAACCATAATGCAAAATAAAAATCAAAATCAAAAGGCAATAAAGAATAGACTCTAAACGAATTTAATCCAACGTTCGTTGCAGAACTCGAGCACAAAAGGCATCTCTCACCGTGCGTCAGGATGTTAACGGTCTCATTGTGGATGTAGAAGAGGCTACCGAGGCATTGGCGGATGGTCATGAGCGGCCTGTAGCCGGTGTGGATGTGCGGATTGAATTGGAGATGACGGGGCATGTCGCTCCATCGTCGCAGCAGCAGGATCTTGGCAGCCGGAGTTTCCTCCTGATGCACGACGGCCTCGATGCCGCCGTGCATGCTCGCCCCGTCGTCGTCCTGCTGACGCTGCGCCTCGTCCGTATCGGTGTCCTGGTGCGGCGGGGCCGGCACCGCATGGCGCGGTTGCTCGTCGGCCCGAAACGGCGTCGTGCAACGCGCGAGGATCCAAGAGCGTCCCCGAGGAGAGAAGAGGATATCGTTCGCCCAGCGAGGACGGCGGCGAGACGCGATGTACGCGACGAGGTACGAGGTCGCCTCCGAGGTGCGCGCCGAGGCCCGAGCTCCCTACGGCGGCGACGTCGTCACTGCATCGCGGCGCCATCCCCCGCTTGCGCGCCACCCGGCAGCAGCCGTCATCCGCACGCGATTCGGCCTCTCTGACGGTCCCGTCGTCACGGCAACCCTCATCGATCCCATCATCACTCCGCCCGAAGCTACGAAGGCATATCGCTCTCTATCGTATAAGATCTCGCGCTGTCGCGGATGTTTGCGACACTCGGGATTCTCTCATTAATTATGTATCGCAATTTTAGACACGCGAGCGGAGAGAGTTGGATGTGCTTCGAGATCATCTCATTGCCACCCCTTTCCCCTAAGTTCGTTGCGCGATATTGATTTTCCCGTCTATCGTTCTAGTCTAGAACAATTAAAGCGTTAAATTAAACGATACGATACGATATATATATATATATATAAATTGAAAAATTAGTATTTTTCTTTTGGAGAGATTTGTTTTACTCGATGACATAATTTTATTTTAAACACAATCGGTTATAATTACAGTTAGCGTATAGAAACAATGAAGATATTAATAAAAATTGGGGCATCGATGTAATTGCGTCTCAACTAAACTGGAATTTTAAATAGAGACTCATCGAAAATAAATCTCTCCTGAACGTTCTATAGATTCTCCACGCGTGACCTATCGACACAATTTCGGGGTTGGATGTTTTTCATCTAATACACGTTATACCGAATGCCATCCCCTCCGCTTGCGTTATACATTATGCAAGTTATACATACTATTTCAAGAGCTTTTCATCGACAAATCGAGTATCGTTACGTGCTCGCGCAGTTGAATCACATTAAGGGCAATCGTGCATTATTTTAATAATCGAATACAGAAACAAATCATAAAAATACACGTGTGACACATGGCTTTAATATATTTATCGATATAATGCAATCGATCGAATCTGTTAGAATAAAATGACTGCGCGAGATGGGTTGAGTGTAGCTTGTTTTCGCATTATATAACGCGTCATATTAACAAATGTCAGTCATTCAAAATCCTAAAGAACAACGGTGACACACGACCTAGACCTTTCTTCTCGTCGGCGACCTTTCGGAGCCTTCGCGGAGTCGAGCTCCCGTCGCTGCCGTCAAGGACAGTTTTGGTCCACAGATCTCTTTTAATCTGTAAGCTCGCGTAATCTTTCGATCGTAAAGCGAGATCGAGCAGAGTCGAATTTTTTCTTCCAACTTTCAATCTCAATTTTCTCACGTTTATAAATTCTAGAAGAGAGAAAGATAGCTCCAATTTATATCGAAAGCTCCCACAGGCGAGCAGAGTTTCTCGCTCCTTTTGGATTTTAATTTTCAGTGACAATACACTGATTCTCCATTTAAGAGAGAATAAATTAAAGCTCGATCTAAACTAGAAGAAGAATTTCGTCTCGGGTATGCGACAGTATGCGTATAATGAACTCTCTCTCTGATGTAAATCACATTTTAGGATCTGAGACGGCTAGTGTACGATGGACACCAAAATCCCCGACAGACCATCCGTCGACCTTCATCCGACATCGAAACGTCCGCATGCTGCGTTCGGGGTGAACTCCACCGTGACAGCGCAGGCGCCGGACGACAAGGTCCACTTCCTACAGCGGCTACTTCTGGTGAGTGTCGCGCGCGCGATTAAGATGTGTGCAAGTACCGCGTTGCGTTCCCTCCTCAGATTGTCCCCGAGGGGTGTCCGCGGTTTGGCTCGCGGCTACTCGATAGGTTTGGATAATTATGATCGACTGTGTCGCGCCATGCAGGTAGTCACCCCTTCCGGGTCCGCGCGATCCGGGTCATTTGGGTCATTTGTTCCAAGGGTCTTCAGGGTCTAACTCGAGTTTCCTTCATCTCGCGCGAAACTGTCAAGTGAAGAGCGAGAGCGGGTTAATCGAGGGCTCGATTCATTCACATTTTTCATGCAATTCAGCCGCGGTCCTCGTGCATTCGCGAGTTCGCCATCGGCGCAAGTCCATGCGAGTCACGTGGTTTCATGCGCGAGATGATCGAGCTCTTGCATTTGTATTATCGACGTTCTGTCGACCGAGGGAAGATTAATTCTATCGTAATTGCGCGTTTATTTTACACAAGTTGCGAAACATTTGCATTAAACGCGTACTGTGCATCTACATATTATACGCGGATGTAATCTAATCAAGAGTATTTAAGCTATATAAATATTGTATATAAATTGAACATCCAATATATTTTTAAATACAATTTACTTACTCTCTTTTAATAGATAATCGCCATGACAACGCGAACAAATTAATTTAGCTTGAAGTGATATAAGTGTTCTCCATTTATCGCGAAATAAATTTTAATTGCAATCGAAATATCCATGAATTTAACATGATTTGATTTTATTGCAGCACACCTGCAGGGAATTATGGACGATTCCGGAAGGTGCGATAGCGACGACGACGGCAAATTACTTCTCCCATAACCGGTCAAAATATATCTCGTTTGGTGTAGTAACTCAGGTAATGTAATATTTTAAACAATTTTCGAGATTTTTTAAATTAAAGTAGTAACGCTATAAAAGAAAAATGCGTTTGAGTATAAAAAATAATTTTTTTGAGCGAAATATTCTCAAATCTTTCCCTCTTTTTCCATTCTCCTATATTATTTCATCATCATTTAAGCAAAAACAGATGTTTATTAATTATCTTAGTAATTTTAATTTAAATCAATACATATTACAAAAATTGCGCGACGACGACCAATGTAATTTATTCTTTTCTTTTATTATTAGATTTACATGCACATGTTTTCTATGTATTTTTCGAAATTACAATAGGAAAGGATTTCTGTTATAGTTACTATCTGATTTTCTATATTATATTTATTATTTTTCTAGTATTTCAATTACGTGATTACAGTGTGAAAAAGCAAATTAGAAGCACGATCACGCAAATGTAAAACAATGGAAAAGCAATGCAAAAGAGTGATAAATAATAGAGAATTCAAATAGATAATAAATATTTCATTATAAGACACACATAACTAACACGATCTCAGATTAAAATGTTTAAGAAAATTGGGTTCGATTTTTCATTATTTCATATTACAGTAAAGTAATTAATTTAAAAAAACAAAAAAATTACAATCATCAATTACAATAAATTAAATTATAATCCAATTTTTATAAATGCTCCATATCATTATTATGCGTTTAATTAGAGGAATATTCTGTCTGTGCATATTTTTTCAATATATCTAATCTTACACAATAATTCATGATATACATTGGTCGTTGCTGACTAATATGTTGGAAATTGATAACAATACGACCCTCTCGTGTTATATCAACACTCGTGGTGTGGTGCCACCTAACGTATGTGGGCCACTTTGTCAGTCATCATTCTGACTGCAATGTTTCGTGTGCGTGTCATGAAATATCGCATGTTTTTATATTCATTTCGAAAAATATTGGCCAGCCGCAACGTTCCTATTGCTAGCATCAATTATGTTTTGGCGTTTAATAGAACATGTGTTGAAGGAAGGCGTTGCATGGATAGCTAAGAAATGCATTTGGAAACAGGTACACCAGATCTTTACAATTGATATAAAATGATTTAGTTGCGTGCAACACGCATTGTTTTATTATTATTTACAGAAATTGTTCCGCGCGAGAATATAAAAATCAATTTTTTTAAATTGAACGAACCGTGTATATTTCTATAAATGAATCTAACGCGTGTATTTTCACAAATTTTATTCACTTTTTAAATTTTCAAGTATTTCTTCGTCTCCTAATCACATTTTTATCATCGTTAACTATATAATTCATTATCTGTAACAGACAAGACAAATATATATATATGTTATATAAGCCTTTGAATTAAATGAAATACATATACTTTTTATCGTCTGTTTCATGGATTTGAAATTTTTCAAATAATTATCAAAAAGTTTGAAATGTAGCTTATCTACATTTATGTAGAAATAGCAGTGTAAAAAAGTATATATAAAAATTGCATTTATATTTGTCATTAATAATACTTATATAGAGATCAGTATAATAATACTATATATACTCGATAACATATGTGTCACTCTGCATTAAAATATATATAATCTATTAATTATTAATATAAAATATATAGGATTACATATAGATTTTCTTTATATAGGTTGAAATTTTCCTAGTATTGTGAAGTACTACATTAAGTTCGTATACACTCGTCTTGTTTCGTGCATTATCGGTCATTCCTAGGAGCGGCTCATTTGCATGAACGACTAAAGCGTTACTGAATAATAAGAGAGCAATAAATTAATAAATTACGAGGAAAAATTAAAAATTATTATCATACTTTATTATTGATAAATTTAATTATACTAATATATTTTATTTATTTTTATATTTATTTCTATTAAATTCATAATTTATATTAATTATCTATATTTCTATATTTCTCGCTAAATTCTATAACAACAAATTTAATTTAAATAATCTATTTAATTTAAATTATATTAATATATATTTCGATATGCATTTAATGTATTTTGTGCTTTTCATAAACAACATTTTTTCAATACGTTTTAATTTTCCTAGTCAAAATAATTTGTAGAAAGTATCGCGGTATAATTTTCACTGAATTTTGGTTTGATTTGCGCACTACTGTACACAAGAGCCCGTAACGGGCCCCGCGTAGCCACGTCCCTGGCTCGTCGACGGCCGCTGAGCGGCGAGTAGAGCCGAGCGGAGCCGAGTAGAACCGAGCGGAGCCGAGCGGAGCCGAAGCGGCCTCGAGCCAATCGCATTGATCCAAAGTCCCACGTCGGTGTCGCGCATACTATACTGTTACTGTTGTACGTCGCGTACAGTCGTGCTCTCGGGCATTTTGGTGGGTTCAATTTGGGACCAAGCGAACCTATTCTGCCACTACGACGTAAGTCCACCATGTTAATTAGCATCAGCTCGATGCACAAACGTGGATAGCAAATCCAAATATTCGGGCTAGGATCTGTGCGTGGATCGTTGCTGTGCATTCGTTTCCTTCAATTTGCTGCACCTCTGTAATTCCAAGATGGCCGCCGAAAGGCCCCTTATGGTGAATCTTCCGCGGTCTCGCACACGCAGATTCCCCGCACGCTTCCTTCCGCTTCGCTCGATCGTCGAGAAGGGCCGGTCGGAATCGACCGGGACTCGTCCCTTATTCGGGTCTCTCTCTTCGACGGCGCACCGAGCCGTTCCTCGTGGAACGTCGACGTGCCGCCGTCATCGATCCCCTAGACTACGAGGCGACATTCACGCCGCAGCGCTAACCCAATTTCACGCCACACTGCCGATCATACATCATCCCGAGCATCGTGTCATCACCTCGTCACGCGCGTCTCTTCCGTTCGCGGCCACCCAAGCATTTTGGCGGGAAGAGCGTCTGAAATCGGGAATAACGTGGAACGTGCGTCTCTATTTAGATTTTGGAGCGAGAAACAGAGAGAGAGAGAGAAAGAAACGTCGCACATCTTTAAAAAAGTATCCGCGTAGTAGACGTTTTCCTTCTTTTTTCCCTCTCTCTTTCTCTTCCCCCTCCTCTCCCCTTCCTTCCCTCGCGAAGCGAAGAGTGGGCTGTAATCTGTACGGTGGTGTCCATGACGCTTTCACGAATGCGACTGCCCACGTTTTGCAGAATTTTAAGAGCCGATGTCCACGTCGTTGTCGAAAAACAGTGTCGTACCGCAAGCATCATCACGCTCCTGGATATCGTCCGTCTTCGATTTCATTTGGGATCAAGTCAATCAAGTGAGCCTGTTTCGCCTCCCGAACGTAAGTACACGCTCGTCGTATATGGGCGATAAGGAAGGGAAGGAAGAAAGAGCTTCCGGTTCTTGTGGGATCCTTCGACACCTCCTTTTACTTCCTGTAAATAGTCTGTTCGATTCGTCTATTCGCGAAAATCGCGTTGCCGTTTACCCGCGCACTCGTCGATTTATCGAGTAACCTTCATCTTGTCGCACCTCATAACTCGTAAACTGCAATCGCATGATACTTATACGCTCGGTTACATCGACAGTGTGGTTTTTAATATTGAAAAATTTTTTTTTTTATATTTTTAAATATTTTTTTTACACCAAGAGAATTTTCTCTTAGAATTTACTCCGAAAATCATGGTAATCGTGGAACAATATGGCATTGGAAGAATTTTATATAAGACTTTCTCTGATTATTTAATATTTATTTATTACAAAAAATATTAATGCATAGTCAAATTAATCGAACATATTTATTTTATATCTTATTGTTGTAGATATTAATTTATTTCTTATTTAGAGAAACTTATTAAATTCTAAAAAATTCTCTCTGTGTAGATTTTAATGAAATACTGTATTAATATATTATATATTGTATTATGTATGTCTATCTTATAATATTAATATGCGATTATTCCTTCAACATATTTAAAAATTTGTAACAGAATGCTTGAAAAAAAAAGGAATTATGCTTTTTATACAGAGATTTATACAATAATCATTTATTTCTTTATCTTAATTGTCTTTATATGCTTTTATACGTATCTTTTTTATTGTCACTTTATTTCCAATAAAAAATAATCGCGTATTAAGTATTAAAACTGACATATACAATAATATAATAGCAGGGAAATTGAACGGAGCAAGAAATCTGAATCAATCATGATTAATGTGCTTTCAGCAATGTTGTATATATTCTCTATAAATTGAATTGCACTCTATATATGAATTAATCCATTTTGTTCAAAGATTCTTGTTCATTCTCTTTCTAAATTTATATTTTCTATCTTTATAATACGCGTAGATAGAGGTCAATTGAATATATTAGTGTGATTGATATAAATTGGAGCAAATATTTCTCAGAATACATGAATGAATGAGATATCGATCCTTTCGCTTCCACGGTTTTCTTCTTTTTTTTTTAAATATTGCTTGCACTTGAAATGAAACAAATATAGAAGAAACTCCAAGATGATATAGAAAGCACTATAGAAACGAATACAATAAAACTTGCAACAAGCGGTAGCATTATATCTTGCTTATGCTAGATATATTCTTCCTATCCTTGTCTAGCTTGTGCACATTTGATCTCTCCTTTCATCTTGGTTTTGTTACATCGTGGGACCTCGATGTAAAGCAGGTAGAAAAAATTTCGTCGGGTTTACTCGACGTTTAAACTATCTATCTATCCAACTCTCTAAAATAACATCGTTCATTATATAATGATGAAAATATGCCTATATCCCCTGTAAAGAATTTAATATTCTTATTCTTCTACACAATTAGAGCTTTTTTGAATAAAATAGATTAATTTTTAATATTGAATGTGTACAGACTGTCGAAAAAATCTTAATAAACAAATGCTAAATATTTATAAAAAATCTATAACATCAAAATGCTTGCTGTATTTATTCAAGTTTATAAACAAAAACATCTTGTTTGTTGCAGATGCCGCGAAGCAGGAGGCGTCATCGCTCTCGTAGCCATTCGAGAACACGTTCACACTCTGTGGGTTCCCCGCAGTATGAGCATAAACGCAGACGTATCGATTATGAGAGTCCACAGAGCAAAGGAACCTATAGGTAAGTTGCTACATTAGTCTTCGAAAGTATATCCCGAGCGTACATTCTTCGACAATGCATAAACGATGCGATATATTTTTGTTCAAGAGAAAGGTAATCCAAAAAATTTACAAACTCGCTTCCAAAATTATTTCTTCATATTACTAAACTCTAATATCAAAGAAATATATTTATTATATATTTATTAGAAATATATTTAATAATATAATATAAACTATAATAAATATATTTTTATTTTTATTTTTGCCGTTAGTCTTATTTTTTGTGAGAATCAAATTAATAATAAATAAAATAGTTTCGGTAAAAAATAAATTAATTAAAGCATCTTCTATAATCTAAGAAAAATTCATACTAAATCCATATACAATGATGTGTAAGAAGAGGAGTAATGTTCCTTTATAACGATTTTTTTAAAAGATATTTTCATAGAATGCGTGTACCCCTCTCTTGCTCCCCGTCGTGTATTGTCAAAGAAAGAAAGTTGCAAGAAAAAGGGGGAGAATGCACGAGAGAGGGAACCAGTAGCTGCAACCAGGCCAGAGCAGCGCGAACGATCTCTCCCTCTCCGGTTCCCACGTTGTTCTAACCGGCAATAGAGCTTCTCCATGAGGTCTTGATGGCTATCAGTTGTGGTCCGTACGTTCGAGCTTCAACAAGTCCAACAGACCGGTCCTTGTTATTTAGAACAGTTCGCGGAGATCTGTACGTGAGTGCCGATGCGAGTTCGTCGGCGATTTCTGAAAAATCAGCCCGCTTCATTTACGTTGAGATAAGAGATCCTGCGTCACTTCGGAGTGTAGATATTTCTAATTACAATTGTGCTAAAATTTTCTTGTCTTGGGAGATAATAGCGACTTTTTCCACAAACACTGAATCAATATTTGCAGCGCTTTAAATTGTTTTTCTTGTTGCACTATTCTCCTCGCGAAAGATTTTTGCATTATCTACTCAATATAACGGGGAAAAATCTCGTCAAAAATATCACAGATGTCTGCTTCCGTTACGCAAAGTTACTTTGCAATGAATCACTCTATGAAACATTTATTTATAGTATTGTAATCTGTTTCTCCGCGTTTTACTTAAGCGAACTTTATTATTGTGGATAATATGAATTTGTGAATTATGTGAGGGACGGAAAAAGGAAGCGAAAATATTCCAAATAATATTAGTTTTCAATCGGAATTCTCCGTCTGTGTCTGCTATTGCAAAAAGAATTGCAACGGTGCATATTGATGACATCACGAACATTAAAGTCTAACGAAACAGTAGCCATATATTGTGCAGATAAGATAAGAGTTTTACATGCGGTTTTTTTTTTCAAAGTAATATTTTCGCCTATATCTACCTGTTTTTTCTCACAGGCAACTCGGTTGTGAAAATTGACACCAATTAGACTCTCTTAGAATATATTCGCTTCGTGGTTCATTAATTATGCATCTTGCGAGTATGCGGGCAGGAATTAATTAAATATTAACCGATTAATTAAAAGGCTTTTTAGACTTCTCTCAATTTAATAGGACCGCTGCTTAATGAACGAGTAGGAGCAATTTCTTCTTGCATTACTTCCTGATCTTCTAGGTCAATGACTGATCGCGATATCGAAACAAGATCTTAAATACATATATGAAATTATCATTCGTCTCGCATCATAATATAATAATAGCAATTCATTGTCCGCGCGAATTCGCTTCCTGCTAAAATTAAAGGCGCCGTCAATCATGTGGAATCGATGGAGGAGATCAATGACGTGTTCGTGACTTCAATGCTGAACACAATAATTCGCTTTTGGATCTGTTTAGTTAGACGATGTAACAAATCCTTTGTAGTGTAGCTGACTTGCAGAGAGTTTTAAAATTAGACAATCACAGTTGCGTCATGATGATATGTAGTAATAGTATATTGTGATTATATTTTGTCGCGAGAATAGTTGAGGTTAAAGGCAACGTAAAGGATGATTCGTTCCAAGCCATCTTTTCTTCCAAGCACGCTTAAAATAATCGGTATAATTTCGCTGGTGAGTGAGATCTCGTGTAAATTGGCGAATGAGCGAATAAATTCTAAGAATTATTCAAATCTTTAATTCTTGTTGAAATTGTTCAGTCTTTTCGTGCTTCGAGATTTCTTTAAAAAAGATGTCTCCGATTGAAGTTTCTTATGCTAATTGTGCCAATTATTGAACGCAGATTGTACGCTGATGTGCATCTGTTTGTGCAACGGTAAACGGTAATTGACGAAGGTTTCTTCATGCTCGGTAAACTGCTCGAAGAAAGTCCATTACGATGAAGTCTCGCACGCGAATTTCCCATCGATGAAAATCATGGTTAGAGATGGCCTTCGGGGCTAACAAGTAATCGAAATACGTGCATCTGCTCCGCGCGGAGAAAATTGCATTTCTGTATGAAACAGAGATTCTGTTAAAAAATCATGGAACCGTTATTTTACAACGCGATTGGTGAACGGAAACTTGCGCTAGAAAAGTTTAAAATCGCTTCACAGTTGAAAAAATTTGTGTAAAAGTTCAAGATAGATGCACATTGTAATTTTACATCTTTTTCAGTTGTTTTAATAATTTAACATTCAAGTTTAATTAATAGCAATATGTAAAATTAACACACGAATGTATTAAATATTTAACACAAAAATTTTAACGAGAACCGCTTTTAACAAAAAAAAAGACCCAAATTTTTCTACTATGTTCTATCATTTACGATTAAAAGAAAAACAATTTCAATTCCTCTCCGAAAATATTTCGCTGCTCGTTTTTTTCGTTCGCAGATTTGTTTAGAGAGAAAACTGATCGTGCTTGAAAATTGGCCAATATCCAAGCTTCGAGAGATCGATGAATCGTTCTCTATTTAATACAATCGCTTTTTGTAGTTAATATTTCGTAATCCCGTGACTTCTCGCTAAGATGTATTATTATCGTAAGAGAGTATAAACGAGCTATTCATCAGCTACGATTTCTTCCGCCGAGATCTCGCTCGTCCTGAGGTCACGCAAGCTTCGACGAGGTCAAGGTGGAGTCTCTCGAGCAGTTCGATATAATTGAAATCGTCATCACATGCAAACGAAAGAAAGGAGGAGAACAGAAGAGTTACGAGTTGACCTTCTCGTGACTCTCACCTTTCAAATTGTTCTTCTTTGCTGCATCAGCTGAGAAGCTTCTCTTTAGAAAATCCAGTTTCCTTCGATTAAACTAGTTTCTTACACTTTACGTAGTGAAAGTGTTTTTTACATCAGGTTTTTCGCGCTTGAAGGCGATAATTACAGATTGCGATACTGTTGTGCATAAAATTCGCATAGATTTCCATCGTTACAATTAGTATAATTACGCCTTTAACTTTCTAACCGCATTACGACAAAACGAAGCATATTACAGATTTTTATGGGGAAATTATTATATATATAAAGATGTGTAATACAAAGCATTTATAAATATACATTTGCTTCTGCTTAGTAAAATATACAAAAAGTTAGAGTAGAATAAAATTTGAGATACAGAAAAAGCAACGTGGTTATATATAAGTATAGATAAAGAAGCACATTTTTAGACAATTTATGGGTACGTAATAATACAAATTTTATTTTAAATAAGAATTTGTTAAAGAAAAAATATTAATTATATTAAATAAGACATTATTTCCACGAGTGAAGCTCTGATATATATTATCTTATATATTACTTTTTTTCTTTATCTATATTCTTAATTATGAATACTTTGAAGTATTTGTAACATAATATTATCGAGCTGATAACGGGCCTATTTAAAACAGCAAAGTGTCTGTCGGTGATGCTATTATCTAAATGGGATCCGGGAAGATTGAACTGTGATAAACACGTATAATGAATATAATTAACTTTATTATTCATTAATTCGTTTGATAAATCGACAATTTTTCTATAAATTTTTAAATAATTAAAGCAATTATTTCTTTAAAACCGAGCATCACGAATCTCCTTAATTGCAATCTAGGTCGCGAAACGAATAAAAATTAAAAGATGCCGATCCTGTACACCGCCTTTGCTTCCTGGATTCCAAGGTATAGTATTATATAAAACAAGCTTGCTATTTTTTCACAAACGAAACAATTTCGTCCGTGTGTAAAGATTTAATTTTCTTAAACATAAAAACTATCTCTCCTCATTTATTAGAATTTCTTATGATACGAGACACATTCTTGTAACTAATTTATTGAAAAAAGTAGCAAAGTATATCTGGAATGAGCAGTGATTAATCATTTTTAACATGTTTCTTTGGACATAATTTTAGTCAGCTGTCTTATAATATATGCTTTTTGCATCGCGACACAAGTGTCTAGTCGTATTTATTTAGAGGTAAAAAGATGATGAATTTTCTCGTGAATTTACTGACCTGCATTCGTAATAAATATGTGAAGAATATACAACTGTTTTCGTTCGGAAAGTATCTTTGTTCTTTTTATACATGTAAACCACACGTGGTGATATTTGCCAAGTCGTAGGTGGTAATAATGTTAAAGGGTGACACAGTATCTCATCTCTTTCATGTCCCATTTAGTTATTCCATATCTTTCACTTGGAGATTTTCGACTTGGACAGTCTCCAAAAGAGACAACCCGGACAGATTCTTTGACGCGTTTTTCGCTTCCATCTTTCATCAACAAAATTTATTGATTAAAGAAATGCTAAGAGGAGAGATAAAGTAGTGTCATTGCTGAGAAATGACGTGTTTCATTGTAAATTTTTATTTGCCAATCGTCTCAGAAAAAAAATTAACATTTGACAGCGTTCACCGAAAACTCTCACGGGCGTAAATCTTTAGACAAGTTCAATGGCTGAAATTCGATTCAGTCGGTTGCTTGACCGTGAACCTATTGTACGGTTGATGCACCATGCAGAACAAAAAAGTGCGAAACACAATGATCGTCTGACGTGTCACTCGAGACGAGTCTTCGGATCCTTTTGCGTGCTTCGGCGACTAATAATCTCAGCTGCTAGCGATATATAGGTATTTAAATTGAAACAATCGTTTCTTCTCCACGCACACACATACTTTCTTGATGGATTAAATTGATCTCTACGTATAAGATTTCAAGACGATCGATTAAAATTCAACGTCGTCCAGACCTCATCTAATTAGAGCTGGACGGTCTCTGTTCCGTTTATGAATCATCACGAATAAATTTTTGTGCGCTTTCTAGTCGCGCTTTAATCAGCTGATACTCTGTATATTTTTACAAAGTTTCGTGAAAGCGCTGGTGAATATTTATAACCGAAGTGATTATTCTTTCGTGAATAATATATTGCATCAATAATTGATACGTCGTAAACTGAAGAGAAAAATAACGAAGTACTTATTGATGATACAAAACTGTTACACGACAATATTCAATGCCATTTATTTTTATTCGAGAGAATCTTAATATTTTAGATTGTAATGTTTCATTTAAGCAGAGATTTATCTTGTGCCGTTTAAAATTATTTTTTTAAAAAGTGTTCTTTCTCTCATTATATTAAGCAAACTGGATAGGCTATTTGAGGAGAGCAAATTAATTGGGTCGTCTCGCACGGCTATATACTCTGATAGAAACACGTTATACGTGACATAAAACAACCTTGATTCCCTCTTAGTTTCGCTCCAGATCGTGTCAAACGTTCAACTTCTACGCCACACATTTTTAAATTAGCTTTGGATAAATATTACAATACATCGTTCATTTTAGTCTTAAAGAACCTGAGACTAGACGATAAAATATATTCCGTTCAATTTAGTTTTAAAGAACCTTTTAGACTAAATCAACTATATTTAAATTTGTCCCTTATATCTACGGCGACCGTATTTTCTAAGAGAAAATAAAAAACAAATAGCCCTTTGCTTCATCATGTTTTTAAAGTTTCAATTCGTGATCAAAGTGGAGATCAACGAACAAAAAAAATGATTGTAACTATCAGAAGTCTACGTTTTTATAATTTAAAACTGATTCGACTATGTTGAAACAAATCCTTGGTTTCTTAAATAGGTTGCGGATAATATATAAAATAAATATGAATATATTAAAATACACGAAATACTATGCACACAAGATTGAGATTTTTGTTTTATCGTAATTTTTATATATTAATTCGAATCTGTGTATTTCAGCGGCGAACGAGTGCTGAGGTCTCGTCAACATGAACGAGGCACCAGCCAGGAACGTCGATACAAACGCAGCCATCGTCGATCACCCAGTAGCGGTCGACAACACGGTCATCGTGATCGTGATCGGGATCGTGTCCACCTGGTTCATCCAACATCGTCCCGTCGTACGCGCCTTCATCGTCACCATGGCTCGTCGTCGGTCAGCCAGGAGCGGCACCGTCATCGATCCCCGTCCACCAGGAGTCAGGTGAGTCCGAGGGACAATATAACACACGTAACGGCATCAGTATTTCGCGCTCTTTTTCGACACCGTATATATATATAATGTACTACGCCGCGTGATGCAACGACCTACAAACAGTTCGAGATATTCGATCATACCCCTAACCCTACGAAAACATACACAATAGCAGACGGCGCTTTTGTACTCTGTCGTACTCTCGTCGATATTACTCGTTATCGGGAAGTTTCATTGAATACCATAGATATTGGCCGGTATATTTATAGTTCGATCTTATATTTAAGACCTTAAATCTGATCGGAGGTTGACTTCAGACCCTTTTCAACCAATCAAATGGCTGCGTAGTTCAGACTTAAGACGATCTTAAATATAAGATCGGAATATGAATACCGGCTATTATTTTTATGTATACGAAAAACTTTTCAAGTTTTATAACATATTTTTTCATTTTTTTTTCAAATATGTATATAGAAAGATTTTCGAAATTATTTATTCATGTGGGGCATATTCTCTTTAAGTGATCTCTTGGAAACTCTCATGGCAAACTCTAATAACGATTGAATCAGATTTATTTTTCTAATTGATATAAGCATGTGTGTGTGTTTTGATTAAACTTTCGTTCTTAGATTTTTATTTTTGAATAATGCAGACTCTTTATGAAGCGATTAAAGCGATTTTATTACTGTAAATGTTGTTCTCGTAAAATTTTGCAGTATAAACTAATTCTCTACGCATGTGTGTGTGTATGATGACCAAACGATGGCAGGCCATGTATGAAAGCGTGAATGTGTGGAGATGAATCGAAATCGTCGAGAATTGACTGCGAAGAATCGATCACTTTTTAAGCTGGTTTCTGGGATAACGGAGATACTAGAGTTCGTGACGTTATATTAAACGTTCGAATTAGTTTTCGATGATCTACTTATCGAGCCTCGGTGCGTAGCGGAGATCCTCCGATATGGAAGCGTGCAGGGAGCGGAGTTAGCGCTCCATCAAAACAGTCCCTGGAAATTCTTACGGCGCAACGAGCACGCGTGTATATCCGAAGCGAATGCCGATGATTCTTCTTTCTTACTTGACGCCGGCTATTTTCGACCGGCGACTATTTTCGAGGCGGACTCGTCACGCAGTTTCGCCGCGGTTTTAGTGCGAGTTTGCGCCAGATGGCCAACGCAACATCATCGCCGTCGTCGTCGTCGTCGTCGGGAAACATTGTACCGGCAGATAAGCCGGTCCAAGGCAACCGCGAAGGCTACGATTCGCGAGCAAGTTCCACGATGAAGGCGAGTACCCTTCGCCTTCGAGTTTCAACCTGAACGCAACAACGCTTGGATGAAGAGTCATCGATATCGGAAAGCATCTTTAGATCTAAATCAAAGAAAGTTCCAGGATCTAGTGTTTCAAGAGCAACGAATTACAGAGAATTGAAGGAATACGTAGAATAGTGTCGATTTCGTATCATCGCTGTGGTTAGAAAAGGCTATCCGCCGACGACCTAGAATTGTTTAACCTGAATTTAGAAATACACGCGTTGCAGTTGGCACAAGATGTACTCGTGAGACGCGGCGCGAGGTGCCCGGGTAAACCATCTCTTTTTCTCTCTCTCTCTCTTTCCTTCTCTCTTTATTCCTTCTTCCTATCAACCTGGATTCTGGAAGTTGGATCGCGTTTGACGGCGACGGTGGCGGCCTGGCCGACCATGGTAGTCTATCATCGGCCGCGTCATCGTCGTCGTCGACCTTCCAGACAGTGACGAATCAGGAAGTAAGTCTGCTGATGCCTTGTGGAAGCGTATCTTGGTGGCCGCGTCACGATTGGGACCGACGTCACGAGTGGCTGCAGCGCAATGTCATCGAGACCACGAGAGAATTCGACGCGAAACTTGACGTCACGCCTGAAACTAACAACACGTCGACTTCCGAGGTAGCATCAACAGAGACCTTCGTATGGCTCCACAACATTCGATGTTAATTATTCACTAGAGTGTGTGTGCGCATTGTCTGCTCGGTGTCTTTACAATCGTACTTATTATCGCTTCAGACTTCTGCTCCAATTCCTCTCCCTGCACATTCAGAGAATTTAACAGCATTAGTTCTCTGGAAATATATTGCTTTTGTATTACTAAAGAAATAATTGGTTAGGATGAAAAGACCCAGATAGCAAGCGTACGTCAGTTTGCTACTTGGAGATTATTAGCAATGTCAGAACACGTGAAAAATTGATTAGTTTAAGTGTTGTTTTTTTTAACTATGAAATATTAAATTCTTATTTTTCGTCAGTTTCAACGTCAAGGCTTTGTCGAAATATTTTTAACAGTTTTGTAACTGTATGGAATGTTGAATGCGTAAATAGTTTGATGAATTAGACTGGTGTTTTCCTCTTCGATGAAAGAGTTAACGTATACAGAACGTACATTTCTGTTGGCCATTCGCCATGCAGGCAACAGCGGTGACGCGATGCTGCGAACCTCCAGCTAGGACTTTTAACATTTGAACACTGCACGCGCTGACGGCGAGTTCTCATCTTGTCTACGCGTGACTATCGTGGCGCACGCGTTTCGGGCTGCCGATTTATATTTGGCATAGCTAGCCCGTTCTCGCGAGGAAGCAACTTGGAGAACGAAGCGAATACTCCAGAGCACGACAAAGGCCTCTTTCCTCTCTCGTTTGCTTTTCTCACCCCGTTTTTAACCCGATAGTATGACCTAACCTTGGTCAATATTTCCTCGGAATAGGGAGCGGGAGAAACATTCGCGTAACTTTCCGCTGCGATGTTGATCGTTCCGTTTTGCTACCGTTATCGCAAGCGACCTAATGGAGGAATGACACTATATGATTCATTGAGTAACACAAAACAGTGATACGATTTATGATTTGTATTCATGTTTTGCATTTGCAATTAGTACGGATAAAAGTTTTATCTTCAGAATTATTCGTGTAATATGAAATGTTAGCAGAAATTTGATATACTAAATTTTTTTCATTTTTATTCTTTTAGATAAAAAAAATACGTGCATATACATGTCTGTAATTTTGAATAGTCCAATTTCTAACGCGAGCCAAATTAATCGGACTCGCTTCGCTAGAAAATATTTTTGAGATCATCTCTGAAACCGATGTGGGCGAGTAGTCCGCCCGAATAAACTGCGTCGCTATTTTGTAAACTGCGTGTATTTATACCGATACTTGGACTTAAAATCTACAACACGCGTACACATGATAGGGCGATATCTTCGACATCGTGACCTTGAAGACGACTCGAATTTTATTAATAGTACTAGAGTCCACGAACCTATCTATCAATCTATTAATTATATCCTCTTAATTTTAGCTAAAAGTTCTAAATTTATAATATTTATCTCGATATTTATATTTTATCCATTTATCTTTAAATTAATTTGGATTTTTTTTAATCAAAATGCTACTCATTTTATATCTTATCTTTGTTTGATGATCTTGATTATTTTTGATGATATTAATATTTTTGTATCGTACCTGATACAGAATTATTTGCATTTGCTTATCATTCTGACACATCAATGACACATCTTTATTGAGAAAAATGCCAACTATCAAGTGTGGCCAATATTAGGCAGACCTACATCGGATTAGCATCGTGGCGCGTTTCGCAATTTCTATGTATGTCAAGGTAAGAAGAGAAGAAACGACGCGATTGATCGTGTGGAAAAGCACTAGTTTTCCCGTAAAATAATCGTAAAAACACTCCTCTTCGCGGACGGAAGAGCGAATCTCTCTTCCCCCTTGATCGTGCATCTGAAAGCACGAGAAGTCGAAGAGGCTTGATCGAAAGTTTGGCGCGTTCCGAATAAGCGCCGAGAGAAAATTTACGTAATACCACCGGTGGTGATCCCTCTCCATCTTCTGTTTCGCCCTCCGTCTTTTTCCTCTTCTTCCCACCTGTACATCTCGCTCTTTGTCTTTCTCTATTTCTGTTTCGCGTCCGTCCCTCTTTCGTTTGCGATCGCGCGTACCAAGTTACGCTAATCGTGCCTCTCTTCGTCGCTCCGTTTTCTGATCGCTTTCGGAGAGTCGCCTCTCGAGAGAGGAGGATGAATCGTTCTCGTCGGAGCGAGCTCACCACCGCTCCCTGATATTTTTAGTGCGACGAGAGAGTATTTGGCGGGGCGCAGCGAGTTCGTCTCCTTCTCGTCGTCGTCGTCGTTGTCGTCGTCGTCGTCGTCGTCGCCATCATCATCGTCATCGTCGTCTTCCTGACCGTCGTCGTGGTCGCAGTTTGGTTGCCTTCCTTCGGCGTGTCGTTCTCTCGCGCGAATCGGCGTCTTCTCGCCTATCCCATAGAGTGATGTATCTGTGTAGAGAATCGTTTCGTCAGCCTCGGTGGTGTTTTCGAGCGGCTGTCGCAGCTGCTCTTCTCGGACGATTCAACCAAAGTTTGCGCTGAGTTCGCTCGTGGAGATCCAGAGACGATCTTTTCGAGTGTAAGGTTCGCAAGACTTCAGTCGTAATTCGCAACTGTTATAAATGTTCATATTCGCACCGCGCGACAACATGTCGACCTCCCGACAGGGCTCACGGCGAAATCGCTACGCGCGCTCGTCCACCACGACGAGCGTGACGCAGATGCTGAGCGACTCCTGCACGAGTCTTCTCCAAAAACTGACCACCCGAGTGCGCGGCACATCTACGCTCAACGATCGCGCTAGATCGCCCCACATCAGCCGATTGGGTAGCACGCGGAACCGCTTGGAGGACAAGTACAACACGATTCTGGAGAGGTATTCCGGCAAGAGACCAGCTGACGATTCGGAGCAGAACGCACGCGATTATTCGCGGAAGGACCGAGATCACAGCTATTATCGTCGGGACGACAGTCCGTTCGTACGCGACGACAAGACCCTGGAGCCCTCGATGAGCCGCACCATCGTCAAAAGTTCTACCAGCGTGCTTCTCAGCGAAAAGGCTTATCCCTACGTGAGTTCCGCGATCAGCAGAGAGCCCAGGCGAGAAAAGACACCTGCCTACGGTCGTGTGGATCGTACGCAGGTCCTGCTCAACTCGGAAGCTTATCGTCGCTATGGCAGACACAAGTCTGGACACACGGAAACGCACAGTCGGAAGGTCAGACCGCATCGAAACGGTAAGAGCGAACAGCTGGATATTCACTCAACGTCTCTGAAATTATCCCGACCGATCAAGATCGAGTCGTTCGTGGACGTTGGGGAAGTTGCGGTGGATCCGGACAGAACGCCGATCGCCAACAGCAACGCGGAGAACAACGAGAGCGTTGCCAGAAATGCCGCGTTGACGACGGAGGACGATCCAACGATCTCGGATAGAGTGGCCAAGCGAAAGGAGATCCAGAGTCTGATCCTGAAGTACGCCGCGATGGAGGATACCTACACTCAATTGGCATCCGCTGGACAAACGGCGAACGTGTGTCCCAGCACGACGGAGCTCATCGCCAGCAAGTACAGGAAGAGCAATCATTGTAACAATCAGAAGGACCACGCGTCCAAGAACGCGATAGCGTCGAACGCGATTAGCGAGGTGGACGCGATCGTAAGTTGTCGAACCTAACCACGTGATCCGGGGGGTTTCCGTCTCGTTTTGAGCAGAGCGTGTCCGTTGCCACTGTTTTGCCTTTCTCGTCTATATGCGTGTGTGTGTGTGTGTGTATGTTTAAGTATGCAAAAGTACAAACTTTTACCTATCACTTCTCGCTTGTCGTTGAACAGACTATTAACTATAACAGCCATGCCTCTTCGATAAGCCAAGAAACACTGCACGCTTGCCAATGTTTGCCATGAGAGTACCTTGAAATCTCTGGGACACTTGCCCGATCTATCTTATCAACGTAATAATTCCGAGCGCGATACAATCGATTCTCTCTGTTGTCGATTCGAGTCACGTTTCATAGATATGCATATTTGCAAATATTTATATAGAGACTCGATTCACTCATCTCAGAGTTTAATAGATCGGGCAACGTTTCCTCTCAACACGATGACTCGATATCCAAAACTGATGCTGACGCGCGCGTTTGTACTAATCGGAAAGTTAGACTTTAAGCATGATTCTGAAATTTATCCATTTATTTCGATGATTGACGTGTCCAAGACTACGAGAGAGTACAGGGGTCTGCTTCTTTGTTTCGGATACCTTTTGTTTTTATTCTACCATAACTAGTAGAAAACGGCTAGCTGGCTCTAGCGATTCGGTACGCGCGTGTTTGTGCTTTCGACAAGGTAGGGTCGAAAGACCGATCGCAAACACTCGATCACCCGGCAACGGTCGCGGCCCATGATAATGAGGATCGAGAAAACAATCTAGACAATCTAAAGCTAAAATCTAAATCGATCGTCGTGGAGCGACCGTTCGCCGAACGAGCACGTAAGTACTTGATTGACGGAGTTTCTGTCTTTCTCTATCGAGCAATTAACAAATTTAATAAAGCTATATATATATATACCATCTCCGAACGTGTTAGATGAAAGGTAACGTGTGTCACGAGCACTTCGAAGAAGCTGTCCAGTCTCGTTCGTGTAAATTTGCCTTTTTTTTCTCTTTTTCATTTTTTTTTCGTTTTTCTTTTTTTGTCATATCTTTATTTATCCTCCGCCAAGATTGGGTAAACGTTTGGAGAACAATTCGTTCGCCGATGCATTTTATATTATATATATATTTAATCATTGAAGCCGCCGTGTTTATCTTACCGCGAATTGTATGTACATAACGCACATGATTCTATCTCTGCTTTTCTCTATCTGTCTACATATATACTTAATACATATATTTAAGAATGTGCATTCGTGGTCGTACGAAGTGCTCTGGCCTGTGTTGAGACGGCTCCTTCAAAAGGCACGCATATACCAGGTCTAACACGAGTATATAACGTAAGAGTAAGATAGGCGAGTGAAAATTTAAAGAAAAAAAAACAAGTAATTAAAATAGGAAAACAACTACCCCGTTAAAAAACTAATGCAAAAAAACGCATAAAATACTGAAAAAAAAACGAAAAAAAAGAATACATAATTATATGCGCTTTGTGCCGATGGTAAATTCGTAACCGCAACTTTCTGACTTGGCAAACCATTTTGCCCTCTCCCCTTTCTCTCTGATTGTTGGGTTACCATCTCCGTTGTAATGGAATGGAATGGAACGGAAACACACGGAATGGATATGGCACGCACGACGGACAATCGGTCTCTCTCACGGGGGTGTCTCGGACTCGGGTGGCGTCTCTTTCTCTTTCTCTCTCTGACAATGACGGCGGGTGATGATGATCATGATGATGATGATGATGATGATGATGATCGTGATGATGATGATGATGACGACGACAACAACCGCGCGAATGACGATGTTATCCTCAACCCTCCTCTACCTCCCACCGACACACTCGTACGTTCGTCCCGTGCTTACACACGTGTTCTCTGCCGCGTGTTACACGGGTCGTCTCGCCGCCGGGATTCCGCGGTGGTGGGTGGCGGTGACGGTGGATGATCGGGTGATGTCCTCTTGACGACGTGGACTTGGATACCATCTTCGGCCTTCCTTCGTCTACCTCTGGACTCTGGATGATGATGCGACTCCATCGACGGCGACCATCTACGACCACCACGTGTACCGAATGTCGGGGCGACGCGAACACGGGGGTACTGAATTGGGTCCACTCACTTGGGATCGCACGATACCGATAACGCCGGCCCGAATAGAGCCCACGACCGCCCTCCGTCGAGGACGACGAAGACGGCCACCTTGTATACCAATCCGGCGACATCCTGGCAAATAGATGTTCGTGATTATAATACACTCATTGTAGTAGATTTAAGCGAGTCTCAGGTCGATTATAACTGATCGATCGGTATCTACGGTCTGCCCCTACTCTGTCTCTCTTTCTCTTTTCTCTCTTTTTCTCTCTTTCTCTTTCACTCTTTCTCTATCTTTCTCTCTCTCTCTCTCTCTCTCTTTCTCTCTTTCATTTCTTCCCGCCTAAACTATCTAGGCATTATATATACTATATTAAACAATATCTACACCACAACAAAAGTAACACAATTTACGCGTTAATCACATTGTAATGTTCTCGCTGTTTAGTGTACGCGTATACGCGCATATATATAGATATATGCTGCATATATTTAGTGGAGAACATTAACTCGCGTACTAATATATCTATATATTTATATAGACACGATTAAGCGCGATTTTCTCTCTGACTAGATCGAAAAGATATTCTACCCTGTCGATTTTTTCGGATCACTTTTTCCGCTAACGCGGGATACGCGAAAAGAGCAAAAAATAGCCTCTCTCTTTTTGTCTATCTACCTTACCTATAACGATTTATTTCAGAATGATAAGTAACGTGCATATATAGTCACCACGTTTCTCGATAGCACGAAATAGAGAAAGACTCGTCAGCTCGACGACGATTATCGGGAAATAGCTGCAAAAAAAGATTCCTTCTCGTTCCTTTCGTTGACGAATTGCATCATCTCGCGGTTCCCTCAAGCGAGAGTCTAATTCGGAGACAGAGAGTCGGAGGAAGGGAGCAGAGATAATTAAAAAAGAAAAAGAAAGAATGCTTGCGCTATCTCCTCGATACATCCTCTTCGGGATGACGTGTTTCTCGTTCTTATAATACTCCGAGGACATCCGGCATTCACTTTCGCGTTCTGGAATGCGGTCTCGTTTCCCTCGAGACCGTCTCTTTAATTAATTAATTAATTAATTGACACGCGTCGCGAACAATGAAAACGAAACGACTTGTCCTCCATCTCCATCGACTAGTGAATGCCGAGAATGTTCGTCGAAGCTGTCAGGCTGCTATCTATCCCCTTCAATCATGGGGCTTTTTAGGCGAGCAGCATTCCGATCGATATTTTTTAAAAAAACTACGATATCATTCTTCGTTTATTCATTATTCCGTTTATCACCGTTTAAACCGCGATACATACACGATTATAAATACATAACGCACTGATCGGCTAAGCGCCCGCGCGGAGGAGTCTCACCAGCGTTTCTTTTTCTCTTTTTTTCTGTCTTTTTTTTTCTTTAAACGCGACGATTTTTCCCGAAGCGGGAAGAGCCTTGTTGCTCTCCAAAGAGCGAGAAGGTGTCCCTTAACCGGTCAACGCCGGACGAGAACTCTCCGCGATGGTCGCGAGGCCTGTATCCGCCGGGCATTTACCCTGGTTTTTGCATTACAGATAAAGTACTGGCCACCCTAGGAGAGGGTACTTTTGGAAAAGTTGTCAAGGTTAAGGACTTGCAAATGTAAGTGCCAGTTCAGCTTTTAAGTACGTAAGATATAGTCTGTCCTCGCGTGCGTCTATCCGCACACATTCTACGTCTAGTTCGACCGTTTATTTATTTCCATACTCTACTTCTCCTTCTCTCTCTCTGTTTCTCTCTCTCTCTCTTTCCGCGCGTCATCTCGTTTCATTTTGCTGAGGAAAATCTTTCAAACGCGCGTGTTACGACTCGTCGCGCGAGTGTTGCCGGCGGTATGAGAGCAGAAATAGCTATCCGCCACTGTCACACAAAATGACGCGCGAGTGGTCGCAATAATAGGATGGCCTTGCACTTTGTTTTACGAGCCGAGCGCGTTTCACGAATTAGATCTCTCTTTAGTGGAATATGTAAAATTACGGGCAAAGTGCCTGGATCGTTGCAAATATTTTATCCACACGCTTTTACCCTCATGGGATGCTGGATTTGAAACGATGACGACACGCATACATTATTCAGATATCATGATCATCTTGTGATAAATATTCTAGGGATCACGTGATGGCTCTAAAGATCATTAAGAACGTGGAGAAGTACAGAGAGGCGGCAAAGTTGGAGATAAACGCCCTTGAGAAGATTGCCGTCAAGGATCCGGAAGGCCAACAGTTGGTATCTTTATCGTCTTTGCGAGTAGTTTTGGTGGAAAGAAAGTTACAGGCTACTTCCTTTTTGTCTGTTAAATCTACACAAGCGAAAGAATATTTTTTTATCATTTAAATTTTGTAAATACGAATTATATAAGGTGGTGATAATTGTCGATAGACAACTAATTATCGATTATTTTAGCCTGTGCGTAAAGATGCTCGACTGGTTCAATTACCACGGACATATGTGCATCGCGTTCGAAATGCTGGGTCTGAGCGTTTTCGACTTTTTGGTAAGTATCTACTTCCTGGCACCGACCCTGAAGTTTGCGAACGAATTCGAGATTTCTGACAAAATTATATCTGTGTTACAGAGGGACAACAGCTATCAACCGTATCCATTGGAGCACGTTAGGCACATGGGTTATCAGCTCTGTTACGCCGTCAAGTTTTTGCACGACAACAAACTTACGCACACGGATCTCAAGCCTGAGAATATCCTATTCGTCGACTCGGATTACGAGAGTTCATATAATAGTAAAAAGGTGTGCTATTGGTCGATAACGATTTAAATTATTATCGAATGGTCGAACCCCAAAATTTGGCCTTTAGAATAAGCTTTCATTCTAAAGTGTTTCAAAAAAGCTCTTTCTTTTCAAGCGGAGAGACACGAGACGCGTGAAACGAACCGACATCAGGCTCATCGATTTTGGTAGCGCTACCTTCGATCATGAACACCATAGTACGATTGTAAGCACGAGACATTACAGAGCACCTGAAGTAATTCTAGGTAAGTGTAATCTCTTTTTTAATATTCTTTAGATTCAAAATGTACGGTATATATGAATATATATTATCAATCTTTCTGTATTTCACAGAATTGGGTTGGTCTCAACCGTGTGACGTCTGGTCCATTGGCTGCATCTTGTTCGAGTTATACCTGGGCATTACGTTATTTCAGACGCACGATAATCGCGAGCATTTGGCGATGATGGAACGCATACTCGGCGTGATACCGAGTCGCATGGCTCGCAAGACCAAAACTAAGTACTTTTATCATGGCAAATTGGATTGGGACGACAAGAGCTCGGCCGGTAGATACGTTCGAGATAACTGCAAACCATTGCACGTTAGTATTTTGATTATGCTTTCAATTAAGGATTAAAATCGAATTTGTAAGATTGAAATTTTATCAATGAATATGAACATTTATTAAATTAGCGATCAACTAATTGTTTTTTTGTATTAATATATAATTTAACAGAATAATATCGTAAAACGATATATTATTTTTGTTGTAGCGTTACATGCTGTCCGACGACGAGGAGCATCGCCATTTATTCAATCTTATTCAGAAAATGCTTGAGTACGAACCTTCGCAGCGCCTCACTCTGAAGGATGCATTGACGCATCCATTTTTCGACGCTCTACCGGCTTCTCAGAGATTGCCCGATCCACGGGCAGCCGGTGACTCTCAACAGTCCCACGAACGATCACACTCACTCTCTCGATGAAGTTAGGAAAGGGACCGACCTCCGTGCTGGACAGACACTCCGCTTTCAACGACACTACTGCCCTACGTCTTTGTTTTGGTATCATTAGTTTTCATGAAAACATGTCTCTTTCGTAGCAACGAAACCCGATGACGTGAAACGAGTCGCGAGCAAAATTGAACTTGCTAAAGGCTAAATAGCGTGCATGTGTGTGTGTGTGTGTGTGTGCGCGCGTGTATGCATGCGTGCATGTATAGATACCGATCATTGGGTTTTTCACAGTTTTGGATTCCCGCACTCGATGTAACTTGAATCTATATGTAGGGAAGACGGTAGTGCCCGGTGAAGCTTGGACTTGATTATTCGAGTGCATTCGACGACGCACGATCAGATTACTTTTCGTCGTTGATGAGTATCGTTTATTTCTATCACGATTATCGATCATCGAAACGGCGACACGCGGTCCCCGTTACTGGCGCGGATAGGCCAGTGTGTCTGCTCAGTGTAGCGTAACAGAGTCCCACGATTGTAAGCAATTTTTTTAAATGCTCTTCTGTACATTTGTGTCCCTTAAATTTATTACCATGTTAATATGCGACTAAAATAACGCAAAGTTTGGAGTTATCAAAGATCACCTTTGGGTCCGAAGTTTATAATATATTATTCGTTATAAATTGACGATCACGGACGTGTTCTAGCCGTGAGCAACGGACTATAGCGATATAGCAAAGATAGTTTTACGCGACAGTAAAGTTGATTGGAATCGAGAGAAAGCGAACGAGCGAACGAGAGAGGGAGTGTACGAATAACAATCACCAATTTCATCGTTGTGAATTACATGCATCTTAAAGCATAGAAATATACATAATTATGTCTTAGAGACTATTCTGTCAACAATTCTTTTTTTTTGTATTTGCATATGATGAAAGTCACTTGCAAGTTTCTGATGAACCATGAGGAATTCTTCGCGACATATTTGTGCGATTTATTATGTTATAATCTTTGGATTTTCGGCCTAAAAAAACTAAATTTTATTAATTTTTTAAATATTTTATTATAATTATATTCAAATGAAAATTTATAGTTAAATCGAAAAACGTATATTGTAAATATTATATAGAAACATTAATGTTTCTTGCGCACGCGAAGGTCATCCCGTTCTCACTTTTTTCGTCACGTTTGATTTGCACAACTCGTGTCACCCGTATAAGTTTTTTTGTTTGACCTTAGTTATACTATATCTGCGAAATGAAGGATATTATATACTTGCTGCTCGTGTTTAAATGGGGGATGTCTACTTCTGCAAAACAAGCGATATTCCGAGTAGCAATAAATACACTTCTTTCAAACCAGCGTCGATATTTTATTTGTTCAACCAGCAAATCAACTCTTATACATCTTGTACATTTATACCTTTAAATAATGTTGCTTCACTTTTTAAAACTCGAGTTTATCGTTGCGACTTTTGCGTAACTTTTTTTTGTTATAAATTAATAATATATTCTACTAGTACGCGATACTTGAAATAAAATAAGCCCGATCAACAGGCTTTAGGGACACAAGTAGAATTCGTTTCCCTGGGAACGTTTGTGTGAAGTCTTTTTCGTGGACCCAAAGTAATCGGTGTGTAAAAAATAAATCTTCATCCAATTAACGAAGGTTTATAGCTTAGGCCACGAATAAACTGGTGGTACAGACGATTTATAGCTCGTATCGTACAATTGTGCCTTGATGAAGCTCTCGCAATCTTTAGGCTGCGGATGGACGGACGCGATGCCTAAAAAAAGAAGATAAATTTACATATATAACGCATATACGCTAACATTTGTACAACAGTATTTCTACTCACAGTTATCGTAGGCATATTTCATGAGCGCGCACGCTATGTTCAACGAACATTGCTGTATGTCATTCAGCGGCGGATAAAGAGTTCCATTGTCCAGGTCCGTTTGCGTTACCATTTCGGCAAGAGTCGACGCGGCGATGAGGAAGGTTTCTTCGGGAATGGTGCGCATACCGGCGCATATCACGGCCAGCGCGATTCCAGGGAAGATGTAACTGTTGTTACCCTGACCGGGATGGAAGGTCTTATTGTTGTACGTCACCGGCGCGAAAGGCGAGCCACTCGCAAATATGCATCTCCCCTATTAATTCAAACAGTTAATTCAATGTCCAGGAATACTGCTAAAAATTACATATTTTTGAGATTTGCATATATATTTTAAGGATCTCATTTTTGCTTTTATTACAATCATCAAATTATAATTAAAATATACCAACTCTATATTTCTCCTGTATTGAATATGTATAATTCATCTATGATACTCGAGACGAAAGAACTTTAGATATATTTTATGATTCCATATTGAATAATTGCTTTTGACGTAAGAATTTAATACGACTGTGTTCCTTAGAGATTAGAAAGCTTGATGAAAATTGCAGAAAACAGGTTCCTGGACGAGAATATATATACGTAATCTATTCTCACCTCCGTAGCAATGTACGCTTCTTCAGCAGTACATTCCGCCTTGCTCGTTGGATTACTCAGAGCGAAGATGATGGGGGTTTCGTTGTTTCGTGCCATCTCCCTCAATATTTCCTCCGTGAAAGCACCCCGGACAGCAGCTGCGCCGATGAGAACCGACGGTTTGGCAGCCTTGACAACGTCCAACAGGGTGTCGATTGGTTGATCGTCACGAGCAAAATGCAATTTATGCTCCGTCAGTCCGCCCTTTGGACGATCTTTCACCAGGAGTCCTTTAGAGTCCACCATCCAGATTTTACTCTTAGCTTCCTCCTCGGTCACTCCTTCCTTCAGCATCGCCATGACGCACAATGCTGCAATACCTAATGACGCCTGCGAATAGTTTGTTTATGACTCACACATATTTCTCTCGATTCATTTTATAATGACTTAAAAAAAAGACTTGCACGCGCACCTCTCCGGCACCCTGAAACACGATCGTGTTCTCCGAGAGTTTTGTTTGCGTGACACGGAGCGACGCCAATAATCCAGCGACTGCGACAGAAGCGGTGCCCTGGATATCGTCGTTGAAGGTACAATAATCATTGCGATATTTCTGGAGCAGTCTGAACGCGTTAGCGTTCCCAAAGTCCTCGAACTGGATCAACGTGTTTGGACCGTATCGTCTCACGACAGACTCCATGAATTCGTCCAGGAAGTCGTCGTATTCTTGTCCGGTGACGCGTCTGTGTCTATGACCAATATACAGAGGATCGTCCAGTAACGACTGCAAAAAAAGGGAATGCATTTTTTAAATGAAAAATCACAAAGAGAGTCATTGATGAAGGACAACCAGATGAAGAGTCGTTTGGTGTTAAAAAGTGAGCGTATTTTCGCGCACCTGAGTATTAGTACCAACGTCCAGGGTAATAGGCAGACACTGATGAGGTTTGATGCCAGCCAATGCGGTGTACAATGACAGTTTCCCAATTGGGATACCCATCCCATGTGCACCCAGATCACCCAATCCCAGTATTCTCTCGCCGTCCGTGACGACGATCGCTCGTATGTCGTGTTCGGGCCAGTTTTTCAGAACATCGTAGACGTGACCTCGATCGTGGATGCTCACGAAGAGACCACGGGGCCTGCGATAGATCAGACCGAACTTCTGACAGGCTAGACCTACAGTTGGCGTGTACACCAGGGGCATCATTTTACCTACGTCCTCTGCCAACAAACGGTAGAAGAGTTTCTCGTTTCTGTCCTAGGAGGAACAAGACTCTATGTAAGAATCAACGTGAGAGAAGTGTACAAGAAGGAAAGCCTGATTAAGCCGAAGACCGGGAGATCCATAATAGATCTCCGATCCGAAGCGGTACAGTCGCCGCGTTTGTTTCATCGGTATGTACCAGTAGGCCTATGAGATATATGTATTTCGAGAGATCGTCCGTGTAACGTTCCAGATTGAGACGACAGAGCTCCAGCTGCTCATCTTGGCTTTTCACAGCTGCCGGTAGAAGACCATGTATACCAAGCATCTGTCTTTCCTCGATGGTGAACGCCATACCCTGAAACGAGACGCAGTTATTTAATTGTGCAATTAGGTTCTTACGACTCCTGGCCAACCAAGTTGGAATTGTGACGTCAGAGACGAGAAACCATACTAAAAATTCTTAAATACCATTTCGAAACAACACTTCAGATGGCTTCAGCACACTCTTGAAATACCTCGAAAAGTATACCCTTTATAGTCAATTAACAACTGCAAAATGACTATATAAGCCATCTGAAAGTGTTTCATTAAGATATCTTTCTTAAAAATGGCATCTAATAATTTTTGTATGCTTTTTCGCTTCTGATATCACAATCTAATGGCTGCGATAAGGATCCAGGAGTCTTATGTCGTGGAAAAAAATTTTAAATCGAATGTCATTTATATTTTTACTTGTACTAATCTTTTGCTTGTTTTGAGACTTGAGGAAAAAATTAAATCGAATCCTGGTATCTCGAACATATTAAATATATATTTCAATTTATTTGATCTCGTGTTTCTATCATCAGAGTATATTTTTGCGAAAGATAGCATTTAATATGCTGACACACGTGACATGAACATGTCATTATCGTTAATTTCTTCTCGCGAATCAGAAAGATTAGAAAATTCTTTACGAATTAATTCAGTCTGAGAGGCAAATTTGTTTTGCGATATCTTTAAGTCTGACTTTTTGTGCCCCGATAGCATCGACTCTGGCCGCAATTAAAAGGATGTGCTGATTATGCAACTAGCGTGGGTGAAAGGTGATCTGCTGATCGTGGTGCTACCTCGATTTTTGCCAACTGGATTGGCCAATGTGCATGCGTGTGTCACGATAGAATCCAGTGAAGATGGAAATTATTTAGGTACCTATATATGTACACGAAAGATAGAGAACCTCGTATGATCTACATTCACTTGCAAGGATACTAACTTTCAAAATGCCTGTGGCAACATCATAGTTACACATCTAATCGAATCTTGCACAGATGATGTTATGCTAGAATAAATTGAATTTTGCAAAACTGGAGAAGAAAATTTATTATACAATATTTGTAAAATGACATAATATTACTTATATTTCTTTTTTATTCGTATAATTGAACTATGAATATAATATGTACTCTCAACGGATGATGATGTAATTATATCTTAGAGATATTTCTCCTTCAAAGCGAATGTTAAGCTGTGCCAAATAATCTTGAAACTATCGATCAATCAAACGGTTACTGTCCACGCAACTGTTACAATTATTATTCCGTCATTGAAATTTAACAAATGCTCACATTTCGAACGCAAAGATTCCTATTCTAGCACAAATGCTGATTGTCAGTTCTATCATTAATGAGGGGAATATATTAGAAAATCATCATTATAAATAATTGCTACAAAATTAAAAATTAAAAAAAAACGATATATATATAATTTTTAATTGTATATTTAGAACAATATTTTTCCAAACTTAATTACGAATATAATATACGAGAAACTCCGCGAAATCGTATAAATCGTGCGATGATGCAATGAGTGTTATAGTGAAACATCGACTTTGAAAACGAACGTAATTTGCAAGTTATCAGGTCGACTTATCTGACTGCGGTTGATGAACCGGCGGTGATTCCATTATTTTCAACCACGGGAAAAGTTCAACTGAGTTTATGTAGATATTATTCGTGCGAGAAGTGATAAAGCAAACCGCATCGATATCTTGTCCCCACAATCTTTTCCTTTAAATTATTTTTTTTTGTGGTATGATAAATCCACAAAAAAATAAAGAAGTAGTCGAATATATTTCTGTGACAAAAGATTTTTTTTTATCAAATATATTGTTAAATTAATTTCGTATATTAATATTATAAGACACACTTTAAAACAATTATCACTAATTGATTCTTTCTATGACTGATTTGCAGCTGCATACATTTAATACATATATTGATATCATCAACAATTATTGACTGTTTTTCACTGATAACATATTAATTCAATTTAAAAGAATAAAGATATTCCTCGCGCTTTTTATCATTTATATATAGATTCTAAATTATTTCAAAATCATATATACATATTTTCTGTTAATTAAAACTGTTGGTCATTAAAATGCAATTAGTTTAAAGACAAAATACTTTAAAAATATATTTGTATATGCGCCTGAATTATTTGGATATAAAAAAATGAGAAAAATGATTTTTATGCACATATTTTGGAAATGTTCAGGAAAAACCTTGCAATTTTTTCTTTGCACATCCGAATGTATATATTTATACTCTGTTACTTTTGTTCTCGATAACAATAATGCATTGTCGTATAGATAGCTTAAGGTGTGCGATAACTTATCGCGAAACAATAATAGTAATACCCTCGTTCTCGTTACATAAGATCGACCTTGGACGAATAAGATCTCTAGAGATATTTTTTGCGAGAAATATAAGGTATTTAATTTTTTAAATGCTCCTCTCAATGTGTTGCATGAAACACACGCATTACTGTCTTTGAATTCTCTCGATATTTTTTACCACGTATAAGCTGGATAAAACAATAGCATTGTCAGCTTTCGATAAGTATTTTTTTCTGAAATGACTCTGGTCGAACCACTAAGGCGATCCAAATTAATCTAATTCAAAGGAGAGGTCAGCGTTCGCGAGTCTGTATTTTTCCACTATATATAAGTGTGAAAGAATTCGTCTCTTTCTGTCTATTAACACATACCTTAAAAGGAAGACCAACTAAAATTTTACTAATATATTTTATTTCTAAACAAAATTATTGTTGTGCTATTTTGTTTTAATTTTGACTGAGAGAAAAATTTTTTAATTTTATATATATATATATATATATATATATTTACTAACATAAAAAATGTTTTCTCCTAACATAATATAATTAAATGAATTGTGAAACACACTTAAAGTTTATATTTATTTAATGCTAATTTGCATGCTAATTTACGTTGTTTCTTTAATAGATACAATCATTGTTTATCTATATGAGTGTGTTAATAATGCTGACAAGGCTGTTTGCGGAAATGAGATTTGGTATTTTCTCAGACGTATGCGATCATTAAATAAAGTAATAATTATCGCTTTCAAATTATACACTCATCATGTTTATACATAACTAAAAATATATTATTTTTTTATATGTTTACAACTTGACACTATATCTGTAACTCTTAATTTTCACCATCATAATGGATGGTTATTATTATATACAATTAATTTGATTAATTATTGAAATCTGGAATTAAAAGACAAGATAAAGAATAAAAATCAAGTTCTATGATTAAAATTAATTGACATTTAGACACCAAACCAGTTATGCAAGAGTTAAAATTCCAGCTCTTACTCTTCAGCAATAGGCAATGAACAAAACTTAAAATAAAATTAAAGAAATAATATAATACAACATTGATATATCTTTGATCAAGAAGCGTCGGTTTAAAAAGAAGAAGATCTAATAATTATGATAAAAAGAGAAAAATGATAAATTTGAAGAAGAGGAAAGGTGTAACGCGACATCGCGAAATATCGGTGCAAAATGAAAAATACGAGGATGTACCCTTCCATCCAGAGCGAGCAGAGTCTCGGGAATGCGCTTGGCGCGATTCCGATCCGGGACGAGAGTCCACCAATCGGTCTCCATTTATCTCCGGCGCGCACAGTCACCCGATCACTTTTTTTCTCAATCACGCGAGATTTTCGCATCCCGCGACAAAACAACCGACCGTGGAAACGGTTGCCGGGGTTCTTGACTCCCGTGTGACGGCGACCCTATGCACGGATCGATATACGGCACCCTATTCTTGATTTCTTGAATATAAAGTGACTCTCTCTCCATGACCTACCGCAAGGATCGCGTCGAAACGAGACCGACTTTGAACAGAAATGTTTTGCGCATACGATATGAAGATATTATTAAGCAACTAAATTTTATTTCTCTCGACTCTTACGCTCTGTAATCTTGTTGCGCAAATGAAAATTAAGTTAATTTTGCAAATAATTACAAAGTTACTTCACACATAAATGGTTTCGTGAAAAAATTTAAATGTAGTCTCTCGTAATTTTTGAAAGCTACAATTGAAAACATTATACTCTTTTATATGAAATCTGACAACAAATGATTAATTTTTTTAAAATCAGTTTTAAAAATAAAATATTAAATATTTATCTGTTTTGGCAAAGAGATCAAAGTGTCTATCATTTTATTTTTATTCGAAAATAACAAAAACTCATTTTCAAGTTTAGACTTTGTCTAAATGATTTCGAAGAGAAAATTTAAAGGAACTTTAAAGAAATTTAAAGGGACTTTAAAGAAATTTAAAGGGACTTTAAAATAAATTTAAAGTAACTTTAAAGAAAACTTAAAGGAACTTTAAAGAAATTTAAAGTAACTTTAAAGAAAACTTAAAGGAACTTTAAAAGAACTTTAAAGGAACTTTAAAAGAAAATTTTAAGGAACTTCAGGAACGTATTAAGTTACGATGAAGGACGCTCATCAACTATACATGTATCGAGCTCTGAGATTGCGCAAGCGTGGAAAGACATTACCACGAGTTAGTTTGCAAAGTCATTTTGCATTTTATTGTCGAACTCAACATATTTGCGTCATAAGATATTATTATCATTTAAGTTAAACTTCCCGCGAAACATTTTCTTGGTATAAATTATCGTACGGTTGCACGTATTTTGCGAAGCGCAGTGGACAGTGTGCTGACAATCATGTCGTAACGATTGCATCAATATTTGTGTTTTAATAACGCTTTAAAATGATCTGGATGAGTTTTTTCTGAGAGAAAGAAAGAGTGCAATATCGCGAACAAAGTTTTGTACTAGCTAATAAAAAATATCCGTAATTTCTTCTTTTAACTTTTTTACATTTTCGACTGGGCGAATGAATCAATGAATGATGAATCAATATTTTACGAAGTGATGACATATATGTTTCGTTAATCAAAAGGGATGATCCGCTTATATCGAAGATAAAAAGATATCGACATTATTTTTCTCTCTCTCTCTCTCCGGAAAAATTCTATAATTTGTTTCTGTTATTTTTATAAAAATTAAAAACATTCATCTTTTTTCAATTAACCTTTGCAATAACAATTTTTCCACCGCGCTAATTCCAAAAGCCTTATTTAAAACAGCATCGTTGGCCGCTCGTACATAAATAATGATGCGAATAATAAACGTGACGAATAGCAATTATCTCGGGGACTATACAGCAAAAGCATTTATTATGCGATACACAATCACACACCTTGTTCAACTGCGGGTCCCTGATATGGTCGAGGCCGCGCAAAAGACCGGCGCAGAACGAGTCGCCGCTTCCTCGTTGGCCCAGCTGATCGCGCTCCACGCTCGACATGCTTGACGTTTTGCTCTTGCTGCAGTCGGAACGACTACTGCTTTGGTTCCTGCGAACGAATGCCAGATATCTCTGACTGTGAGAGAATACCGTCGGACGCATACACACGCAACGCAGACACCGTCGTCGTTGGTAGGATAGAGAACGCGACAGTGACGTGATGTGTGTGCGTCGGCGTGATCAAAGAGCATGAGGGAAAATAAAGAGCACTACCGTACCTGCTAAAGGCGTCTATCTTTTTTTCTTTAATATGATTCATGTTTTTCATTCTTACGTATTTTAAATATTTATTTCTTATTTCAACTTTATGCTGATAATTATTTCTACATTACGAATTAGTTTTTGTTTGACTGATAATGAAAAAAATATATATTATATTCTGAACTTAATCAAAAACTTATAAACCTTTTCTTTGTTTCATAAGACAATATATTTCAATGTATATTTTATATTTTAATTAATATGTATGTATATATATATATATATATATATATATATATATATATTTCAACTTAATTAATATTTTTGACAGAAATCAGCTGATTTCTGTCAAAAAATATTAATCAGAATAATATAATATAACATATTGTAATACCTTATTGTAATTATAATATATTTAAATATATTACTATATTTTATTTTTTTAACATTATTTTAAAGTATAATTAGTATATTAACGTTTTATTAATATATTTCTTGATAGAAAGCAACTGATTATAAAAGCATTAATTTATCAGTTAAATTTTGAAATTTTTATAAATTAAAATAATAATATATTTTAAATAATATGCTATAATACTTTAAACTCATTTAATCTTTTTGACAGTGATCAGCTGATTTCTGTCAAAAAATATTATCCGAGTTTAAATTATTATAACATTACTTAAAACATTATTATTTTAATTCTTATAATATAAAATATAATACTTATAATAAAAGTTTTAATTAAATACACACACATACACATGTGTATATATACGCACATCATTTAAGTTGCACGCATTCTATTTTTCTTCTTTTTATTTCAACAATAAAAATGTATTCATATTTGTATATATAATATTATATAATATTATGTGTAATATTGTATATCTATTACTTAATTATTAATCGGTAAATATAGATTGCATCGAGTACCTATAAATACGTGTCTGTAAAGAGGCATAGTTCAGCGCACGCGCGTTCATCGCGCGATCGCGCGTGTTGTGCATCCATCGACTAATGAACATCTTTAATCAATGATAAAAAATGTTGCACAGAAATCAATTCTACAATTGTAGAAACCCATTAGTCTGTCAGAACAAAGTTCAATAAAATTCCAATCGCATTTTTGCTCTCTCCCTTTATAACGAGATTAAAGTTTTAATCAAATTACTTAACTCAATGACTGTGCATTTACTATCCCAGTTAGTTGCAAAATTATTGAAGCATTATTTCATACTATATGCATAAATATATGTTACATATATATATATTTTTTGTAGTTATACAAAATGTAAAAAAACTGAGAAAGCATGAAATATTATTCAGGAAAAGTTATAAATAAATAAATTATTATCCTAAATAATAAATCTAAATGTATATTTTTTTATTTAATATATTTTCTTCTATACCTAAACTGTTCATTATATTTCCAAAATTAATGAGTAATTAATAAATAAATGTTTATCTATGTACATAAATTATAAAATAAATATACACATAATTCCTTTAATAAGAAGACACGTTATATAATAATGTACAAAATTTACTTTTCTATTCACGCGTAATAAAGAAAAAAATTCTCGAAACGATCTACATTCAGTGAAAGAGAGAATGACGCAAGTGTTTCACGTGTTGCCCGGACAATTGTGACAGATCGATCTGCACACTTATATACGTCAGTTTTACCTGATACCGTTGCACAAAGGAAGCTGACAACCCTCGGACTCGAGATCCCGGATGACATGACGCAAACCGTCTGATCGGGGACTTCGAAGACCCGTCAAACCGTAACCGAACGACCTCAGGAATTGTCTCGAGGGCATGTTCTACGTAGACTAAAACTACTACACGATCCCACATGCCTCTTATTATCTTTAGCGTCTGCGAGAAGACGGCTCTGACGTATCTCGTTTAATACATATGTATATCGCGCGAATTACCAAGTTAATTTTTCTATGAGTAACTACTATTATACTTGTTTTTTTTTTAAGCAAGGAAACTGGGATCAATCGATGTAGCTTATCAGCGAGTTATCAATATATATGTATATATATATGACACGCGTATCAAACGTGATTGAAGAAACGTGATTGAAGAAACGTGATTTTCACGCAACGTTAATTCCAATATTGATATTGGCCTTTAACTTTTCAATATTAATGTAGAACATTAGTTATAAAAATATAAATACATTTTTATAAAATTGAGATATCAAAAATGCAAAAGTTGCATTATTACTACATATAACAAAGTATATTGATATCTATGCGAAGATATGTATTAAATTTTTTTTAAGTATCTATGAAGATATTAAAAATTAAATTATTATATTAATGTCATATATATATAATTTAAAGAAATAACAAAGAGAGAACGGAAAAAAATGTTCTCTTCGAGCTAAATACTAAATGATTCAATCTCAAGCTATTGCATTTATGTACACAATTCTAAATGACGCAAGTCCCCCTCGAGTTTTTTCAAAAAATAGTTATTATCAAGATTGTGTAATGAAACAAGAGTTAAAATAATATTTGTTATCATTTCTCGTGTCAGAATTTTATTTGTGACTTAAATCAATAATCGCGAGATAGTTGCTAACATTGTATGTTATAAAATACCAATATTTCATGGATGACTTTGTATTTTTTTTTGTTATGTTTTAAAGTCATATGATCAAGAAAATAAATTCATTGCTGTTTTAAATTGAATCAATCAAAAGGTCACTGATTAGATGAGCAATTATCATAAAATCAGTGAATATTTTACTAATTTTTTTTTAAATAAAAATACTTGTTTTCCTTAAAAGTCAGTAATAATCGTTTGCAAAAGTTTTTTTTATTCATTTTGAATTGCTAATTTTTCACGAAAAGACTATTTGCACACATATGTGAAATAAACATATAATTATAACATATATTTAAATTCAGAGTTATATGTTATTTTTACTCTTAAGATGTAATAAACAAAAAGTCGACAAGGCTCTTGATCAACCTCAAATATTTCTTTAACAAAATATATCGCTATTTTATCTCATATAGAATATATTCTAAAATATGATTAATTAGAACAGCTGTTACTATATATCACTAATTATAATTATTTCAAATAAGATATTTTATTAATTTGCAGTGCTATAACTGAGACTATTTATCAATGATTATTCTCTGATTTTTCAGTGATTAACATACTGATATGATATATTGCATTTAAGAAAAATGCAATAAAGAGAAACACAAATCTTAATTAAAATTTTCCTCTCATTTTTAACCTCAATTTTCTCACGTTCATAAATTTTAGAGAGAATTTCGATCAATTTAATTTACATATCAAACCTCCTACTTTTTTTTTCAAATAGATAATAATTAAATAAATAGTTTCTGGCTTAGAGGTTTAAAAAAAGAAGTTTTCGACAAAACTATAAGAACTAAATAGGTTAGAAAGAAAGTGATCTAACAACTTATAAAGTATCGACGATAAATTAAAGTAAAATATTTAATTAAATAAGATAAATTAAATTAAAAACTGAGGTCGAAAGTGGAAGAAAAATCTCGACTAGGGAAAAGACACTTACATTCTGTTTTGATGGCTGTTTTGATGATGATTATCTTTCGAGCTCCCGTTGCCCATCTTTGACAAATCGAGCGAAACTTCAGACGATTAATTGGCTAAATTCACGTTGAAATCTATCTCGATCTCGAGTATCGATAACAAACAACGCATCACTTCACCGCGTAAACATTTTTCTCGTACTTTTTGCGATATATATCGAGAGTGAATAACACGCAATAAGAAGCTGTCAACTTCACCCGTCCGAGTGAAATCAGAGTCGGAGTCGGAGTGTTCCCGATCGCGCGAGCGAATCGCGAATGCGAATCCTCGTCGAGGAGGAGAACGAGATTTCGATATCGCCTTCGCTCTAATTAGCTAAGCCGTAACGTAATTCGGGGAGAAAATCCGAGAGAGAATCGCACATCCGGCCAGATGGACGCTCACTTCCGACTCCCGTAAGTTATTATATATAAATTATATATATATATATATAAAAATGTATCGATATCGCTCATATCGAATATTTATTGCGTCAATCGACCAAGATATCTGCTATCAACGATACAAGAATATTTTTACTACTTACGTAAAATATCCGGGTGCGAAGGATGAAAGTGACTTCACGCTACTGGAAGAAAAAAAAATTAACTGGTGAAAAAATTAATTTACGCTTATCGCATGCATTTTACCTGAGAAAGTAGCTCTCCGCACGAGATCTCTTCCAGATCGCAGAGAGCAGGCGCCTTTTATTGACAGGCATTGATTCGTTTCATGTTCCGAATATCGTTATCTAATCGCTTATCATGACAAACGAATAGCAATATGGTGTAAAAAAAATTCTTATAAATGATCGATAAATAATATGCCTCGTGATATAAAGGGTTTTCTATACATATAGTTTAACAAAATAAAAATTTCTCGAACAATATATATGATTAATAGCCGGTTTCGCTATAAAGGAAATTGCTAAAGAAGAAATTTTAAAGAGAAATTTCAATTTCAAATTTTAATTTTAATTTTTAAGAATTTTTTTTAATCGACTCGAAAACTTTTATTTTTCAGAGTATCGTGTTGATTTTGATTCTTCATTCACTAGAATTAAAATTCACTAGAAAATTCACTTAGAATTAATATTAGAGAAATCTGGAATAAATTATTACTATTACAATAATTTTCAATCTTTGTATATTCGTGAAAGAAAATTTACGAACACTAACTTTATTGCGAAAGTTTTTTCTCACTACTTCTTTAATTATTTTTTAACGGCAATGTGAACATGTAACAAAGTGAAAGTCTTAATTTATTATGACGAAGTAAACCTCCAGAAAAGAGAGAGCAAAATCGCATGTTTACTGTTCATTGTAAAAATCTTATATATAGAAATAAAATATGATTGCTATAAAATTTTATTTTCTTTAATAGCATTTTAAAATATTAAAATATTAAAATGTTATACAAGTATAGATTAATTCATTAATCAATTTAACGAATAAAATTTTTTGTCCTTAAATTATAATTTATGTAAATTTCAAAAAAAGAAACTCAGACTACTAAAATGTATTGTTCAATTATTGAAAATTGACATTTTATATTATATATAAATAGTTTTTAAATTTACTTTATCTCATATATCATTTCTATATATATATATATATATATTTTTTTTTTAATGAGATGTAAACGTTGTTTTAAATATTTTGATGTATTATACAATTTATTTAGATATTTAAAAAATTATTAAATAATAATCTTTTTACTTAAATAAAAGATTGCTGCAGGTGACTACATTTTGTCAATATTTTAATGCAAAAAGTTTGTACATTATCACGTATTTTGATCGTTTTTCTTCAATTTTTCCTATGAAAATTACATCATTTTCCGCACCTACAATTATCGTATTTTTTAAATGTGGCGCCATTAATTTTTGACGTACGACGCTACAAACGATTCGAAACTTCCATAATCTCGAATGGAACACTATCTTCCGCATATGGTTGACGTTATTTGCATTTGAGCAGAGAGGTTTCTCTCTGATTTGAGTATTGGACGCTATTATTATAAGCTTTCTTCAGCTGCATCTTAAAAATCAGTGAATACATACAGTATATAACATCATACGCATTTATATTATAATTATTTTATGATTGCAATATGGCTCAAATAGGAAATGTGGTATGTATATTGTTCTAGAATCTTTCTTACAATGATAACCTAAAACTCATCACGTTTATATTTAAAATCCGTAATTGTAACATGAATAGTTGTGAAAATTGTTGAACATTGACTAGTATTTTTATTTAATCATATTTTGTTCAGTGATTTTTAATATTAATTATTAAAATGATTCCTCTCTAGTTATATTTCTATTTCAAATTATTTGATATCTATAACTGAATTTATATACATAGAAAGAGTAAAGAGTCTCAAATTTTATTATTGTATTCGCAACAATCAAATAAGAATTGTTAAACAAATGTAATGCGTTATTCAAACTATTACAATCAGTCGCAACTGGTGATCTTTTATTTATTTTGATCTACATACTAAGAAATAAAAGAATTGAAGTGTCTAATCATTTTGGACATGGCTGTATTATTTTTTAAAAATATTTATTGTGACGTGTAATAAATTGCACAGACAGCAGATCAACTAATTGCTGGCTCCAGCATATTATCAAGACCCGCTGAAGAATTCGGCAATGATGTAAGTAGAATGTGCAGATAATTCTTTACTATCACAATATAGTACTAATCATATTAATATTCAGATAATTTAGTGTTAGTATACTTTACTACTTTGAAGAAATTGTGTATTTATTTTACATTAATGTTATGCAAAAAGATTATACTTGTTACTTTTTCCTAATTGTATTATTATTTTAGCCATCCGTGGAAGTAATGTGGGCAAAGAAAGCTATGGAACATGCAGAGGTTTATTTTAATGTAAGTATTGTATATAAAAGCATGCAAGTAAATGACGAATTAAAATAAAAGAAATATTACTATTTTATATTATTACTATTTTCAGATTTTGTGCTCAGTCGACCCGAAATTTTTAAAACTCACGCCACATGATGAGGAAATTTATAAAGTATTCAGAGAGAATTTTCCCAATATGAAAATTGATAAGATAAATGAAGATGAGCTCAAGTCTCTAACAGAAAAGGCAAAATGGAGACCCTTTTGCGAACAATTTAAAGATCTTGTGGAAGATTATAGTTTTGGCACATTATTAAGAGCAGATTGCACAGAAAATTATACAGAAGAAAACAGTATATTGACAACTCGAATTCAATTTTATGCTATAGAACTTGCAAGAAATAGAGAAGGCTTTAATGATGGTGTGCGCAAGAAATTCAAACCAAGTAGAGTTTAATATTGAATACAATTAGTTTTGTTAGTTACTAAAATTCGGATATAGTGTGACACAAGAAACATGATGGTCCTATTCTCTTGTGCCAAATTAAATTTGTAAGTGTAAATTTATCATAGTAGATTTAATATAATAGATTTTATAATGATTTGGCAACTATTATTCTTGACAATGCAATATTTTATTTAAATTTTTTTTCTTTATTTTCACTATTTTCTTCGATATATATTCAAATATTCTGTTTGAAGCAATTCTAGTTTCTTATCTTAGCGAGTTACTTACAGTTTTTGTAGATTATTTTCTAAATAATTTATCACATTCATGATTGTGTGATCTATGTCGATCGTGCCTTCTAAAAATAATTCTCATTGTAATATCTAAAATATAATAAGTTCATAAATAAAAAAGTCTGTGTCAAAAATAATAAGAAGAAAAGGTGGCACAATAAAAAAATAAAAATGTAATTTGTATTGTTTTTTATAATTCATGATCTTTAATTGTAATAATAATGTGATACAATGAAAAAATCGTGTTATATGTAATAGAAAAAAAGCATTCCATTTCCTCCAAATTAACAAATTTTAAATAAATTTTCTATTTTTTATTATAAATATATATCTCTGCTCTTTTCCCAAATCTCCGTTCCTTATTTCAAGGTCCACAATTTTTTTAAATATTCTGACAGATTATTTCTTAACCACTTATTGTTAGAATAACGAATATCTAGAACTGTAGTAAGTTGACAAACTAAACGATTTAATGTAAGAAAAGAAGATGAAGATGAACATGCAAAATGCCTAAATTTTATACATTATAAATAATATTAAATATATTGATGCAGAAATTGTTTTTAGGCTTGTCAAAATTCTGTATTAGAAAAAAAGAGAAGAATATAAAAATTATAATTCAGGTGTCTCTTAAATCCTAGAAGGTTGAATAAAAAAATGCACGAGAGCGACCGTTTCTAGAATATATTGCTATATACACACTTTAATAACCAAAAACAAACATTACAGTGTAATAATATCTCGTTATTAATATAATATTATATGTAATAATATAGAGTCGTTTATTCAATCGTAGTGAAAACACTGAAAACCATATGTCTTCCTCTCTTATTGGAAAGAACAATGCGCGTTTCACGCACGCACATTTGCCTTCTTTTTATTATTAATAATATTAATTCATAATGTGTATGTGTGTGTGTTTATGTATGTGTGTATGGCGCCCGATCGACGGCACTCGCGTAATGCTATTAATTAAAAAAAAGAACAGAAGACCGCGAAATATAAGAATGCGTATACATTAGCTTCGAGAGCGCGGTCGATCCGGTCGAGCCGATCGATCATTATTATAGAATAATAAATATGACAGTGCAATATCTAAAAAATCTGTCTTTTTTATGCAACTTACACATTCAAATACAACTGTACTCGAAAAATGTACAATATGTTTTATTGCCCTTACGTGAATGTCGAGGAAAATCTGAATCGCCAAGTCGTCGTGTAACGCGTGACAAGTATTGGATGAAAAGTAAAAGACAATATATATATTTTGTCAATCTCAAATGTTTAGTGACGTAAGGGAAGGCACGACTCGATGAAAACTGTGAATTATCGATCAAGTTGCGAAGCTATCGAAACTTTCATTCGTCAGACATGGAGAGTCTGAAGGGAATATTGGTTCGGTTTGCGAAGTCTGATTTGAAGTAAAGTTGACTTTAGCCGGAGGGTTTTCCGGATTGCATTGTCGTCTATAGACAGAGATGGGAGAAAGATCAATCAGCAAAACTCCTCGTATGATATTTACTTAAAATTCGCATAAACTTGCGCGCAAAGATATTCGGTGATTCACAGTTTCCATATAAATTCTTGCCCGAAAATAACGCTAAAGCGTGAAAATCATTTCTCTCTTTTTTTTAAGTACGGGATACGTGTAACGATTTGGCACAATTACGGATTCTCCTCAAATCTATACGAGCAGTGTACACGATCCCTCTCTTAAATTTTCAGTCTCTTTCATTCATTTTTTCTCTCTTTCACTCTTTCTCTCACTCTCTCGCTCTTCCTTTCTCTCTTGTTTTTTTTTTCACGTTTGCTCTCTGTATCTGATCGCTAAAAAGAATACTTGATTCAAGATTGTGTGAGAATCAAGATAGAGCTGAATAAAATTTGCCCTAGACGAACGTCTTTTGTATACCTGCGCGCAATAATAAGTAAGTTAATTAAATAAGTAGAGTCTATAAAGTATTTTATTTAGTATTTTACGTATTGGAGAGATGTATGGAGTTTATTTTATATACACATCGTGAGAAAGCGAACTTTTATGTTACCTTTCTAAAAAATTAAATTCAAAGAAGATTATATCACATTTATATATTATTTCTCTCTCTACATTTTATTTTATTGCATTTTATTCTACTATATGATGCGACCCGGAAAAATAGAGCTTGCCGAATTTCACGTTCATTTCTTAGTGATCGATTTAGATCACTCTCTTTGCACGTTGAACAAATTACAAGAATCGCGTATATGACATTAAATCCTCAAATAGCATGACAGAGTCAGGTATTTAAATGATCAAACTTTTCTGCTTGATCATCGATCTCTATCGTACCATTTAAAGATTAAGATTGCTTTCTAGGGTGCTTGAAAAGGGAGTATAAAATAAGAATAGAGGATGTGTAATAACGATGGATTAAGCATATTCGAGCTATATAAAAATTAAGAAACTCTTGAAACTCTTCGCGCTCTTAATACTCTAAATTCGCCACATGATCTTCAATGTGTTGATTTTTGTTGAAATATATACAGGATGTTCGATTTTAAATACCCCCGCGAAATATCTGGACAACTAAATAGTGTCGGAACAATCACAACTTTTGTTCGAAACTATTCTTCCAAATATTTGACTACAGTAATTAAAATAGATACCCTGTGTGGATATGTGTGTTTATATGTGTATAATTTCATGTATACAAATGACTAAAATAAAAAATCGAGCGGCCGAGTTGAATGTTATATATATGCAGTATACAAATATGTAATGGATATTTTTCTAATTGCTCTCCTATAGGAATAATCAAAAATCATATAAATTTAACGCGCATGCACTATCTTTGTACATGGATATATTAAGTTTGATGGTCCCTCGTTAGCTTCATTTATATAAAGCGTCATCCTTATAAAATTCATAATTATACTTTGTGCATCTTTATACTCTTTTTTTCAAACACCTTAGATCATAGATAACACATCTCCCACATTTGTTCCGATATGAGCAAATAAATCATATATGTATATATATATATATATATATTGTATATATATATATAAGAAATTAATACAAGAGGACAAATGTCATCGTTCGCACACGCTAGAATAATAAATAAGTAAAAACCGATGACAAAAAGATATATATATATATATATATATATATATATATATATATATAATCTTATGTAAAAATCACGGCCGTCGTTATGTAACATAAATTTGTAATAGCGACGAGAGGAATATATACTTGAACTTGACGTTGAACACGTATATAAGTAATGCGATGATGAAACGATGAAGAGAAACGCGGGATTAATGAAATTATAATCATACGTAATATAAGTAAACAACGACGATGATTCGACGTCATTGCTCGCATATTATTATACATATTTTGCAAAATTTCCTACACCTGTGGCGCAAATCTGTATCCTGCAAAATCTACAGTTCCTCTACGCGAAGAACGTGTTTCTTCTCACTGAGAGAAAATTGCAAAAGTTGGCGCGTTTACGGATCAAATCGCAAATTGGTTGACAACAAAAATCATAATAATTACGCGCGCATTAAGGCAAAAATCGCTATACATTCTTCTACGGATTAATTCTCGCGGTATATTTTGACACTCTTATTTGCAACACGACACGACATCTTCCCGACAGGTGAATTTATCGAAAGATGGATTATACTTTCATGTTTTTTTGCAGCAATAATCTTTATTTCTTTTTCGTTATTCTTTTTTTTTTTACAAAAAAACACTACTTGGCACAGCTAATAGTTTATATATTAAATATTTTGCATATACGAGAACAATCGACATTAATAACGAGCACGATTGTCACTCCTCTACAGCAGAATTGCTCTCACGTTTCGAACTAATTTGCGGGAAATTATTTTAAGTCATCTTAATTAATTAAGGCAACTTCAGCGTAATTAAAAATCTTCTTTTCTCTCAGTGCGTGGTAACCGAGCGCCGAAAGTGACAACGATGCAACAACGATGCGGAAGTAATAATAATAATAAGCCGTAAATGTATATGCGTGTATACACGTGTGTATGTGTGGGTGTGTAAGCTCTACTCATTTTTTTTATTTTTTTTACAACACGACTGGGCGATAATGATCAATTGGGAGAAACTTGGAAACGTAAAGCGCGAAACATTCACGCAAAATGTCTCTTCTCTTCAAAAGAATCCGTATCTTCTTCACACGTGGCACGCAATCGATAATCCAACAATAATAACAGGACACGTCGTATTTAAGTCCTACGGAGATGCGTATGTATGTGTATAATGTGTGAATGATAACAGTATTTTTTAATAATAATAAGAAGAATCATTATTAGAAAGTTATAGATTGTAAAAGTAGTGAGTATTAGAGTGTGTGAGTTAATATAAAGTGTTTGACAACTGACAGTGCAAATATATTCTTCTAAATCTAGGATGCGTCGGAAGAAAAGATGAGAAGACGAATGAGAGGCAGGTGGGAGGGAAGAAATTAATTCCGGGGTGTAAGAATCTCACGAGAGTAAGGGTTCGAAAGTTAGTTTCCTAAAATTCTGGGGACAAAGTACACCCTTCTTTTCTCGCATTCGAGATACTTTCGATCCCTTCGCTGAGGGATCACTAAGATGAAATCTCATGAACACGAGAGTCCGCAAAGCGGGGCATTTCTTCTCCTTTTCAAATACCGGAATTTATTTGCATATTTAATATTAAATATTTTTAAAAAATATTTAATGTTTAATATAAAATATTTGATATTAAATATTTTAAAAAATATTTAATATTAAATATTTAAAAAAAAACAAAGAAATTAAATATAAAAAAATTAAGAAAGACAAAAAATAAAAAATTTAATCGTGCTCTCCCCTGGAAAAAATCCTGCGGACGCCCGTGCTCAGGAGGGTTGGTTTTCCCGGATGGTGAAATTAAATTTTGATATGTAGATTGACAAGGGAGGAGGGGTGGTTATCTACGTATTCGTCTCCGAATTTGTTCGCGTCTGTTTGCCCGAGTCTCCTCGGCACGATAACACGATTAGCGTTAAATGTGGCTGCCGAATTCCGAAGTGTGTGGTCCTTCAATACATAGTTTACATAGTTACATAGTTAGAAATGTAAGCTTGTAAGCCTGAAACAGTAATCTATCCGTATATAAACGTGTGTGTTTCGAGGACCAGTCGTGGTTCTTAATTAAGTGATGATTATCACTTAATTATGGTCCTTTCTAGCTTATACTTGTAAGATATACAGAACAGGGAAGGAGAGTAGTTGTAAGATACCGTTTGCCGACATGGTTACAACCAGGCAAGGAGTTTACACCGCCACATTATATAATCGCTCTTAATTCTCTCTTCCCTGCGAGATAGAAGATACGAGATAAGGGAAGTTGCTTACAGCCACAGTTATCGTTAAACGCGCGATATGAACACTATGGACCCATTTTAGCTCTACGACCGACCATTTTCACGATCCTGTGTAAAGTGACGTCGGTGTGTATCATCTGAAAACGACGCGACAATTTCGAAAAACGAACGAATAATCAAAGATATGTAAATGCCGATTATACAGCTTCCTTTGCACACACTCTTCCTTTCTCTTTCCTCTCTTACTTTCTCATTCATGCAATATCCTTGACACATTAGCCGAGACAAATCACCTGTCGAACGCTCGCAAATATAACGCCGTTGTATACGTATAATGTGACGACGAATGCGACTATATAAAGTATATAAGTATCTCTTATATGTATATATACTTACGAGATAATTGTATGTCGTATGTAAGTATGTTTATTTATTTATATATGTATATACGTATACGTAAAATACGTATGCACGTACGTATCGTCGGCCTACAGCAGGTGTTTTATTTCGCCTCTCATTCTCATTATCCTGGTGCGATCATCACGAAAGTGTCATCGATCTCTTCTCATTCATTCATTCATCATTTCGCTCTCGTTCTCTCTCGTTCACACGTCACGCTCGTCGTGTGTCCTGCGTGTCCTTTTGTGTTTTTTGTGTGTATCTCACATTATTAAGTGTTATAACTTTACTTCTTTTTTTTTTTTTTTACATAAAATATCGCATATCAGACGATCTTACAAAACTTTACCCTGGATTAAATGTACTTTACGCTGAGCGCGAGGGCGACCGATCGCGAAGAAAAGTGAAAAGTTTACATATCTCTCGGTTCGATTCATATATATATTCGCATCTTCGCGATCGGTACTTTCAATTTACCTCCTCTCACCGCGACTCGCCTCGTGATTTATTATTCAGTTATTATTATAGACTTTGTGACGACCGACCCACGTATCTGCATCGCGATCGAGTACGGCGTGCCCCTTTCTGCACAATCCTTTCAAACATGTGTATAGATTTTTTGTGCCATAATATATGTATTGTCGATCGGACCTTCAAAGTATACAAAGTCTAGAATCTTTTATTTATTTATATACTAATCAACGATGGTGAGAAATGAAGAATAGTATATTGTGTATCAAGTGCGGAAAGTTGACAATTGGTCACGAGTGCGGGGGATGGACGCACGAGCCGAAGGCGAGTGCGATTACCCCACACGAGTGAACAATTGTCAATTCGCACGTGATACACATACTATTTTGTATTACAAGTGCAGGCAAAGTGGCTTTGTGCGCGTTTTCTGTGCGCGAGGTGGCCGATCGCACGCCGCCATCTTGCGACGGCACGGTGCGGGAATAGCCGCGTTCAAAGTTATTGTCCACGGCTGAAGTCGTGGGCAATGTGTTGCCCACGGCTTTAGCCGCGGGCAATGACTTTGAACGCGGCTCAGCCGTAGGCAATGGCTTTGAATGCGGCTTATGGCCGCTTTCCGCACAGAAAACACGCACACAAAGTGCCACTTTGCTTGCACGTGTAATACAAAAAAATGAGAACATCTCGTGCGGATGCTGAAAGGACGAAGAGGTTCGCAGAACTCGACTGTGAGATCACATCTCGCATTCAATATTTGCGCACACGTGTCCTCGAAGAACGACATGTTACACAAAGGGCGACGATACGCATTGAAAGACGCAGTCGCAAATCATATACGCGACATGTTTTTTTTTTTTACACTTCACATTATTATTTTCTCGTAAAAAAATTTTATTCTTTTTCTTTTCTCTCTCTCTCTCTCTCTCTCTCTCTCTCTCTTCGTTACATCGCACATTTCTACATCTCAGATTTTACTTTTTCTCTTTTGCGTTAAAAATTTAAAATACTCGTATTATACGTAAGTATTTATGTGACCCTGTTTTTCGTAAAGGCTTTTTAACATAAATCAATTCTGGCCGAGGAAGATAAAGGAAATACAGGTTCTTCGAGATAGAGAAGAGGGGGCCAGGGAGGGATATAAAGAGGGGGCAAAGGGGGAAGGAGAACGAAGAGTTCGTTCGAATCTTACGCGAATATTACCCTTTTCTCGTTACGTATCTTTCCTTCTCGACGACGAACGGAAAGACTTCGATCGGAAGACTAACGCAAAACGTACAAATAATGGAGACTTCGACGCTGGATCGAGTCGCAACAATCCGCAATAGGGTGTCTCGTAGAGAAATCTCTCCGTGAGCGGGTTTTTCTCTTCGCACGCACGTTTCATTTCTGTTCTTCGTATATTTTAGCATACCAAAGAGATATAGTTTAAAGTAGTTTTCTATATAATTAAATCGCGATACGATATTCTATACGAAAATACGATATTTTTGTAGCGACGAACACTCTTCTCATCAAAAAAGGGAACATCTAATTTATTGTTCTCAATTTCTTCTCCACAATTGATATGACTTATTTTCATAAAAAAGAACACCTTCGCAAAAATTCTGTAAAATTTCGCCTTCGAGGTTTGGTGACGAATCTATTGCAGATTGAACAACAGATTGTCGCAAGTTTAATCTACTAATTCTCAAAGAGAAGAAAAAGAAGAAGATAAAAAGCACGGTAGGAAGTAATCACACTAACGAGAGGAGAGCGAAATGACCTCGTTTTAATCTTCCAAGGGAGAGTTAACGCGAGTCATTCTTTTTAATTGTATATCGCGCAGTAAGTGCAAGGAACTGAAAGCTTCCCATGCAAAGTTGGAGATATATTCATATCTCTCTTCCTACAATTTCGATCTCTCTTACCGCATCTTCGACAAAAGAAGGCAATTTTTAATCTACACACATTCCGAGCTGCCGTGAGAGAACGCAATTTATATTTATATCCCCCTCCTGACATTTCGATTCGACGAGATTTCTATCTTTTTCAGCGATGTGCGATTAAAAGTTAAAAAATTAAAATATGTTATTTTCTTTCATCTTAAATAAAACTTGATAATCATGATAAAATGCAAGAATAAAAATACAGTCAAGAGTGTAATTTATTTAGCGGCCGATTATTTAGATTTAAAGCTCGCAAATTTTTAATCATAATCAAATTTGTAAGATAAATAAAAATATTAAATGATAAAAATACTAACGATATTAATTTTGTGATTGTCTGAAACGTCGTTTTGCTCCGACCATCTTCTATATTAAAATTCCTACTGAAATTGAATTCTAAAATTGATTTCTCGTATTTAACTTTGCGGAAATCGAGTTAACGCAAAACAGCATGTAATCACAGGTGTATTATTAAAAGCAAAAACGAGCGTATCTCGATATATCTCGTCGACATTCGGAGAATCGTCAGAAGGAAGAGGGAAGAGGATTTCTTAAGCAGATTAATATGTAATAGTTGGCAATTTGGCACACGCGTTATACCGCTCGCAATTTACGTTAGCTTGGCACGAAATTGAGCCGCTCTAAGCGATGAGTTTTCACATTCGATTATTTTTTTGGCACCTGAACCGCATGAAATGATTGACCTTTTCGGCCTCGTGTGTGGTCGACAATTTTTCCTCCTTATTACATTTGTTGTCTACATACATGATTTTTTCATTTGCCTTGATTTACGCGGGAAATGGGAAAAGGGTAAAAAGAGGGGTACGCGATTTAGAGGGTCGCGATTAGACGACAGACCTAAGATCGCGGAAACAATCAGTTTTTGCACATGAAAATTATCCGATTACACCGATTATATCCTATACCACAAGTGGCACAATAACACATGCTAATTTTATTAAACAGCAAACAACGATCGGCACGTTTAAAAGTCCGTAGAAATGTAATTTAATCTCGGGATAAGATATCGTATACATAGAATTCTTTTGCATTTTACGTTACCCCGGCACAAGTTGTTTGCCTTTTAAAAGATCCCTCGTGCTTTCCAGCACAAGTGACTTTATGTCCTTGCCTATTATTTCCTTGCTGAAAAGCACCCATCCTTACTATACGTTAGCACATGTATAGTGTGATGATAACGATGCGATTTCGAAGAAGCTCTAGCAGAATGATGAAGAATAATCTGTCTGTCGTCCGACTCGCCCTCCGGTCACGCGGCGAACAATTTCGTTCGATCGCGCGACAAATTTTTTTCCTTTCACTTTGGGGGAGAAGAGAGGCTTCTCTTCGGCCCTTTTTAATTTCCACGCCCCGCCCGAGGGAAGGGCGCGATTCAATATCCTATAAAAACTAAGTTTATTTCTTAGCTGATTGCCTTGCGTTACGGTAAAAGTTAGGTCCCTAGCCGGAATTGCCGCGGACGCTTCAGACGTTTTTATTATTTTTTTTTTTTTTTGCTCCGATTCATTCTCGATGTGACTTTCTCGTAGAGAGCCGTCTTCCTCCGGAAGTCGAGGTATGTAAGCGCGCGCTTTTTGTAAGAAATAAAAAAAAAAATCCAAGAGCAGATACACTCCGTTCCATTTGTACTTGTATCCGACTCGAGCGATTTTTGTTCATCCTGTGTCATATCCGTCCGATTTATGTAAAATCCTCGCTCTCGACGTGCGAGATAAAACGGCTCCTTTCGGCGATTCGCGACAATCCTCGGTATAAAAGGACCCACGCGATAAGGATAAGGCCCCTGCACTAACAGATTGCTCTACGCCACAACGATATGATCGCAATTAATGCTGACGTTCGCCCGCTTTGCTTTATTTTGTTCCTTTTTATCTTCGACTCTTCTTTAAATATGCGTTTAATACAAGCGAACGCTTCGCTCTCTTCGCGATCGCGTTTCGTATTCTTAATTAGGGGGAAGGGATGTACGTACTCTCGCGAAACTGTTCAACGATCGCGTTATTTCCTTCTTTTTTTTTTTTTTTTTTTATTTCGCTAACGCGAACGAGAATATAACCGCGTCTTCGTTGAAGTATTTATTGGTCAGCGTCAGTTGCTCCAAAGTTAGGTCTAACTGTACAGCGTGCATATAAAAACACGCAAGCGTTCTTCTTAAGATACAACTTGACTTTATACAGCCAACAGCGTAAGATTAGCTCTGACTAGCTAAAACGTATCTCTTAGATATTATCCTCCGATTTTTCCGTCCGCAAACACGCCCCTATCTACACAATATAGAAAGCGGATATCATTAACTGCTTATTATGTGCTAACTATTTGTTGGTGCGACAGATCTTGAGGGATATAATCTAAACGTATCTCCCTAATCCTCGTAGATCCTTCCTTAGATTATTTACGCTCCCGCGTGAACACTTGCGTTCTTTCCCTCTTCGATATAGTTATTTTTTTTTATTTTTCAAAACACGACTTATACGACATACGTGATTAGACGATATCTTAACGGTCACTAGAAGCTACAGAGAATCCGAGATAAGATCCAAGTGCCCGAGATATACGATCAATCGATTTCCGATCGAACGCCGGATAAATATATAGGCTAGCTTATCGGAGCGAAAAAAAAGAGAGATATCAATTATTCTAGAGTCATATGTGTCATTGGATATGCTTCTGGAATATGTCGATGCGACATCCTTGGATAAGATGGCAGATAAACTGCGTCGGTTTTTCTCCAAAACAACAGAACTCGCCTACATCCTTTTCCTCTCCTTATTAATCACCAAACTCCATAAAAGTTTGTCACGAGAAATTGTGATATTTCGAGCTTCCGATGTATACGTCGAGCGGATTAAATCTTGGCTAAAATAAGGCGAAGCGAACCCTCTCTAGCGGACATAGTTGGAAATTTCGCTGAAATCAGTCCTACGTCATCCTGTCACTTTAGCTCCCAAGCGATTTTCCATTAATTAAACAGCTGAGTATTTTTCAATTATCACGTGTTATCGCGCTTAGCGAGTCAGGTTGAAAAGTGAATGGGATTTTCGATTCAAGAGAGACGATATATCTCTTTTTCAATCAGGAAATAGGTATTCTCTCGCAATTGTAATCCTTCGAAATAGTTCTAGGTTTCAACACAAATTTTCATCTTTCAATCCCATTTACTTTAATGTAACTCGATGATAGTATTTGAATATTATTATAATTGACAAAAAAATATAATCACGTCCGTATTCAAAATTATTTGTCAATTTCTTTCGCCGTGTCGTACACTTTTTACATGTTCCTTATGAGAGGAATATGACTAATTACTTATTGCTCTTTCAACTTATTTTACTCTTATGCCTTGTAAAATATCAAAATCATTCCCTAAATATATAAAATAAATAAATTTTCGATGCGCTCGTAGAAATACGAACATTGTAGAATTTCGCATCACGCAATAAGCATCGCGGTATTTTTAAGGTTCTTTTCCCTTGACGCATTTGAAAAAATCGATTTAATTGTAAGACGACGTACGATATTTCCGCGATTCTGCGAACCCTTTCAGTACTCGAATATGTTAAAAAAATAATTTACAATTATAGGTACCTACGTATTAAAATATCGAGATTCTCGAAAGAAGTTTGACGACTAAAATAGAGCAAATTAAGAATTCGCTGCTCAGATTCGGATTATTGAAAGGATTCATCTGGAGACACAGTTCGAGTGGGGGAAGATCATCGATATTTACCCTTATGTTATAAATGCGCGCAGCCCATCGTCTCCCATAATTTTTTTTTCTTCCTCAAATGTAACATCAGACTGATTTACTCCGTTTTTTCGAAGATCTCGAATTCGAATGACGTAACGGGATTATATACGCACGCGCGCACATAATACATATTTCATCAGTCGCCTAATGATAGAAGGGTCCTGAATCTCCCCGATTTTTGTCGCGTCTCTCCTCTCTTCGTTTCGCGAATTTATTCGTAGGATGCGCTCTTTCTTCCTTTTCCCATCTCTATCATATATTCTTCAATAATATATAAGTACTCCTTCTCTCTTTTTTACTCTCTCTCTCTCTCTCTCTCTCTCTTTCTCTCCGCAAAGTGCCTTAAAAATTGATCCTTAACTACTTACTAATAATCGATTCTAATCACAGCAATTATTTATTGTTGATATACACAATCATACAGCGTCTCTCACTAATTGTTATTTTCTTCATTTTTTTCATCGACTTTCATCGATTTTTTTTTAGTCAGAGACAACTTGCCGTTCGAACGTTGCTCGTCTCGTATATTTTTTCTTGCCTTTTCCCCTTAATATAATTACTACGATACGCCGTCATCGTCTACCTATACCGGTGGAGAATAAAGGTGCAAGGGTGAGGATGAAGAGGAGGAGATGTGAGAGGAGTCGCCTAGTCGCCACGATGAGAAAAGAGAAATATTTCCGTTTCCTTTTTTTTTCAAATGTATAATAACAAATAATTTTCCACACACAATGGCAATATGTATGTATATATATATATATGTATATAAATAATTATAAATATATAATTATAACACAGAGCTGCAGGGCTCTTGAGCCTAATTTAAATGAGTCACCAACAGACTCTCGCGATATAAAAAAAACTTGATCCAAGAATAAGCGCAAAATTAGATCCGTCGAGAATATTTTTTCCCCCTTTTTAAAGCAGATTGTGTCGTAAAATATGAGAGAGTAATATATGTCAACCTTATGAAAATTTAATTGAAATCTTAATTAACATTTTTTTTATTACAAGAGATTTAATTAACCAAATCTCTGGTGTGAAAATGTCTTAAACGTCCCGTTATTTTAGAGATTTCCTAATTGGGTAGATCTTTCAAAAGTTGCGATAGATGATTGTTTCCAATTAAATTTTCCCCGGGGAAGATAAACTTCCCAAACTCCGCGTCGTAATATTAAATCCCACTTTGAACGACACAACTGTATATCTCGAGCAAACTTTTCCTTGTATTTCTTTCTTCTTTTTGTACAGAAGAGCCGTTTGTGACTCATTTGTTCGGTAAAACAAAGTGATATAATAAAGCGCGTGATATTGCGATTCGAAAAAGATGAAATCGACATATCGATGTAATAAATAAAGTGAAAAAAATCGCAGATGCCGATATTACAATAATTTCCAACTAAAAACATTACTTCTATAAACAAGATGCTCCGAATAAATATATACAGCGTGAAAATCATATTTACAACACGCGTTCAAGAAAAAAGCGAAAAATATTTTCAATAAGAAAAACAAAAAGAAAAATATCACAAAAAACCGACTTTACGATATTATGCACTCGTACAAATATAAAATTAGTGCTGATGTAATAATCAACAATTTTTTTCTTTTTTTTGGATCATATTGTGTATTAAAATTAAAAGCGTTTCTTACGCGATTTTACACGAATTAAGAAAGATATATAAAAGTGATACATACGCGCGAAGACCGTATATAATGATCGTTAATTGAGCTGACACCGGAAGCACAGACTAACAGTTTTTTTATTTAACAAACGTTTTTTTTCTTCTCCCTTTTACATTCTTTTTCATTAATTTATGTTTGGCACATAATGGAAGTTGCCGGCGCAGAAAATCACCCGCGCCATCGCCAATTTTACACATATATGTGTAATATATGCAAGAGAATTATTAAAGATGAAGATGTGTGCGCGTGAGAAGTGCCGAAATATATATATATTATACATATAGTAGCTGTACAACTATGTATTATTCTTGTTGAATTCCGTTATATATATCCCGGCGATTCTCGGCCCGATTTTTAACAACAATCTCTCGATCCAAAATTGATTTCTCGAAGAGATAAAAGAGAAATCGAAGCGAAACTTGGACGCAATAAAAAAATGTCGGACGCAGACCTAATTTGCGTTTCGCAATCATGTACAGACTAGTGTACAACATGAACAAATATTCACCTAGAATAAAATATAATAATGATAGTAATTTAATATAATAATAATATAATAATAATAATTTATAATTTAAAAAAAACGTTGCACAATGCCGCGCGCGCGCGCATTTCTCTTCTTTTCACACACACAGACGGAGTAATAATTTTATTAAATATTAACGATTGTAACACGATTAATATAAATAACACGAGAACAAAGAATCGATAACGAGATATAAGTAATAAAAAAAACGTACGTACAAAAAAAAAACGCACATATCTAAAGACGATAAAAGATAAAATTTGTCTGCCGTTTACATCGGGGTGGCTCTTAAACTGAATTCGTGAGCCAATCCACAAGCATTAATAAAAGGGGGAGAGAGGAAGGATTAAAATCCGATAGAGAAGGAAGAAGGTAAGATCGTAAGATGAGGGAGCTGAAAAGTGGACGAGGATGATGAAGAAAGGGAAGGATGAGCCTCTTGATCGAGTCTGGGCTCGAGCTCGCACCTTTTCACATCGCTATTTTATCTCTCTCTCGCTTCTAGTTATTTTTATCGTATAATAAATATATATTATGTGTGTTGTATATATATATAATATATATCATTATTTATATATTCCACGTAATAATTTCATTTATTTGTTTTAACAGAAGCGCGCGCCCGACACGCGTCCAAGACGTCCACGTCGGCTTTATTCCGTATCCGATCACTTGTATGACTTGTACATGCAGGATGTTTCTACAACTATGCCAGAAATTTTAAAGATGTATTTTAGGAGTAAAAATAAGGAAAAAGTTCTTATAAACATGGGTCCTACAATGCTTTTCCTCCGAGTTATAACTTAAAGATGGGTGAAAAAAAATATTAAAATATGTATTGTAGCTTTCGGAGACTTTCAACAATCTGTAAAAAAAATCTCCGAGAATTACAATACATTTTTCATGTTTGTAGGAACTTTTTCTCTCTATTTTGCTTCCTAAAATACGCCCTTAAAATCTTTGACATAGTTTTAGAAACATCCTGCATACACAAGGACGATCGGCGTCGGAGACGGGATGCTGACCGGAAGTGCGCGTCCAGAACGGCGTCGAGGCACGCGCTAGAGAACGCGCGCATCCGTTCGTCCCTTCGCGTTTCCTCGAGATATCCTTTTCTCTTCTCGGGGGAAACGTCAAGCGATCGATGATGCGAACGACGCGTTCGCAGTCGTTTCTTTTTTTGGATTTTTTTCTTTAAAAAAAGAAAAAAAAAAAGAAAAAGAGTATTACCGACAATTGTGTTCTTCGGAATCCAAGATTCGCATGCAAAAGCTACGCAACTACCGTGAAATTACCGCGAATTATAATCGTTTATACTTTCCCACCCTCGACGCGATCCGCGAGAGCGATCGCGATCTCGGTTTATCTCTGGACCACGAGATTTCATGATCCATTCGTTTATTTGTCTCTCTGTAGCCTCGGAGATTGGTCACGGATGGGACACGGGGATGAGACCCACGATAATAGAGATCAAGATGATATACGAAATGCGAAGTCGCAATTCGACGTTAAACGTGGAATCTCGAGAGAGATGTGTAGGAGAAGCCACGTGATATTCATCAAAGATATTCAACGACGCGGTGTCTGGCACCGCGACGAGCCACATACGCGTGAGATTCAGTTTTTTAAATCCTCAAAGTGTGTCCTAAACCGCAAGAGACCGGATAATATTTCCAAGAAATAATTATCTTCAATCGAAGAGTCTGAAGCAGAGACACAACGTGTTCCCGTCTCTCTCAGGAGTGATTCTATGGGACAAAAGTGTACATTGTACATACGTGTTCAATTATGTTCGGGTTCGTTTTTTTTCTTTTTTCATTCAGTATCGACGATATCTACCCCCAGAGATCTTTTTTTGTTATTCTGTCATCGATGTCTGCGTAGGTATCGGCGATCCATGAAAGTGGCTACGAATAATGTTGAGATTTTTACATGAGGGGGAGAGAAGGAATTTGCATCGTGTTTCGCGCATTGGATGCATCACGAAGCGGAAGTCACTTGATGAGTATCACGTATACGCGAAACAGAGTGTCAATTTACGTTCCCTCTTTATAAACGTGTCATTTTGTATAAAACTACTGCTCTTTCATCAGGGAATAACTTGGGAATACTCGCTTTGAACTCTTCGAACAAGTCAGTCCCCGTGATGGACCAGGCCGCACTTCCGTTTTACCGATCAGTCCGGAATGACGTAACTAAGTTTCGCGAACCGGTCGCGAAACGCGTCGAGAACGCGTGTATATAATCCACATTTTTGTTTTTGTTTTCCTTTTTTTTTTTAGAAAAAACTCTAACAACCGGCCTAATATTATTTAATCGCGCCATCATCGCGCGTCCTCGCGTAGTAATAATAATTTGTAATAATAATAAAATTCTCTTCGCGTATTTTTTTTCTCTCCCTGTCTCGCGTGTCTCGTTTCTTTTTTTTACGTCTTTTTTAAATATAAAAATGAAAACTAACGTATTTATCTTTGGCTTGTTCCCTTTACCAATCGGCGGCAGCTTTTGCGGCTGCGGCGCGTGCATCATTATTTTTTTCTTCTTCTTTTGTTTAAATAACTTCTTTTTTGTACAGTTTTGTACACTCGAGTGTGTCTGTGTACGCGCGTGCGTATCTTCTTCACCTTTCCATGTACGTAATCTCTCTAGGATGCATAAATGTACATATGTGTATATGTGTATACGTGTAAGTGTTGATGTATATCTTGTTGAATTTTTTAACGTACACGTCTTGAAGCGCGCACAAATAGACCTCCTTTCGAGTATCGTGCGAGTGTGTGCTACGTATATGTGTTTTTCTTCCTTTCTCTCTTGCTCTCCCTTTTTTCCCTCTGTCTCTTCCTTTCTCACTGTCGTGTGTCTTGTTTCTTATTTTTTTTTTTTTGCAAGTGTATCGATTTGCAAGCTGGTTGAACACAGTGCGTGGCCCAGCCCTGTATACGCCACTGACAGCTTCGCGCGCTCCGCGATGCTCCGCGTCCTTTCGACGACGATAACGACCACGGCAACGCTCCACGTTTAGTGGATCGGCGATTTCACAATGTGGTCCGGCGGGATGAAGTGATACGCGGGCATAGGCACCCCCGATGTCTCCATCGATATCCTGAAACATAGTCAATCGACCCGTAAGAGATAGCATAATGTTCATTCATCGACGGTTGCGTCTATCAAGAAGAAGAGAGAGAGAAAATTCATTGTTCGCAGCTTCAACTGGTTTTTGCTAATTGAATTTAATGATTTAAAAAATTCTGGTATTTTATTTGGATGGACTTCTCTTCTTTCTTCTCTCTCTCTCTCTCTCTCTCTCTTCTTCTTTGTACTTATTAGGAGAAAAGTTTTGAAGAAAATTTTCCGATTCCCGCGATATCGGAGGAAAAGACTAATGAGACATGATGGTCGATCTTTTCATCCGAGTATCAAAGATGTGCAACATGCGACGTATGAACGTATAAAGTACAACGCGCGTGAATCTCTCCGATTCTCCGTGTGTCTCAAATTGCATGCCCGGTCTCTATCAACTTTGTACGAACCATAGCGGATCTGTGTTTAAATTCGACCTGCAAAATAAAACTGTTACTAGCAGGTAGCGGAAGGCAACGTTATTACAACTTATAGCAACTTATTACGGATCTCCCGCAAGGATTCGGATGGTTAATCGTAGAACATATGGTATTGAAAAAAAAAAAAAATTCGCAAGAGACGATTAAAGTGAGAAAAAAATTTTGTAAAAAATTTAAAAAAAAATGAAAACTTTGCAGCCAACAGGATAAGTCGATTAACAGGACTACAAAGGAACGGATGGTGCTTACCAAAAAACGGGCAGGAGCCTGGGTCAAGTTGGTTGGATGTGGATACATCTTCTCTCTCTCTTTCTCTCTCTCTCTCTCTACATCTCGCTTTCGAATTTCTCTCCGATCTTGATTACGTTTACACTTTAATAATGGATGAGGCATACGTGTGTATGGGCCTCGTATTTAGTGGCTCGTATTCTCAATATACATTGAGCGTTAAAAGAAGTTAAATCCAATCTTGAATGTCCAATGTCGTAATTGATACAATGTTGCGTAAAAATGGCGCTGAATGTACTAGAATACGGCCAATTATGTAATACGTCGCTATCAGTCCGATAACAACGTCGGTAGTTATAAAATATGTTTGTATTAATATAAGAATCGAGAAAAAATTTATTTGACACATTAATTTTTCTGAAATATGATTACGATTAATAGCAAGTTAAAAAAAAACAAGTGGCTGCAAAAGCCATGCTTGTGTCGTACTTTTACAATACAACAAACAGAGATATCTTCATGCGCAGAGTATCCCTGTATAATCGATTTAAAAATTATGTGTAATCTCATCAAAGTGTATCACTTTGTCTCTTTAATTATAAGACAAAATCGCCACGTGAGATGTCGTATTTGAAAGAAGGTACTAATAAAACGTTCAGGTGCCGTGAAAGTGGTCGCGCAATATATTGGACATTTTATTTCCGATCGTTCGAGAGAAAGTTGATCTTTCTTTAAAAGAAAAAAAAATTTCAAAGAATTTTCTGTTACAAAAAACCGTCGTGAACCAATGCATTGCGGGACCTCACTCGCGGGAACGCCAAATTTCTGTTTATTCGGTATTGTATTTCTTCTTACGTTCTATTAAACACGCCTAGCTTTATTTAACAAGATGATACAGGACACAAAGCTAAAGTCTGATAAGCATTATAAGCTCTGCGACATTGTTATAGAGACTAATGTACAGCTGAAGATATTTGTCTGTAAGATTCTATGCACGATGATGTAGGAATACCAGGCGTAGCGATGCGCGATGATGGCTCTCCTTTAAACTGATCTCGACGGAGAAGTTTTATAAATTTTCATTTACAAGTTCCAAGTATGTTTTCTTACTCAATTATTACCAACAATTAACTCTATTAATTATTGCTACCAATTAGCAATAGCCTTCGTGAAAGGAACCATGAGATGGAACAAAAATTTGTGAAATTCTGAGAATCAGTTACATCAAATTTCCAACTGTTTGGACTTTACACTTGCATTGAGAGCAGATTTTTTTTATTTCTACGCATCGTTTCACTTGGTATACGACTATGAGAGCTCTGCTATTCTCTGATACATCCTCGATCGCGACTTTTCCTTTCTCGTTCTCTTTGAATCGCAAACAGTCGCTTAACATCGCAGGCGTGAGTTTATTATTGTCTCGAAAAATAAACGGAACGAGACGATATATTTTAGAACGAAGAAAAACGCAATGAAGATATCTCGCAATCATGAACATTTTTTTTTTGCAAATAAAATTAATTTTCTATAATTAATCGCGCGTGTTCAAGATAAACCGTGATTACGATAGTAAGTAAGATACCTGTGATTACGCGATTGTATGTCTTCTGGCTTGGTTACTACTTGCAAGTACGCATGTCTCGCTATGAGCTAGGATTGAGCACACAAACACTTATCTTGGCGATTCCGAATCTCATCCCGATCATTATAAGTTCTTTTCGTTTTCTTTTCTCCGCAATTGCTTAGATTTAACTGATCGAACGTTCTTCTGCGACTAGATGATTTCGGCTTCACGTGTCATTATTTCTTTTTTATTACTTACAGAACAATAGACTAACAAGACGATTGAGTTACTATGGAATTAGAAATCTGATTGTATCTTTAATGTATATATATTTATATATATAGCGTTTTATTTTAGTTTGATTTCACAAAAAACGTAATTTACACGCGAATCCATGCAGATGTCTCCTTCGTCTCGCGTGCACAGATGCATAAAGATTAAGTGTAATTACCGTTACAACATTACAATCACTATGTGTGTACAACTTGATTGCATATGTATTTCAAATAGCGATGATTGGATATACGTATAATGCTTCGCAAATTCTTCATGCTCGTGCTGTAATAAATCTCCCCCGATCGCTCAGTTGCAGATCGTTCTTCTTTTTTATTTTTTTTTATTTTTTTTTTAATAAGAAAGAAGACTGCAAAAGTCACTCGAAACACGTTACATGATGTGGTGCATTCTTTCAACATGACTTATAAAGAATGATAAACACATGATTTACGATGATTTCTTTCACGCACCTTCCCTTTCTCTTCTCTATGTGCTTTTTATCACACACATTTGTTTCACGCGCGCAAAACTTTCTTCCTTTTTTTTTTTACCTATTGATAGTATTTCTATCTACTACGAGAAAAAAAAATCACATCGGAATAACTACACTAGGATAAGAGTTCTTGCTTTAAACAGTAATCAATTATAATAATATTGTAATCATAATTATGACGGTATAATCATAGTAATTATATATTTATATATATACTTTTATATCAAAAAAGGCTGTCTTTGCGACGGTGCATGAGCGATCGCGTCCTCCGAGCGTTCCAGAAATCGCTTGTACAAAATGTAACGCAAACTTCAAATAAAATTTTATACACGAGATATAATCGTAAAGAAGAGAAGAGAATTTATCATTAATTATATATGTCTGCTACATTTTTCATTATTCGTACAATCAGTCTTTACGCGACCGCATCGATCTCGGAGGGCGTGTCACGATAGTATATGTTTCAAAGACTTAGCATCGGATCATATGTGGATTTGATCGGTTCTTACAACATAAAAAAGATTCCAAAGTTTCCATTAATCCTCCTTTTTCCCCGGCAAAAGATAATATAAAGAAAAAAAAGTACAAATAAAAATTCTACAAAATATTTTCGCACAGTGATACTCAGGAGAAACTCGATTATAAATACAAACAAGTGGGGGCTCTTCAACAATATTTTTTCGCCAAAGAATTAGTCTCTTTTATCATGCATCGACTTATATCCTCGCCTAGAAAAAAAAAAAAAGATATTTACTTTCTCATTTCAACATTATTTCGATAATTTTAATAAGAAAAACGAGTGTCGATCCTTCGCCAAGTCTTGATACTCTCTACCCTGGCGTCCGTACGCACGTTTAACTTGAATGTTATACAAGTACTCGCTATGTATAGATGTAGATGTGTGCTCTCCTTGTAACACACATCATCCCGCCGCTTTTTCCGGTCCGTTTGTTCAGTAAGGGTTATACTTGGTACGCTCGGACTTGAACTTGCCGCTGTCGGTCGGGCCCGGTGCGCCCGGGCTACGAAGCCTCGGCGTAAAGGTCTTGTGCGATCGGTGCACGCCGGTGGTCTGGACCGGGAGCGCGGATGCAGCCGCGCCAGCAGCACCACCTAGCAATTCCGTGAGTCCGCCGAGAGCGGTCAGGCTAGATAGGGCGTTGAGGGCGCCTGGCTTGCTTAGCAGCTGAGCCAAGGGGATGGCGCTGGCCAAGGGAGAGGCAGTGGTAGTGGTGGTAGAGGGGGAAGCACTGGCCCCGGATGCTCCGGGAGTGGTACCGCTGCCAGGGGTTTGGGTATTTTGGGCCTCTAGGTTAGCTTTCTGCAGTTCGACACTGGGGAAAAGACACAAAATGTAAAAAGGTGAGGGCGGGAACGTTCCTCGTAAAATAGTGTCAAAGAGATTTTTAAAAAATTAAAGAAAAACATAAGAGATGACAAAAAGTAAAAGAAGAGAAAAGTAAGATAATAGTAATAGTAGCAGTAGGAGTAGTAGAAGTAATAGTAAAGTAGAAGTAGCAGTAATAGTAGTAGCAGTAATAGTAGTAGTAGTAATAATAGTAGTAGCTGTCACGAAGAATTATAGAACAAGGCGACATAAAAAAAGAGAAAATAAATTAAAATTATAAGAAGATAAATTAAAATCACAAGTTGTAGGCTTAGAAAATTATGCCAGAAAGTGCTCTGTGGAGCGTGATTATCACGTACACCGGCTACGTGGTTCGTGGGGAGATTTTTTCTTAATTAGGTCGCATTTAGACCCTAGTGTTTGGGTTCATATTAGACATCGGTTGACTCGTATCGATTGATCTGAACCGACTAAGGCATCGACGAACGAGTCAAACGGCTCCATAGAGCCCCAAACACCCCGGGACACGGTCGAAATACGTCCTAGATCGCAGAAAACGCGCAACAAGGATGCATACGAAGAAAAAGATAAATACACGTTCGCTAGTCTACTTTCAGAATAGTATACAGTCCTGCAAATGTGTCATATCCACCACGCTAATAGTAGATTTGCGAACGATGTGATTTGGTCTCTAGGTGTAACGGGCTCATGGTTCGTTATACAGGCAGGGACATCAATTTATAGGACATTTGCATTTCTCGTGAATTCGTCATGTGTAGGATAATCGGTCTCTGCGTCAGTAGAACGAGCCATAGCCTCGTGGTTTTTTTTTTTTTTTTTTTTTTTTTAATAGAAAAGATAGAAAATCAAAGTAAACCAGGCACAACGATATGCATTCTGCCATATTAAGCGCTGTTGTTGATAAGACAAGATTGCGAGACCACACATGCCAATCGTACATATCTCGAGTACGGGAGGCCAGCGCCAGACAGATGGCAGAATGCAAATCTTGGCTTCGATGGGAGTGCTGGGATATACGATATGTAATAAATACGACAAAGTTAACGGGTAAAAATACAGAAATATCGAGAGATGACGAATATATACGGTATCGCTATTTATATGCAGTAGTAAAATGTGAGTGGCAATCTGGAATAAAATATAATGGATTATAATTATAACGTGAGGGATGTATGAAAAAGTGTGCGTCGATCCGCGGCTTTGAATCGTACATTCAACTCTGATGCTGGTGAAGTGTGACGCGCAAACTTTATATCGTCGTCCTCGAATCCGCTCGACGATTACACACGTTAGTACCGTTCACCATTCTAATGTCGCTATGATGCAAATAGATTAGTCCCACAGCGCGCAATTACAAAAAAAATCAATAAATATAAAGATAACAGACTCGACACCGATCAATGAACATTAAGCGATGACAACAGCGATGAAGTGTATAACTAAAATGTAAAGATTGTTACACGACAAGGTTCCTGGCAAGGACGAGAAAAATTCTTCATTATCGCATAAATAAACGCGTCATTTTTGTACATGTAATGCAAGTGCCAATTGTACGATTTTTCTTGTAAATAAATAAATAAATAAATAAATAAATAAATAAAAAAAAAAAAAAAAAAAAAAAATTTACAAAGTGTTAAGCTAGTCGTCCATTACCGGAAACCTGTCTTTCAAACTAGAAAGAAAACCGTGTCATTAAAAACCGAATCGAAAGGAGGAACTGTGATGCGTTTGTTTGGGACTGATTTCAGGATTGATTGTCACTAACGAGCGACAGTCCTCGTGTACATCATTTTTTTTTTTTTTAACTATGTTTTTCAGTCGGTAAGTTTATTTTTGCTTGAAAGGACAGCCAGCGACAATGGGAACAGATGTTGAGCGGAGTTGTGTCTGCAGGATACTCGGGGTGGTACTGGACCTGGAAGACAGGACCTGGAAATAAAGGATTAAGATCTCCTCTTCCTTGTCTCCTGCGTCTCCTCGACGTGTAGTTGTCTTCCAGGTAATCTGCATCTATGTGAGCGCCTCCTCTGAGATTGCGACCGTCGATGCCTCGACGTCTTCTCGTTCCGCATCTTTACCTTACGACTACTGTACGACCTGTGCTTCGCTGTAAACTGAGGTGGCGTTACATGACTTTTTCATTTATCCATCTTTAATAATCTCGAAAAATCCTTTTATAGTCTCATCAACGTACTCTATTTGCGTATTCTACAGTGATATCTTCTTCAGAGTAACGCCACCTCTTCTATAACATCACTCACGGCTACACGCAGTAGAAACGACTTTTTTCCTGAGAGATTTTCTTTTTAAGAACATAGTAAAATAAAACTACACTTTATATTCACACCGTTTATTCTTGAAGTCTTGTCTTTTATTTTATCTTCATTTATAGATCGCAACATCCGTGCAAAAATATAACAGGTAAAGAAAAATGAAAGTCGTCTATACGCGGGTTGCCGTGAACAGGGGTAGCAACGATGATGATAAGGGATGTCGCGAGGGGGGTGCCGATTCGACTATCCCTCACATAGTCTCACCATTAAGACATCAAAAGTGTAGGCGACAGGTTACGTGAGGAACGAGTAACACAAACAGGCGAATCGGCGAGTCGTTTATTATGGGGGTAGGGGAAGAAGGGCAAAACGAGAAATCTCTATACCGGCGCACTATTTCATCCGGTGAACGGAAGAGATGCGGGGACGGGGTGAAAAAGAAATTAAAAAAAAAATCAAGGGGAAATGCATATCGCGATCCACTGCAAAACGTAGCCGGGACGAGTTTGACTGCTTCTAATTGGAAATGGAATTTGCGACACCGAATGCCGAACCTCGGGCGAACCAGGAGTGGCTTTTCCCCCTCCGGGCTCCTAAGGTTGACCTTCGGGTTAAACTGGCGAGCCAGCCTGAAGAAATAGCGTACAGGCCCCGCGTGATGGTACTCACCTCATGTTGATGAGATACTGTGCTAACGCCACGGCATCCGGATTCCCGGTTATGGTGATGGTGCGGTCCGTTGCTCCGCCCTCCCTCTCCTCGCAGTTGCTGATTCTGATCATGGCACCCGAGATCTGACGGATCTCGGCGATTTTAGTACCGCCTTTGCCGATGATGCAACCGATCAGCTCATTTGGCACCGTCATCTCATGCGTCTGATTGTTCGCTGCCGGTTGCTGCCTGTTTGTATTGCTCGTACGCAACTGGCTTCCAGCCAATGCGGCTAATGCTACGATCATTGCACAAATGTTAGAAAACTTTCGGGGCATGGTCTCGAGTAAAGTATGATGGACAGAAATTGCCTGTTATAAAAACAAATATTTGAAGAAGAAGAAGAAGAAGATGATGAGAGGTAGATTTCTCTTATCTGACAATTTAAGTTTCTTAAGACTGTTCTCGTCAGTTGCGTTAGTTGAAAGTTCACCGGTATTTACAAATCCCATCTTTTTCCATCTCGATCTCCTTCCTCTAATTGTCTCTTTAATTAACCTTAATTAGTTTAAAAAAATACTGACAAAAAGAAGAGAGATAAAATTTAAATATGTACATATATGAATTCGTCTTTTCTCGACAATTGTATATATTTGCTCTTACCTGCTGGATTAAGACCACCCGTGTTCGCTGGTGTTGCAAGTCCCCCGAGACCCAAGGCTGCCAGTCCAGCCAAAGGATTGCTGCCCAGTTTGCCCATCTGCAACAACGACGATGCGATCCATTGTTCAGAAATAGGTGCCGCGGGCGGAGAACGAGCAATAATCACTCGGGGTGTGCGTTTTAAAGAGGAAGAGGGGTTTACGACGACGACATCGAAAAAAAATAATATATCTATTTGAACCTGTGTCCGTTTCCTCGCGCGCGTCACGCTCGAGGATCATCTTGGGTCGCGAGCAAGAACTCTTTAGCTCAGGGGCAGGCTCACCGAGAGAGATCCGTTGATTTTATTTCTCAAAGAAGGAGCAAAAAAAAAGAAGGGACACGCGCAGTTGACGACAATTCGTGTCCGTCATCTCGGGGATCTATATTATTTAGCGATGAATCGTCCCGATTTCCCGGGATCGGTTAAACGATCGGTTTACTAATACGAGCTCTACGATGGCCATTTGTGAGCATGATTTGGTTTTATATATATATACGACCCAGAGTAAATTTTAACAGCATTATTAAAATTTGTGTTGTGAGAATCTTTTTGCCAATAAATTTCTCCCTGTAATTAATGAGAAATGAAGGTAAGATAATTGAGATCAATTTGGAAAAGGTAACAAGAGATTCTGGTACTAATTAATATCTAAGGAAAATTGTTATTAAGATTTCTCACTGCAGCCATATTAAATTACGATGTCGAAAGTGAGATCATATAAATGTCTTCTATCAAAGAGAGTTTTAAATTTTAAACAAGAATTTCGCTACTTAATTTTGCATCCGCAATATATTTCAATTTAACATCGATTCAAATCGCTGTATAATTTTATGAATGTCCGCCAGAGATTTTCTAGCTCCTAATGTCATAGCATATATGCAAAATATCGCTCTGACTGATCTCTAATATTATCGCAGAGATATAAAACTTAGCACGTCTCTGCGAAATGGATTAGCGATAATCCGGTTTTCTCCGGGTTGGATATATAGGGCATGCGACGCAAAATGGCCATCGATAAAAATCGAGCTAGTGAACCGTGCTGCGTTACCTCGAAAATCATGGCAGAAATCACTTAGAAATAGCTTGATAAGAAGGGGTCGTTCAGAAATTACAGAAAGAGAGAGCGAACGAGACGGAGAGAGAAGAAGAACGCGCATACTTCCATTCACGTTGTGTGATGTTGTTAAACCGCGCGAAATAATCGCGATCATTTTTTCCTCTCCGACCGTTTCCACATTATACATACGACGTACTTGCATTCTTATATTCGGTATATCGTTTTATTGGTATCGCGTTCCGCGCTTTAATTCGCTGCGATCTTGAACGATACTGTTTATCGCCGCAATTGCGTAATCATTATTAATTGTGTAATTGACAAAATTGTGTTAAATTATCTATTTTAACTACCTTGAATGTATATTGATTTCATTTTAATTTGCCGCAATAATTATCCCGTGAATATTACGATAAAGCTCTAATCGTTCGAAGAAAAAATTTAAATAATTTGAATAATGATTTATCTGCTAATTACACACTCTAATAATAATATTTTATATTTACTCTTCTTAAAAAGAACGAAATGAAAGGCAAGTGGGGAAGGAAATGCAGATAGGTAATATATTGTGTCTTTACACGAATGATTAAACTTCATTCTCTATCAAAGTCGTTATCTAAACTAACTTGTGTGCACAATTTCTAACATACAGCGTGTTGCACTGTATATGTATAAAATACACGCGCTTGTGTCATATATATATAGTATATACATATATGCACATGGGTTTAATATATACTTCTTACATAAAAAAAACTTTCAATCTGATTATATATCTGATATCCATTAGTAGGATCTAAAATATAAAATTTCTGAACGTTAACAAAAATTAATATTTTATATTCATTTTTGACATATAACAAATAATATTTTAATATATATTTTGAAACTGTTCAATTAGTCATATTTATATTTCCAATGATTAATCGAAAGCTCGAGAAGAGGATATCGAATTGTCGACAATCGACAAGTTTTCTGAAAAGCGAAAAAAATTAACGCAGATCTGAAATCACGAGTGTGCAAACACTTCTCTCATAGACAACCGTCTCGATGTGATGTCTCTAATATGCCTAAATGGTGGAAACGTAATGTTACAGGGCAGCCCACCCTCACGCGAACTCGTCGCTGACTCTTAGCTAAAAGAGTGCCGGAAGCCATGCTGTACTAAACAGGATGCCGAAGGAACAATGGGCAACTCAGGATGAAGGCGAAGAAACGAACAAAACGTAGCTTGACAGTCTGACAAGAGCGATATTAATGTATGTGTCGTGTATGTGTGTGTTCCTTTATTTATGTATGCCCGGACATGTGCGTCCCTTATTTCTCTTCTATTCTTTATTTCTCACACAGTGGAAATTAAACACAAGCACGGATATGTAAATAGGTGTAGTTGATTCATTAGATTAAATTGATACATTGTTAATAATTTCCTTTGCAAGCTCTACCGTCGCTAGTTAAAGAAAATTAAATCTTTGTTCAATATATCTTTTAATCTTTCGAAACAATGAAATATTTCGAAATCAAATACAAACCATTTTGCAATTAATTTATATATATCAAACGAAAATATATATACATATACGTAGTAAATGAGGGAAAGAATTTTAAATTATAATTTAATCATAAATTGCATAAAGATTAAAACACTGTTATGTATTTAATTTAGGTACTGTTATAAAATTTTATTATTTTACTGTTATAATATTTAATTTCATGAAGCCCTTTGTACGTTTACAATTATTTAGACTTCAAAAACCAATTTAAAGCCTTTAACACAAACACAAATATAGGAATATGGCAGTTTTTTTATATGATAATTTATATCTGTCGAGAGAGAGAGTTCGCAATTCGGTTACTATAAGCAGCTTATATCTCTCTTTAAAATCATTTAAATCTATTTACTCGAATTAAAATGTTTTCAATGTGACCTTTAGCTAAATTAAAATTTCATAAAAATTCAAAATGCCAATTAAACTTGTATCAAACTGGGAGAAATAAAAAATGTAGGATAATTAAAACGAAAACTGAATCTAGATAAATCCGTAGATATACGTTTGCAGTTTCTTTCTCCTGAGTTTTTCTTTTTTTCCGAAAGGAAAATTGGTTGTCATTGTTATTAGGAAGGGAAAGTCAGTTTTCAAAAGGAGAACAGGGAAGAATTTGTCTTATGAAAGAAACCGTGTGAGAGATAAATAGAAAAACAGAAACACAAAATCGGTGTACAAGGACAGAAGCGAAGTAGTAGTATAATAATCTGTGTACTGTTATAAGCCGTAGAGTTTATATCAAGCAGACTGAAAAACTGAGAAAGAGTATTAAAGATGGGATCGTGAAAGAGAGTAGATATTAAAGCGCAATAGAATAATAATAATAATAATATACCTAGGTAATCTACCTCTTTTCGTGCCACGCATGCATATATCTGTTTCGTTTGTGATTTTGTCGTAAGTTGTATATTATATTTTCTCCTCGATCTTCTGCCGTTCAACCCACCCTTTCAGCCACGTCTCTCAAAGTTAACCCGGATAAAAAGAGAGATCGCGAACAGGAAGAAAGAGGAAGAGAGAAAAAAAGAACCGCGATCAAGCAGCAAATATTAGTATGTATATCCGAAAATGGGAGATGTTATGTATATTATTTATGCTATTCGACGCGTGTTTTTCTTTCGATCTCGCGTTTACTTCGTCTTCTATTTCCGGATAGCAAATCTCGGCCTCGAGGAAGTCGGGCTCCGTGTCTCGGTCGTCGGTCGTTGAAAAGCGCACAGAAAGAGAAGATAGGACAGAAGGTGAGACGCGACGGATAACGCCATTCTGATAATGCCCTGTCAAAACATTCGCTTGGATTTCGACTTTGGAGACTTCGTCTCGCGTAAGAAATCCGATTTCGATGTCGAGTTCTCCGTTGTAAAAAATCCTCCTCGACAAAACCGAGGAGCATTTTGGATAAAAAGAACTATTTCAATCAAATGTGAAATTTAATTGTAAACTTTTTGTTAAACAAAAAACTCATTTCAGAACCATTCCGATCCCAATTAAGGAGTTTGAATTAAAATCCGATAATTTATTCAGATATTCTGAATGTGACTTCAGATATAAGTTTACAATTTATTTACTGAATCTTTTTGGAGAGCACATCAATATAAAAAAAACTTATATAAATGGAAAAAAAAGATGAAACAAGTCGAATTGAGCCGTACGAACATTTTTATCAGAGTGACGTTTCGTGGCGTCTCTGCCGATCAATCGGCCGGACGATTGGATTTTTCGGAGCACCACCACTGATGGCTCGGAATTATATGTCGACTTATTTGACGAGATATCGATTTGGCCTCCTCATCGATCATTCGTCGAAACCTATGACGGTAACATCTTGGGACCTTCTGTATATGTCTCTCTCTCTGTCTCTCTCTCTCACTCTCTCTCTCTGACCGAATCCAACGACAAGCCATGACGAATCCATTGTGCGACCCGTGAGCAAGCATTCATGCTAAGCAGACTCGATCGTTCGGCGCGCGAGACTCGGACCAAATCCGTATGTTTTGCCTCCAAAAATTCCTCCCGAGAGCGCTTCCGCTCTCGGACGATGATCGTATCGACAAGGCCAGATTACTGCATTTGCTCGATGCAATCAATCTGTATCAGATGTGATAAGTGACACAGCTTGATTAACTCTAGGCGGTATATCTGCATTTTTGTTTTCGCATACCTGCATTTTTCTCATCTCTAAAAATTATACGTAAGATCTATATATAGAAGAATAAAACAGTCAATACGATCATCAGTGGAACGATGTAAATGCAACGTTTAAATGCACGACGAAAACTTTTAGATACCAAGTTGCAAATGAACAAATTTGAAATCGCAATGTAATAGAGGACACGACAAACTGATTAATTGACTAATATTAAAGTAAAATGAATGATAAGAAAATTATAATTGAGAGTCGACAGAGATCAATAAAACTTATCTCGTTAAGTTCTAACCATTCGTTAAAATTGAATGCAAATACCGCATGCTAAAGTCAATTTACCAGATAAATGTCCGTAATGGCGAACGAGACATCGATCGGGAGATACGCTACGAATTCTCCCAGTTTACATTTTAACGTGGTATCAAAGTTTATATCGTGTCGTGCAAAACGCACTCCATGGCATGCATTTCGTTTTGAATTTCTCTATGTATTTGTGGAAATAAAGACGATAAGCAATTCTTAAGGTGATCAACCCACTACCGAAAATCACAAGCATAATATATATGGAAGGAAACACGCAGGCTCGGGTAGAACTTGTTAGAAGCGTTTCGGTGAACGTTTAAAAACTTATAAAGAAAGTAGAAAATAATACAGAAAGAGAAAAAAAGCATGCACGTAACGACACGTGCGGATCACATAAAAAGCGCAAAGCTAGCAAACTTTTCGCGCGACTTCGCTGATATCGAAAGATATTTTTTGATTTATTTTTCCGAGAAAGCGAAAGAGAGATCAGCTAATTATAAAAAAAAGATCATTTAAATCAACTTCCATACTTTTGACGAGAGAAATCTTCTCTCAGTGGCCGAGATAGCAAAACAGTTTCCGATGAAAAAACAAAGTTCGCGCATTCAGAGACTCGCTATCAAGTGTAATTACAACATGTGCGTTTTATTTCATTCCGCGATGTTTAATCAGATGTTTCCGCGCAATCGAAGTCACGCGATTAGAAAACATTTGTAGGTACATACGATCCGAGTTAATCGTACGACAGGATATTCTATATCGTCGATGACAACTTGCGAGATTGTCGCGACACAATAAATATTCCTGGACAAGAAACTCGGAACCGTATGGATAGGAGTATCGAGCAGAAAGCCAAGATGTTGATGCATATACGCGGAAACGGAAAGGGATACAGGGGACAGCAAAGAGCTTCAAGAGGAGGGAACCAGGTGTGGTTCTAGACAATAGTGAGATATAAATATATTATGAGCTTTCACACGCGGCATTCGGTAGAGAAATTGGAACGATTTTAAATTTAGAATTATGTCGCTCGTAAATTCTGTCAACCATATATTATAACCGCATCCGTTGTTTATTGTTTCGTGCTCCACGCGAAATAATCGTAAACGCCAGACTCGCCGGAGAGTCACTCTGACTCGCATCTAGACATCGTGAATCCTCACACAATCGGGAATGATTCATTGCTTATACGTATATATGCTCTAGATTACGTAGAAAGAAAAGAATGAGACATCTTACTACGATCGATTTTTTAATTCATATGGAATGTATGTGAAAGCTAAATTATATATGTATATCGATCGTGAGTAGGCGGTGTACAAATGACTATGCATATTTTAAATTGTCTTCTCTTCCGACATATAATCTTCTGAAATAACGTTTTGCCCTTTGAATTACAAATTGAAAATTTACATACATTGTTGAATATCAATTTTAATTTTACTTAGACTTGTGCAATTTTCAAAAAATTTTCTGCCAGTACAATATACTCTATTCACATTGTTCAATCTAATAAATTTTAAGAAAATTATTACGGAGAAAAAAAAGAGAAAAAATTCAAACGCGGATTAAGTCAACAAATTACGGACAATAGGAATCATAACTCTACGAATTTTTTAAAACCGTCGGTCTATAATCTAAACCGCTGTTTAGTCGCTGTTGCAATAAACGAGTAACTGCACGGTTGACCATTCGTTAATCTAAAAATTTTCTACCTCGAAATTGCTAGCTTAACCGCAAAGCAATTCTACTAATGCCTTGAACGAGCATTGCTTCACTGCACGAGTGATTTCTCCTAACTGCCGTATAAAAAAAAAGCAATAAATATTAAATTGAAAATAAATGATTTATACAACCGCTATAAAATTTCATTGTTTCAAACTAATTGTTGAAATTGGCTAATTTCAATATCAGCCGATCGAATTTGTAGTCATACTTTGTCAAAGATAAGGAAATGTTTTTCTTTCTTCAGAAATATCCAACTCTTTAGTAATCGTTCCAATTTCAAACCATCTGCCACCGTCGGGCTGAAATTTGTCCGGACACATCAAGGATCGTGTACAGTGAGGGGACACTGAACAGGGGGTGTTGTGTATCAATTTCCTTGGACAAGTGGATAACGGAAATCCATCGTATGTATATGTTATTCGGAAAGATACCGCGGTGGTAGCCTGGTATCGTGTGGTCGAGAAAAGGTACGGGGCGAGGATGGATCACGAAAAACAAAAGACTTACGGCGTCTGCCACGAGGTGTGCGGGCGGGAGGGCTGCCTGCAAGTGTCCACTCTTCAGCAGGGGGTCGGCGAGGCCTGCCACGCTGGCGTGTAAGGGGCTCGGATGGAGAGGATGATGTGGGGTTGTAAGGTGGGCCGTGGCTAGGAGCGGGTGCCCGTGAGAAGCGGCGAAGGCCGAGGACGAAGGGTGGGCCGCGAAGGGCGAGGTCGCCAAAGTTTGGGTGTTCAGCGAGGGCGGGGCGGGCCCGGCAGCGGGCGCGGGTAATGGTAATACTGTACTTACGTCCGAGTGGGCGGGCACCGCGTAATTACCCTGGATGGTGTAGGCTTGCCCACCAGCCAGGATCACTGGCCCACCGACTTGGGGTTTGGGGCGATAAGGGATCGTGGCACCTTTAGGAGGGGACTGAAACAGAAAGAAACACACGCACGAGTGCGAATACACTGATCAAGTCATTACAGATTTGATACGGCGTCCGACGTCGTAAAGGGTAGCCCTTTTACCCTATTAAAGTCCAGAGTGATGTATCAATTGGCGTTCAGAAAAAGTTATTTCGTATAATTAAAAGGCTTGGAAATCATTTAAATGTAATCAAAATTTGTTACTGGCGCTAATTTATTCTGGACTTTAATAGACTGATCTAGTTCATCATAGTTTGACAACGAAGTATTTAAACTTGGAGGTTGAATCAATTAAATTTTGAATTATATTTTGAATACTCAAATTAATGACGCTACAAATATGAATAGTCTTTTTGTCAAGTGTTATAGAGCAGTGTGATCCCAATAATTCATACAAACTATGACGAGACTAGACCGATCGGACCATGTATACATACCTCTAGCATAACGCAGCAAATATGATATATGCACTGCGTAATCGCCTCGCTGGTACCAGATATGGTTACTGCACGTTCCGTCGAATTAGGCAGCATCTCGGAAGCGACTTGAATAGAGGCGCCGGTGACCTCACGAATTTCCTTGATCTTGGAACCACCCTTGCCGATCAAGGAACCACATTGCGAAGCGGGGACAATCAGTCTGAGGGTGATGGGCGGCCTCGACACACCGCCGCCACCGCCGGCACCGCCACCCTGGATGTCGTGGAATTGGGAGCACCATTCCTCAAACTTCTTGCATATTAGCGTGAACGCCTTGAAGATTGAGTTCGTCGGCCCGGTGACGGTCACTATTCGCTCCGGGCAGGAACCGTCGGAGATGTTAATTTTCGCGCCAGACTGTATAAAAAAAATATTATTAGTCATACAAATATGCAATAAATTATTTTAGAAGTTGTACATTACAATAGATGAATCAATGTCTGCTATTTTTAAAAGATTGAATTAGTAAAAGGAACAGAAAAACAGATTTGAGAAAGATGTGTAAATTTACTTGTCCTCGATATCTGAAAAAAACTACTGCGAGATTGCAATAATAATTTACATGCTTTCGTGCAGAGTATCGTCTTTTGACGTGACATTATACATGCGACTATACTATACTGTTATTTTTCCTCGTCGAAAAGACACATGCACATCTGGCAACTAGAATGTAATTGATACTTGCCTCCTCGCGGAACCTCTTGACGATCTCTCCTTTTTTCCCGATAATACTACCGACTTCCTGTAACAAAGTAAGAATATTGTATTAGTTTTGCATCATCCTAGTACAGATCCTGTTACATAAACTCGATAACGTTTCATTAATCATATCCTAAATAATTGTTTGCGAATCTGCTAGAAATAAAAAAGTATAAGCTTATGAAAATGTACAAAATTATTAAAATAAATACAATGACATTTCGACCATCGATCGACAGTACAAAAGTTACATTATGTGCAGATGTTTGATTCTGCCAGATACAATAGCATTTTCGAACATCAATCAGATGAGTAAGAGGAAGTAACTACGAGACGAATATACAAGATGAATGACAAAAATGACACGACAGGTTTATATTTAACTTCGGATACGTAAGTAACTGATGTCCAATTAGACTTTACGTCTGCCCTGACACTGTCTGACCTCAACATAATGTCACTGTTAGGCCACCGAGAAAACGGTATAGCAGGTATATTTCTGCGCTTTATCTAAACTTAGACGATGCCTCCCGGACGAAATGCCAATGTACCTTGGAACGTACACAGAGAGAATTTTCTCTTAGAATTTACCCTGAAAATCATGGTAATCGTGGGACAATATGATATTGGAAGGATTTTATATAAAAGTTTCTCTGATTAATATTTATACCACAATAAAAATATGAATATCCACCTCAATAATATATGAAATATGTTCGATTAATTTTACTATGTACAATACATATTAATATTTTTTTTATTGTGATAATTATTTATTAATCAGAGAAACTCATAAAATTCTTTCAATACCACGTCCTACAATTCCCATGATTTTCAGGATAAATTCTAAGAGAAAATTCTCTCCATGTAGAGTTTCACACATCTCATGTTAGATTTATCGTTTCTCGTTTATTCACTCAATTGGAAGTATCATCAAAGTTTCATCGCAAGGGTGAAAAAAGCTCGTCCTGCACCATCTGGGCGCATTTGATCGAGTTAAAAATGATCGAATCAGGCGCTTTGGTTAGTAAAATCGCGAACTCACTTTTCTATTTCGCGAATGCTGACCTTAATCGGGTTTACGACAACGGCTACGAGAAGTCAATTAGATACGGCATTGCAGTCATTCGCGAATTCCTATTGACGTGGACGAGGTTACCGCGATCGGGCAAAGCGTCATCGTCGACGAATTAGATGCACGCCGAGGCAAATATAGCCGGAACAAGAAGACAGCGAGACGATGAGCGAGGAGAAGGTTTGGCGATGCGCCAGCCACGAGGGTCACCGACGAATCGGCGAGATTGCAAATTCTCGAGAGATCAGATCGCGTCGGGCTACATTATCAACCCAACATGAGACAGGATCATCGTGGCTGATTCCTCTCCTCGGATACTGGATCGAGAGAGAGAAGGCTATGTATAGCCACGTTCTGCCCGGTCAATACTTTGAGTGCGCACAGCCTACTTTTATGAGATAAGATTAAAAGAGAGTTTTCCGATATTGCGTCCTACTTCTGTAAATACCGCATTGTCGTATAAAAGCTGGAAAATAGCGAATAACATAGCGACAGAGAGAGCTGAAAAATTCACTGCGTTCATAGCGTTCAACGTGCTAAATCATGTACCGATTCGAGAAGCATGCAAAACCAGACGAAACGTCGTAAATATAAAATAAGCAACAAGTGGTGAGCGACGGGAGAAATTCCCGATAACAATTTCGTTATCGCGTTTATCACGAGGATTAGTTTACTCTGGGGAAAAAAAATAGAGATAGTGTAGGGTCGAGGAAATTTTTGAAATCGTTCTACGATCACTAGACGACTAGAACAGGACTACCTGAAGACTCGCGAATGAACAATTGGCCGACAGCCCTGGCTGAGGGCCAGCAAATCTCGCTGGAGTCCAGGGATCTGTTCAAAAACTCAAAAAGGAAATGCTGCATCGTAAAAAAAAGAGTCCCTTCCCTCGATGCTGAGATTAATCGTCATCCGTCGCTTTCAACTGGATTGAACCGATAAAGCTGAAGAGACAGATTGATACTACGTGGCTGCTCTGAGACGGAAAAAAAAATATTAAGATAACAAGTCCGGCTCCTGGTAAGATAAACCCGAACTGGACTGGAGCCAAATATTTACGTCGTAGTATAGTATCGTGAAAGATCGGAAAGACACGGCCATGACATTGTTGGACGAAACAATGACTGCAAAGTTGATGGAATCCCCATATTTATTAATTTATTTATTCATTTATTTAATGGGAAATAAATCTCTTTAATAAACAATACATAAAAATACAACCGAATAACTATAAAAATCTAATAAAGCCAAATAAGACAGAACATAATTATAATATAACAATAAATAATAAGAAAGAATCTACTTTAGATAAATTTTTATTTCTGATAACGAGAGATCGAAAAAGAAGAATTGTTTTCTTTCATGTATCAAAAAAACACATACTCTTTGCATACTCATTTTTCGTAACGAAGTTTCATACTGATAGGCTTATAATTGAGTTGAATTTAATATGTTCGATTCGCGTTATTTGGAATGTCAGATGGTACATTGACCACTGAAGACTGCACTTAATAAGGACCACAAGCTGATGGTCGAAACGTCGTTTTAATGAATAAAAATGTGCTAGATTTGGTCGCTTAAATTTATCCTTTGTATACTATTTGTATCGCAAGATGAAGTTTACGGAGCAAATGCCGTTCCATCGGAGGGATAATGAAACCGCGACAACTCGCAAATTGGCTTTCGGCCCTGGCCGGGGTCCAGTGTGTCCTAGAAGACCAGAGTCTAAGTAGCAGACATAATGCCACCCCGGCCAAAAATGCGGCTAGACGTATTTATTTCGCGCGAAAGAGGCTACTCGACTATCCGTTTACTGGTTTGCGAAGCTTCCAAAACGAGTGTTGCAATACGCGGCATTGATGAGACAAAGAAAGAAGTGCTAATAAACGTCATCGCCAAATCATGCGTTCAGAACATCGTTTGTAAAACGATGACCCGAGGACGCGCAACCTCGCTCCTTCTCGCTCGATGTCTAAAAAGATCTATCGCGTTCAAATTGTGAATAAGTCCATTTTTTTAAGTGACCTGTCAAAGAGAAATTTCCAAAAACGATCTAATTATAAAACTGGAGATTTAAAAAATTACAATATACAATAACGTAATATGTGTAAGTATTTCAAGAAGCAGATGCGAGTCTTAAATTTAGTTTCACGCGTAGAAACATGAACAATACTATATTATAAAATATTATAAAATTTTAATCCGCAAAGGATGAATCGCGTAATATTGCAATTGGATTATTTATTTAATCCAGCGTTCGTGATAAATGCATGTGTAATTAGTAAGATCCCGCTCGTGTGCATCGTGTGATTTTCAAATGAGTTGATTTTCATCCTGTTGTAACTGGAAAAAAATGTAACCATCGCGAAAAATAAAAACGACGAAGGGATATGTCATGACGTCATCGGCAGCGTATCATCGAGATGTAAAAAAAACCGCAGTTGTATATGTGTAATGAGATTTGTCAGAGAAATATTTTCTCATGCAGAAAACAGGGATTCATTTATAGAAAATCAGATACGAGTTGATTGACAGTGCGTTGAAAAACCCTCGAAAAGGGTGATTCGTACATCGATAAAGAGAGTTAAAATCTTGGTCAAGTGACCGAGTATATCGTTCAAATGTGCGCAGCAAAATGCAATAATTTCTATGTCGCATTTTAGCACGAATTATCCATCCATACGTAATCTGGGAATATTCCTTTTACGATTCAATTCACGCGATTTTATTTTTTATTAGAATTCCCCAATTTCGAAAAATCTTAAGAACATCTACATTTTATCGTCACATATCGCTTTTATAAAAAAAAAAAAAATCGAAATTCGTTATAAACTTAAAGAATCGAACTAAAGCTGTTAAAAAAATGGCTGCACCTGTACCGTCTATAGAAAGAGCATTAATAGCGGAATTATATGACTTGGCAAGAGTGTACTATCGCCGGGACGAAAAGATCCCGTACGTCGAAAGGGACATCGGGCGTCTAGCTAACGCGATTAATTACCGAGACGGCGGACATTAATTACTCGTGCTACGACGAGCGATATTGCACCTCGTGCACGATAATTAATTACAAGCAGAAACGGTGGTAGGTGACGTGTTCCTAAAACGAGGGTAAAACGAATCGCGACACGAGTTTAAATAAACTTTGACGCTTGTCGCGCGCAAAAAGCCCAGCTCCGGAGCTATTTTTCCGCTAGAAATTCCGCTTCGCGATAATCTCGCGCGTGAATGACGTAACTATCGATACATATCGCATCGGATTACGTTACGAGGAACTTTCACTCTCTCGGATTTTGCAGGATGAATTTTTCCGCGAGATAAACTTGCGGAAAAAAAAGAGACGTTTATTATTTCTCGATATTTATGCATTCGTAGAATTCGTAATTAATTCGCGAGATATGTATCTATTAATCTGACAATAATCGCGAATTTTTCGAAGTAAAAGAGAAATGATTATAAGCCTTCAAGATAGAAAATTAAGAGCTTGTAATAGGATGATAAATTGCTAATTATTCCAAGCAAAATTTGTGATTCGAGATTTAATATCTTGGACAGAGATAACCAACAATGTGTCACTTTTACAGATATCCGCAAAGAAAGGATAATACGCGAGAGCGGAGACTAAAAACGCATATCGCAAATTATACTTTTGCCAATAACCACAAATGCCCTCTCTCCAGCATTGTGGAATTAAAAGGTTTGTGTAATCGTGCGATGGCCCTTTATACTCCAATCTCTTATCATGATATTTTCAATAGTTATCCTCTCTTCTGATCCGTGAATCCTCCAATTGAAATTCCGCAGAAGCTCTCTCTCTCTCTCTCGCTCTCTTAAAATATTCTTATGAGACTCAAACGGATATAAAAATATCAAAAAGAGAGAGAGATCCGCATATACATATATTTTTCAATATAATCCGAGAGTGGTACAATTTTTCAACCACGATGCTTTTTCTCGACAAATAATAGCTGACTTTTCTCCCGATCATTTGCAATGGAATTCACATAATTTTATCAAATTTTATCAAAGCGAAAATGTTTTTGAAAATTATCCACAAAATGCAAGACTCTACACAAAAAAAACGTGTTAATTTGACTAAACCTTTCGACTATTTTCTTAATTGAACATATATTAGTATTTAAGTGAAATATACGTTTTGTTAGATTTAATATGTTATACGTTCAATTAACAAAATAATATTTAGTTGAAAGGTTTAGTCGAGTTAAAAAATTGTTTTTCAGTGCGTAAATTCGATATAAAGCTAATGTCTACTTTAAATTTTAATGCACAACTTTAACTATATGTATATATTTAAAAAAAATTAGTTGCACGATAAATTAATGTCAATTTTATCGAATGTTTATTTGATAAACATAGAAATTCATTCCGGGATGTAGCCAAACAGGCGTAGTCTGCTGCCAAATTTTTTTGCGGCTAGAAAATTCGCTAGTTATATGACACTGTGTATACACAGGATAGAGTTTTACGCGAGAAGCTGCAAATTCTTGGCAGCGCATCAAGCAACACTCGTATAATCTGCAGCTTCGAGACGCATTGTGCCTCGTGCGCATTTCCGATGATAATTTCGGATAATGCTTTTTACTCGAGGAACCAACGGAAGGAGTTTTCGCTCCACTATTTAACGGAAAGGAATCGCGCGTATAACTCAACGTAATGATGAATGACTTCAAGTTGCCTCGACAATGACATTACATCGATGACAGATGACGCCCCGGTTATTCAATCCTTAAACGTAGATTTGCACATTTATTTCGATACAATAAGACGGCCTTGATATAATGCAAAGCAGCGCTAATATACATAATTTATTTCAGAATCCTATTTTCGTTTTTCCACGTCACAATTCAAGTTGACATTGTCAATGTCGACGAGATAATCTACTTTTATGCGAGAAAAGGGTTCTAATTCTTTTTAATACGACTTATTAAATAAGTCCTATTTCAATGAAGTAGAGTCGCGATTGCGAGCCAGAACTCTGCGAATAATGTGTCGACCTCTCGTAAATAATTTAATAATAATTGTCGAAAAAGAGAACAGTAAAATCACAGAGAGAAGAGAGAGAAACGCGAACGACCTTTATCTGAGATTTATTGTCACCACGCCAGCTAAGCAATTGTGTCTCCTTGTCCGAAGATTGCGACAAATCTACAGGTCATCAAAGCATTTGAAGTTTAAAGCGACGGCAGATATATATGTATATATATATATTTTTTTTTTAATTATCGCGTTAATGGAGCAGTAATTTCCAAACGCTTTGGAAGAATTTTTATAAGAGTTTCTCTGATTAAATATTTATCACAATAAGATATAAAATAAGTTCGAGTTAATTTAACTATATGTATACGTATAGTAAAATTTACTGTGTACATATTAATATTTTTTATTGCGATAAATATTAATCAGAGAAACTCTGGTAAAATTCTCCCAGTGCCATTTTGTCCCACGATTACCATGATTTTCAGAATAAATTCTAAGAGAAAATTTTCTCCGTGTATCAAATTTTTTTGTCGACACAATTTTAGAATTCTCTGTACAAAAACAAAATGATCGATACGCGTTTGACATTTCTAAAATGCATTTCAGAAGACACGCAATGTGTTCGAGACACGATACGTAGTATGGATTTATATTTTGAATAAACATGCATCCTCCCCCTCGGAAAACCGATATCAGTTGATGCTCTGTGGGAAGCTGTTTGATACGAGATTTCGAATATACATGCACACATATATGTATGCACGCATTTCCGCCCTCGATAATGCATTATCTTATTACTTCTACTTCTCCAATTTCACAGCGTGTCACGCGAGTTAATCATCTCAAATAGCAATGGCCGGTGTATATATATTTATGCATATATAAATATATACATATATATGAAATTATCCGATTATCGTAAAAATTGTCGTTTAAAAAGTATATTAATTGTATATCTCTCGTATGAGATTCAATATATAATTTCTTATAGAAAACTTAATCGAGACATTCTTGGACAAATCAGAAAAATCGTATGAAGCGAGTGTGTGAGAAATGAAACTATAAAATACTCTATGATCGATCAATCGAAATGTCAATTTAAAGTGTATAATTCGATGTGCGAAGCTATGGATTTCTTTCCAGCAACAGAACACAATACAGTGTTTACAGTTTCGACCTTTAGCTGCTTCGTTTCTTACTTTATTAAATTATTAATTACTTTAGTAATAATAACTTTACATAGCTTTTTTTCCAAAGTTTCAAGTTTATAAAAAATTTTTAAGTTTACTTCTTCCGGTAAAAACCGGAATTTTATATAAACTTGAAACTTTGGAAAAGTCTATAGAAAAAAACTCTATAGAAAAAAATGATTTCACGGGCAGAATTTTCTCATAGAATTTAGCCTGAAAATCATGGTAATCGTGGGACAATATGAATTTTATAAGTTTCTCTGATTAATACAATTTTACAAAAAAAAAAAAAAAAAAAAAAAAAAATCTATTACAATAAAAAATGTGTTCGATTAATTTTACTATGTATACATATAATTCTTACAAAATTCTTCCAAGATTATCATGATTTTCAGAGCAAATTCTACACTGAATAAAAATTTGTTAATTTGACTTTCAGTTAAATTACTATTTTGTTAACCTATATTAGCATATTTAAGGCAAATATGTTTTGTTAGATTTAACATGTTATATTTAATTTAAATATTTTTATATCAATGAAATCAGTTTAATTAACAAAATTGCATTTAGCCTAAAGATTTAATTCTTTTTCAGTGTATAAGAGAAAATTCTCTCTGTGCTGAAAAAAATGTATAAGTACTTATTTCAATACTGTCAAATAAATCATTTATCTGAAACTAATAATATTGATTTGATATGAAAAATATTTATTTGCTTGAAATAAATGCTTCATTTGGCGGTATTGAACTAAATATGTGTCAACTTCGTCATTTTTTTCAGCGTGCAACGTTCGCTGTTGTAGATGAAGAATACTAGGTCGCAACTATATCGCTGTCTGTGCACGTTGTTGGAAATCATCCCCCATCGGTAGAACAACATGCAGCGACTTACTTTGCCCTGCATAATCAGGCGGATGGTCAGGGTGACCGACGGATCATCGTTCAACACCGGCTTGTTGTCCATACCGTCCATCGCGTGGTTTCGGATCCTGCGGTTTCGATGAGAGATCTTCTCGATACTTGCGGAGGGAAGGGATGAGGGCGAGGAGGACAGGGGAAAGGTTAGGCGAGTGATTTTGATCGGGGGTGTCTCGGGGGACGTGCTTCTCAAACGTTCCCAGATATGCTCGGTCCTTGTACTGAAATCAAAAAATGTCCACAGATTAGGAAAAATCCGTACAGAGATTATCCTTCTTTTTCCTTCTTCCTTATCTCTTTCCAGAAGAATGCGCTTTCACATTTTTTTTCGAGCAGGAAAGGAGGAAGCCTCTTAGTCGAGAGAAGTCGTCTTATCGTCTCGTTCGTGTTTGGAAAAGATAGGTGACATTTTTTTTTTTAACTCACAATAAAATTTATATCTGTAAACTTGAACTTTAATATGACGAGTCGGGTCGCGGAATTTATTTATCGGAGCGTTGAATTCAGAAATAAATTGCTCGGAGCGAAATTAGCATGACAATAGCGCAGTCGACGAGGCGCGGCGATTCCAGGAATGCGATAACACCGCTGTATTAACTTGAGCTGGTCTGTTCGAAAATTACGAGACCGCAAAGCCTGGCTCTATAAATCTATATTTTATATCAAATTGATCCGCGAGATCGTCGCACTTCGATGTCGTTTTAGACACGCTCGAAGATGTCGCGAGAGTGTGAAAAAATGTGGAAATGTAATAATAAATGATTCAGCTGATAAATTATTCAAGAAGATGAGGTGGTGATTAGACTCTTATTCGGCATCGAGTAAACAATTCCTTTGGTTCATTAAACGTCTCGGTTTCACGGTCAATCTCGTGTTGGCGCGACGATACATTTTCGCCGGATGGCAAAAATAATATAATATTTATCATCCGATATACGATGAGAAAGGAAAAGGCTGCGCGATTTTTCACGAAAGTGTCATTTGGATGCGCGTCGCGAAAAAATTTGCCACGCAAAAATACGCAGCCTTAATCTTTATTCCATAAAAACTCGAGAATATACAGGGTGTCCGGTAACTAACGGACCAACGATTACAAATGGATTCTTTGGTCAATTTGGGAACGATTTTTCCTCAGCGAAAATGTCGAAAAAAGTCATCATTTTTTACAACTTTCCAATATTTGTCATTATGTATCTTTATAACTAAGCCTCAAATTAAAATTTCATTATAGTAAACTCTACCTGAAATTAACTGAGGAATGTAATTATGTTAGACTTTTAACTTCCAAACGTTTAGTTTTCAAAAAAACCCATTTTTTTCAATCGCTTATAACTCAAAAATTATTGACTTCACATTTTTACTAAGGAAAAATCGTCTCCAAATTGGCCAGAGAATCCGCCCTTAATCATCGGTCCGTTAGTTACCGGACACTCTGTAGAATGATAAATAAAATATAAAATAAATTTATAAATAAAATCAAAGTATATATAAATAAATAAAACGTAGTATTTACGAGAGGCGAGTTAAAGAGAATAAATTTGCGTATATAAAAGCAGAAAATTTCGATTCCTCCCACACGTACATGCACACCGCTCTAATGTAACAGGGTTACAAAGGTAATGAAAAAAGAGAGGAAAAAATCGCAGATGAGATCAAGCGGGGATATTATCTCTCGCGGTATTATTTTTCAGTCGACTATAACGTTAATTACAGCCACTGGCGATCGATAGGCTGCTGGAAACCTGGCCGAGAAGAGAGGTTCACCCGAGATATTCCGTTCCCTCTCGAAGGGAAGGAGGCCTCTCCCCTTCCTCCCCATCACATCCCCCTTCTCTTCAATGGGGGGGCCCCTACGAGACAGGTTTGCTCTCTCGGGTCCGTTACAAACTGCACAGAACGCGTTTCTGCTCGTCGTGCACATTTTATTTCTCTCACGCACGCGCGGAGAGAAAGAGAAAGAAAAAAAAAAATTATTGGCGTCAAAATTTTTTCCGTTACACGTCCTCGGCGAGAAAGAATAAATTACGACGCGATGAAGGAAAAAAAAAATAATTCCGAAATTTTCAACTACGATTTTTCGACCGAATCAGCGCGATGGTGTCTTAAAAAGGGGAAACTTTGCGCGGTTGCTCCAAGTTTTTAAGGGGATTTTTGCAAGACACGGATTACCACCGCCAGATATAGATGTAACATAAATTCTATAGATATTGAACTTGGCGAGCATTGATTCTACATGACTCAAATGTTTGCAGAACGACGGACTTGTGTGTATAATATGGTATAAAGCAAAGACCTCTAACGTCGCGAAGAGTGAGAGAGAGAGAGAATAAAGAGAGACATGACGTGTTTTCTAGACTGGAGTAGTACGTTTATCGTGTTTCACGGACAGCTTTGTGCAAAAGTTTACACGGTCACTTCGCTTGCAAGGCGCAACTTTTTTCGTCTGTCATATAGGTAGAACGTAGTTGGTTTTGCATTCTCGCAAATGCGACTAGATTTTCCAGCATTTTATTATTTCCACCTAATTATGCTCGAAGACTAACAACCCTGTGTGCATCTCTCAATTTATCGTGCAGGAAGCTCTCTTCATTTCCTCATCTATTTTATACGTCAGTTCTGTCATTTAGAAACTTTGAAAATGTAGGACGATGAAAATATAGAAAAAATATACACGAGATTAAGAATTTTCAGGCTCTTTGATATCGAATATATATTTTGAAAATAATCGAGAGAGAATTTGGTATTGAAAGAATTTTATAAGAGTTTCTCGGATTAATATTTATCACACTAAAAAATGTGTACGTGGTAAAATTAATCGAACATATTTTATATCTTATTGTGGTAGATATTAGTATTTTTATTGTGATAAATATTAATCAGAGATACTCTTATAAAATTTAATATTTTTCCACGATTATCACGATTTTCAGGATATATTTTAAAAGAAAATTCTCTCCATACATCAGTTCTGTCATTTAGAAACTTCGCAAATGTGGAACGATATAAAATGTCGAAAAATAAATTATAGAAATAAATATAAAAATATAGACGGGGAGAATTTTCTCTTAGTTGGAATTTATCCTGAAAATCATGATAATCGTGGAACAATATGGAAGAATTTTATAAGAATTTCTCCGATTAATATTTATCACAATAAAAATATTAATAATGTATATTTACTATGTAAATAAGAAAATTAATTAGAGAAACTCATAAAATTCTTTCGGCACCATATAATTATCATGATTTTCAGGGTAAATTCTAAAAGAAAATTTTTTTCCGTGCACCAGTCATTCAGAAACTTCGCAAATGTGGAACGATATAAAATACAGAAAAATAAATTCTAGAAATAAATAAAATGATATATTTATGAGTAAGCAAATTAAAGGGAATATATTTTCACATTAAAAAAGCAGAGAAAAAAGTTTCGATTCCTTCCTTCCACACACATATACACATATTTACTTATTTATTTAACGAGTAAGAAAACTCTTTTAGTGCTTACAAAACAAATAATACTGAAATTACGTATCAGTAAAAAAGAAATTAAAAAGATAAAATTTTCTATTACGGAGCTCGAATGAAACAATTAGTTAACAACTGTCATATTGCTGTAACGTTTCAGAAATGATAAGAAAAAAATGCTAAATGAGCCTGAAGCGCGAGCAATTAATGCGACATTGTTTGATATCGGAAAATGTATCGCTCTACGTGTTTCAATGATATCGTATTAAGTGTGAGCAGGCTGTAGGAAAACCTATCGTATCATACGAGAGAGCATTTAGGAGAGAAACGGAGTATATATTATGCCCTCGCTATCTCTCGAATCGGCCACGCACATAGACTACCGTCGTCGTTTCGCTCTGCTGCAATTCGCGATGCAATTGGACTGTGGAATTTAGTGCAATCTCTGCGTTCCGTTATATGCGTGCGTTTAACATAAGTGGACGTTTAACGCACAACGCGAGGACTTCTCTATTATTTTATTTCAAACTTCGCCGAGACTTTTCTCTCTCTCTGTCTTTCTCTCTCTCGCGAGAGATAAATTGCCGGGTCATTGCACGCACAATTGCCAAAGCGACGAACAAAGCGAATTCGGAGAGAAGAATCGCACATCTTTGATGTCGACATTTTTATTTATTTTTCTACATTTTATATCGTTCCACATTTGCGAAGTTTCTAAATGACTGATGCACGGAAAGAATTTTCTTTTAGAATTTACCCTGAAAATCATGGTAATTATATGGTGTTGAAAGCATTTTATGAGTTTCTCTGATTAATATTTATCGCAATAAAATCGTTTACGGTTGTCACTATTAATATAGGAAATCGACGACGGTTTTGATGAGATCGATAAACGACAGGATGGATTTCGAAAGATAAGAGAGTTTTTATAGAGCTCATAAATTTTCCAATTTCTCGGCTTTTCAACCATCATTCGATATATATGTATGTATATATATCGTGGCATAAAATCCCGCATATTTCGCGTCCGTCAATCTTTAAAGAGAGAGAATAAGCGAATTTAAATCCGCGAATATATCGCTAAACGGAGGAATTCGGTCAATCGATTCTACGATACCAAACGTTTTCGGCATCATTCAATTTTCCAATTTTAAATCCTTCCAAATATTCCCCACCGCAATGTAAAGCGCTATATTTCGTTCAAATAAAATGAAATTCCAAACGGAATAAAATTAAGTAGTGCAATTGAATTTAAATTATCCGACCGAGGCCGACTGTAAACAGACGATTAAAGCTGTGCGAAAAGGTCAAGAGAGCAGAATTAAGTTGATGAAAATAATTCGAAGGAACCATTAAATCTTCGATCGCGTTCTCATGAAACTGAGAATTCAAAATATCTTTCTCATTTTAGTATTATTTACTGTGTAACTGACGCTTCGATGACAGTCGAATATAAATATATATAATATTAATATGGAAAATTCATATCAGCGTGAAAAAATAAACACAAATAATTTTCTGCATACGCATATAAATATAGAATTTTCATGTGAAATAATCAGACATCGTGAACTTAAAATATAACAAAAAAAATGTGATGAAAATAAAGTTTTTTTCACGAGAAAATGAAACATATTTGAACTGAAAAAAATTGATTAAACTTGACTAAACCTTTCGACTAAATATTATTTTGTTAATTAAACATGTGTAAAAATATTTAAAATAAATGTAACATATTAAATCTACCAACACGTATATATTTCACTTCAATTCTAATATATGTGCAATTAACAAAATAATAATTCAGTTGAAAAGTTTAGTCGAGTTAACAAATTCTGTTTTTTCAGTCTGCCAAATAAATAATGTTACGTCAAACAAGAGACGTTCCTATTTTTCAAGCCGCACACGTCGTGGCGTTTGAAACGCGAAACACCTTACGTTCTCAAAACACGTGCGTCATCGTAATTTACGTAATTTAGGTATGCGTGTCACTGAATGAATACTCGAAGAACCGCGATCTTCTCGGATAAAAGAACCACACTTTTTCCCGCGCGAATCGTAAGAAGAATTAATATCGAGACGTCAAATTTTTCCCGAGCATATTACACTCCTCACAGACTAAAGTAGGAATTTCCGCAATTTTCTCATTTCTTTCAATATATTAATAAATTTGACAGCTTGTTCGTCGCTGTCACGTGCATTTGGCGCTCGTATATCCGAATGAGATCGGCATTCCGAAACTGATCCTAGCTAAAGTCCACGAGTGTGCATACATATACGTGGGGTGAGCGGGATGAAAAAATGACATTGTTCGCCGACGCCGAGGAACATGCGGCGCGTATCGAGCGCGCGCGGAAAGAACACACGCAAGCAGATGCATGCGAGTCGTCGCGCGCGCGACCAGAAGCGCCGGTACAGTCCCGGTAGAAACTTCCGTGCCGACGTCCACTTTTCTCTCTCTCTCTCTCTCTCTCTCTTTCGCCTCTCGATAAAGCCTTATCGGAGGCCGTTTGCGACACTCGTTCCGACTCTCCCGAAGAGAAGGAGTGAATTGAATGAAATGCGATCGTAATGAAATAGACAATTTTTGTCCCCCAACGCAGTCAAGATGCCGGGTGAAGGTTAGCTGAAATTATTGCTCGGCGGAGACGCTGGTTAAAGCTAGGTAACCGCATTTCCCCACCCAGCCGGGTGGGAATCGGAAGAACGACGACGAGGAGGTCCCGAGGTCGAGTCGCAAAGTAGATTTTCCTGGCAGCCGCCCCGTATCGACTCGCTCTTCGGAGCACTCTGATAAAGAGAGACCACGAGAGAGCCGTGTCGCCATCGACACGTCGATACTCGCTCACTGGCCGCGAATCGATGTACCGAGATGGAGAGAAAGAAACACGTAATAACGTGTCCGCGTGCCGGTGGAGCGTCGCCTTGCTTCGAGGACGCCATGCGAGAGAGAGATGGAAAGAGAGAAAGAGAAAAATGGAGGAGCAGAATTTTCGTCGAAAAAAAATGGTAGGAATTTCTCGCGACATATCCACTCTCCTCTTCCATTTTCTCAATTTTTCAGGGACACGCCGCCGGCGTTTCCGCGGCGTAATGATGGCGCGCGGAAGCTCTCTCGTCGTCGGCGCTCTTCGATCGTGTCTCGGCGCGGCGGGGTGCGGTCGTATCGCGCGCGTATATACATACAAAAGGCAATAATTTTACCTATAAAATTGTGCGCACACTACTTCAGTTCATCAGGGGGGAGGTACAGGCGGCCTCATCGATGCACACCGCAACACTCGAGTCACGCGGGGATGAGAGGGAGAGGGGTGCGAGAAGAGAAGGAAGTAAAACACTACACTACGCGACACTTTGCGAAACTGCACCACCTCGGCGGAACGCGGTCCTCGTTCTCTCTGCCTCGGCCCGAGAGACCGCCAGCTCCGCTTCCGACGATGCGCGGCGCTGCCTGCGTCGCGAGACCTTCCGACGTCGCCCGAAAGTGGCGCCCTCTCCGGCTGCGCGCGCACCCGAGCTGTCAACGCGGGACGTTTGAACCGCGCGCGAGCGAAGATACGTGTACTCCGACGAGGCGAAATTATAATTGGGCGAGTTAATTATTGGCGTGTACAAATATTGTATATACACTTGCCTCTCCTCCGCTCCAAATTATTATTCGTGTAGATGGATCTGAAATTTGACAGGAATTTTTTAAGGCGACGTTTACGTGGATGAAAGAATAAATGGAAATGGAAAATAAAATTGAGGAAGAGAGAGAGACTTATCTTTTACAATGTGAGATTAAAACTATTCATCGGATTTAACAGCAATGGAAATTATCTTGTACTATTTAATTGCACCAACAATATACACAAATCGTATTTAAGCACTTTTCCAAAGCAGAGCATTTATAAATTATACGTGTTTGAATAAAAAAGAGACTTTTATTTATAATTCTTTAAAAAGATTTCTCAGATTCACAAACTCTATTTTTAATTCGTCCAAACATATATTTTTTAATGAAAATATACATTAATTAAAACTCTATTTCAAAATAAACTCACTTTTTCAATGAACAAGAATTCTAAAAAAAAACAAGATTTTAATTATTGAAGAATTATTTTAAGAGCTTAAACGAAAGAATATTAAAATTACTAAAATATAATTTTTATACGTATTTAAATACGGATTTTTTAAATAACTTTTTCTAAAAATACCTACATACAATTTTCTTATAAACTTTACTAAATGCTTACATATTTAACAATATCTAAGTAGATTTGCATATATACATAGTTAAGAGATTTAAAAAATAATAGAAACAGTTGTATATTTTCTTAAATATACAAAATATATAATTGTATATTATTAAAACAATTATCACTAAGAATTTAATGTAACTTTTGAATTTTTTTGGTTTGCTTAATCTGCTTATCGTGTTTGCGATTCATATTCCGTGTAACATTTAACAGTGGATTATTTCGTGTGTTTCAAACAATTCGACCAAACGCATTATGCGCTACTAATTGTTTCGTATATGCTCACGCCATGTTACCCGCGAATGAATCTAACTGACGGCAAACGAAAACTCGATTACAACGTTTTCCCCAACTTGTTCTCTCTCGTTTTCTCTCTCTTCCTCTGTCTCTGGTAATTCAACTTTCCTACGGACTTGAAGGACGATCGGTTAAATAGGTCGTTCGTCGAAGGCGTAGAAGTGAACGTTACCGAATCGAATTTAATAATGAAAATAAATCAGAGAATGACACCATCCGCGAGACAAACGCGAGTAATCTAGAAACGAGGGAACTGAATTTTTTATTAACAAAGCGTGCAAAACGTTCCGTAGATGTAAAGTAGCGTAAATGTTTTATATTAAAATCTTTTCTTAGAATATCTCTCTTTCTAATACAAATTAAAATAAAGTCATCCCCGAAAACAATTGTGTATATTCGATAAATTATTTTGTCTAGAGCAGCGCGCGACAAAGAAAAGAGGAAATAGATTTAATTTGCTCAAAAATTTCATTTAAGATAAAAACGCTTTTTACTTTTATTCTGAACCAATTGTTTGCGCTCTTGCGCTTTTCTGCTTCTCTTTTTTTACGAATAAAATGTATTTTATAATTTATAATTTTTAAATGTTATAATATTGCGTAATTGTTTTCGCCCGAGTTAAATTGCAATGAAAAAAATAGTTTTACTTAAAATCACTTCTGGTTAGAAAATTTGTCTCCTGTGTATGTTTAAAAGAAGTGCGCGATTTCTCATTGTCAGATGTATCTCAAATACATTTGCACAGAGAGAATTTTCTCTTAGAATTTATCCTGAAAATCATGGTAATCGTGGAACAATATTAGAATGAATTTTATAAGAATTTCTCTAATTAATATTTACATAACAAGAAAAATATTAATATGTACTTAGTAAAATTAATCGAACATATTTTTTATATCTTATTGTGGTAGATCTTTTTTATTGTGATAAAAATATTAACCAGAGAAACTTTTATAAAATTCTTCCAATATCATATGGTCCCACAATTACCATGATTTTCAGATTATCAGATTAAATTCTAAGAGAAAAGTTTCTCCGTGCACTCATATAAATAATGTCCGTTCAACAATCGATAGATAAAAAAACAACATCGGGTAATTTCTATCGCGAGTCTAATGAAATTTGCGTCGTTTTATCCGAACGAAAAACAATTTTTTTTTCTTATATTTTCGACCAAGTATAGAGTACAGGATACACAAGAGCACAACTTCTCTTACACCGATGCTTTTAAAAGGCCGTTTCGACTACAGCGGTATGCCGCAGGTACGCAACTGGGGATTTAATTATCATTTTAAACGTGCGGAAAGCAATTATCGGAAATTTAGTTCGCGATGGCCAATAGAATGACAGTAACCGCTATTATTTTGACATTGAATGAGCAAACTATTGAAAGAGCGAGCTTATTGAGGACTCATTCTTCGTGATTGTTTCGGTTCAATTTTTCTCTCGCCGCGATCCAAATTAAACAAACCGATACAGACCTTCGTCGAATAATATATTTTATAGCTACTAATAATATAAAAATATGTATAATAACGAAATTATAATGTACATAATAAACAGACAACAAATAAATCTGAAAATACCAATAAAATCCATTTGAAATGAAATTAAATAAAAGATAGAATTATACATAATTTTTTTTTGATTAATTCGGATAATAACATATGAAATAATGTGAAAATGCATGCAGACTTTTACTCGATTAATTATCAGCAAAGCAGATTTTGTCATAATCTTTTTATTAAAAATTATTGATAAATTCATCAATTACTTTTGATAGATAGATTTTTTCAATGTATTTTTCGGGTGTAGAATTTTAAATCGTTTCTCTCTCCATTCAATATCACTGGAACATATACATCTATATTGAAAGATGTTACGTGAAATATTTGCTTTACTGACAAATTTTAAACAAATAAAAGCACAAATATTTCTATATTTTTCCTCGACTCCGTACAAAAATATATAGTATAAAAAAGCAGTATCTGTTTATACTTGATACGAATATTCAATATTGTGTAACATAGGTACATATGTGTAATATAAAGCGTGCAGCTTAATCAAGAATATTTTCTGCGCAGATATTAATGTAGATATAAATCAATACACACGTTTTCTTTCTCTCTATGGCAAATGGCGAAGGAACATTCAGCAATTCGGAAGATTGTTATTGCTAACAATCCGAGCCAATTAAAGCGTGATCTCGAATTCTTTGAATGCGCGCTGATTCGCAGAGAGAAAGAAAAGAACGAAAGACTAATTCGAGCGATTAAGCCGGAAAATAAATAATGATCGAAGATAACGATTCACAAAGTTGCGCAATTTCTTCTTTGCTTGCTTGGGGTAGGAAAGAAAAGCCGGAAGCACGGCGACGCATTAACGAAGTCCTTCCGTCGCGTAAAACTCGCTCTGCAAACGTTTACATTATCGGCAGAATGGGGGCCATGTAAGCGCGCGACGATGAATAATTTATTTTATTACCAACGGACGACACAAAGCAATGCGCTCGTAAATGTAAGTGCTTCATAAAAGCGGAGAGAAGGGACTCGGATAAGTGGCATTCGCGATACAGGCGAGATTCCCGTCGTGAAAACCGAATCGCCGGATTGTCCTCTCTGTATCGCCTTATTCTTATCCCTTAAGTTGCTCTTCGTTCTCGCGTTAACTCGAAGGATCGTAGTGAATCGAGATATCGCGATCGTAAAAAAGGGAAAAAAATCATAAAACTGGCTCTCTAAATTCGCAACTTATTCTCTCTCTCTCTCTCTGTACGTTAATCGCATACTATTCGATATGATATCGAAGACCCTCGAAGCCATTTTTCCTATAATGTTGGAAATTTCGGATTGGATCTTCCTCGTTTCGAACATAATTTAAGGAAAATAATTTTGCAGTGTAATTTATTTATTATTCTCTTCTCTCGCGACCATCGTTGCTTTATGCAATTAAATCCCTCGACAGATTACAGGGTGGGATAAGGATGACTTGAAGAAGAAATCCGGACATCGCTTGTTCTGAACGAGATCAAATGCCTAATAGAATTTTCCGTGATCGAACGAGAGCGAAAGTTATCGGGTTTCGGATTTCATTCAAAGATTCTATTCGTTATAGAGCTGGAAGCGTCCGTAATGCTTAGTTCGCGGTGAATTTACTTAAATTGTAAACTAATTATAAGTTCGAATCCGGACTTATCCGCGCAAAACCGCATGACCGCGTCCTTGCTGAAAGAAGACTGATCCCATTTTGGTTTGCACTCGAGTTCAACTTTCGTACCAGCATCCACAGCGATTCTTATCTTCCGATATTTAATTCCGATTACTATATAGAGTCATGATGTTTCTTATTTTTTTATGTTTCTTAATTTTTCTTATTTTTTTAGAATTACGGGTGAACTCGATACTTTTTTAAGGAAACTGCTCAAGAAACATCATCGATGTTTCTTATTTTTTTTTTTATCAAATATGTTTCTCATGTATATAATTTTTGTGCAGAATATTTGAAGCAGATGTCGACAGCGACATTGAGAGAATTAGGGGTGAAGTTATAATACGACGTTTCGGACTGAGCCGAGAGAAATCTTGTAGAATTGACGAAAATGAGACACCACTTGGTGCGATAAAATCTCGGTCGCGAACACGTGGTTCGAGGGTGACTCCCCTTCCTGTAAAAATGAAAGAACGCGACGTCGGGATAAGCCGCGGAGCCGAGGGATAAGTTATTGAAGCCCTTCATGCACGCGTTATTGAAACGTAGAGTCGGCAACTACATAGTCGTAAAAACAAATTTTCAGCCATCTTTTCTCTTTTCTATATGCGTTTACAAATATGTACCTCATCATTATTTTTCGGTATAAAAAATCAGAATTAAAAATAAAATCTATCATACTTGTTATTGGATGCAGATGTACATTGCGGATTTATCGAGTATTTAAATCTTTAATTGAGATTGAGAAAAAGAAGTATAATATTCGATATATTAGGTTTTTGCTGTATTTAAAAATTAAATAATTAATCGGAACGCATATCGACAGCATCAGTTATTTTTATTCATGTAAACAATCTCACGGATCTTTGTTAATCAGGTATTTTCATCGCGAGAAATGAAATCGAATATATGGCTAAGTATTAATTTATTTATTGCTAATTTGTTTCTCTAATCCCGAGTTTATTGCTCCTATTAATTAACACGAATTTGATATTAAATTAATATTAAATTAACACTATTGATATGCATTAACACAGATTGATATTGGAAATAGATATTAAAAATGGAAATATCGATTATGATTTAATTTATCATAGTCGTTTTCGAAAAACACTTGTTAATAAATCTTCTCTTAAAGATACAAATAAATTTTAGAAATATTAAAATCTTAGTAAATGTACCAAAACATGAAATACTGTAATATAACAACGATAAAGTAATGAATATAAATAAAAAATTAACAATATCAGCTTAATATTATATAGTTTCTCAAATTAATTGCCGAAAACATTTTAAATTTTGCAAATAATTCCAAATTTATTACTCGCAAAGTAAGTTTTAAAAAAATAATCAAAAATGCAATAGAGACTGTGTTTAAAATGACAACTCTAAAAATTGTATATCTCAATAATATAAACTAAACATCCTATCAATAAAATATAAACGAGTACAATGAATATATTTTACAAATAATAAATAATAAAATAAAATGATAAATTGCTCACCCCCTGGCTGCTCTGATGTAGTTTGATCGGCTCAACATCATCTTTTTTTCTTGTTTATCCTTTACTCTTTGTGGCACTCACTACACAATACTTACTCGCTAAAAATACGATTAATTATGACTATGCGTGCAAATTAATATCAAAATACAATTACGTATTTCTTTATTTATTTTGCACAATATCCCGATGGCAATTAATATATACGTATTTCATTTTATTATTACGAATGAAAGAAAATTGATGTGAAAATTTCAGTTACACAAAATTACGATTCACTCAACATTAAAAAAAAATAGCACGCTTAAATTTCAATGTTACTTCTTTTACTAATAAAAATAATATTTGAATTTTACGAAAATTTTACTTATTATAACACGATTAAATAAATAATATATACAAATTAAAATTAAAAATATCCGCAAAATATACAATATTCAAGAATATTACCACTTTCCTGGCTGCTATATAATAAATATTGACCAAATACATAAATACATAAAATATAAAATATATATATATATATGTTCAAAAATATGTTTGAATAAAAAATACATTATGTTTAATAAACTTCAATAAACTATATTATTTAAAATATAATTCATTCAAAATATCTGATAAAAACGATCAAAGTTTCGGATATTACATTCTGCAATTAATTTTAACATACATATTTGCACGTGTTATAAATTATAATAAATGATAGTAAAATAATGAATAGATATAGTTATTTTACCAGGTATTGCAACTAATCCTATCAATATACAAGCAATGCGAGGAGATTTATTGCACACGCAATTGATTAATATTAAAATATACATATTTATGCGGGATCAATAATGGTTGTATTTATTAATTGAACGCATCTCATAATGACGCTCGAGTCAATTTGTTTTATGCTCGCAATTCGCGATGCATCGTTAATGATTGAGAGATCGAAAACAACATCGGTAGCTTATTTATTACCGCGATACCTCGCAACATATTAAATGAGTTTGGTTAGGCGAGACGCCATGATCGCGACAACTTAATCGCTTAAATTGATGATCGCTAATTGTACTAATAATAATCACAGGGGATAATCGAGGGATAACACGAACGTTGCTTCCTCCTCGTTCGAGTCTCGAGGCACAAATCACAAGGCCGCATGCATACCGAAATTGTAAACAATGGCGCGCTGTTACGTCACAAGAAGATCAAATACCGCGTGTGACAGACTATGGAAATACATTTAATCGCGAAATCAAATACGAAATATATATTTTCAATTATAGATGTGCATACCTTGAAAGAAATGTAAGAAATGACCGATGCGTCCTTCTGTTTAGACATGTAAAAAGTCACGACGTACTTTACTCATGCACAATGTACTTCGGTATGCGAGATGACGTGGCAAAGTGGGGGAAGGGGAAAATAGTGGGGAAAGGGGTCGAAGGGGGGGGGGGAACGAAGATTGTTATTATTATTTTATTAATGTCCGTGCATTCTGGGGAAGATGCATTATTTATCGATAAAGTAAAATTAACTCACGTCTTTTTATTATAATTTAATTATTCGAAAAATCTCACGATTTATATATTTATTATTATATTTTCTTTATCTCCGAAAATAAGTGTGCAATTACATTTAAATCGACGAAAGATTGAAAGCAGAAAGTATAAAAATTTAAACGTACTTTGAAAAATAATAATTATATCAATTATGATGCGAAATGATTATTGTGTTGGCGAAATTCGAAAATGAAAAAGTAAGTCGCTCTGTGTATCCTCGTATTATTATTCGAGATACGACAATTACTACGAGGTGCTTAAACGATAATTCTGTATGCACTATAATTATAGAATTATACATTATCGCGGGCCTGCGCTCTCGATTAATTAATTTTCGCGATTGACAACTCGTGAGCCGATGGTATCGAGGCGACAGCTGTTTGTCAAAAGTACATATGTATTTAGCACGATTTACATATATCAGATATAGATATCGAAATGACAAGTATATAGAGCTTATGAATTATCATCGGTTTATCGTGATCTTTACACATGAGAATTATTTTCTACATAATAAGCCTACATTCAAATATTTTTCGCCGATTTATATGTAATTTTTCATTATTTTCGGAGAGACTAAAAAAAACAGCGATACATAAATGTCAATCGGATGATTAAAGTATAATGAAAAAATTGTAATATACATCGAATCTTTTATTAAAAATTAATTTAAAATTCGACAGGAATAAAATATTCCCTATATAATTTTTTGTATTTCGCAGTAAAATATTTCCGTAGCGACAACAAATTAACTTTTGACGTACGGTATTTGATCTTTGCTTCGCAACGTATAACAGCGCATTATTGTTTACGTGCCATATGCTATATGTGTACGACCTTGTCATTCATGCTTCGAGACTCGAGCGAGCAGGAAGCAACGCGAGACGATTCGTCGTATTATCTCTCTAAGCACGATTATTCCCTGTGATTATTGCAATTAACAATTATCAAACCAAGCGATTAATAAGTTTTACGCGATTATCGCGTCTCAACCAATCATTCTCAATTTCTTAGTCGTTAACGAAACACATCACGAATGTCATTACCGTAATTAATTAATAAATATAATTGTTATTAGGTATGCTATTTTGTATAGATATTTTAATATTTTAATCCAATAAATTCATGCATTCCTTGTACATTGATGATCAATTGGAATCTGATAGATTCGCTATTTCTATTTTTCATTACAATACAAGTGAATAAGTATAAAAATTTTAAATATTCACAGAATGCGACATCCAAAAATATATACTATCGCTTTGCCAACTGCAATAGATTTCGATCAAATAAATCGTATCAAATTCAAAAAATAAAAAATACATAATATATATAATAAATCTTGATTAAATACATTATTTGAAATATAAAATATTATTCATTGAATCAAAAAATATCGCAGTCGGTTAAAATGATGACATGCAATATATGTATATTGCATTTTGTGGATATCTATCTTTTTAACTTGTTTATTCATTTACTCATGTTATAATGAAAAATAATAAAATAGTTGTCATTAATTCGACAATGATAAATATTATTTATTAGCAACAGAGATAGTATTGGATGAATCATATGATTTTTCCTAATGTTGAGTGTAGTTTTGTGTAACTACAAATTTCACATTATTTAGTCGCAATATAAAATGAAATGTGTCTTGTCGATTGATATATCATGATTAATCGCGTCGCGAGTATAAAAGTATCACGCAATTTGTTGTATTTTGATAATTAATGCGCGCCCGATCGTAATTAATTGTTTTTTTATAATTTTTGAAGAGAGTGTCACAAATAAAAAGTAGCAAACAAGAAAGAGACACGTATCAAACGAAACGATGAGTAATCCTAGGGTGAGTAAATTATAATTTTGTTAATTTATTATAATTATTTATTTGTTTATTGTAAAATTAATCGCTGGGTTATCTGCATAATGACACAATTTACATTGTGGAATGTATAATGAATAAATATTGATATAATATCAAATATTCTAGATTAATTTTGCGAACTACTTAAAATATTTCAAAAAGCTATCTATTAATTAATACTTATATGTATACATATATGCATATGTATATATACAAATGTAATTTTAGCATGGTTTCAGATTTTTATTAATTTTTTAGATTACTTATATAATTTTCGGGAGTTTTGTAAAAAAATTTGTTTTAAAAGAGGAATATAAAAATTGTATTGTACGTGCGAGCGTAAAATTAATTTTTGAAATATTAATTACTTTCGATATTGCTTTATATAATTTGAATACATTTTACAAATCAATGTTGCGTTTTACATCTCCGACGGTGCGCATTGAATTGAGTAAATGTTAATTATTTTTTATATTAATCTCCAGATAATGAATTTCGAAATAATATATTATATCACGGATATCAATGCAAAAAATTAAGAATTTGTAATTAATGTAAATTGAATTTTTCGCATTATTTATTTCTCTAAATTGCTTGACAGATACATACAGAATATATCTCAAAGTGAGTGAAAAAAAATACTATATGGCAAAAGAAATTAAATAGTAAAAGTATACGCGAGCTTCTATTTCAATAATTTTTTATTTCAGTTTATGAGATTTAAGAGATGACTCTTACATAATCTATGTACATAATTCGGACAAATTGAAACCAATCAGCAATAAATTAATATAAAATTATGCCATTCAAATAAAATTTCTGGTCTTTGATTTTTCTCAACGGCGGTGCTGGGTTAACAGGGATTAATAATAATATCGCTGATTTGCGCGCAGAGAAAAGATAGAGAAAGATAGTGAGAGAGAAACGTCAAAGTCTCGACTATAAAGTCTCTTTCATGCGCAGACTTATTATTGTTCCTTGGCTCTTTCTCGTTTCAATCTTCCTTCTCCCTATCTCTCTTCCCTTACATCTCTTTGTTTCGTTCCTTTTCTCGCCCCATCCTTCCTTCCCTTTATTTTCTTTGGCGAAATAAAGCTTTAGGGTGCGTTCACCAACTTCGGTTCACCCCTTTGTCACTCTTGACTAAGCGACGCTGAAATACCAATGACTTGTTTAACCAAGTCTCATTGGAATAAGTCTTTCGCGATATTACCTCGATCTATCCTCGCGGCAAGTGCCTCTAATGAATTTCGAACGACTTCTCGAAGTCCTCCGCGAGATAAACGTTACGGCCTCGCATCAGTTATAGCGCGAATTCTCTCTCGAGGGATGAAAATGAATATAATCCGGACGTACATTTAGCGGTCGGTTTGCAACGGACAAAAGTGTATCCCGTCGAAGGTTTTGACAATTTTCGGTTTCACTGCGACAGACAGGGCCCATAATTTCATCGCGTCTTCTTCCGGATTATTCGAAATAGATAACATATCGCTTTTCGAAGGGTTTCCTCGCGCACGAACAGGCAGATCCGTAATTGAACGAAACCCATTGCCTGAACATGATGGATCCTGCGGGTTCTGGTCGGGCGATTATTAATATTGCGGTCGCCGAAATTGATTTGTTACCGAGAGAGGCAAAGGACGTCGTCATAAAATAACCGCACGTACCTACATTTCCGTCTGATAAACATCAACAACGGACATTTCCTTTTTTTTTTTTTTTCGCATTCAATCAGCGTCGAATCCCAGATGCAGCGTTTAATTTGAAGCTGCCTTGTCGGGGGAAAAAACACAGTCTCGATTCTCTCGCGCTCTTTGTTTATATAGAAAATATATAGAAAATATTTCAAACGTCGTATATCAGAAAAGACTGTGTGCGATCCGTCCTACAAACTAATCAATTCGCCGGAGGAATCGGAAAACCGCCGAGCGGAATCGAATCCGCCCCGTCGTTCGAGCGATTTAAATAAACGAGGCTCGAAACCGTTCACGGTCCGCTGTTGCTGTTGTTTGTCAACGATTCGGTAATTGTGGAGAATTTAATTCACCCCATTTGGCATGCCCTCCCATGCATATGCATAGCTGGACGCAACGGAATATAACGTAGCTACTCTCGCACGTGTATGTAAATGTAAAAGGGAACGACAAAGAGATATCCTATCAACGCGTGAAAAATAAAAAAAAAAAAGACTAAAACTCGATACCAAACGGTAACAATATTTAGCTCTTACAAAAGGAGATAGAGATGCGTTCGCGAAATTAATTAGAGCGAGATCTATGTACAGGGTGTATCCAAATAAGTGCGAAACATTTTAGGGGATGATTCTTTATTGAAAATTAAGAAGAGTTTCTTACATAACCATATACTTTTATATCCTTCCCCGAAGAGTTAGATTTTTCTGAAGAAAAAGATATAAAAAAAGCCCCCTTAATTTTCGAGAAAGAATGACCTCTTAAAATGTCTCGCACTTATTTAGATCCACCTTCTACATGTAAGAAGATCGAAATATTTTAATAATCAGAGAAAATTTGGACGTTATATTCACTCGCGTTTTATATATTTGTCTTGCGTCCTTCCCACCCTACAGAAATAATTAAAACGGCATTTACTTCCGTTGTGCCGTCCCATTCCCAGAGATGGTAATTAGCATCGACTGTTATCGCCGTGTTTACGTCGTTGAAAGTTCACCCCGAGGACGAAAGTTTGCGGAATAACGCTGCTGCGCATTTAATTGCAAATTTTCCTAATTAACTGATGCGCGGCTGTCGTTTGTCTCTTGTTCGAGGAACGAAAGATCTTATACGAAAATTTGGATCGAGGAATCTAATTCTTCCCTAACTACAAGCAGATCGAAAATTGCCTTCATCGGTCGATCGCTAAACATATAAGATTCCCGTCGACAGGTCTTGATATCAAACAATTCCGAGTATCCTCGAGATGTCGGAAAGGGATAATGTTGGGATACTCGAGAAATAAAATAAACGTTAACGAGAGAAATCCGCAGACACAATACGACGGCGGATGTGTTTCGTGGAAAATGAGGAGGAGCTTCCCTCCGTCGAATCCCTCCAGACGTGATGCTGGATTAAACTGACAGCCAGAGTGGCATCAGCGGATACGTCGTTATTCAAGCGCGGCTCGTACTTACATACGTCTCTCTCGTGCCGTGTCGTAGGAGGATCTCGAAATCGAGAGGCAAACCCACGCGATATTGAATAGCGAGATCTATATAGATCTGTCGGGAGACGAGTTCTCCGTCTGTCGGGAGAGCATCGTCGGGAAATTGTGACAATATAATGAGATTAATAAGCGAGATAGGAGGGTTCATTGTCGAGCCGAGTAGATTGAAACACTTCGATTCGCGGTGAGATCGCGACATTAGGAAGGCGATGAAGAAATTTTATTCGTCGATTTAAGACTCGCGTTAATTTTCGCGCCAACATTTTAGAGCTCTCATCTCGTCGGTGAAGCCTCGAATCAATGAGCCGGAAATGAAGCGATCGATGTTGTAACTGATGATGTTGAGGATCCTATATACGAATTCGCCAAGTCTTGTTACAGAACGTCACGTCAAATCGCAACAAAGGGAAAATACGGGGATATCGATGTTTGTTTTGCTCCTGTATATACGCTTGCGCCTCCTATACCTATCTATCTTTACGGCTCCGAGAGATGCGAGATCATATTTCATTCCCTGGCAGAAACTGCGAAGCAGCACTTTCCGATGAATTCCAATCCAATGCACCCGCAATACATGTACGCGAAATGCTCGCTCTTACGTAAACCACTATTTCGCGTGTCTTTACATATGTTCTCTCTCTCTCCGAGAAACCTATATATTCCCGCAGAATCGTGTCCCTCAACATCATCCCGGAGGAATCTGCTCGGGTTATTAAGTTGTCGTACGGTTTCGCATTTTCACGGACCCGCGACAACTTTTTCTTCCATTCACGAAGAGAGGCTCAGTCCGCTACCGTCGTTTTTTTAATTAAAAATCGCGACGATAAAAATACCCAAAAAATTAATCAGTGACATAAGACGCGAAGGATTATTGAAAATTATTGAAAGATCGAAGACCATCATTTTAGCGCTATCAAAAATCAGATATTTAAAAAAGGTTTGACACAATAATACACACTTTTGTCGGGAAAATTCTAAATTAGCCAAGAAATCCATCAACAAAAATTTAGCAATAGAAAAATAAATAAGATAGAATAAATAAGATAAAATAAATAACAATCTAATAGATCACGATAAAAATACAAAAAAAATGATCAGTAACATAAGACACGAATGATTATTGAAAATTATTGAAAGATCGAAGAGCATCTCATTTTAAAGCTATTTTTGATTAAAAAATCTTCTGTTTAAACAAGTTTGACACAATACACACTTTTGTCGGGAAAATTTTAAATTAGCCAAGAAATCCGTCAATAAAAATGTAACAATAGGAAGATAATTGATGCAATTATTGAGAGAACATTATCGTCTCGATATGTCTCGTGTCAGATAAATGAACAGCTTTTCTGGAACATCATCATCTTCGAGATGCCATAACAATCTGATAACAACCTTGAACATCCACGCGAGGGTCGAACCCGCAAATCTGTATTAATGTCCATCGGCAAAGTTACTCGGAAAGATATGAAGGGCGGAGGGCAATATGTGAAGGGAAAGCAGAGAAGTTGGGGAAAAGGTCCCGGTGCTTTCCCCTCGACTGGTTTCGATTTGGATACCTTTGGGCGAAAATTCCGGCTTATCTTCTTCGGCGAAGGCCGGAAGGGCGAGCGGATGCAACGGCTGGAGAAATGGAAAATTCGGGGAAAATGAAAATGCCTCTGGCTGTGCCTATAATATGCTTCGGGGGAGGCAACGGCAAAATGGGGATTTCGGAAATCGAAAAGTCGAAGGCGACGCTGAAGGGTTACTCGCGTATCGATTCGAGAGCGGCGAGAGCGCAGTCGCCGTGTTTTATTTAGAGATTGTGTGTAAAAAAAAAAAACAAAATCAGAACGTGCATTTTTTTTCTCACGGGTAATATTATTTTATATGAAATCCGACGAGAATCACGCGAAATTCAATCAATTAATCAAGCGAGATAGAAACCGGATATGTAAATATCGGAGAGCGATATTCGCGCGTTTCTTCTGCAAAAGCTTTGATGAAAAAGCAAAACATTTAATTACATGGTTTCAATTGCAATAAATGTATCTTTATTGAATGTAACGTAGATATAAATGATTGTCTTGTAAATAGAAGCAAGCTAAATCATCTCCATAAAGTATCATAAATGAAAATCAATGATTGCCCAAGTAAATCTTTGTTTTTATTTTTGACATAACAACAAGCGATATAGCATATGCAACTTTTATTTCGTAATATTAGTCAATTAAACTCTTTCTTCTTTATATTTCCTTCGCTTTCTCTGAAAGAAAAATTTGACCGCTAAACGAATTAATTGCAAAAATAACACGCTACATAGTTTTAATGACGATTAGTATATGCGTCGGTCGGTGTTTTTGACGTTGTCGCTTTCGCGGAAATAGCCGTAATTATGTAAAATATTATCGGCACAATTTACACGTACGAGAGAGCCGGCGCTTTCAACGCTTGTTAGCGCGATTTAGTTTAGTGCAGTTACTTTGCGCGGCTATATCGTCTGTAAAGTTCTAGACACGTGCGCGTTGACAGGTGAACGTGGAAAGCTGGCCATCACCGGCCCTGTCACGCGAATTATGTTCTCCTACCGACCGTGACATTTCCTCGTGAATGTAAATTAATCAATTTAACCCTAAACTCTCACGTCACAGCCAGGAGCTCACAATTGATCAAGTATTATTTATCGTTGTTCTCCATTTTCAAAGAGCAGCATTCGAAACAGCTGATTGCGTTTTTTTTCTAAGTATAAAAATGTCATTGGATATTTAATTTATATATATATTTATATATATATAGTTTTAAGAAATTTCCTCGTAAGCGGAAATCATCCCTCTTTTTCTCCGTATTAAACACCCAACGAGCAAACTCCGAGGAGCGAAAACTAAAAGCAAACTAGCGTAAACGTCCTCTTGTCGAGAAAGCGTTGCGGACGGGGAGAAAAATTTCACAGACGAAGGGGGACGAGTTTCATTTTTCCGCAGTCAATATTTGCAATTTGACTTTTAAATCAGTCTCCGCGGCGTATTTCTAAATTTAAAACTTTGCCGCTCACTCTCAGATCGATGCAGCGTTCTTACGCTCGTTTCAACCTGGGTATAGTCTGGTTTAGGGCGATAACGTTTCCTCAAAGGGATTCGATTTTGGCGTATCACACATTCTTTCGAATGCCTGTCTTTCGCACTCACTTCCTTTATTCGTCGGAGCAAAGGTCCGGGAGCTCAAAGGCGAACTGCGATAGGCGAAATAATGGAATTGAGACTCGACTCCGACTCCATATACTCGGTTTCTAAATGATGGGAAAAAATCCAATAACGGGAAACTTTGTCATTTCTCTCGAATTATTCTTGTTGCGTACTAGGAAAATTGAAGCAATCTTTTACTCCGAAATAATAAACTGACTATCATCCGCCCTGGTGATTAAATTCGCGTTCGAATGAAAGTTTTGCGAACTACGCAGTCTGTATTTGGAATTCGCGATCGTCGATTCTCTGATCGAAAGCGTCTACGATTAATTTCGTCGAACGTCGAGGCCAGAAAGAAAAAGAGGCAAAAGCTGGACGCGGTGCTGAATTGACACACGGCGACCCTATCAAAAGTATATCTGAATTCAGTCGACTCGTTCGAGAGATTTCGGAAATTTAAATGAACGAATAGGGAAAATTTCGCACATCTCCGTAGCGTTTTGCAAATGCCGTTCCGCTTTAAGGCTCCTCGTCGATGTTACAATTGTGACGTCGAATTCTCACAGCTGTTGATTGATTATAAAAGGAAGGATGATAGTTTTCGAGGTATTTTAAGCTAAAGCCATCTGAAATAGTGTTTCATCGAAATATTTAATCATTTAAAAATGGCATCTGAGAATTTTCAGCGTGTGTTTTCTCGCCTCTGACGTCACAATCCAACATGGCCGCGGCGAGAATCCAGAAGCTCTAACGAAGAGCACTTCTCGCGTCTCTAATTTTATATTTCCCGTAAAAAAAAAAAAGTGGCACGTTGTTGTTGAAATTCCTGAGCTTCAACTATACGAACATTGCTGACCGCGAAAATGAAAATTGATTACTCTCCATTCGTCAGGGCTCTTTATCAATTACAGGCTCAATTAGCCTCGATATTTTTGCGCTCTTCTAACTAATTTCCTTCTCCTTTTTGAAACACTATGAATCATTTAGCTCGCTCTCTCCCTATCGAATGCATCAGCCAGACTACGCGGAACAGGTTACAAATCATGAAACTACGTGTTCCCCTTGAAGCCGATTCGCAATTCAATTCCGAGGCGCGTCAAATCCGTCGATTTCCCTACCCCTATATATAACGCGGCGTCTCGTCGGTATCGGAAAGGGGTCCGGGATTTCCGGCGACAAATCACGCGCGACGCCCTTCAAGTCTCGCGAAGCGTACATAAAATGTACGCGAGATAACCGTTCCGTGTCTGCTGTCTCGAGTCTCCGCCTGACGTTTTTATCTGCTTCCGGGGAAAACCACGGGGAAATGTGTCCGAGGATGTTTACGTGAACGCGCTTTCGCCCGAAAATCGCGTAATCCTTCGCGCGATATCGCTTTCTCTCTCTCTTGTTCGTTCGTATTCTCTCTTGAATGCAATTCGCATTCGCGAATATTGATTCGGGGAAGGACTATATTGACAGCGCCCGGGATCCCCTTAATAGCCAATAGTTGCGTTTGGAAAGCGCGATGATTGAGTGACAATTGTGCCTGTTTGTGATTGATTTACAAATTCTGGAGATTTCTCGCTCGCGAGCAAGTTTCAAGATTGGGAAATCCGTGTCGTCGCTATATACCTACAGCCAAAAAAAAAAAAAACCAACAGAGGAATAAATCGACCGAAAGAGAGTTCGAGCTTCGTTATAGGTATTACGAACTTTGGACAGATAGAGCCAAGCTGTGCGTCAACTTCTTCCGGCAGATATGTTTTTCGCACAGTATAGAGTAGTGTAAAATAGGAGATGTCGCGTAGTTTCCTGCTTCTTTCCTTATTCCTGCGCTAAGAATCCTGCTGGATTTGGAAATGGGACGCCGCGTGAAACTTTGAATTTGCAATTTACCGCCGGAAGGAGACCTCCTCCTTCATCTTCTCTACCTTCTTCAGCGAGGCGAGTTCGAATTTGTACAGGAAAGATTTACCGAATAAACAGAATTATACGAACTTTGCCGGGCTGGTTTTTCCTGCTTCGCTTATCTCCCGCGAATTTTTCAGATTTTATGATATTGCGCGGACTTCAAACAGATGCTCGAGGAAAATTGCGAATCCATGTGAATGTAATTTATTTATTTCAGACAATCAAATTAACGTCAATTTTTTTTTTCATTTCTAATGTAATAATAATTGTACTAATTTTTAATTTTTTCAACAGTGATAGAATTTTTCAATTTTTATAATTTTGTAAATAATTTCTAATAAAAATAAAATATTCAACAATAAGCTCTCTTAGCGTTATCTGTCATTAAGACTGAATATTAAATTTATGGCGTATTGACATTGGGAAATTGATGAAATTTGAGATTAATTGTATCCTGATACGTAGCCCGAAGCAATATAATCACTACGAGATACCATAGGATCGACGTATATGTGAAAGGTATGTATCGCGACATGTATGCACGAGGAGGTGACTATAGTGCTTGAATACTCTGAACTTCCGAGAATTTCGACGGTTAATTAACAGGAGCGTGTTACATTTGCGCATAATACATTGTTTTTATTCGAGAGTTAGTTTCAATTCAGCGAAATATACTGTAAATTATAATTTTCCAAATTAATTTCTTCATCAAAAACAAATATAATATTTCTCCAAATTTGTGTACTTTGTTGTGCCGGTCAGACCCATTATTAAACAGTATCTTAATGATGACTCATTATAAAATCATTACGTTAATGTATTATTCAAATTCGATTTTGGAAAACCAGTCAAGTGTGAAAACCTTTTGCTATTAATTCATCTCTTTCTCTTTCTCTCTCTCTCTCTCTGCTCTCTCTAAAAATCATTAATGTGTTAACAGTTACAATTAACTTCAAATAAAATAAAGACGGAGGAAATTCGAAGAAAATTATTCACGAGATTCGATTTTGAAAAGCAAGTCAAGTGTGAAAGCATCAATTTTGCTATTAATCCATCTCTCTCTCCACTTTTTCAAAATCATTAATTCGTAAACACCCACAATTAACTTCAAATAAATTAGGCACTGCTCTCGAAAAAGTAAAGACGAAAGAAATTCGCAATTTCGAAATCTATAATCCGTCTCGGCAAGTTTGTTATCACTCTCGTGAACGCTTTGATTAGAACGATCGGATCTACTCGATGCCGATCGTGATGAATTACAATTTAATTCGTACACTATCTCGCGCACATATGTACATGCATACACACACATAACAAAGTGTGGGAGGATTCCGCACAGAGAGACGCCGTATTATAGCTCGTGTGTGTGTGTGTGTGCGCGCGTGCGTCTACTGAAATGTCAGGTGGAGGATCATTGGCGGGGCGATCGGATACCGCAGCATCCGAGCTCCCGAGAATTCCATTGCCTGATTGATATGTGTCAAGCCTGCCGCATGCACCATTGCCTCGCGGCCAATACCCGACGGATTGCGCACGCCACGTTATAATCCCCGTATATCGCGAATCGCATTAAAGCTCCAGACAATCAGATTCGAGCGACGTTTCGCGCGTGGCCGCGAAACGCGAGTCAAACTAATCGCGATGAAAATCCGGAAAATCCGACGAGTTCCGCGCGACGTGTCATCATATATAGGTGTATATATATATATATATATATCCTGTATACTCTCGATTTAGGATTTTTTTGACGCGACAAGTTTATTCTACTCTGGTGATAAAAAATAAAAAAAAGATGAAAGGAACGTGTCATTTTTATATACGATATTATTTTTTTTTTTTTTTTGAATGTCCTCGAAAGCAGCGGATATTCTTTTTATATATGGTAGATTCTCGAGTCAATTTGGAATCAACTTTTTCTCAGAAAATGTCAATTTGTTCCGTCATATATATTTACAATTAAATGTCGAAAGTTCTATTCAAATGCACTTCATCTGAAATCTAAAAATCAACTAGAAGATTAATATGGATGATTCTTTTTTTAATTTTGTTTTTTAATCACATATTTATAGTTGAAAAATTATTGATGCCTCGACGAAAAATCATCTCTAAATTGCCCGGAAAATTGCTTTAACGTATATAATTTTGGACAGTGCTTATTTCAAAAAAATACTCAAAAGATGCGTTATAGGGGAAAAACGTGTTTCTCGAAAGAGCGCGAGATTTTTCAAGTACATAAAATACTTAAAGTACAGTCGAATGCAATGGAATAGCGCGGCGTTAATACTTTAGGTCGACCCGAACTCCAGCGAAACGCTCTGAATCTCGCTCCGTGTTTTCCGGAATTTCCAAGGGGGTAGGAATAGGGTGCGCGCACGTAACTTCTCGCTTCTTGACCGCTTTTCCTGTCGTCCTTCGCGACGATTCGAGGACGCCGTGGGTGTACAATCTAGTCCGGATCCCGGATAAACCCCGTTACAACCGTCAACGATGCGGAGATGGAGTTTGGCGACGATAAAGAGCCGTTCGTCGAAATCCTCTAATGGCGAGAAAAGTTTACGATCGAGCGCGGAAATGAAAATCTCGAACGGCTCCGCTTCTCCTCTTTCCTTCCTCTCCTATGTTATATGTAGATATATGTGTGTCGACGATATTACACTGCGCGGTATTCATGTGCACATAGAATATGCTTTCCATTTAGTGACACAGATTTAAGCGGATGCTGCCGTAGTTCTGTTTTACCGACTTTAAGTGAGATTAGGTTCACTTTTTATTGAAAAATTTCCCACAATGAAAGTACTGATAATAATAAATGAGGAGCGCTGTCAGGGAACTAATTTTTACTGTTTCGTGCCTTGACATCGATTCCGCACACAAATATACATACATATTAATTAATTCAAATGTGATCGAATCTTTTGATACAGGCTTTTAATCTCACTTTTATTACTTCTGTATGATTCTTTCATGCCATCTCTATTGGGAGCGCCATATTTTGCGCACAAATAAACTCCAGAACTTTTGCATTAAATAAGTATTGTTGTGAGCTGAGAAAAGGGTCGATAAAAAACTGTAATTTTTTAACTTTTATTGTTTCTTTATACGAAATTACAGCGCTTCCCCGTTCATTATTATCAGTACTTTAATTGTGAAGAAGGATTTTTCAATCCGTACAGCCAATAAAAAGAAAAGCCCTTGAACTCAAAGTCGCTAAAACAGACATGGTCGGCATCCCCTTAAGGTCTATCCATTTTAGCTACACTAGAGGGTTCAGAGTTTGTTTTTCTTATTCCAGATTAAAAGGAAAAAAATAAACTCTGACCCAGCGCGGCTGAACAGAACAGAGACCTTAGATTTGGGTCGGTTTGTGTCACTAAATGGAAAGCACCCTATGTACATGTACGCAAACATACGTTTTCCACCTGAGTCGAAACTCGACTCTCGGCCTTTGGGCTAAGAGCGACATAGATAAAGGGGCGAGAAACACGGAGTAGAGGGTGAAATTGCTAGGAGGTTGGGCGAAGAGCGTTTTACCTTTCGGTCTTGGACGGCAATTTATTTCGCGATACACCCATCCACATCCACACACACACACACACACTCTTGAAACTTGCACTTAGGAGTCAGCTGTTTAAGACCCGCGCTGAGTTCTGCTTCCGAACTCGGTTCTTATCAATCGCGGTTTGCCGTTATTCAAGCCACGGATTTCGCGTAATTCTTATTCTCGTAAGCATTTCAAAGGAACGTAACGAATATCCGGCTCGAACTCGCAAGAATATCCTTCGATTTCCGCGTAAGCGAGACTGGAAAGGTCAAATTTATATATTTCCCTCCGCCATTTGCGTTATACGTCGGATTATTTACTGTATTACGGGGGCGTAGATAGGTTAATTGCATAGATAGGTTAATTAGTCGGTAATCCAATTACCAAGAATTAAATTCGATCCCGGAACTAAAGTTCAACGCTAATTAAGACACCAAGTTGGGATCATTCGGCCGAGAGATGCGATATATCGATACGATATAATCGAGCGCGGGTTTAATCGCGGAGGAAAAAAAAACTCCTTCTCGTTGGATTATAAAACGAGTTTCTTCGTTGATTACTCGCGGCGAATAGAAAAGAGTATACAGGAATCTTATTCCTCATTTAATTTCCAGAGTTTATCCAAGAGTTATATACCCGAGGCATTAGAGACTTAATGGAGAACGTCGCGGCACAATCGCCTGATACATTTCGATTTTCGATGTGCCAATAATGGCGTAGCCCGTCAGTTCAGTCTCCCGTTCATTCCATTCGATTTGCTCTAACTAATCCGTAGATGTACCCGCTCTCTTTCTCTCTCGTCTCTTTCTATCTGTCGACGACTACTCTGTGCGCGAAAATTGAAATCCGATAAAAAGCCCACCATAGGTAGGCAGTAGTCCGTAATCGTGGCGCACGTTCGCGATATATAGACGCATTTTAATCGAAACTTTAATTAATATCGTCTCGCTATAAAACGTCGCGGATTGTTCGGATAAATTAAACGCCAAGATGGCGTGTACGCGAATGAGACGGAGAGATACGAAAATCGTTCGAGGCTGTACCTATATTCTTCATTGTAAATATATTTTATTTCCTCCCTCTTCATTGTACAGGGTGTATCTAAATAAGCGCAATATTTTAGAAGATGATTCTTTGTCGAAAATTAAGGGGAGTTTTTATTTTTCTCTCGAATTTCAGACAAATTAAAATAATGAAACTCGGTGGATATTTTCCGCTAATAAAAAGCATATTCATTAACATTAAAAAAAATGTAACTTCTTAGGGAGGGATATAAGAGTATACGTTTATATAAGAGAGCCCCCTTAATTTTCGACAAAGAGTCAAATCCTCAAATTTCTCGCCTAGTCAGATACACCCTGTATAATTGAATCGCGAGACTGCTGGAAAGATTCCGAGGCAGAAATTGTTGAATAGATAGCGGCTCTTAGCGATTTGAGGCCGAGGACAATAGACACGCTAGTACGTCACTGTCAGCGACAAACAATTCACATCGTGATATTAATAAACAATTAGCCCGGGCTCTGTATGTATGTAGATGCTTCGAGTGGACGGTCGCTATCTATCAACCCGCAGGCGGCGCGCCGAGCAAATAAAGCCGATTAACGTGTGCGGTAATTTATTAGTCGCTGAGAGAAAGAGAGAGGGCGCGAGCCGAAAGGAATGCATATCGATTTTCTCGAAATTATCGGAAATCTATAGGGTGTCTCGTCGTATGTGAATAAGCGGCGAGGAATCTGAGAGTCTAATTCTTAATTTTTTTGAAATATATGCCTGTCTTTTAGCAGAGCTAATAATAATGACGAGAGGATACTGCGTCTATGACGTTTTCATTAAACGTCTGCATATCTATATTATAAGCTACAACTTGCTCTCTAGATATATACATATATAGATAATATATAATTCTTCGCGATGAATGATTTCAAACAAAGGGCAATCTTATAAGAGCTCTGGAAATTGCAAAGTCTAGGAATCGCCAAGCATAAACAGGAATGTTGACATCTGGAGAGCAAGTTATAATATAGATATGCAGACGTTTAATCAAAACGTCATGGACGCAGTATCCTCTTGCCATTATTATTAGCCCTGCTAATAATATATATATATATATATATATATATATATAGAGAGAGAGAGAGAGAGAGAGAGAGAGTAATTAATCAAGCGACAAGACAATAGAAGCTGAAAAAAGGAAGAAGAAGTAAAGTTTTCATAATAATGTAAAATTAATTTACCGTCCAGGGTCGTCACTAGATTTTTTTTATATACGACTCGCGCTCCTTATTTCTTTTCGAGATTGCGCGTGCCGATAAGTGATTTATCGGCTCGTAATTATGGAAGGGTGCGCAATTCGCGAACGCTTTTTCCGTTCTGAATCGCCGTCTGATTTGACTGATATATATATATACGTATATATATAACGCACACGAGAGATTGCTCGCGCGTATATAGGCGCGATTCAATCCTATTAAGCCAGAGTACGTGAACGTAGACAAAAGTATTGATCATCGACGAGTTCGGCGAGCCCTCGAGATGCCTTCCCCTCTTTCCCTCCCCTCCTCCCTCTCTCTCTCCTTCTCGTGTTCTACCCCTTTTGGTCCTCTCGTTCGATTCTCTCTCTCTCTCTTTCTCTGTCGCTCTTTGCGATTGCCCCATTGAAATTCCCGACGCTGCATATTAATGCCGCCATATAAATCCAGCTGCTAACCGCCCTTCCGATTTACCAAAGAAGAAAGAGGGACGATAGAGAGAGAGAGATGGAGGCAGAAGGGAGGAAAGGGTATTCTTCCATCCCGAAGAGGACCGAATCGCCTCAGAACCTGTCGCCTCGCTGGATAATTCCTTGGAATTTCTTGAAATTCATGAGTTCTGAAAATTGCGCGCGATCAGCGTGCACAAACACCGCTGACTGAGAATTTATACCGCGTATATATCGATCCGCGTTTTTCTCGTGGCTGCACGCGCGAGTCTCTCATCCTTTCAACGAACAATATATACGGGAGAAAAGCACCTTTTCGAAAGGACGAATATTTGACAGGTCCCTTAGGCATCTTTCGGATGTTTCTTGGGTCGTCTATGTCGTCTGAGGCATCCCTTTAGCTGGGTACGATCAAATAGTTGCCGAACTAGTCGTGCTACTTTGGTCCCAGAGTTGCGGGCGTTAGAATACCTGGCATACGAAGCTGTACACCTCGAAACGTACGTGTGCATCGGTAGAGGAGCGACGAACCTTTGAACGATGCTGCGGAATCGCATACGTATATACAGGGTGTATTTGATCGAGTGCGAAAATTTTAGGTGGTTCTTTGTCGAAGATTAAGGGGGATTTCTTATCAAAGTTAAGCAAAAATTTAATAGGGATTATTAGTTTCATCTCCTTATTATAATACAGAAAGATAAAATATATTTAAAAATATCCTTTTTATTAGTGGGAAAAAATAAGGGGGTTGTCTTGTAAAAGTAAGTTCTAAAAAAAATTAGGGGTTGTAAGATTCATTCCCTTAAAGATCAAAAATTAGTATATAAATATTCTTTTTATTTTATTAATGCAAAATATCTACCAAGTTTCATTTTTTTAATTTATCTGAAAAACTTGAAAAATAATAACAACTTAATTTTTACTTCCCTCTTTAGAAAAGTGTAACTCCTCAGGGAGGGATATAAGAAACCCTCCTTAATTTTTGACAAAGAATTATTTTTATTTAGATAGACCCTGTATATACGACGAGAATGCAGAAGCATCCATCTAATATATTTTGAAGTATCATGTCCATTTACTCTTGAATTATTAGCTCCGCTAAAGCGGAGGGATAATAATTAAGTTTCGAAATCATTTATATGCTTGCGCAAAAATGGAATAGAGAACAATTAGATCGACTGAACTTTATTGACGAAAAATATTTTCAGTTTTAACAGTCAAATTTGTGCGCGTTTGTCAAATTTTAAATAAATAAAAATAGTTCTGCCACATATAACATGTTTAAGAAAATATTTAGAGAAGAGAGATTCGACGATGTGAATAAATGTCGAAACGATAAATGTTTTAAACAGCATCCTATGTACGAACTTTTCGAAATGATTAACCGAGTGCAAATAATTATCTTAGGAGAAGATACTGAATCCAAGTTAAATAATTATTTTTATATCATCAATTTAGGAATTCTTTTTAATCGCGTCGCATGAATTTCTCGTGAACTTCGAGGGACTATAAATTTTAACGTTTTTTCGAAAGTTAAAGATCTTGAAATAAGCTAACGATAAAAAAATTAAGAGTACGATTCACGTTTGAAGTTGGAATCAAACTCGTCTGCATTCATTTCAACACTTCCTTTATTAACCCTTCCTTGATTGCTAGAAAGTCGACAATCTTACCTCTGATTGCTAAACTTTCTGGTGCTCAAGTTCTTAAATTTAATCCGATTCTGTCCTAACTCTTTATCGTATTTGTCATACTGTAAGATATATATGTATATATATATATATATATATATATATATATATATATAAATTTAATAAAATATTTCAGAAAACCATTACACCGTGATTTGCAACGATGAAGCTTTCGCTTCGCGTTTCGAAAGTCGATTTAAAATTTGCTTCTCGAATGTTTATCGATTTTTTCTTTCATGAATTTTAAACATCTTTGAGACTACGAGATTGAAAATGAAAATATTTATCATTATGTGAAAATAAAAATATTTATAATTCAAACTCGCATAAAATTGACACGTGTTTTGACACTTGAGAAAAATCGAAACGGAAATACACGGGCAAATCTCCAGTAACTTTTGGACATGTCGTTAAAGGATGATCCACGAGCTCGGAAATGCGCATCAAAACATTAACGCAATTTGTTTCAATACGATTTGTTAATTACCAACAGGTGGCGCGCTGTAATGAGTTTGTCGTGCAGACTGATTAGAAAGCCGCGTATAATAGTCGAGCAGAATCAGCAATACTATTAATTGATGCGTTGATTAGAAACTCTAATTGCACGTCAACTCCTCTAGCAACTAATTCGTTTTCGCTCGCGCATGCCGCCCTCGCGTTTAAATTAACGAGAGTTTAAATCGATTTACGACAAACAAGGTCGCGAGGGGGTGCTTTCGACAATTTAATAGCCTACCGAAATACATACAAAACGGTCCGCCTCTTTTTTTCAATCAAAATACACGCGATACATCGCTAACTCGAGCGAGAACGACTCGAATAATCGCGAACGGATGAACTTATACGTATCCATCGCGTCGAGTATTATCATCCGCGAATTTAGTTTCACATTCGACATCTCTCTCTCTCTTTGGGACGAGTTTTCGTGTCGCGCCAGCGAAACTCGCTCGCAAACTTGGCGAATCTCCCGCCCGTTAACTACGGCATGCGAATTGAAATCGACTCTGCGCTCCATTCGGCTGTAAAGAAGAATGCATTTTATTCCGCAAACCCGGCGAACTGTATCATCTATCTATCGAGATGCGGGCGAAATAAATCCGGGAAATACATTTTGATCCGGCTCTCTCTTCTTCGATGTGTTCTTGTCCAACAGCTATTTCAACGTGAATATTTGATTGATCTCTTGGAAAAATATTCTCTCTTTAATGTGAGATAAGAATAATATTTCAGACGTGTCGTACATTATTTAAATAAAACTCGAGCATCAATAATTTCTTCAGAATGTTGCATTAAAAAGAAAGATTCAATTTTTTAAAATAATTTATGCATAGCTGAGAGAATGAAAAATCATGCGGTTGCTAAAGAAATACATGTATATTTTTGAAAGACGTCATAACGTAATGTAACGCGAAAATATGTTAACAAAAATAATCCTTAAACGAGCGAGATAAAATGATAGTGACATTAATAAATGAAATATATTCTCTCCAATTGTAAGAGATTATATATAAATGAATTTCTTGCTTTGATCAATTCGGCCGATCCCAGGCTTTTTCGTGACATGCAAGTAAGCACAGCGCGATGCGCATGACGTTAATTAAAGCGCTTAGCAAAGCTCGTTATCGAATGAATCATTGGCAACTCTACCGGCTGTCGAGGTTGCTCGTTTCAGCAATATTATAACTTGGAATACTGCAAACGCAACAATGCGGCAAAAGCATTCGCGTATATGCGCGCTCGTTAATTTGCCCAACTTAAAATTCGAGCGGACGAATCCGTCGCGCATCTCTAACAAAAAAATTATGACCAATAATTTGAAACGTGTTATTTTCCAGAGATCGAATCTAGACGCAGCCCATTTTTTCGAAGAAATCTAATACATCGTATCGACAATAGCCTTTAACATGTCAAATCCGTTCGGTGAAATATGCGTAAATCGAGAACGACTTCAATAACGGCCCGTGTCCGTCCCTTTGAGTTCAAAGCTCATGGTTGTTCATCAGGTCGAAAGGCTTTTACCGAGATTCCATCGCATCGATAAAATCATCCAAGTAGTATCGACGTTCGCTCTCTCTCTCTCTCTCTCTCTCTCTCTTATTAAGTAGGCCAAAATATGTTATATTGGCAGAGACAGGCGCATCGCGCTTGCGTTCAAAATTTCATAAAATCGATCATTTTATTTTTGACAAAAAAAGTAACACAGTTTTCATTTATCTTTCTTATATTCGTCGCTTAACTTCAAATATAACTGGATTTTCATATTCTAAATTAATTATTTTTCTAATTATTCTATAACCGTTTTTATTCCTAATTAGAAATAAATACAATTATCTCGAGCAAAATTGAAAATAATCGAATTTCTCTCACAGTTGCGTTCTAAAAGAACGATGTTAAAATAATTATCTTATATTTATGCAATTACACTCTTCAGTTATCTTTCCGAAGAATCACGCAAGGTTTTATTGAAAAACTTTCAAAGTCATATATTTTGAGGGACATGAAAATATCGAAAAATACGAGAGATATAATTACAAAGAGCCTTCTATCTGTGTCATGTAAATGATTAAACGCTTGTCGCCAAGTATCAAGCCAATCTCACAATCGAGACGCGAACTTATTCTAGAGCTTCTAAAGCTTCTAAAGAAGTGTGGTCCCGGCTCGTCGAGGATGAAACACAGGAATAGAGAACGAGCGAAATAGAGCAACGTTTTACAGGCTATTTCGGTGTCAGAGAGAGGCAAAGCTCGTCGAGAGACGTGCTCGCTCCAAAAATGGAAGAATAATTTCTCGTGAATAATTCCGCTCGTCGTCTTATATAACCGAAATATTACAAACAAGATTCGCATTATATGGGACCGAGAAGACTGAATTTCCAGCCGGATCTCCTCTCTCAACACAAAAGTCAGGTTCTCGAGTGCGCGCTTAAATTTCTGTCGAGCCAAATTTTGTGCCGTCGTAAGCATTCTTATATTCTGCCTCGCTCGTATAATTCATATTTGCGTAGCTATCGGGTCAAATCTCGCGGTACCGCGTTTCCAATGAAGTGTAATAATATCCTTTATTTCCCGAAATATATATATATTCGAATTACATTATTCCCGACTGGATTTATCGCGAACCGAATCGAAATGCTCGCGATTTAACTATGGACATCGTAAACGCGCGATCGGAGAAAATTCCGATAATTTCTACATGATACGAGAACGGCTTTTCAAGCTACTTTCAATTAAATACGACTATCCAATCTTGACTGAAATTGAGATAATTGTCTTTTCATGTTTGTTTTTATGCAACTATTAGAACCATTTTTTTTCAAGCAAAATGATATGCCTGCTTTTATCGGTATAAATATATATTTTGGTTTACTCAATAGTCGATAATGAACTATTTGGATAATGGTTTTTATTGAAAATTATTAGAACGAGAAATTATGATGATTAATATTTTGAAGTTATTCAAAAGTAAAAGACAAAAAAAATCAAGTTTCAAATATCTGTAAAATTATATGGAAATTAAGACTTACTAAAATATATATGAAAACGACCATGTACGAGCATTTAATAAAGCTTAGTTTTATAAATCGTTACTATGTATGGATTCCGTACATTTTAACCGAAAAAAAAATTTGACGGATCGCTTCTCTCTCTATTTGCGATATTCGCTGTATAAAAATACAATAAAAAATATATACCACGCATACATTTTTTTAAACGAATAGTGACGAGTGAATGAAAAATAAATCGTCTATAACAACATATAGACAAAAAAAATTTTAGAGTATAAATAAAAAGGAGTAATTACTGCTCCAAAATTGATCTTGCTCCAAACAAATTATAATCTGTATATGTGGATATATATTCGGAGTTTTATGAAAATCTTTCATTAAGAATTCCTATCAAACAAATAATCGATACATTTGGATTGCTCACGGTTAAAAAGATCTTTCAGCAATCTTGAAAATATTATAATTAATGTTAATAATTTAACTAAAATGGAAGAAAAATTTTTATATCCAGAAATTTAAAAAAATTTTTATACATATTTAACATGTATATATGTGGTGTTCATAATTAAAAAACTAAAAGCCATCGCGAAATTTCTCGCATTTTTTTTTATTTTTTTGCTACAAAGAATAATTAAAAGCAATCGCTAGAGCGTAACATATTGCGTAATACAATAATGCAAAAATCGTGGGCTAACAAGATCAATCTGGCGATATTCCCGAAGCGTGACGTAATAAATAGGTCATATTATTAGTACCATGATGTATCTGTTGTAGTTTTATTCATTTTATCTTTTACCATACGTTGCAATTTTTCATTGGCTGTTTTATAAATTCCTTGGAATATGTGGAAAAAATTACGTAAAAATTTAGTTAAGAATCAAATAAATGAAAATGCAGAAATCGTGCTTTAAAATCTATGCGTCAAACGACAGGACGTATTTGCTTCGAAGACAGAGGAAAATGCATAATCCTGTCGCGAGTACATTTGAGGGAAGCTAACTGTCCTGGTAAATATTTGAATTCGATGATTGAAAATTTTAATTAAAGATCGGTTATACGGCCAGTATATAGGTGAATTCATTAGCAATTAGTAATTAGCGAAAATCCTGTGATGCGGTAGGCCTCGATACATCTGCTCGCACAATGTGCAAAAATCATGACTGTGTATGCGTGTGTATAATGTTTGTGTACTGTAGATGCGCGAATTGGTTAAACGGTAAACGAAGAGAATTTTAATGCAGCTATCGCATCGTTTGGTGATAGCAGCATTAAATTTCACAAGCATTTCGCGCGAGATTATCACACGATTTATCATCGGAACGAGACACTCTTTCATCGCGTCGAATAATAATGCATCGTCCGTTTATAATAATCCGCTACAGGAGGTCAGTCAAGCGATCAGATTATGTCAATAAGCACGCGAGACTTTATTTCGACAAATTACATTAATATAAAAAGAAAAACAAGAAAATGTACGTCTCTTCAAATATTATCCCGTATATATACGATAATATCTTCGAATGCGGAAAATGGGTGGGATTAACCGATATGCATCATTTTAATGTAGTCGGTGAGAATGCAAAAGTTCTTGTTCCACGCTAATTTATACCGCTTTGAAAAGGCGAGATTAAAATCGTATTTTTGAAGAATAAAAAATGAATGAAAGAGAGAGAGAGAGAGAGTTATTTTTCACGTTAATATCCGTGTAATAATGTCAGAGAGTGTTTCTGACTAAATCACGATGTGAGGAATTCTTATTGGATCCTACGAGAGGCAGTATCGGATTATAGAAGGCTCAAGTCGCATCAGATTGTGTGAAATTATATTACTCTGTTATGCAGGATTAATTTACACACTCGTTCGCGCGACACGCTCTCGCTACATAATATCGCGCTTTATTACGTCACTGTAAATGAAACTCTTCCGATTCGTCTCTGTCCGCGACGAGAAGAGATTTTTTCTTCTCATCAAAATTCAAGTTATTCATCTTTATATAAGATATATTATATTAAGTTATCGAGAAAAGTATGAGATATAAAATATATTAATAAGCGTCAACATCACGAATGTTGGAATCAGTAAAAAAAGTTAAGAGCTTGCTCTCCTTGTGAATAAACACTGGAATTTATTTGCAATTTTATTTAATATGAAAATATGAAAATAACAAAATCATAAAAAATTGAACTTAAAAAATTAACAAATAATAATAATAAGAAACGAAAAACGCGCATATAATTCGAATCATTAATTATGAAGTGAATCCGGTTCTCTGTGAGTTTATGGTACATACACATTAAAATAAAATTCATCAGCACATAAAGACGATTTATAAAGAGCTCGATGTGTTTTATAATTAAATATACATTGCGTACACGGTGCAATTAAAATTGCTTTAATTGAGACTCTTATGTGAAGCACGTTATGGAACTGAAGGAGAGAGCTGAGCAAGATTAGGCGACGGACAATCGTAGACAATATAAACGTAATTTTCGAATTTTCACCAGCCGCGTGCGACGGATTAAAATTTATGACGTAATTAGCGGCGGTGTCATTAAGCGGAAACATGGAAAAATGCAATCACACAAGCTCGCACTCGGGTTCTCGTGTACACACAATCTACCTCGTACTTCGCGCCTTGTTAATTACAGGCTGCGAGAGAGCGTGGACTTTTTTTCATCGCGCCTTATTAAATTAATGCAGGCGTACCTCGAAGACAGGAAAATGCAATTTGCGACGATGGGAAAAATATTGATTACGATGTTGCTTCAGAGCCGATTATACACATAAAGCGGATATAAAATAATGCATCGAAACCGCCGTAAAGTGTAAAAGCGTCTTACAATAAATTTCGAAAAAATGAAACAAAAAAACTTCTTCAATTGTACCAAAAAAGAAAAGGAGTTGAAAAGCGCAAGAGCTTATCGCGATTATTTATAAATTTTTGTACAGGAATTGCATTGTGCTTCCTGAATAGAACCTGCTTATTGACGAACGAATTCTTTGATCGCATGGACTTCCTTTCATACGTTTCTTAAAGCTTTTCTTTAATGTTCATTATCTCATTTTTTTTTTTACATCTTAATAATGTTCTTTTTGTAATTTGAAAGATTATTCTCAAATTTTGTACTAGAGGAATCACTTTTTCCAATTTGCTCATAAATAAATAAATAATTAACGTACTGTTGAATAATAATATAATAAAAAATAAATATAATGTAATATAATAAATAAATAATAAATATTAATATAAAAATAATAAATAAATTAATATTAAATATATAAATTGTACTTCTCTCTTAAAATGTATAATACTTATTGTCAGTCACAAAATTTCAAATCGACGAGACATTGAACGTGGAAGAGTCGACTTTATCGCATTTGCGATTGCGCTGTCCTCGATCGTCGTCGTCACCGGTGAGAGACTTTGTCGCGAAACTTTGGGAATTTCCGGGGAGAGCCACGACGCGAAATCCAAAGATCGAACTTAACGTACACGAGCGGCGAAAGATCGATCTCGTCCCCACGAGGGACGGCAAACTTTTCTGTCTCTCATCTCCTTTCTCTCTCGGTCCTCCGCTTCGCGATCAACTTTATCTTGAGGGCCCTTCGAGTCTCGTCGCTGCACGAGAATTACTTTTGCTCTCGAGCCGCTCGTTCGTCTTCGTCTTCGCGGCATAAGCGAAATCCGGAAGCGGGAAAGATTTCTATTTTTTTCCCGCAATTTTACAAGCAATCGTGATTATGATATTGCGACTGCGAGGGAAAAAAAAAAAAACAAAACGAAAGAAGTGCATCTTTAATTTCCGCGAAATTTAAGTCCAAGTGCTTGAAATAGAGAAACGCACGCTCGCGAGAAGCATTTTCGTGTTAAATGAATATTGAATAACATTTTTTTTTTCTCTCTATTTTTTTTCTACAATAACTCTAAAATTATTCGACACAATTAAATGACACAATAACTGGGACGGAAAAAACAGGTGGATGATATAATACATATATAGGTGCTTTTCAACAACGACACAACTAAAATGCTTTTGCGCTACTTCATGAATACCAACATTTTATAATTGGTACCATTTTTTTCTGCGGAACGGTAGGAAGCAAACTTTAAAAAAAAAAAGTTAGGAAAAAACTTTCAAAACTTAAAAGTTTGAAAAAGCTATGTAAAGGCGAGCGCCTTGCACTTTGATGGTAAAAGGAGCTGGTAAGCAGCATTCCAGTTACAAATCATAGTGCACGACTGCGTTCTGTTACTGAAAAGTACCCTGTAATGAGTGCACGCGTTCTCGAATGAAGGGCATTAAAAGGATTTCGTAATTGTATAGCCGCAGTTACACGGGGCTTCATCCAATAAGAGCGAAGCCTTCGAGGTGCGAGCCGTAAACATGGCGGACCGTCGAAGATAGAAGCCTACACTTCACGTAGATAGCATTTGCCTCAGACCGTCGAGTGTAAAGTAGGCTCTGACGCGAAACACTTGGTTATTTTATCGAACAGAAGGGACTTAAGCAAGTCACCGCATTTATTTCGTCGCCCTACCTTCTTCAATCCTACACGCGGTACTCCGATGCGAAATGAACTGAAACGGGGGAAGCTTCTTTCCTCGACTCGCAATATTCGAGAGACCGAACATCTTGAAAGGGACTTTTCCACTTTCGAGACAAAGTAACGTCGTTAGATCCATCGAATTATTCTTGTATGGGGATACAAAAGTAACACGCGTCTTTGATCTCTCTCCATACGTGTATTTTGTCAAAGTCTTATAAACCATGGATGTATTAACTTATTATAAATATAACAAGTTACGAAGACGTATCGAGAGCTTTGTGTCCAATATCAATCTTAATATTTTGAATCTTATAAATCTGATAATAAATTCAGAATCAATAAATTTTAAATATATTTTATTTTGAGCTGTTTCAAAAATAATTTAACAACCTGAATATTTTTCCGATATTTGTTATTTATAAGCAAGTTATAGAGCTAAAAATTGTATTTTATTATGTAGATAAGATACAATTTTCTACAGCACGCACACACAATTCCCGAATTCTCTCGTCTTCCTCTCCTTCCATGACAGAAATATTTCAAACCCGCTTGAAATTATACCGTGGAAGTGCGCGAAATCTTTCGCCGTTTTATGTACCGACAGTCGTAGAGACTGATTCAATATTCGATATCCGATTTTGATTATATTGATTCAATCTCGACACTGCGATTCATTCGCGAGAAAAGGGGGAGCGAGTGGACGATCCGTTTTTCTTATATTAATATTATTTCTCCTCTCGTCTCTCTCTCTCTCTTTCCCTCTCGAGATTACGATCAGGCTGTGAATATATATAAAAATAGTATATTTTCAAATTGGATATGAATATATGTAAAAATGGTATATTTAATGAATGAAAAATATGATTATATCCTACGAGTTGAGAATGGGCTTCGATGATCGATGCGACACTTGTAAGAATTAAATTTGGTCTCGACAATTCCATACCTACGTATCGGCTAATCTAAAGAAGGGAAATTTAATTCCGGCAGAGATTATCTAGTATTATAAAAACCGTTCGACAAACCCGATTAGCGCGGCAAAACGAAGAAAGAAGGGAGGGCGATAAATGTAGAAACGTACAATTTTTAACACAGAAAGAGAGAGAGAGAGAAACCACAAGTATGAGTATAGTATAAAAATACGCGTCTCCTATGTTTAGTTGCTTTACAGCGTATATTCCAAGCTTATGAAAATTGGAAAGGAGCGATCAATTCTCTCTTTCCTCGCGAACATTAAATATTAATTGAAAATCAAATAATCGACCAAAAACTAGCAAAAATCAATTTATCAATCTTCACGACGTTTCGACCATGTGATTGTGGTTCTAATCAATAATATTTTAATTCGACAATAATTTGTCAAGTTTTGTTATGACTTGATTTGTTCACTTGATAAGGACCACAATCACATGGTCGAAACGTCTAGAAGATTAATCAATTGATTTTTCCTATTTTGGTCGATTATTTGATTTTCCTATTTATTGATTAGCGATTGGCAAGAATTACGTTTATGATTAAATTAATTGAATTGCGAACACGTGTGTGTTTGACCAGGAAAAAATGATCGAGAATAAAGAAGCTTTTGAAATGCATGCTGTATATTTTGATCAACACTTCCTGCGAAATATATACTTATACCGTAACGCTGCATACGGCAAATTGATTTTCCTCATATCGGGCAGCGTCCATCTCGAAAATTCCGGTCGATCATGGGATAGGTTGCGCCTGTCAGTGACGCACATATATGGGCGAATCAATTGCATTATGACGCGCAGGTCCAACTTTCCGCTAGTTCGTAATCTGCTTAACTCCCGGGGGTTCGACCGGTCGTTAATTGCGAGACAATAATCGAGTTTAAAAACACAGGCTCCGGCCTGGCACACGTCGTCCCGTCACTTGCTCTACAATTTGCCTCAAGAGTCCATACTCTCTTTCGAGAAATTCCAATATCTTACTGTTTAAAAGATGTAAAAAACTGTGAAGTCACCAGATGATAATTAAAAAATGGTAGTAATTTAATCAACCAACTCTGGCAAATTAAGTGATCTTTATATAATATTCACGACGTTTCGGCCATGGGTTTCGGCCCTTATCAAGTGCTAAAACACAACTCTTTTTAAGAAACCTTAATTTCTGATCTTAGAATGCGACAAGATTTAATAAAAGATAATGTGAAACAATTAACTATCGAAACCCATGGCCGAAACGTCGTGAATATTAAATAAAGATCACTTAATTTGCCAGAGTTGGTTGATTAAATTACTACCATATCTTACTGTTTAGTTATACTCCACTTCTTCCCGAGCTGCGCGAGATGGATCCTTTTAGTTCGCTTATAACATTCCCTGTCTCTCCCCGATATTAGTATGCGAAAGAAAACAAGTGCATGTATATTTTGTCGAGAAGGGATCAAGTTGGACTTAATTGCGAGCAATTCCGTTGTGTTTAAAGAGACTGCGTAGCTATCCAGGTTCGCGCTTCAGAGTGTTCGATGTTTAATTTTAACTTTTGTGCAACTTTTCTGCAGAGAGGTCTACCGGGGACGTACAACTGACTCTAGAGTCTCTCTAGAGATGCGAATAGGCCGATGACAATTTCCGTGCTGGTCGATGTAGTTCCCGTTCTATGTTTCTACTTATCGCGATAGTCTTATTATTTATCTCGAAGAGAGGAAGCGACTCGATCGATTTTCAATTAAAAATATATAACACCCGGTTTGACTGTCTGATATTTTAAATCGACCGAGATGTGTCAAAGTTTTCATTCTTCTCGATAATTTCTTACGGGAATCCTAAACGTCGTCCTGTCCTATATTTTATCGATAAAACATCATTTATGCGCATCCTTTTCTTTTTATCGGTCGAGTAGAATAATAAATGCTTTTCCACGATTAAAGTACCTAAGTTTTTTATTGAAAAAACTTGTTTGTTTTTAACATAAAATCAATAGATTCGCGCTTTGTTTCTACATGTATATACTTTTATCGTACGGAAAAGCATTTATTATTCTATTCAATTGATAAAAAGAAAAGGATGTTTTATTTCAGATGTTATTAAATGTCCAATTTTTACGTATGTGAAACTGTAATTCGCTCTCGGAATTGTCTGGTCCATCAATTTGGCAGTGATGGATAAGATACATTTAACAAGTATCTCGATAGAGATAAAGATACGTGTAAAAAAGATATCTAGATATAGATACAGATACACAAATTAAAATGTATATAGATACAGATGCTCAGATACTTAGAAAATATCTCAGATACATATCAGATACTTTGAAATTATATTTTATATTTTATCATAATAATGGCAATATGCTCAAAATGTACTGAATAATTCTTTCATCTTTATTAATATTTTTATTTATATTACAACTTTATTCGACTATTTCGCCATGGTACTAAAATTTAACCAATCCTTATATTGATAACTTGCAGTCTTGATCTTTTAAAAATTTAGAAAATGGGGCTATTAAAAAAATGTGAAAATATATCTGAAAAAAACAATATCAAGATACCATGTTTTGTATCTAGATACAGATATAGATACTTAAATTCGAATATATCTCAGATGCGCGAGATGTATCTAGATACTAACCCAACCCTGCAATTTGGTAAATCAATTTGGAGATGCTAAATTATGACTGGCGCCATTTATATTAAGGCCTCGCTTCAGTCGTTTCTTTACTTTTCTTTTTATTAATTAATGCAACTCGGGTCTGTTTTCCGCCGGTTAATAGGACGGCGCTCTGTCGCGAGATCCATCACTCCGGTAAGCTACTCATTTCGTTGAGTAAATTGACTACGTGCACGAAATATCCTGCCTCCGCGGTTACCAGAACGACTTGCGAGCGGACGTGGACGAGAGGCGGTAAGATTAACGCATCTGGGAACAAAACGAAGGCGGCCGCCATCCTTCCTGGACGAATACACTTGAGGATCTCTCGCGCGCGACGACGAGGATAAATGTAGTATTCTCCTCGGGAGAGATTTACGAGGGAAAATTGAATAGGTATATCGTCCGAAGTATGTATATGCTCGGAGGCGGTCCGGTAAATTTTTCTGAGAATTTGTCGAGATTTGAAGAGCAAAGTCCCGGATCTCCGATCTTTCGAGTCGGTGATATGTCTTAATTCCGGATTTACACGACTCCGGGAGTGATATCAAGTGCATAGCGTAACGCAAGTTGTTTAATCGCGTGAACAGCTTCACAACGCACATTTAAACCTATACAGGGTGTCCGGTAACTAATGGACCAACGATTACAAATGGATTCTTTGGTCAATTTGAGAACGATTTTTCCTCAGCGAAAATGTCGGAAAAGGTCATCATTTTTTACAACTTTCCAATATTTGTCATTATGTATCTTTATAACTAAGCCTCAAATTAAAATTTTATTATAATAAACTCTACCTGAAATTAATTGAAGAATGTAATTATGTTAGACTTTTAACTCCAAAACGTTTAGTTTTCAAAAAACCCATTTTTTTCAATTTGGGAACGATTTTTCCTCAGCGAAAATGTCGAAAAAAGTCATCATTTTTTACAACTTTCCAATATTTGTCATTATGTATCTTTATAACTAAGCCTCAAATTAAAATTTTATTATAATAAACTCTACCTGAAATTAATTGAAGAATGTAATTATGTTAGACTTTTAACTCTAAAACGTTTAGTTTTCAAAAAACCCTTTTTTTTCAATCGCTTATAACTCGAAAATTATTGACTTCTCAACATTTTTGCTAAGGAAAAATCGTTTCCAAATTGGCCAGAGAATCCGCCCTTAATCATTGGTCCGTTAGTTACCGGATACCCTGTATATCTAAACGTTTCCACTCGATGCTTGAACGCAGATACATGATAATTCTATCTTTATTTCAATATTTTTCGATCTCTCGTATTTAACATTTACATTCGACGCATCGCGGATTCATTCGTGTCGAAAAAAAATTATCTGTTCTGGAATCTCTTTCTCTCTCTCTCTTTCTCCCTCGGTTTATTCAGATAATATTTTTTCCGCGCGTAACCGATTAAAAAAGTACCGTAGAGAAAGGCTTGAAATCCGATTCGGGATCTCATTTTCCTCTGGGAAATGAGCGCCGGTAAATGAGAGAAGATTTGATAAGGAAGAAAGATAAAGAGAGAGTGAAATCTCGCTCTTCAGTTATACATTTCCGATACATTTGCGCGACTCCATTATTATTTCCTCTTTTTCCCTCTTTTTTCTTACTTCGAAATTCATATTTAATCAATTTGGTTTTATTTTACAGTTCACTCTCAAAGAGAGACATATAATTTTCTCTCTTCTCGAGGATAGCTAATAAATAATAATTTCGGAAACTCCTCGGGGAGTCGGGAAAATCTTGGGGGAAAACCGAGGGTGGGAAAAGGGAGGAGGAGGCGAAAAATTATTCTCCAAGCATATAGAGACCGTTTTCGTAAACTCCAAAATGCGAGGGGGCTGGTTAGCACTAGACGCGCATTAATATTCATTTAGCGAAACCATCCTATAGGACGGAAACCACCCTCGACCTATTTTCTTTATTACTCGCGCATATGTGTATAAAAAAAAAAGAAGAAGAATGGAAATGGACCTCCATGGAAGTAGGTTATGCCCGCGACATTACCGCGATGTATTTCGTATGTACCGATAAATTATGTGGCGGAAAATTCTATTTTTCTCGCACCGCGTTTTATTCTCTCTCCCCCACCCTTTATACACTCTAATAAAGCCCCTATAGATTTACGATTGCATTTTATTTCCAAAGCGGTACAGCAATGTTACCCGTAAAATCCGAGGTAACGTAAAAAGCTGTAAAAATATTTATGCAAATTTTACTGTCGCGCAGTTTAACACAACAGGTCTCGTACGAAATACATTTTATCGGAAAGACAAATATTAAGAAATATATGTCGGCTCTCAATATTATTAATAATAATAATACATGAATTTTTAAATCGGCCAATAGAGCCCAAAAGCGCGAAAAATTAATTCTCGCCTATTTTCTCGCCTATTTTTCTCCATATGTAAAGTTCGAGATTAATTTACATATGGAACTTAGTAATCTCAAACCAAGAGATACAGTTCCGAAGAATTAATTTTTCGCGCTTGGGCTCTATTGGCCGATTTAAAAATTCATGTATTATTATTATTACAAATATTAAGGTTATTTTTAAGGAAAATGAGATTCAATTCAAAGGAAGACGATATCACTGCATCGCGAGAATTAATTAAGCGCGGACATTGCGATTCACATCTCGAGCGAATTATAATAATCAGCGAAGAGGAATAAATATCCGTTTTGTTGAGAGTCGAAAAAATGGAGCAACCAGTACATCATTGTTCGCGTTTGGATCGCTGAGTGGTCTTGGCTGGTCGCCTAATTACTCCGTCGAATCGCGAAACACTCTCGTTGTATCATGAAGTAAGGATTGTTTTTGCAGCGTATAATTATAGACCCAAGCGACCCGGCGAGAGAGAGAGGATTCTCTCGATCGACTCGACCCCTTCCTTCTGTGTTGAAACGCCGCGAACAATCCCCGAATAATGTCGCACTTTCGTTTCTATGCGATCGAGTCGCTCGTGATCGCTTTTATCAAGGAAGAGGACACCATCCTCTTTCGAGGTCGCCGGCCTCGGGAGGCAATCGCGAACTCGGTCACGCCGATGGACTATCTTAAGAGATTCGATAACGTTAGATGAATTCTCCACCTAACGAGTCAATTTCAAAGACCGCGTTGGTTCATTTATTATTGACAGGTCGAATCGATCGGAGAGTTTCTATGTTTCCAGGACAGAGAAGTCGCGAACGCCAAAAATGTTACGTATTTTTGAATTTTAAAATACTGCATTTTGTATTAAATTAATTTTTGGAAAATGTAGCGAACAATATTATCTTAAACTCTGACGTGCGTGAAAAAATTAATTTTGTTTTTTTTTTTCGCGTATTATTAGCAGTCGCAAATTCAAACCGCCAAATTTTAATTTTATTCTACGCAATAAATGGAACGCGATATAAATATTTAACAACTGAAATTAATTAGAATGAAAATGTAAATCCAATTGAACGTGTAATGTAGGCGATAATATAAGTTAACGTTTATTTCACAAGCGGGTGCTCATTTGTGATAATATTATTTAATTTTTCCTTAATTGCCTTTTTTTTATTACATTTTTACCCGCCACAAAAGTCATTCTTATAAATAAAAAGTTGAATTACCCATCGCGGTATTTTGAAGCACAAATGATGAAAATATAATTTAGGAAAATGTAAACCTGACAAATGTGTGTGATTGTTGAATATTTTATTATTAAACCAAAAGCAGGTCGCTCGTGAAACAACCCTTCACGTTTACTTGACAAAAATGTAGCGTAATCTCTGCAGTATTTTATTGGAGAAAGAACTGCTGTGGTGAAATAAATAGACCATGCAATCGGTTCTTTGAAACCTACCATCTTTTTGCGCCTACCCAAGAAATTAATTAAAAAGAACCAGATATAAAATTATATTTTCAAGCTGAAATGTTTTATATTCGGTCTTCGTGCTACTGAATACACGTTTGATCAAATTTTTTTTCTTCTTCAATGAATCATCAAAGCGATCTTAATTAATTTTAACTTAAATATTAAATTTATATACATATAAAATATTGAAATGAATTTTAACGGAATTATTTTCAGACCTCTTCATCAATCTTTTGTTTAAGATATAATTTCAGTTTAAATTTCAATTTATCATGATTATCAGTAAGAACGTATCTTTTTCTCTGTAGTTCACGTACAAAAGAACGAAAAGAAAATTGAAAGAAAATGTCGAAATTTGAAATTCAAAGTACGAATCGTTCCAACGCGGCGCACTCGCGAGCTAAAGCGACTAAAAATAAAGAAATTAAGTTACGCGTCTCCCTTCGTCGCACCTCTTTGATCTTTAACACGCCGGAATTCGATTTTTCTGCCAGGGCCGTTTCAGGCCGATCCAACAAAGTGAAGCGTGAATTTCGCGTTTTTCTTCGCCAATTCGATTCTCGCGGTTGTGATCCCTCTCGGAATCTTTTCTCTTTTCTGCGCGCGAGTATAGAAAAAAAATGGGAAAAAAATCGCACACGTGGAAGGTCGTTTGATTAGAACAAAGTCGAGGGTGCTCGTGTGACATTTTTCCTCGTATAAATATCTCTTGTCAAACGTTGCATTTCCGCGAATCCCGTGAACAATTTCGCGAAAACGCGGAATGCTTTCCGGCGCGCGTGAAAAAAAAAAGTTTGACACGAAGTATGAAACGCGAGGGCGAATAATCCGCTTCCAATCTATGATTGGTATTGTGCTCCCCGAAGTCAATGTGGATCTCGCTCTCTCGCACTCTGGAGAGCTCTCGTCATTCATGCCCGATATCCGTTCGTAGTTCGTATCCGTACTTTATATCGCCGAGAGTCGAGGGGGTTAAAATTTTCAACGCCAGAGACAGAAGCGATCGCGAGTCATAAACAAATTTCGCGTCGAATATACATAGACGATTATAAAATGAGTTTCTAAAAATTGCGACGCATATCCCATTCCAAGTAGCAAACTGACGTCATTAAGAGGATGCTGGCTAGGTCTGTTTTATCGACAAATACAATATTATTTTCATTTAACTCTTTATTGGCTATACAGAATGAAAAATCCTTTACTAGAATCAAGTATTCGTATTACCAAATCTGGGTTACCACATATATGTTATATAAAAATGAAACGATAAAAAAACTGTAATTATTTAACTTTCTTGGTTTCTTTTTATATACACATATAATAGCCCAGATTTATTATTATGAATACTTTAACTCTAGTGAAGCATTTTTCATTCCGCATAGCTAATAAATAGTTAAATGAAAATAATATTTGGTCAGTTTGCTACCTGGGATATATCGACAATCGATGACCAGAAAAATAAGTTTTCTCGTTATTTGAAAGTATCTACTCTGTCCCTTTCGCTCGGCATAGAATCGGCTGCTTTCTTCGTCTATCTTTAATACACAGGAGCCTCTTGATAAGATATTTATCAGCGCATTTTGTGGACAGAACACGGAAATTCCGAGCCCGCAGAGATACGCAAGTTATTCTGCGTCCCGACATGCACCATCTACATGCAAGCATACATATATACACACATTCTCCTTCTCCCTCTCTCTCTCTCTATCTTTCTCTTTCTCCTGCTAACGGACAAGCGGACGAAGATAGCGGAAATACGCCTCCGGTACATGACGACGCCTCTTTTGACAGACACCTTCTATGTGCGTCTCTCCTCTATCCATTCTCTACCTTCTCTCTCTCTCCCTTTCCAGACTAACGTAACTGGAACAAAAGTTTCGACACACACTGTCAACTGCCGTCGTGGCAAAGATAATGTGAAAGCCTCTCTGCTTTGAATCTTCCTTTAAAGACAAAACAAAAGAGAAAGAGATAGAGAGAGAGAGAAAGCGAGAACAAGAATGGCATCATCGGGACCTGAATTCGAACGGGGTAGCTTAATTGCACTTTGATGTAGGGGATGGAAATTGAAAAGACGCTAACTTAGTCTGAAATTGGCTGGAGAGAACAATAAATAAGGTAATGCGAAACAATACGTTGGATGATCCTCGGCAAAATTGCCAAGATCAAATCGTTTACCTTTCGACTGACATCTCATTCAATTCTTGCTCTCGTCTAGCTTTCTTTGAGAGAACACGTGAAAAAATATCCTACGTAACATGGGCGTTGTGCTCCCCTTTGGAATCAAAATTAAGCAAATTTAGCTCATTTTTTTAATAATCACTGGAATTTATTTGCATATTTAAGGTGATCCTAAACGTTCTTGAAAAGTCTGTGATTTCCGTCCTGTTTTATCGGCAAAATGCGAGATTAGATAAACTATAAATCTATTTATTGGCTATACAGGTTGTTTTTTTTTACCTGAAATTAGAACGCTTTGCTCTTTGATAATATTAATTTTTTAATTTGTATGGGAAAAAGATTTATCAATCTGTATAGTCTCATATATCTTGGAATTCTAAACATTCATAATTCTGTAACCAAGATATATGAAACTATACAGATAAATCTTTGTCCCGTACAAATTAAAGTATTAATATTACCAAAAGGCGAAGCGCTCTAATTTCAGGTAAAAAACAATCCGTATAGCCAATAAATAGATTTATAATTTATCTAACTTCACATTTTGTCGATAAAACAGGAAAAAACAACAGACTTCTCAAGAACATTTAGAATCCCCTTAATAGAAAAAAAAAAATAAATAAAAAATCAAGAAAAAACAAAAAAAATGTAATTATGCCCCTTCCTCGTAAAAATCCTGCGGACGCCCGCATGCTACGTATAGTATACGCATTCCATTGTGGATTCCAATACTCCCCTGCCGCGATTGCTCGCGATTCGCTCGTTTATCCCGTGAAGGGGAGACAAGAATGTATCTCGAAGGGTGTAATTGCTGGAAAGAGAGAGAGAGAGAGAGAGAAAAAGAGAAACGAGGTTCGCGAAGAACTTTTCTCTCGAAGAAAAACGCCGAGGCATTCCGAGGTATATCTCTCTCTCTTGTAAGAGAAAATGCAGTGGCGGTGACCTGATCTCTCTCTCTCTCTCTTTCTCTCTAACCGGCCAAGTACACCGCATATTCACCCCTTTTCTCTCTTCTGCGCGTCTATTTTCACCAAGCGTGAGTTATTAACGGAATCCGCGTCTCGAGCCGCGACTCGCATACCCTCGTGAGTCTCGCACTTGTTGTCTCTTGATGTAATAATAGTATTCTCTCCGTCAGATATAATACGCCATTTGTCGGAACACGCAAATTCGCGCCCAAGTGCCTCCCTTATACGAAGTCGCGGCGCGATGAGGATGAAAAAACGCGATTATTCGAGGAACGACCCGATGGATTTCTGTATCAAATTTTTTACAAGCTTCGCATTTATAGAGAAACTACTACCACTCGAGAAAATCGCGTGCCTCGAAGTTCTCCCTCGCTCTAATTTCAGGCTAATTTGCTAATTATGTAATTACGCAGGAGAGCTTCTTACACGGAATGTCTATTTAACTTAGCGGGAACGAGTCTCCTCTTAAAGAGAGAGAAAGAGAGACACGAGAGAGTTAAAAATAACTTTTAATCCTCCCTTTAGAACGTCGGGGATTCTGCGACTGACAATAAGAAAGAAAAGAGAGAGAGAGAGAGAGGGACGGATCGAATTTGTATGAAATAATTTCTAATTTATTTTTTGCTCATACGTAATTTTATTATTATTTGTTTTGTAGATTCTAAAGGGTTTTTTTACTCGTTAAGTAAATAAATAAATAAATAAATAAATAATTCGCGGATGGGGCGCGAAATTTTGGCCGTTAATTCGGCTTCGTTTCGCGCTCATCTCGGTGCGTGAGTCATAACTTAGATAGCTGTAACATAGTTAGTCAGTTATAACGCATAAATTAGCCGTTCCTCGGCGCGCGCCAGTGTTTACGCGGTTTATAAATACCTGGATTCAACCACGATTTATTACATGCTGCTTGATTGTACGAATGTCCGACGTGATGTATCAACACTGTGATTTAGTGGTCACGGTGGATTCCTTCTGGGAATCTCGTCTTTGAGACGAAAAAAATTAACCGGGAAATTTGGATGGAGTCGACCATTCCACCAGACAAGCGTGAGAGATTGTTGGATTTATAATTCAGTTTCTTTTAATGGCTATTTCAAGGATAATTATTTTTTAATGAATTTTATAATCCTTGAAATATTAATAGATATAATGCATGAAATGAGAAATTAATGTCTTAATTTAATACATTAAATTTAATCGTATATTTAATTTATTCGAAGATCTAATAAAGTACTTGCTTATTAAGAGAACGATAAAAATAGAAGAAAGGAGAAAAAAATTGCAGATAAAAAGGCGACGCTGAGAAAAATGACTTTTTTAATATTTCGCGATCAATTCTGCTGTAGCCATATTTTATCCGAATCGCCGAGTCGAGCTGCTACAAGCGCATGTGTGCGTTTATGATCAAAACAAGAGACTCTACATGTAGGAGGTCTCCGCGCACGCGTTTCTACTCGTATGTGTTTGTGGGTGTGTGTGTGTGTGTGTTCACGTATACTCACGCAAACGTACATATGGTCGACACACGTCCATATGCTCGGTATTTACACGTGTATTCTAATTCGGAGAGATGTATCTTTCTGTTTAGCTCCGTTGAAGACAGTCGTGTAATCTTGAGTTTCATCCCTACGATACCACGTGACCAACATGTCTGTCAAACTCCGAAAGGATCAATCGATTGATTTTCTATCGCACCCCCTTGGCGATCAATTGTTCTCTCGTCGCATTCCCAAGAATCGATGAGATATCGATCACGTGGTTCTCATGTACGATCTAGATCAGTGCTTTCCCTGTCTTTCCTATTCATTTTCTTCCATAATTACTTACTGTTGTGGCACATTCGCACTCTCACATTACATTCTCCTTTTATATTAAAAAAAAAAAAAAAAAATCAATCTACCACAAAGTCTCTATAACGTGATAAACTCGCTAATCTCGATTGGAGAACACTGATCTAGGTGGTTGCAACCGATCGCTATACCTGTGCTAAACTGGATCCCGCATGGGAATGAGAATAATGAGTGTTTAAGGAACTTGCCGATTGATGATTAGCTCTGCGTATGGAACGGCTTAAGCACGACGTGGACGACAACAACAACGGCGGGGCACGACTTTTTCTAGACTGTCGACAACGTGGCGATCGGACGGCTGGCCACGATTTGTCGTTTTGGCGGATGGGTCGATTGGATTAGGTCGGTCGGTCGATCGGTCGGTCGGTCGGTCGGTCGGTCGGTCGGTTGATAAGAGAAAAGAGAGAGAGAGAGAGAGAGAGAGAGAAAGAGAGAGAGAGAGAGTGACAGATAGAGAAAGAGAAAGAGAGAGAAAGAAGAGAACAGGTAATAGGTTCTTGGACCTGGATGATGGTACGTGGTGCAGCAGGGCCGGGGGCTGACGCGACACTGCTCGCGAGCGCGTATTACGCGCGCGCATCCGCCGGCGCGCATATCCGGCCCTCGTCATGTGCGCCTAACGCCGGAATATAGCCAATCCCGGAAGCGGGATAAGGAAAACGAGCGGGATGAAGCGCGCTCGAAGGGCGGCTAGACCGGAGGGTAGGTTCGAGTGACCGTGGAATTTCAAATTGGATCGACGTGTAATGAATTTACTTCTTATCGCCGCGCCGCGCCGGTAAAAGAGTGTTAAGCATCTCGGAAAGTGATTCCGTGTACTTTCTCTCCGAACGAGGAATCCGGGGACAACATTTTTATTTGCAGGAAGAATATATTATCGGAGCTAGAGGTGTCATTTATTCTCTTGTCTAACTATTCTATATAAGATATTCCTGATTGTATAACTTATAAGATTTATATTTTTTATATGTATTTAAAATTGATTAATATATTATCACATATATCATAGATGATTTGATTAATTATTAAAATAAAATATTATATATGTAATTATACAGACAGTCAGAATAAGACATTATCGGAGCTAGAGATGTAATTTCTCTTGTCAAACATTTAATATTATCTATGAGATATTCCTGATTGCATAACTTATAAGATTTATATTTTTTATATGTACTTAAAATTGATTAATATATTATCACATATATCATAGATGATTTGATTAATTACTAAAATAAAATATTATATGTAATTATACAGACAATCAGAATATAAAGACATTATCGGAGCTAGAGATGTAATTTCTCTTGTCAAATATTTATATTATCTATGAGATATTCCTGATTGCATAACTTATAAGATTTATATTTTTTATATGTACTTAAAATTGATTAATATATAATCACATATATCATAGATGATTTGATTAATTATTAAAATAAAATATTATATATGTAATTATACAGACAGTCAGAATAAGACATTATCGTAGCTAGAGATGTAATTTCTCTTGTCAAACATCTAATATTATCTATGAGATATTCCTGATTGCATAACTTATAAGATTTATATTTTTTATATGTACTTAAAATTGATTAATATATAATCACATATATCATAGATGATTTGATTAATTACTAAAATAAAATATTATATATGTAATTATACAGACAATCAGAATAAGACATTATCGGAGCTGGAGATGTAATTTCTCTTGTCAAACATTTAATATAATCTATAAGATATTCCCGATCATCTATATAATTATATAATATTTTATTTTAGTAATTACCAAGATTATGATATATGATTTAGATATCAATTAGACTTGTTAGAATAAGAGATACAACATGAATATAAAAATTAAATCTTATCAATGTATAAATAACAAACCTTAATACATATAATGTATTTATATATTTTCTCGTAGTATTTACCAAGTTATCTATTGAACCAGTATATATATATATATATATATATATCGAGAGCTATCGCGAAGTATTCAGACTGTATTCAGCGAGACTCGAACTTAATTCTGAGTAATCGCAAGAAAGTATCATTTATAGTCGAGCGACTTCTTCCTATACTGATAGCGAGGTACTGAAACGGTAGTTAAGCGAAGTGGAAAGGAGAAAGAACGCATCGCGTCTACGAACTTCTATCGAGGACGCTCGATTAGAATCAACAAGAAAGCTTGCAACAGGTCAGAAGATTCGCCTTGCATGCACAATATGGTTCTTTCAACGTGTGGCGTTTAACGTTTGAATAATGTTGACGATCATTTATCGCGACAACTCTAGACGACGATCTCGAGACGATGAATCTGCACTTGGGTCTAATTTATGAACGCGTAATGCAGTCGAATCGTTAATCAGGGAAAGTTTTGCACTCAGACGATTCAGTCTGGATATAAATATAAGAGGGACATATTTCTTGTGTCATATAAGTTTTAATTATAGATATTTTATGAATTATTTAATCTATATTTAATTAAACATTTATTTATTCATTATTTACTTATTAAAAAAACCATTTGTTTTTAACATATTAAAACAATAAAAACATTTTTATTTTATTTTAAAATAAAATAGACATATTTCTTGTGTTATACAAGTTTAATTATGAAAGCTATTTTATAAACTATTTAATTTATATTTAATTAAATATTTTAAAAATATTTTAATTATTAAAAATTAATTTATTTTTAACACACATTAAAACAATAAAAATATTTTTATTTTATTCTCAAATAAAACGTAGGAAAATAAGATTCAAGAATTTTTTCATTTTTTATGTACCTTAAATTATATAATTTTTCATAATGTAAGCCGACTTCATAATATAATCGAACTAGGTAAAGAAATCGAAATGTTAATATCCATCATGTTACACGAGGTTTGTCGCATATTTTTTTACCGCGTTATAGATATCGCGTTGTGCAAAGATTTACTGTATACACGCTAGATGTGTGTGCATGTTACAGTTTCCCCGAAATGCAATTTAAACTGTAAAAATTGAATTGGGAAGTCTCGCCAACTAGTTTCGTATCGATAGTGTCTAGGACTGGTGGATATGAAGAAGTAACGGAAATCGGCATCGGATATACAATATATACATACATACATATATACGTTGGATCTCTCTCGCGTGCATTGGTATGCGTGTCACAGCGGTCACGTTGTTCCCGTTTGACGTCCCGCGACGAGGAAAATATCACGGATAAAGTGAAAACATATTTGAAAAGCAGTCGCGGTGCCGGAGCGAAAATAACAGAGGAAAACGATGATACTCTCTGCCTCGTGTATATATTCGAGAGTATATGCACGACAATGCACTCGCGAGTTGCATATGCTTCTCTCCGAGATGACTCGAGGATGAAAAGTTTCTGACAATTATAAGGGAAGGAGTTGCGGAGAAACGGAGAGAGATGGATTGAAAAAGAAAAAATAAAAATACGGATATATAAATCTTTTTTAGACGGATCTTCTTTAAGCTATAATTTGCAATCTGTCTCGTTAAAAAAATATCAAGTTTGTGGAGAGTAATATTTTTTCAATATAATATCCCCGTAAAGAGAGAGAGAGAGAAAGAAATGCATCGAAAAATAAAAATATTCGACACAAAAATATGTATATGAAAACAGATTATTAATACGTGAATTTTAAGTATAAATTGTGAATATAAATTTCAGGCGGACTTCCTTCCTTTGAACTGTAATTTGTAATCTCTGTCTCGTTGGAAAAATATCAAGTTTAATCATTTTTTCCAATTATAATCTCCGTAAAAAAAAAAAGATTACCATAAATATAATATATTCCTTTCTGGTAAACGCGATTTACAATCGCAGTAACATGCATTAGCATTGAATAGGAATGTAAATTAAAGCTTCTGTCTCGCGTCAGTGAAAGACGTTACTTTGCTTATCGACGAGCCATTCCGGAGTAAATTAAAATACAGCGAAAGAGAGACGAGGCGATTGTTTTGGGATAAATTTCTTCTCTCGAGCGCCGCATAAAGCTGGACCACGGAACTGAATGATTAATTCGCGAATTAAGTTGTCAAAGGAAACGCGATCGTTATTTACTTTTTTTTCTTTCAAATCGTCTCTTTTGCTTCGTATAATCGGATTCCGTCTCTCGTCGGTATCCTCTGATATGATATCTTCTCATTATATCTGAAATTGTTTTTCGTATTGTTCCTTTGTCTTTAAGAATTAAGATAAATTAGCATTTATCCGTCGCTGGAGTCGATTGTGATCACCGTTACGTGTATAATTCATAAGCAAGTATTATCTGTCCGTTTATTACGACTCATTAAATCTCCGCGTTTGATCAGATTATATTTCCATCGTTTATTTCGGCATGCAAATGTGGATAGCGATAGCGGAAAAAAAATGAAATAGAAATCTTAGATACGAACTTGTCGATACGTATTTAAAAACAAGTATTTATTCTATTGATAAATATATAAATATACAGGAAACAAGCTTTATCGCATATTGTAACATTTAACGTAAATGAGAATGCTATTTGTAAATACGATAATGATTCAGTATATCGTGTAAACTTCTCCTCTAAATTTCTCCAATATAAAGTCATTACGCAATTTAACAAAAAAAATACCAAAGATAGCGATAATCAAGTTTGGTAAAAGTTTCTCTCAAAGCGCGATCCTTTAAATTGTTATAACTTTACCTAAAACTAGCTACCAGCTTCCAATTCTCTTGCAAAACAAAATCAAAGTATTTTGTGAAAAATACTTGTATTTAAAAAAAAAAAAACATTTTATAAGAAAACACAGAGAAATAGTCAAAAATCGCTCTTCGTTCCAAAAAATACAGTTTCCGGGGCAACATCAAAATGAAAGGCTAACAAACGCAAGGCAAGAAAATATAATAAACAGAAGAAGAATAGTTTATCACAAACTTCTCCGCAGTGTAACCAACTTGGTCAGTTCGTTGATCCACTTACAATTTCATACTTATAAATTGAAAACGAAAAAAGGGAGGAAACACATATATTATATCATATTTTAAATTAAATATTGAAATATTCACGTCATCATCTCATTAACTCATCTTCCAGTTTTCAAGAGAATTCCGCGAAATGTTAATAAAAAGTTTACAAGAAACGGAAATTTCCGCGAGTGAAGCGAATCCTCTCTGGGCATTTCTTCAATGTCTTTCGTGAAAATTGTGTGTATATGTTCCGTTTTTTTCTTTGTCAATTCTCATAACTAAGTTGATTACGTTCGCGGACATCCTCGTTAAACTATTTTTCTCCTGTTTTTTTATCTCCTTGCCTTTCACCTTTGTTAACCGCACTTCAAAGTGCTGCTCCGGGGACTATCTTCTTACAAAAGTGAAAGCCTGTTCCTTCCGTTTGACTACCCTTGTCTTTCATATCCTTTGACTCCACGACATGGTCCGGAAGCTGGCTACTGCTACTCGGGACTTAATTTCAACAAGAAGTTGCTCCGGCAGATTCCACCGCAAAAAGATTCTTCATTATTTTTCATACATTCTATATCATTTTAATATATATATATATATTTTATATTCCGCGATTTACGATTCATATTAATAATTTTTTATAAATTGAACCTGTGCGTCCTTTATTCTTTTACGTCACTATCGAGTCGAGACGTATATAAAAAGTCCGTAAAAAATGTAACGTCTGCTGACCATCAACAAGAGTCTGAAGACAGAATCATTTGGAAATTCATGTTACTTTACGGATATCAATCGATCGCGCGCTCTCTGTTGAGTGCGTTCAAGAGGTTCTTTTACCGTCTCTATATTATAAATCGTACATCGGCGTTGTCATTGGCTCGCGTCTACGAGAATGTCGTATTTTGCAGATTTTATCGCTGTTTGTCTGCATATTTTCAGCATATTACGTTCATCGACGAGAAATAACGCAGTCTACGCACTCGCAAGGGCGAAAGTGCGTCAGAATGCCGACGTTGCAGGGCGACACTCACACATACACACTTGCGTACGTACACACGTAGTTCGACATTAAAGAGCTCCTCGCAATATCGAGAGCGACTTGGCAGGACCTGGAGGATACGGAGAGCGTAATGTAAACTAATTAGCAACGAGTCTACGTCAATTAAGCCCGCTAGAGTGCCTCTCGCGGTGACATTCCGCCGGCAGGGTTGGAAAGGGGGAGGATGGGCGTCCCGTGCCGTGACAATGATGCACCTACCGGGTATCTCGTGGAGGTCGAAAATCATCGATCCGGGCAGGCTTGTCTCGCCAACTACGTCGCAAAATATGCATCGAATTACTGCACTTCCCTCTGGCAATTTCAGTTCTTTCACAAAATTATTCAGTACGAAAAATGACCCGAGTTTTTTCATTTATTTGGGTTTCCGAGTTCAATCTATGACACGGGCGTTTTTAATATTTTAAAAAATGAAAACTAAATTTTAAAAAATTAAGAATAGTATATTGTGTATCAAGTGCGGAAAGTTGACAATTGGTCACGAGTGCGGGGGATGGACGCACGAGCCGAAAGCGAGTGCGACCACCCCACACGAGTGAATAATTGTCAATCCGCACGTGATACACATACTATTTTGTATTACAAGTGCAGGCAAAGTGGCTTTGTGCGCGTTTTCTGTGCGCGAGGTGGCCGATCGCACGCCGCCATTTTGCGGCGGCGTGGGAAATCGGCCGCTTTCCGCACAGAAAACACGTACACAAAGTGCCACTTTGCCTGCACGTGTAATACAAAAACATTTAATCATGCCCCCTCCTGGAAAAATCCTGCGGACGCTTATAATCTGTGATCTGTGATATATGTGACATCTGATTCCGATCTATAATGAGCCATATAAGTATTTCGCATTTTATTAAAGGGCGAGATGAAGATGTTGGGCTCGCGTATATATAAGCTTAAATGTAACACGGTAATAGGAAAATACTAACACAGGAAATTACGCTCGTCCTGTGACATCCGTTGCATGAGTCGCCTGATCGAATGTGGCTCGCAATTATCTCATATAGTATATATCTACACGACGGACGGTATCGGATCTCGTGTGTCCCCGAATTAAATGGTATATCACGGAATACTCGAGATCATTATTTTCCATCGAGTCGTAAATAACAAAAGATATTTCAGATGATTATTTCCCGATCGAATTCTCCCGGTGATCCCGAAGAAAAATTTGTCATATATAATTATATATAAATATATGTCTATTTATATATAAATTATAAGGGTTCATATATAATAATGTCAAATTATACATATATGAATAAATATATACATTTATATATATATATATATATATATATATATATATGAAGAATTACTTATAATTATATAAAAATATGTCCATATATAATTAAATAGAAAGCACTTTTATTTAATTATATATGGACATATTTCATATATAATTTTGCGATTATATGTGAATAATTTTCTATATTTCTATATAATTTTATATTGTTATAAAAAATGTTTTACCGGGATAAAACATCGCCGACGATATTTCCGACATTCGGGATCTTTAATCAACGATAATGCAAATTCTATCTGGATTCACTGGCGCTATTGTGCGTGAAGTTTGATTCGTTCGCGAACGCATCGTTTGCAACATCCCACGTGCATTTCCATCGAAATCCGGCATACCGTACTTCGGAACTTCGCCAACTTCGATCGTCCGAGCCGAGATGCGATTGCGGGATTAATCAACGTTGCATACACACATACACTCTCGGCCTACATATACATATACATATACACACATTCGCACAAGCGATCCTCACATATCGCCGCGCGATGATATTCGCCATAGTCGATACTCGGGGTTTCATATATAATATATAGATGTACTAATAAAATAGTGGCTCCGTGTATTATATATATATACAATATCGAGGCAGGTAGTATTTTATTCATAATTCGAAATATGATTCCCGGAACACGCCGTCACTTATGCATTATCCAGCCGGAGCGGATGACATCTTTTCGCTTTTCCGATCGCTCTCACGCCGCGACACACCAACAAAGTGGATTTATGTGAAAGAAAACTTACCGATATCTGCCTCTTTCTCTCTCTCTCTCTCTCTCTCTCTTGCGACAAACATTTTTCTTGAGTGCAGCTCTCCGTACGTAGCTCTCTTTATATATTCGATTTCGCGGGCCGCTGCTATCTAACTAAAAGCGGGGCGGCCCGTTCCATCAAAAGGGGACCGATAAACCAGTTCCGGGAATCGCGCTTTCGAGAAAAGGGTGGAAAATCTACTTGCGTGGGAGACCAAGTTTTCTGAGAGAGAAACCTCTGTTAAGCGGTCGAAAGAATTCAAATGTATTATATTTATGAAGTTTAACCCTATTTACGAGATGTGAGGGATCATTGCACTCCTCGTTAATACGATTTGATTGTCATCAATTTTTCTTTCTAATTTAATCAATATTTTTTCGCTATAATTACGAAATAGGAAATTTATAATTCACATATTTCTATTATATATCTAATATTTTAAATTTACCTTCTGTCTCTCTTTCTCTCTCTCTCTCTCTGTCTGTCTTTCTCAAATAAATGCGAACGGCAAATATGCGAAAGATATTTACATGAAACAACTTCCTCTTTAAACACAAAAAGGAATTTTAGTTGTTGTAATTTAAAAAAGTTATTTACCCATGTATAAGCAATTTCCTGAAACATTTTCTTTTGAATAAAAATTACATTATTAATTGGTATAGCTCTACATTATAATGTTGCAATAATTTAATTTCCTATCGATTATAACACAATTGCATACATCCTGCAGCATATAAATAAATCTTTTATTCGTAACGCTAGATATATATAAAGACTGAATTTATTGCAGAATTTTCGCGTTACATAAATAAATGATGGTACGGAAGAATAATAAGTTTCCCGATAAGGCACTCGCGTTAAATTGAAAGTTCCGCGGATATTGATCGATATTCATGCCGTTCCGCAAATCTTTTAAGGGCCTTCCGTCTGGCGGCTTTAAACTCATGGTTAATAAGGGCTTCATCAAGATACCGTGAGCCACGAGAAGAGGAGAAACTCGGTATATAACGAGTGGGATTGCGCAGATTTCGCAGATTATATCGCGAAATTGGCTAATCCGTGCTACCTCCGAGTAATCGCGAGTAAATTCCGCGAAAATTCGACGTTACAAAATGGATTTCGCGAGAATAAATATAGCCAACACAGATTATTCAACCGCGAAAATTATTATATGCCGGTTCTCTCTTCCGGTGATCCGACGAAGAAGATCCGCCGAGCTCTCACAGATCTCGACCCGGATCCCAATTACTTCGCGAGAAGCGACGACTCATCATATTCTCGCATAATTTGTAGCTTTAAAGCGTTAAAGGTCGTAAATAATTACAGGGCTCATGATGATTTTTCTCGAAGTAAATCATTCTTCCCGAGTAATCGGTATATATATTTAATATTCCCTTAAAATAGCCAATATCTAAAATAGCTGATGAATAGAAGCGAATGCATTTACAAAAATGTACTTCATCTGGAATGCAAAAGTATGCATACAATTATAGAGATATTCCTTTTCAATGTACGATTCAAAACAGCGAGTCTGAAGAATGAATAAAAGAAGAAGAGAGAAACAGATTTTACTGATCTCTGCATATTACTATCTAAAGGTCAATACGAATGTCTAATTAAGCTTTCACGGCAATGTAATTATCTTGTATTATTCAATCTCATTATCCACTGATTAGTACAATTACACAATACGTACAATATTAATAAGCACAGCTGATAAGATCGTTTAAACTTCGCTTTTTCGCTCTACAATTCCCATTGTTTTCTAACTCTACTGCTAACTTGACACTGTTTTACAACTGTTTCTTGCGAATGATTTTCGCGTTGACAAGCGTAGTCCGCGGCGTCTAGGCCTGATGGATAACGCTAAAGGGGATGACGAGATGAGGGTGAAGGAAGAGGGTTGGCGAAGAGGTCGGCGCTTCGAGCGAAAGAAAGAGGACGAAGAAAAGGAGACGAGAACGAGAGCGACTGAGAGTGAAGCGCGGAGGAGTGTCACAATAGCTTGCAGATTGGAGAGGCAGACGTACAGTCCCTCCAGAAGGTTACGCGCCACGAATGTCACGCGAAATGAGCGCTCCCGCTCTGTCTCGCGCCTTCTCCCGCCTGATCAAACCGCTATATTACTACTTGTACAAATGCGCGAATGTATCTCGTCCAGACGGGGATTTAGCCTGCGGTGGTTCTCAACCCCGCGACTCATCGAACCGATCCCTTTGCTGTAGGAATCAGCGGATCTTCTCGGAAGATGATGCACATCGGATTGACAGCTTCGACCGTGATCGATGTGAATTTACGCGAAGCGTAATGGGATGACTGTATAAGCACGCGTGCCCCTTTTATGTCAAATTAGACGAAGCACTTGTATCACACATTCGGGATTAAGAGGCTATTCGAATTTGATCTTTCCTTGTAACTTAAAATAAATAACGCAGATAGAGGGAACACTGGAATTTATTTGCAATTGTATTTAATATTGGGTGTGGGAAAAAGTTCGTGGCGTTTTTCCCAATAAATATATTGTTAATTGCAAATAACTCAGGAAAGACGAGCACTAAACGCTCGTTGGAAAGGTGACACTTCGAGCTTTACTTTGAGTGTTTAAAGCCAGGATTGACGCCGAAAAAGATGATGCTGTGATGGGACTGGAAAGAAATCGTCCACCATGAGCTACTTCCAGTTGGTCAGACGATTGATTCTCAACTCTACTGTGAACAACTAGAGAGATTACGCCAGACAATTGAAAGAAAACCGCCCGAATTGATTAATAGGAAAGATGTTGTCTTCCATCATGACCACACACTTCTTTGATGATTCGTCAAAAATTGCGAGAGCTTGGTTGAGAAAGTTTTGATGCATCCACCAGACATAGCACCCTCTGACTATCACTTATTCCGATCTCTGCAGAACTTTCTCAATGGAATTAAGCTGCTTTCAAAAAAAAAACCTGTGAAAACCACTTGATTCAGTTTTTCAACCAGAAACCACAGAAGTTCTTCACCGAACTGGCATCACGGTTCTACCCGAAAAATGGCGAAACATTATCGATAATAATGGAACACATTTGGTTTAAATAAATTCATTTTCATACTATACAAAAAAAATCAAGTTGAATCGACCCAATATAAAAATATTAAAATAACAAAAATAAATTGTGCTCCATCTTGCACCGAAATTCGGGAGACTGTTGACTTTATCAGCGACGTTGCGACGGAAACGATTCCGGGATATAACGGGAGAGTTGGAAGAGGGAACGACAAACTCATTGCTGTCGCAAAAGGATTGTTCGCTCAATTGTAATCGACAAATCCAGAACGGACTTGACCGCGGCACTTATCGTGCCCGCGAAATCAATCTCGGCGATTTCGTATGACAGGCCAAGCGAGCAACGCAATTACCGGGACTATTATCGGCTCCATTCCGGCTCCTTCCGGCGAGGGAAGAGAGAGAAACTTGGCAGCGCGAGAGACTCCCTTAGCGCATAGGGATCCTCTAGCTTTTAATTTCTCGCTGCGGTTTCCGGTTTCGCGTGTTGGAAAAGTTTCGAGACGGAAGCTGCACCGCCGCTTCGAGGAGATGCTTTGAAGCAGGAAGAAGTCCGTCTCGAGGTCGGTTTGGATGCCGTAGCTCTGGGGCGTAATATTGATCATGGCGTGGGCGAGAGGAAGGGCGAAAAGGGGCGAGCGAGACGAGGGAGGCAGGTGGGGTGTCTGCGCGCCCTCTCTTCCTCTTCCTCCTCCTCCGCCTCGCTTTCCACGAAGGCGCAGAGGGTGAGAGAGGGCAGAGGAACCAGCCGAAGCGTTACAACGGGCCCACTACTGCTGCATACACACGACGGGATATACCGGGTGCTCGTTAAAAGAAGACGATCGTCTATTATTTTTCTTCTAATCCACGCGAGGGAAAATATTTCAGGATTTATCTGTATTTTCAGGAAATGGAGTTAATCGAGATTTTGCTGCGACTAAATGGAGAAATTTGAGGAAAAATTGAGAGAAATTACGATATTTTTATTTTATTTAATGTTATGTATATTATATTTAATAAAAGGATTATTGTGATTGTTCAAATATTTTGATGCATGAATAAATAAATTTCAGGTTATTTACAATAAATTTTGTAAAAGGGAATGCAGCACTTGTAATTTGTACCGTGAAATTTTCTCCGTGTGCAAACACAACTCTTTTAATAATGCCAAAGTTGTCATATATTCTACGCATTTTGGAGAGATCTAAAGTCATTATCTGTTGGAGAAAAAAAACTGATAAAAACGAAAATACATTTTCTGTCGCCGCTGGTTTTAAAAATGTTGGTATACCGCAATGAATTTTTCACAAAATCAAGGATTGAAGATTAGAATGCCGTGTAATTTCATTTTCTCGGAGCAAGATTGCAGTAATTAAAAATCTCTTGAAAATTGAAAAGTCTGAAAATTAAGTGTATGTTCTATTATACACGTCGTAAAAGCATTTTGAATATTTCTCTATAGTAACATTTTTCTGGCCAATTTGGAGTTAAATATTCTTTACACAAATGTCAAGAGAGATTACAACTTTTTTTTCGCAAGTTTCCAATGTTTTTATTACATATATTTTTTTAACCTCGAATTATAAAATAGTATAAAAATATTTTACAATGGAATTAATGAAAGAAATGTAATTTCGTCAACGTTAAAATTCAACAAAATTTAATTTCTGAATGGTTCATTTTGTAATCATTTAACTTGACAATTATCGATGCCTCGATATGTTTCCAAAGAAATAATCATCCGAATCGATTACTTCGAGACATCTTATATGTACATATTTCTATATATAAAAAGATCTCACGTACATAGCGTACCCAATTATCGGTCGCCCTGTATATTATCGTTTGTACGGGAGAATCACTTCGCAATGTACATTTTTCATAAAGCGCGTCGCTCGTTATCCACGTTAGCCGCACGCTGTCAATCATCGAAATCTCGGCGAAAACCCGAGCTTTATTCCACCTATCGCAACGAGTTTTTCCGGCTGAGAACCACTGGGGCTGTTTCAGTCAGGATCGAAATGACAGTCTGGGCGAGAGGCGCGAGAGCTTTGAAAGCTCTCCCTTCTTTGTCACTCCCTTTCTCTCTTCCTCTCTCCCTCAGTAGGGAGTTTCTGTGCAGTACGATATGGGATATCGCGCTCATGTATGCACACGTGTATCGAGCCAGCAAACTCGCCCGAGTGTACACGTAATCGTTCGAGCGTATGGGTGTGTGCAAAAAAACTCTTTTACGAGAGAGAGAGAGAAAGAGAGGACTTACAATACACGTACAGCCATGTACAGGTGGAGGCCATAGAAAAGCCCGTCTGGCTTAAAGGGTCAAGTCTCTCGGACCGCGCGTGAAGGGATCCGCGAATCGTCATTATTGCGGATAAATATTTTCCGAGTGCCTCGGAGCATATCTTTCCAACGCGTAAGAAAGCGCGGAGAGGGAAATAATTTTGGAGAATACATTTTTAAATAATTTTCCCGCGCGAGTTCTGAGAGAAGAGAATCTCTCTATTATTCATAATATAGCCCCGCGAAACCTAACATATGTATATACGCATAGATTGCGATTGATATTGCTTTTCATATATAATGTTTTAATATTTCTTTTATTTTATTTCGCAGCGGGGGTACGTGTGCATTCACTCGGTCGTGTTTAATTGTTAAATATATCACATTTAAATATCATATCCTTTCACTCTATTTAACTAAACACACGTTTGATTTCGAGTTTTGTTTGCCTAATATAAATTGATGATACGAGTTTCACTGTGTTATCACGCGCGCCAAACAATAAGCGATTACATTTAACGTGAGATGAGCGAAATACAGTGGCTTCGTAGACAGCCACGTTGATATATGACGACTGTATTGTTTTTCCACGCATTCTCTATCCGCGTTCGATTTCTCCGCTTTATGGAAATGATGTTTTTTTTAATAATACAAACGTAGAAAAAGAGAGAAAGAGAGTTCATGGAAGGTGACACAGAGAAACAGGGTGATATGCTTAAACGAGGGTTGCAGCGGCTGAAGGGGTGTGGGTGGACCGTACAAAGGGTTGTGCAGCTGCCATATATATAGTCGAGACCTCTCCAATTATCGTTCCCAGCCTCCCCCTTTACGTGTGTGAGCGTTGCGGGGTTTCATTAATTTTAATGAAATATTTTTAACTCTCGCGTCGAGACGAATTTTTTGATTTAGGGATGTGCATCTTAAAAATACATCTTTTGCTTTACATGATATTTTACGAAATCGACAATTAAAAAGGAAAAGGGTAACATAAAAACAATATGAACCAAAATAATATGCAAATCAGTCATTACATGCAGCAATGAAATATTTTTAAATAATAATTTAATATAATTATTTTTAGCTGTCGCGCCGGGACAGATCTTTTATTTAAAGATGTGACTCTTAAAAATACATCTCTTGCCTTATATGTGTTTTACGAAATTGACGATTAAAAAGTAATAATGCGAGACAAAAGAAATCGATAACAAAAAGGGGTGAACCAAAATAATATGTGAATCAGTCATTGCACGCAGCAATGAAATATTTTGAACTCTCGGGACGGATTTTTGATTTAAAGATCTGCATCTTTTTCCTTACATGTATTTTACGAAATTGACAATTAAAAAGTAAAAATGTAAGAAAAAGGAGAAGGATAACATAAAGGGGTGAACCGAAATAATATGCAAATCAGTCATTGCACGCAGCAATGAAATATTTTGAACTGTCGCGTCAGAACGAATTTTTGATTTAGAGATCTGCATCTTTTTCCTTACATGCATTTTACGAAATTGACAATTAAAAAGTAAAAATGTAAGAAAAAGGAGAAGGATAACATAAAGGGGTGAACCGAAATAATATGCAAATCAGTCATTGCACGCAGCAATGAAATATTTTGAACTGTTGCGTCAGAACGAATTTTTGATTTAGAGATCTGCATCTTTTTCCTTACATGCATTTTACGAAATTGACAATTAAAAAGTAAAAATGTAAGAAAAAGGAGAAGGGTAACGTAAAGGGATAAACCGAAATAATATTCAAATCCATCATCACACGTAATAATGAAATATTTTAAACTGTCGCATCGGACCGATTTTTGATTTAGAGATCTGCATCTTAAAAATACATCCTTTTCCTTACATGTATTTTACGAAATTGACAATTAAAAAGTAAAAATGTAAGAAAAAGGAGAAGGGTAACGTAAAGGGATAAACCAAAATAATATGCAAATCCGTCATTACACGCAGCCATCAGAGAGAATCCACGATGAGCGGAATCGCGAAAGGTGGGATGAGGGCGCGCGTAATCGCGTTGTTTACGGATGTTGGAATTGCGTCTTCTTCTCGGCGACTTCCTCTCGTCGCTTGCTTGCGCGCGAGAAAAGAGGCGAGAAAATGACGTCGCGCGCGAGCTCAGAGAGACGAAACAAGTTTTATCGCCACGGCTTGCTGCATCGTTGCACAAACGCGCGCGCGTGCGAGTGAAGGCGGAAGCAGGGTGAAGAAAGGGAGAGGAAGGCTTGGAGAATTTCTCTAAAGCTTTTAATTGCGCCACGTCCTCGAATTTAAATGTTTGCCGGCAACACGAAGCCCGGAGGGTCTCTCGCTCTCATCTCGCTCGGAAGACACGGCGGAACGATGATAGGAAACTTATCGGTATGCCGAACACGCCGTTCCTAAACCATCTATTATCATATTTATGATGTCTTCCAGTTTCTACGAGGGAGGAGAGAGAGAGAGAGGGAAGAAAACGAGAGAGAAAGAGAGTAGCTTACCCCGTATCGACTCCCCAAGGTGCATATTCCTTCGCGGGACCATGATCGAATGGGATTAAGCCATTATCGGGCTTGTATTTTTCTCCGTTGCAGAGGAGATCGCTGGAAATTAGCTTTAACGCTTGAACAAGCTCTCTTGCGCTTATACGTGTTTGAACAGGCCTTTCAGAGAGTTATATTGCGATTATGCGCGACGATTATGATTTATCAAGGTATTTATCATATGGTTCATTATATGATTTATTGTGTGGTTGAATATTAAAAATAACATTTTCTAGTACGAGAAAAATACAATTCCAACTTTTAAATTACTTCAATGTTGCAGTTGGAAAAAAGCTATCTTAATGTATTTTTATATTTTATGACTCAATGTGGAATTTATTGCGAGAAAATTAGTGAATTTAGAACATTTCAACGTGTTTAATCGAGGGTCGTCAAATATGAATATCACATGTCAAAATTGACAAGTTCTAAATATAAAAATCAATAAATTATGTGACAATCTTTTCTTGAATTTAGCATCCATTATATTAAATATAATAGTTGAAATAAAACTATTTTTTTTCAATTTTACCTGTCCAAAATTATAACACGAAAGAATAATTAAAAAAAAACTGAATATTCGACATTTAAAGATAACAAAACAGGAAATAAATTACTTTCTTGCTCTTACGTTTTTTCTCGTGCTATCAACTTGATCTAATCTTTTTTCTTTTTATAGTTATGATCCGGTATCTCATCGTTCGCGGATTGCGCGGATAAAAGTTTGACATAACGGAGATGCACAGTCTCTTGTATCTCATAAAATTGTGAAATTAGAAGAAAACTTCCAAAGAAGTTTCTCTCTCTCTCTCTCTTGCTCGCTCGCATATCTTGGTCAGTGATATCGGCAGGTCATCGCCAGGATATCTGGTGAACCGAACTTCCGGTATGGGAAAACGAAAGTTCGACATGGGAGAGAAGGAAATGGGGGCTTTCAAACTGTGACGCTACGTGCGAATATATCGCCGTGTTATGGTTTGGTGCTTTTGAACGGAAAGTTAAACACGGAGTGGCAGGCAAAGCGAGCGTACAAAGTACACTTTGCCTCCTGTTAGCGGGATTAATAACTTCGCCGCAGCTCCGACTCCTTCCATCGCCCATAGTTTAGTTAGGTTGCGAACGGAAAATTATGACCGCGCCGACGAAAAATCGCTCGATAAAACGTTACCATCGTTCTTCGATAATTGCTCGGCGGAAAGACAGTCGTAAAAAATGTGCCGGAGTTACCCCAAATCGTCGAGAGAATTTCTCGTATTTATGATCAGACATCTCGCGCGTTCGTGGATTTTTTCCAGAAAGGGGTATAACTAAATCTTTTTGTTTTTAATTTTTTGTTCTTTCTTAAATTAAAACTTTTTTTTATTTTTTTATATTAAACATGCAAATAAATTTCAGCGTTTGTTCAAAAGGAGAGCAAGTTCTTAATTTTTTTACTGATTCCAAGGGGGCAAACGCCCAGCGCGTGATATATAATTGAATTTTCAGGGTGTCCAGCAGACTAAATGAAAAAAATTGCTTGATTTTTTCAGATTTTCCAGAAATTAATTCTTTCCCCGACTTTTTAGTATTATTTTTTCCAAATATATAATTTGCATATATCTATATGATAAATCAATTAAATGTTAAATCGTGAAATCCGTGAGATATTTTTGTCAACGATGAAAATGTTCGGAAGTTAAAAAACAAAAATTTAAATCAATTATACAATCTACATTATGTACAATAATCGAAACAAACATGTCACTATAAACTATTTAAATAATCACGTTTTTTATTTATATCATATCAAATTTTTTAGTTTTATCTCTAAACACATTGAAATAAAAAAGCACGACAATGAAAATATAAATTAACGAACACGCTGAATCGATTTTTAACAACACAGAAAATTAACATGCTGGGAGTCAAGGAAAAGTTGATATTTATTTCATAAAAACTTTCAAATTATTGAAAGACAAATGTAGAATAATGTGAAAAATGCAGATAAATAATAAAATCTTCTGACTTCTTTATCCCTGATAATTCCAGATTTATCAAATTCCCTGACAATTTTCCCGGTTTTCCAGATTTCCCTGACTACTCAGACACCCTGTATTTTGTCGCGGAATTCGAGAGTATCTCTGTTTTTTCTTTCCAAGATGCAGCGCTTTATTTGAGGCTCCATAGTTTCCAAAAGTTTAGGATTAGTTTCCGATATACGCAGAGTCAGCAGATGATACATACCAGGTGACTTACCGCCATGTCGAAAATACATCGTGGCCTATCTCGACTACCGCGCGTTTTGGAGAGCCGGGGTTAAGCGGTGTCACACGGGGTGGTATCGGCATGAATGTTTCATGAGACCGTTCGCTCTCTCACTCATCCGCACAGACACACACAAACGGGATCACACACGCACGTGCGTGTTTGCCGGGACGGCAATCCGGTGAACGCGCACCTAAATCATTGTCACCTCACTGATTGGCCGGTGTCCATGGTTTTCGTAAAAAAAAAAAAAAAAAAAAAAAGGAGAGAGTCCCGACAGCGCTGACTCGTCGCATCTCGGCTTTTTCGTGCCTGGACGAACGTTCATTTGTATTTTACCGCGGAAATGGCGAAATCACGGAACGAACGATGCGCGCGCGAGGGAGAGAATTTAATTCGCCTGCGAGAATTTGAAGAAATTATTTCGTTCCCCCGGAGGATACGTCGATTAAAACTATGTTGCTAGCTACACTATAGTGATATACCGTTTATTCGTCCTTCTCTAGTCCCTCGAAGAGAGAGTCCTCTTCAAAGGATCGATTGCTTTTCAATATATGTATATTTATACAGTTGGTTTATCTCTCCACTTCAGGATTACTTTTATTTCTTTCTCCCTAAATTACTCCTCCACATTTTGCATTCAGTTCGCAATAAATATGTACGCGTATATGTGAGATCTTTTGTATTCGGTTTAAAAAATAAAATAAGACTTTCAAGTTGTACAGAAAAAATCTGAAGCAAGATTTTTAAAGAGCGAAAAAAGGGAACACTCTGAAAATAATAAACCGAGCGAAACCAGGGGTGAAAATAAACGATTAATTCGTATCGCTCGACGTGTTTCCGATCGACGACATTTTGGCAGTTTTAGGTCGGCTGTTTATTGAAAATATGCCGGGCTGTGCGACGTCACGTCACGTCATCGGCAAGCGAGATTGAAGACAAGAAAATTGATTTCGCGCGCTTTTGGCGCGGGAAGGAAGGAAAAGGCCGAATTCGCACAGAAGAGTCTCGACACAAAGCCAAACCCCGGGAATAGATTGCGAGAATCGCGGCGCGTACAGTTGCAAGCCCTTTCAGACTACTACCTTCGGAAGTACTTTTGCGAAGGATACAGGATCGCTGTTCCTGACAACTTGCGCGCTCGCGCGAAGCTTGGCGAACAATGAAAAGATGTTGAAATTTGCGCAGGCAAGTTATATACACGAGATCTGTCTTGTGATATCTTGTGGAAAGTTTTCCCCCAAGTTAACCCCATCTTTATCACGCGGTTTGTGCACCGAATGCAAACCAGGTAATCCTTAAAAGCCAACATTAACATTAAATAAGGATCTAACGTTCAGGATAAAATATGCACAATAATTCGAGATGCTTTCGATATATATATATGTACTTTAAGTATATATATATATATATATATATATATATATATATATAATCGATACAGAGTGTAAAAATACTGGGTGTTCTTTCAATAGCGGTTTCTGGGGCCAATTTTCTTAAAGAAGATATCGAGGCATCAATAATTTTTGAGTTACAAGTGACTGAAAATTAATTATTTTTTCAAGCTAAACTTTGCCAAGTTAAAAAGTTAATAAGACTATACCGTTTTTACTTAATTGCAAGTGGAGTTTACTTTAATAGAATTTTAATTTACTTTAATAAATTTTCTATTTCAGATTTAGTTCTAAACACACGTATAAATAGACAAAATTAGTGCAAAAATGATGATATATGTATAAAATTCAGTCAATGTATTAGATTTTTATCGAAAAGATTTTAGAAAAAGATTCGAAATTTTGACAGTTTTATTGCATAAAAGTAATATAATTTTTCAACGCAAATTGACTCTATAAAAATGACGACTTGGTTTAAAAAAAGATGAAACTTAATATCCATGTAAAAAGACATTCGCTTTAAATTCTACGAGGAAGGAATAAAAAAGGTGGATGCGACCGTTTATTTCGCGTCGTCTGAAACGATCCGAAATTGCAGATCCGGTCGATTGATCTCGGATGAATATTTAAGCCTGTGACACGCTAACGTATCCTTTCTGCTGCCTTATTTCCCCTTGATCGTTATCCTTCTGCACATATACACGTACGCGACACACATACACACGTACATTAAATCTGTATCGTCAAAGAGAGAAATTTTCAACGACGTCGATAACATTTGACGATTTTTTCATGCCGTTTCTAAATCCGTAAATTTACCAGAGGCCAGAAAAAGATTGCAGACAAAATAATACAAAGCGAGTAGTAATTATAAAATACATTTTACAGTGAATTAAAATATGATGAGCTTAATTATGTAGGCGCGATGCGTTAATTTAAACCAAGTTTCTTTCACCTTGCTCTACTACGCCGTTATTTAACGTTGAAAATATTCAGCTTAAATCATTCTCTATATAACGTGGAGAGAGTCCTCCTCACTCATATACGTTTGCAAACTTTTTCCTAGAATTTTTACGCCTGCTATATATATATATATATATATATATATATATATATCGCACTGGTGTATCGTCGCACACCTAAACGGCTTCGTACGTCGTGCAAATTAAATTTTATCGGCCAAGTTTCACCGCAGGAGATATTAAGCGCGCGAGTCTATGCACAAATTACATCCGATAAACGCGTTTAACATTTTTCGCAACAAGCTTCTCGTCTATTTTGTTGAAAAAAGAAAGAAAAAAAGACGCGACAATTCACCGACAATTAGTACTTGTTTTTTTTTTGTTTTGGAAGAAAAGGGAGATGAAATACGTGTATAATAAACGTATAATCTCGATAAGTTTACACAAGTACAGCATTACAAATATTCGCGGAAATACAACAAGTCTTTATTATAGAAGACATTATTGCTGGAAAGTAATTAACAAATAACGTTAATTACATAAACTTTCTCTCTCTTTCTCTTTCTCTCTCCGTGCAACATAAATGATTCTCATGAAATTCTAGCATCTAGTTCAAAGTCCTCGAAATACCGTCTCTCTCTCTAGAACAATCCGTGATATTATATAGAATTGTTTGCGTGTGTATATTTTCTCAGGATGTTAAATGTAAATGTCAGAACGCAATTAGATGCGTTTTATGAAAGTATATTTAATGTTAAAGTTCAAGAATCTCTAAATTTTCGCGTATTATTGCATTAAATTTCATTTGATCATTTATTTTCGAAACGAAATAGAAAAAGGATAATCATATAAAGAAGAGAATTTTGTGACTAAAAAACCAAATCCTTTATATAAATATAAATAAATAAATAAAACATTTGTTTTCCAATTTTCACAAATCACAGAATTGGTTTTGCTTTTATTACAAAGTATTAATCTATTTTTTAATAATATTTTATATCTCTTCGAACAAACAAAATGTGGTTATTGGACCGTTTTCTAAAACCGAGATTTTTTCTAAATGAACATCCACTTAACGAAATTGTTTCATCAAAGTCATTAATTGTTGACTTTTTTTTTTTATCTAAACTCCTTTCTAAAATTGCGCAACCGTGTGCATCACACCCAACGATTGTAGTTTATGGAATTCGTTAGCCGATTTCCGCAAATGGTAGTTTCCAGTCGCCGCATTGTTAAATCCATGTGAGCTTTCGAACGGTATAAATCACATTCCCGAGGTATATCATAGTAGGTATCCAGCGAAACACAAAGGACGTATACACGACGAATCGTCGAGGTGTGTGCCGAGGGATATTTTCAGAACAAAATATATATTCAGCTACCGAGAAATATACTCAACATAAACACGAGAAAACGATCGCGCCGCACGACTGATTTCAAATTATGACAGAACATCAATTCTAATCGAGAATGTCTAAAAAATACCAGATAAACCGCTAATTCTTCACATATTTTACCGATTACCATAACCGACAAGATCGGACTGATGCGTCGCATTCTTTAAAAATTTATTAATATTCTCTTAAATTTATTAATAATATTCCTCGATATAAAAAAGGGATCTCCATCTGATGGCATTTACAAAAGCAAAGAATGAATAAAAATCCCAGCGATGAAAGTTTCAATTAAAAGAAAACGGCGTAACAACACATCTCGATTGAGAAATAAAATAAACGCGTCGGGCGCCTCATCGTTCGGATCGGCATTACGTCACGAAGCGAAGGAAACGGCCGTGGAGCTATGTACGCTGGAAAGAGAAAGGAGCGAGACAAAGAGAGCGAGAGAAAATGAGTAAAGAAGGGTATGCGGGGGTTGAAGGGGGTGAGGTGGGGTGCGGGCGCGAGAGAGATGTGACGCGTGGCATCACGTGGTGTATTGATCGTTGCGCAGCATCCACGAGAGCCATTCCGGCTGCCAACCTTCCTACCTACCCCAAGCATTACCCCTATCCCTCGCGCCCCGTCTGCACTCGCCCTCTCCATTCACTTCCACCCCTTCTTCCGTCTCCATTCTCCGCCGACCTCCGCTTCTGCAACCCCTTGCGCTCTTCGAACCCCTCTTGACGAAACCCCGTCAGACATCCATCGTCGTGTATCCAGCGAGTTAATTATTAAATGCATCGTCGTGCCTACCCCCCACTCAACGCGCACCCTCTTTTTACCCTCACATTAAGTCTCTCTCTCTCTCTCTCTTTAACCTCCCCCTCGTCGCCACACCCCCGAGGACAAGACACGGTTCATCTAGAATTTTCGGCTGGCGCTCCCGTGATTCGCGGGTTTAACATCAAAGTGAGTGTAAAATTGCCTTCATCGCCTCTCAATTGCGATCCTGAATTCTGTCAAGTATGTTCGATTTTTTTTTTTTTTATCATTTTCTTATCATTATATTCAGAGTGTTCGAAATATATATATATATTTGACGGCGAAAGTTTAGATTACGAAATTAAAAAAGACACGCAGGTCTCAATTTTTCACATTGAAAATTCAGCGAGAGTTTGCTTGCTCACTTGTCAAGATTGACAGGATTCGAGATGACAAAAATGCACAAAATTGTAAGAATGTGCAACATTTTTTCCCAGCGATTTATTTTATTTTCCCAAAAGACGCGCTATAAGGCACGTCAAAAGCAACGTCAAAAGTTCTGCTGACGGGAAAGGATGAAAAATGATCCGACATTTATCGTCGTAGACAGTGAACTATTTAACATGTCAACTCACCTTAGAAAGTCCGCGATACACTTCGTGTTTTATTCGCGATACAACTTCGATTGTTCAGCGTCTAGTAAATATGAAAGTATACGAATGATAAAAGCTTTCCAGCAAATGGATTCTTTTATTCCGAAAAGCATTATATCGCATTCGAAAACATTATTATTAGATATAACCAGGGAGAGAAAGTGTCATTATATATACACTGAAAAAAAATGTGTTAACTCGACTAAACCTTTCAAAATTACTATTTTGTTAAATCAACATGTATTAGTATTTAAGTCAAATATACGTTTTGTTAAATTTAATTTCAATATTTTTATAGGTTCAATTAACAAAATAATATTTAGTTGAAAGATTTAGTCGAGTTAAGAATTTTTTTCAGTGTATCTATCCTTCGCGCGTTACAAATGTAAATCAAATGTAAATGATACGAGTATTTTCTTTTTCCCGACTGAAAATGGAAATGCGATAAGCACGGATAAATTTAATCTGTGTTAATATTCGCAGCGTGACATTACACTCTCGCTGTAAACACTTTTTCGCAACCGCGGTATATAATATCGTCGCGCTAGTTTAAATGACGAGTATTGACTTGACCCGATTTCGGCGGAAATCAGGGGATGTATTTACGTGAAAATGCACGTCGCTATCCACGCGCGAAACGGTCCAAACACGGGGAGCGTGATCGTGTATGAATTTTCGTACTACGTGGAGAGACAGAGATTAACATAGAAAGAGAGAGAGAGAGGCACAAAGTCGCAAATTAATTTTAATCACAACACGCGGCACGCAAAACCAAATCCAAATTATTATTAATTTTAATGCAAAATCACGCTAATTTCTTATATTGATTTTTATATTTTGTGAATATTTCAACTCTTGCGTAAAATCCATAGCAAAATTATTATCTGTCTGCAACAGTCATAATGTAGCTATTATTATTGCGAAAAAAATATATATAATCGGATTTTGATCACTTGCAGGATTTGCTATTTCAAATGCTTTAAATAACAAATAATTTGTAATCGATTTTTTCAACGAAAATGTTTCGAATAAAATCGTCATTTATCGCATCGTCTCGTAATAATTTTATTTTCAAATTAGAATAAACTTCACGTGAGATCAATAACTGAAGAATAATTTTTTTGCAACAAAGAAGTGTAGTTTACAAAAAACTTTTTCAAATTGCTCGCTAAAATTCGAAATTATCGATATCTCGATAATAAGAAAAATCGAATTTAAATTATCCGGAGAAAATGTATGATTATAAAAAAACGTCGTATATGAGCGGGAGATATTAAGCGTTTAAAATTTCGCTAGCTTATCATATGGCGGCGTCAATCGTGGCGTATCGTCCGTTTGATTATTGCACGAGCTATACATACATAGCCGTGCGTTTTAGGTCAAACAGACGCCAATAGGGAACGCACGTCAACTACAGGTCATCGGTGTACATGGGCGCTCTTACCGAGAGCTACTAATCAAAGTGCCACAACATTGTGTATCGCACCGCGCGTTGCCAAGAACATTACGGCTCTCTCTGATGCGGCCGAAATGGCCGAAATGTTGTTGCTCGTCACACGGAGACGATATGGTGTGTCCTCATCATTGCGCGCGCATATAAACATTAAATTCGCCGCGAGTCCATTTGTCCAATGTTTAGAGATGTCAGATGGATCTTATCAAAGGTGCGTCTCGCATCAAAGCTTTCTACTCTCTACTAAAGCTACTCACAAACCTTTCGCCAATTACGCGACAGCTATCATCAATCATATCGTCGCTCTTGCCAGAGCAATTTGTTGAAACTAGACGGTGGTCTCTATTTGTGGAGAAAATATGACGATATCGTGATAGCAACATGATAGTTCGGTCAAAGGAAACGAACGAAAAGGAAAGAGCATATTAAATTGAACAACTCGATGCATTAGTAATATTAAATCATTTTTAAGCAAATTTTCAAAATAATCAAATATCGAGAAAAAAAAAATTTTCCCAGAATATAATTTTAATCCGATCGTATAAAAATAATGGTAACAGACCGCGCGTATTTTTGCAAGTATCAAATATTTGTAAAATCGAAATTCTGTTTCTTTGGAGGTGAAAATGATTTACAAAACTGTTTCGCAAGTTCTTCTTAGCAATCTTTCGTAGAAGTGTAATCCACGTAAGCCAGAAGACTCGATGGAGAAGCAACAGCGAGTAAACTTCTGATTGATTGCAGATACGTGTATGCAATAAAAACGAGAAATAGAACGATCGGGGAGCGCGTCTACCAAATGGGGGATGAACGCGATGCGGACTTCCGGTAGAAACAAAGAACGAAGCCGGTTTACTCACCCCCTCGGGCCGAAAGCCCTCTTTGCTAGCTCCAGCTTGAAGACACTCGGTCAAGAAGCAGCGGAAGCTCGAGCCTCGCCTCCTTATGACGACGCCTGCAACGAGAGAAGGGCACCACGGATCCGGTAGTTTTCTTCTCACTTTCGCGACACTGCCGTTGTTAACCGTGCTTTCTTATGTGACGGGCAAAAGGGGTCCAGAGAAAAGGAGAGAAAGAGAAACGATCGGGATTCTCCTGCGAATTTACTCCACGGACCGTGACAAGACTGCAAACGCTTTCGATCGGAAGCAACGTCGGTCGATGGAGACAACAACCTCGTGCACGTATCTCTTGAGAGAGAGAGAGAGAGAAAGAGAGAAAGGAGGGATCAGGAAAGGGTTATTCCGGGGGAATAAACTAACTTTAGAATTAAGGATCCCAGCGAAACGGAAGAGAAGACAACGAATGAGTACGATGCATTTTGCGCGCGTCGAAACTGCCTCGCGCGAATGAGGGACACAGGCGAGGAAAGGAACAATGATCTTGGACACGTTGCCAGAAAGAACTCTGGCCGACCAATCGTCATTCGCAGATCTGCCTCCCCTGATGAATAGATATCGCGCTGTACCTCGGCCAACTGGGGCCATCCGAGACTGACGCTAATAGATCACTTAGGTAGAGCATCGAACGTCGATTGAAAGCGCTTAATGTCGGGGTTGCGTGGCTAACCGTGTTCTTTAATGACGCACTATCGACCTTATTCTTTCGTTCATATTTTTTTAAATCGACGTCCGAAAATACTTGTATAATATATGTACATTTTAAATATACTAACTTTTTAATCTTTTAATCAAAAAATGTATAAGTAAAAAATAATTCGCTTGATGTGGACATCTTAAATAAAGTCAAAGACAACTTCGGTGCTCGCAGGAAAGATTTTTCTTTCCTATCATTTCTCTCTTACAAATATATCACACGTTTATGATTCATTTTATGAGGATGATTTACCGATTTAACGATCTGGTTTCTTTTTGTATGGCGGCGCGGATTTCTCTCTTAATCGAAAAGTTCCGATAAAATGACGGACTGCACGTTATGCTCCTCGAGTCGTAATATGCATGAATGGCTCCCACGAGATATCGCGATAATAAAGAGCTAGAGAGTTGATGTAGAAGGTAGCGATAGACAACGTGGCAGAGAAAAGAGCAAGATTAAAGAAAGATAACTGTATCATAATCTTCAATCCAAGATATTCCCCATGGAAATCTTTCGCCACTCGCGATTTTTTTATGCGAAGAAATTCTAAAAAAAGAGCATCGATCAGCCACGTATTTTATTTTTCGCATATCTACGGATCGAACGTGAAATTTTTATATACTTATAGATAGAGCGTATCTAGTTAAACAGATACGAACTAGGTTGACAAGATTGGCAGATATAAATGTTTTATTACACAGTTCTATTTCTGCTATAGAAATGTATTATAAAATAAACAACAACAAAAACAATTTCTTACTCACCGATACACCTGACTCTAATAGCGGAGTTGTAGTACGCAGCAAATTGATCTGAAAACAAAATATTCAAATTATGTATATACGTGTGTGTGTGTTTGAAAACAATCGAATATCTCGTAAAAAATGCAGTTTAGAAAAAAATATTTTTATTTTGCATACCTTATAGTTGCCCCGCTGTCGCCCGATGCCTCCTTGGGTCTCCTTCTCCTCTCTTGGTCCTTCGTAGCACTCACGATACTCGTAAAAACAGGAATATTACGGTCGCCCGACACTTTACACGGCACTCCCGACGCGCGACACTTTACACGGCACTCCCGACACGCGAAACTTTACACCGCACTCCCGCTTATCTGTAATAATAAATAAAATTATATATTATATATATAATTAAAAATATAATAAAAAATTAAATATAATAAAATAAAATAAAATATAATAAAAATTATGTTTCTTATAAGAAATGTTATTATATATTTATTTTGCTTACCTCACAGTTGCCCCTTTTTAGCACTCGCGAGAAACACGAATAATTATAATCCTTCGACACGGCACTCCCGATATAACACGTGAATCGTACTGTGTACCTGTAACAAAAAAATACATACAAATATATTAATAATTAATTAAAACTCGAAAAAATTCGTTCGAAAAGATATAGCTTTAGAATAAATAAGTATAATTCTTGAAAATTCGACTAGCGTCTTATCTCAATATCTAGATATAGATATCCGGTTGTCTTTATTTTAGCTTAATATTTTTTTGGCTTTTAAAAGATAGAACTCTTTTTCGAGTTTTAACTAAATTTTTTTTAATATTGATTATTACTGATAAGGAAAATGTAGGACAAAGTGATAATGAAGTTGGCATACTATCAACTTGTCCTTAGATATTTTCTTTTGTTTAATTGCCGGAACTATTTGTTTAAACTAGAGTCCTATATAGGACTCTATAGAAGTATTGAAAATAAAATTAGAAGTATTATCTCAATTATTTATGATCTTTCATTAAATGAAATACTAGCTTCACACACACAATTGTTTTCGATCTTTCAATTTGATTTCCGATTTTCTCGAGCGTAAATTCACATTCCAACCGTACCTTTTGTATATCGCGCTATTTCACACTTGGTTCATGGCCCTGGAAGTTAGCCTATTTGCGTTACCTCCGATAACACGAGAACAATGTCGGATTTTCGTCGATGCTTTACTGTATCTATGCAAGAGTGTCGCAGGAGGATAATAATACAATGCAGTCGCAAACACTAGCGCAGCTTTCGCTCGTATTCAGCTGCTTACTCGAGTAACAAATTAGATGACAGTATCAATATTAAATATCCATGTAGTCAAACAGATGATGAAAATATACATCATACATATTTCGAATTATTATTTTCCAATTGAGAAACTATAACGTATGCGAGCTGAGATTCAATTTCAATCCTCTTATTTAAATAGCAAGTGTCATCAGTACTATTTGAAAAATAAAATATTAACCGAGGGAAAAAATATTCAAAATGAGATCAATTTCCATTTAAATAGCAAAGATCGTGAAAGACTAAAATTTCATTACATATTTTTATCGCTTATAAAGCTTTTAAAGTACAGATCAAGCAACGTAACGATCAGATTTCATTAAGAAATTTTTATTAAGAAACAAAATAAATTTAAAATCGATTAAAACACTTTTAGGTGAAAAAATTATAAAATATAATATTTATATTTTTCTATTCCGGGCGATAAAGCATAAAGTTAAAACGATTATCGAACCTTTAAATGCTGATAAAAATTGTACGCGAACGAATTTTCCAGTTCTTTCACGTCGTGATGCTCCAAGTTCCGGCGAAGTGTTTCAGCTTCACCGAGAAGCTCTTTGAAGTCAAGTCTTTGCTAAAGTCACCGCGGAGGAAGACTGCCAAAGTGATAACCCGGAGTGTGAGAAACTTGCCTACATCCCGTACTTATGGTTAGACATAAATTGTTCCGTCTTCCCTATGCGTTTCCAAGTCTTGCGCCGTCGAATCTCCGTGAATTAACTACGAGAGAAGGATTGTCTTTCTCCTCTGATTAACACGATCCTTAATTCTATGTACACGATAAAACTCGTCTGCGATCAAAACTCGCAGACGCGCAGAATTGCAGAGAGCAAAATTTATTGTTAGACGAAAAAAAAAAAAAGAATTATAGTATGCAGTTTCGATGCTTCAAATTAGTATAACTTCTCTTAACTTGAAAGTAGATTGATTTAAATTTGATTGTATAAAAAAATTCTCTTGATAAAAGAAGAAAAAGTTTCGATTATAATATATAGTCATAAATTAAAATTATTAAGACCGTTATTTAAAGTCGAACGAAATACTTCTTGTTGAAAAAGCTTATAAGTAAAGACAGATTAAAAAGCGAGAAAAGTCGCACTACTCGATATCTCGATTAAATGTAAAATATAATAAAGGCATTAATATTGAACCATGTATAATTCTGCATCGTGCGTAAAAAAACTCGGTGGATTATTATAGAAATGTGGAGGAGAGAAGAGAATTGCGAGAGAAATATTTTAATCGCGTTCTAAATCAAAGCCGATGTGTATTAACGTGTCGGATAAGTTATTGGTTGTGGAAAAACTAAATTTAAATCTAAAACGCGCGACAATGTGTGTACGTGTGTGGGTAAACATATCAGCGTGTCGCAAATATCCCGGGAGGATGCGTCGCACGGCAGGATGGATAATCGATTAAGTCGGGGGTATATCCACTTATCCGCTTGCTCTCACACCCCGCAGAGCGCAAATTCCAGAATCTCAAAGAGGCTGATACACGAAGTACCACCTTAAGACGGGACGGATACGGCGCTCAATTTGCACGGATCCTTGGTTAAGCCTCCAAAGTGATAACCGATCCGCTAGATGCAGCCAGGAGTGGATCACGAAGTTCTATAACGCATCCCCATTACCCGCAACCCCTCGACATCGCTTCGACGAATAATTACTTCACTTACGTACACCACGTGTACTCAAGTTTATCCTTCTTTTGCATCTGCTTGCGTTTATTTACATCCCGAGTATAGCAAACTGACATCATTAAACGTCAAAATGACGTCATTTTGACGTCTAATGACGTACTTATGCTTGCTACCTGCGGGATGCAAAACGCGGAAATTGGAGGCAAAATCATCGGCAGGATGTCCTGTCTCGAATGAAATAATTACTGTGAAATAATCTGTCGTTAAAATTTCATGTGGAGATACACGATCCTACGTAGCGAAGTGGACTCGACGTTGGATATACGTGAAGCGCATGTTGCGAGGTGCATCTCCGAGAATTTCCGAGGAAACTTCCGCATCTACTTTCGCGAGGGAAAGGGTAGACGCACACGCACGAAGCGCCATCGTAATCTCAATTCAATTTGAGAGCTCGACGTTGCAGGAGTCCCTTTCGTGATAATCTCCGCCGGAAATACTAGACGCACACGGCCGAAACTTCGCGGCTCTAACGCGATTTTCAAGTAAATTTCACTCGTCGACACTGCCATTAGGACGACACGCCATGGCTCTTAGTCGAGAAGTATTCACGAGGATTCACCGTGTATATCTTAAGTTAAACTTGAAACGTTCGACAAAAGAGTTCATTTACGCCTTACGCCATTTTCCAGATTTTATTCCATCTCTCTTTCAATTATTATATGATCAATTGATAAACGATAAAATTTTATGTAAAGTATAAATGACTCTTGTAGAAGGAAACAATTTTTGATTCGTTAATATTAAAAAGGAGAGTCATTCTCATTTTTCTCAAATAAACGAGCACTTACCTTATTATGTAGTCAACATCTGGTTGCGCTTAAACTTGGATGGCAAAAGTTTCTGCAAAATAGACAGGTCCTCCAATGGTTCGTTATAAGGTCGGTCCTCAGCATCTTTCCTGAAATAATCCAGCATTGTATTCTCCCTCGAAAGAAATGAGATAATCAACGTATTAAACAAATGTTTATTACGCCGCAAAATCTTAAAAAAATCTGACGCTGCTCTTGGAATAATGTTATATTACACAGACAATTGTTACATACACACACACGCATACGCGTACGCATTGTTCAGAGATAGTTTGATAACAAATCTCGTTAGAAAGCGAGTAGCGGACTGATAGGAGACATCGCGAAAGAAAACGGACCGTCTTAAAAGTCCCGTAGCGAGGATCCTTTTAGCAAATTACGAAGTTATCGGAAAACTCTCTCGAAGGGGGACACGCCTCGCGGCATTATATTTAATAACGTCCAATAAACGTTACTCTCCACCGCGCTCTGCTTCCTTTTTCCCCTTCTCGCTCTCTTTTCTTTCCTTTTTTCTATTTTTTTTTTTTTTTTTTTTTTTTTGTTTGCCCCTCGTTCCATTCTTTCGCTCTACCTCGTCCCGTTTCCCCCGTTTTTCCACCTTTTTTCCCTTTCTTCCTCTCTTTCGGCATACCGCTAATATTCTTAGTTGCGTCATATTAAAACCATCGATTTCTCACGCCGCGATGTAACGTCTCCCGGGACAGATGACTCTCTTCTCTTCGCATCGTATACCAAAAAACCGATATCGACCACTTTCAGTCTGGACACGAGTCGAATAAACGGCTGCCATTAGCCATGAGAGTCCTGCGGCGTGGCACAACAGAAATTTGTACAGCCGATCCTCTCTCTCTCTCTCTCTGTTGCAAAGCATGTAGCTTTTATGTCGATTACATTAACACGTTGTCATACTGCGATATTTTATTTTCGCGGACACACGAATCCCTCGATCGTTTCACGCATGCAAATTGTCTCGTCGAAAATACATTGTCCCTCCCATTAGTTCGCGTTTCTCGCGCAATAATTTTGAAATTGCGTTGTAAAGATTGATTTTTAACACTATTTAAAAAAATGAAGTATTCTTCTTCTCTTTCTTTTCTTTTACTAAAGAAATTTCAATTTATCGCACGTGTCATTTATTGCTAATTACTTATTTCGAACGTAAGTTTCGCCCACTAATTAAATTTCTACATGTTACAATATGTTTTCGTTAATACTTATTAGTCTGTTAGAATCTCAACTGGACGAGGCGTGAATCAGATCAGAACACGCGGAACACAATTTTTTTTATTTGCTTGGTGTAAAACGAAGGGGTGTCGAGCCAAACGTTTAACACGACGTGTTGAAGACGGTCGTCGGGACGATGTTTTGACCATGTTAAAAAAGCGCGGAACGACTTTGCGAGCAAAAAGTCGCAAAAGCAGAGAAGTCATGCGAAACGGAACGTAACCGGTGCGCCAGGATGGGACAGCAGTGATGTGCAGTAAGTATTTATAGTATGGATTGTGTCTGCTTGGCAGTTCGCCATCAGATGAACGTCTACGGAGAGCCTCCCTATGGGAAGCGCAAGTAGCCGCGAGTGCTATTGATAACTATTGTCCTCTGCATTTATCCGCGAGTCGCCTATTCCCTCGCAATCCTTGAACTACCGTTAAAAAAAGAAAAAAAAAGAAAAGTTTCATCTCACTCGAAAAAGCGATGCACACATACATGTGCGCGGACATACATATATATATATATATATATATATATATATAGTAGACAGACAGTAGCGATGGTTTTCCCATGCCGGAGCTGCTGCAGCAACGAGAATGAATCACGATCGAGCCCGATACTCGTTCGCAAGCTCGACCTGGCTTTTATTAGACTGGCTGACACCGAGGATCACTGCCAAACTAGGATCGCGCGAACAATGGCTTCCACGTATCGGATCGACTGAACGAAAATAACCACGATTGCCCGCGCTTCTATCGTCCTCTTTTTATTTATTTTTTTTGTCTATCGAAGTTAGAAAGTAGAGGGAGAGATTGGCAATTTTTGTTCTTTTATATCTGAAGAGATCCGCCGTGGATGAACGAAATTTTAAGAAGTATATTTGCATAGTAAGCAAATTTAGGAAAAGAAAGGAGATGGAAGTGGATATCTCTGTCGCAGAAAACGGATTGAAGTGATACAGTACGGTTGATATTATGCTTTCAAGATGATGTCTCTGAAAATATTTGTCTCGCGTGTCCAGAATCCATCCCCTGTCTCTCTAAATTTCTCCATTCCTTAGCTTCTGAGATTCTCAAACGACCTTAAAACAGGGTTGTGTTTTACTCCCATCTCGTGCGTTCTGCACAATGCATGATATTTACGTATGTAAAGAATTTTTCTTATATATGCAATACATAAAAAAAGAGAAAAATATATTTGAATGACATAAAACACAAGGAGATAATCGAATCTTTTATTTCAGAAGAAAAGACTTTGCTCTAAGATGTGTCGAAAAAACAAGCTTGCACAATTTTATAAATTATAATTAATTTGTTTACAAGTAGCCACAACACATCATTGAAAAACTATCATGTAATAATCCTTTAACCTTATAACGCCGTTATATACAAGTAAAAAATCTTAAAGTAATATTTCTTGAAAAATATTTTATAACCCCTCTTTTCGTCACTCCTCTTCTTCTATAAAAAATTCTAAATGCGCCGTTGCTCCGACCTTTACCCGCAAGTGCAGCGCGGTGAGATGCACCATTGTTACCGTTTTAGCTTTTTTCATCGATTACCGTTACCCCAAAGAGAGTGAAGCTTAACGCCGAGGACCGTTCTTGTCTCGCGTGTCCCCCATATCCCCGGGATTAGACCTGGCTTTAATACCCGACGACAAGGGATTTCGACGGGTAATTGAATCAAGACACGCCGACACGCCGCGTTTAAAAGTTAAAAGTGTTTGCCCGGTCGCTATACAGATTTGTGTAATTTCGCTCGGGTCATTCGTGCGCGGTGGCCGACTCAATTAGAGAAACTAGATTCCAAAGCAATCCGGAATAGCTTCTTAATCGTATTGAGATATCAGTCGAGTTTCGCTTTAATTAAGTAAAGTGCTGACAAAATAATACGCTATCTCAAGTAAACGCGAGAAATCATTATACGGATTTTATTAATTATTAATATACCATATACATATAGCGCAAAAAAATAATAGATTTTTTTATAGTTGAAATCTTATGCTAATGGAATAGCATTTATCCTTTAATACAAAGTGGAGACTTTATTTAACTGATGGATCAAAATGCTTAAGAGTACAAGAAGTTGACAAATCGCTGAATGAAATTCTAAAAGAACGGTTACATAATATATAATGTTAAAATAATTATTCTGTAAGATGATCCTGATTATTCAGTTTGCAGAAATTGTATCGTACGCAATCATGTTTCATTTACATATTTCATACATTCGCGATTTAGTATACATATTTGCAATCGTAGATAGATACATATGTAATTTGCAGAAGAATTGACAACCAAAAAAATCTGCGAAACTGACAACAGAAAAAAATTGCAACATATTATGTAATGTGTAATTGACACCAATATTTACAAAATGCAGGAAAAACGAAATGCGAGAATCTTTTTTTAAGGAAAATAAATATAATTTTAAAAGTTAGTTGTAATTTTCATTTAAAAAAATATGCGAAGACTGATATCATATATTTAATGTATATAAATATACGAGATAAAATAACAAATAAATAATCATAATTTAATGACCCTGGTTTCCAAAATGATAACACGACAACAACTATTTTATAGGTAAATATGCGCGCAGACGACGACATTACCGTCAACCCCTTTGATACGCGAGCTAGCACACACATGCATGTTAATTCTTTCTGACTGACAAAACCGGAAGCTATGCCCCCTTTTTGTGTCAGCTGGCCCGTACTTAGACGTGTCGATTCGGCGAGATCCGGGTTTTGATCTATCGCGCGGAAAGGATCCGATCGCCCTCAACCAAGTTGTCCGTGTATTCACTGTCGAACCCACTGATCGGATGGATGAATCTCGCTCGCGTGTGTACGTATCCGTGTGGCTTGTACTCGTCCGTAAAAATATCGAACAATTTCGAGACTGCGCATATATGTACGTGCACTTGTACAAAGGGAGATATACATATATACACGTACGTATATGTGCAAACAGTAACGATATTTTGTCAACGTGTCAAGATTCACCAGCGAGATGATTAGTGGAAACGCAATCAATGTTTTATTGCGATGCCTCGCGAAAAATTAAAAACGACATTGATACGTCATAACAGATATCGAAATCGCGTCTCTTTTTAGGAACAGAAATCATAATATACCGATGATATAAAAATATTGTGTAATAATAATAATAATGAAAAATTATAAAAAGAATTAAAATGCATTAATAATATCCGCACAGCTTGAGCGAGTCATATAATATTAAAGATATAAAAATATTATATATAACCAACAATAATAAAATGAGTAAAGAGTTAAAACGCAACCGACTGCATTAATATCGACATTCATTCCACACAGCTCGTCTAGCATTGAAGCGAGCCCCATGGATGATCCGTGCAACCTACAGCCGAGCAAAGTATTTAACGTGGGCGAGAAAGGTAGGTAGGTCACACAGGCTCTGTAAAAAGCCGCGCGCACATGCATACGTGTGGATACATAATTCGCAAGGCGATTTTCCCGGCGCGGCGCCACGGCCTCAAAGGAGCAACCAGGTGAAGTGTATATTCCGTACTCGGCGCGAGGCCACCTTCGCGCACGCACGAATAGTCAGGTGGCATCGGCGCGCAAAGCGGTTATTTTTAGTTCAATTTGTCGCTCGAACGGTACCATAAAGCCGAGCACGTTATACTTTTACATATATATATATATATATATATATATATATATATATACATACATGTATACGACACTCATGGCGAAGAGGATGGAAAGAGAGGGTGAGGTTCACCTCGTATATGCAGTGTTTGCTGTTATTTAAATCTAAATAAAACAGATGATCACATCTAGATACGGTTTTTCGTCATCTTTATATAAAATAGATATTATCTTTATCTGCATAATTTGATTTAGGGCCACAACACATATATAAAAATACTTGAGCAGTAAAAGATAAAAACTTATAAATAAAAGTATGAATATATGTTTTCATATCTCTTTTATAATTTAGATATATTTAAAACGAAATCATCTTTCTCATCTAAAATAAATTTACATATTTAACTGATCTTTATCTAACTAGTTTTAAAAACATCTAAACACTACATATATGCGGGATTTTACGTAAATGTGTGCGAATAAACGCCGGGGTCGTTAAAAGCGTCAACTAGTTACAGCGCGGTGAAACTTTCGCTTTGCGCGCGCGACAGTTTTAATGCGCAGGAACGCGTGCGAAGGGATTACTTTGTAATTCCATGAAAAGCAAATTCCCATCATCATCGGGCATAAAGATGTCCCACCCCCGTCCACCCTCGTTTACGGCCCCCTGGCCCGCGACGGTCCCCCGGGAGCCGAACGTTGCGAGGATTAACTCTTAACTGTACTGACGTTGTGGTGCGAACTCCCTCGACCGTGTAACCGTATTAAAAGTTGGAGAAGCTGTTTTACGAACATTTCCGAAGAAAAGGATTCCCGCGAAATACATAATTTACTAAGTCTATATGAAAGAGTATCTCAAGAGAACCGCGGACATATAATTACTTGTTTGTTTCAACATCGCGTTTATACGCTGACCCTAAAATATTTCGGGCAAATGTTTATATTTTAATATAGTAAATATTCTGCTAATGGAAAAATAATCTTTAAGTATATAAATCGTTGAATAAGTCTTGCAATACGCTTAAATTGCAAATCACAAACTTCCTATATAAATATCTGTTCTTTCAATAGAAAACGCAATTTCAAGTAAGCAAATGATTAGTTAAATTTAAAGGAAAAAGTGTATTGATCGTGTATATATAATGTGTAATGGAAATTATTTTGAGATTGTAAAAATAAAACTGTATTGTAAAACTGATTTATATATAGTGACAAGAAATGTATCTTCTTCAAATTGACATCACAAAATTGTATGCTAATCATTTTGACATTATAGTATGTATTTATATATATTAATCTGAATAAAAACGAGAAATAAAGTATTTCGATTACGAGATGACAGTAAGCCATCTCCAAAAGAAAATCCATGTAATAAGTTATAGCCGTTATTAATATATCCGTCGACAACATATTCTAGTAGATATAAATGCAAGAGGAGAGATTTGAATTGTAAATTTTATCATCACGAATATTCGAAAAACTTGAGATAAAAACTATCATTACCTTTGTTTTATCATAAACAAAAATTCTGTCGAAGAGTAGAGACCCAAGTAGCAAACGTATGACGTCATTAGACGTCAAACTGACGTCAGTTTGCTACTTGGGGAGTCAGTCGGCCAGTTTTCTCTCCGGGTGGGGTTTCTGATTGGTTTCCGCGGTTTTTTTTTTCTCTTTCTCTTTCTCTCTCGACGCATCTCTACGAACGTTTACGCGTGCATAGGCCTTCGCGGCGAGGCGCGAATCAAAATCAATAAGCCGATTATTGGTCGCGCACAGCGGAGATTACGTCGCTTTGAATTGACACCGCCGACGCGCGAGTGCGATTCAATCCCGCAGGCTTTCCGCGACAGGCGGACATCCGTCCTAGTTTCTTTTTTTCCACCGGGAGTCGACGCGAAAAGCAAAATGGCGCACGCTCTCAACGCTCTGACCTCGCGCGCTTTCCCTTCATCCCCTCGTTCTCGCGAAACAAACTCGACATTCGTATTCAAATGGCTATGAAAGACGCAACCGGCTCTCGTTTTCCGCGTAATTTCACCGCCTTCCACCGAGCAAGCGTATAATACGCATTTACCACGTACGAAAGAATTTATCAATAGCGGCGCGAATATGTTTAACGCTGATGTTAGCGTCAGAACTTGTCGTTGCGCGGCGCCACCGTACGAAGAGATTACAATAGCCATAAAACTATAAATTTATATTTATTTAAATAGCGCACTCCCACATTGGAAACGAGAAGATGGTCATAGACAATAAAAGATAATAGAAAGTCAATCTTCTTATTTCTAATGGAAACTCGCGATAATACTAAGAAACTAAGAGAGCAATAATATCGAAAGAAGTTTATTAGAAATTATTTGAAACTTATATTGCATGAAAAATCAAATTTAGAATGCGAAATTATTTTTTTATAATTGTAAAGAGAAAAATGCTTCTATATATTTTGCATCACTTGGCATTATAATGACAATATACTTAAATAAACTCTCTATATAATTATATGGTAAAACAATAATAATAAACTGTTTTTAATTATTTCATTACATGTTTAAATATATTTAACAAACAATAAATAGACTGTTTTAAATATATTTCAATATGTGATGAAATAATCAAAAACAGCTTATTTATTGTTTTACCGTATATAATTAGATAGTTTATTTAATTATATTCCTGCGTTAAATTTCATTATGTTGAACATGACGAACAAAAGAGAGCAGTAGTATTTGATGTAACGAGAGACAAACATCAGATAGTTTTTCCAATTAGATTATAATAGTAAACATTTTTAATTCCCAAAATTTTCAGTTTGGCGATATATAAAGATCCTCGAATAATTTTCTCATTGTAGAAAACGTTATTTTAATCGCGAAGATCTCAAGAAATTTAATAAACCCATTAAAGAACATAAAATTTATAAAAAATCAGGTTAGAGATTTTATGTAATATTAAACTCGATTATTCTCGCAGATTTCTCAAGATTTCATTGTAGATTATTACTAAAGACGCACGAGATATTCTAATCTTTTTAATAGATGGATATGTGTCTGATATAATCTTATTTAATTTTATTTAATAATTTCTATTTTCTCTGAAAAAAAAGTTTGACAAGATACAGTTTGGCAAAATGGGTCAAACTATGGGTAGAATGCCTGAAACATGGCAAGGTCTCCTGGAGGAGAAAGATCGTGTTTTACACTGGAGTTCCGAAGTGTTGGCAAGAGTGCAGGATAATGTTACGAACGAGGATACGTTCTTGATGGATTATGATGACGACAAGGTCAACGGTAAAATCGATACGTGGATTAAAACTAATCAGACACGAGTTGATGAGACATTCAATAAATACGCAAACGCGCCGGATTCACTAAAAAATGTAATCAAAACTGGAATTGAAAAGGTGATAAATTTTATTTTTCCCAGAATCTAGACTTCAGTAAAGATTAACATTTTTAGTATTAAAAAATTTTAGATTTTTTTAAATTATATATATTTATAAAATAAGAAATATTAAATATATGTAGCAAAATTATTTTGTTTTTACCGCGTAATATATAGCTTATCGAAGAAGTACGAACAAAAATGCGGAAAGACTATCAAAATGCGTATAACGATATAAAAAAGTTTAATAAAAAAGTGGACCAATTGGGCGCGGAAGAAAGAAAAATTCACGCCGATATACAAAAGTTAGAGGAGGAATGCGCGGGAGATGTGCAAAAATTTCAAAAGAAATTTGGACCGTTGAGAATAAAAGTTTTCGATAACTTGAGAACCGGCGAAAAAATGATATTCCAAGACAAAAGATTAAAAACTGATTTCACTAAAAAGGTATAAGTGGTTTTATAGATGCAATTTCTATCTTCTCACAGCAATTCGCGTAAAATTTAATAGTGTTTCTTCATTTTTAAGGCATACGACGTTGATCACAAATATTCTGCCGATTGTACGAAACGGATCGATAAAATGCTCAAAGATTTCGAGAAGAGCGCGATAAAATATGAAACGCGCAATGATAATGACGACTAATTATATAGAATATCTTGAAATCATTAGATTTACAAACTTTCACTTATTTAGAATTTATTTTTTTTTAAAGAAAATGTCAAAGTATAAAAAATACAGTCTTTAAATAATTAATAATTGAAATTCGAAGATTTAAATTTCAGGAAAAAAGATAGGAAAAAAGGGAGTAATATTTTTCAATAAATTTTTAATAATTTTTTAATTTTGAACAAATTTAATAGATATATAAAATTGCTTAATTATAAAGATATATATATTTATGTTGTATTTTAAAGGAAATTAAAAGAACGCATTAAATAATGATTTCTTTGAGATTTTCATACAAGAAATAAAACTATAAGAACTCCAATAATTCTAAAAACATTCTGTATATAGCTCTCAGATTTCTCTCTCCTTCCTGAATCGCGTCATATACATATATTTATTCGACTTCGAGATGTGATCGACTTATCCGTACTCAATGTCATCAATACTACAGAATGATCTTCGGGATCCTCCAAACGAAATATTTTCACACGCGTGTTCGTGATTTTCTCTAACGATCCTACGATAAGCACACACTCGGAACGAGAATAACGAGAACAGGAAAGAGAGGCAAGACGACACCAAACCCTGTTATCAGCTTATTATTAGTTGAGGTAGGCTCTCCCGGAGACCCTCGTGATCGGGAAAGCATGATGAAGCAAGTGGTTTTATACAGCTCTTACGTTAGACGCCTACGCGACGTTCCAGGAACGTGTCGTTTTTGTGATGTACCATTTAAGGTACCGCGATGACACACTTGTGTACTATAATTCAATATCAGAATTATTTTTAACCACTCAGCAAAATTTCCACATGAAAGAATCAATGACATTATTAAATCATTTTACATTCAATTACTACATCGATTGAGAAGGAAACTATTTTAAGAAGATTTTTCAAAATATTTGACACTCTCTTTTAATATGTATACTTTTAGGGCAAATGTAATAGAATTTCTAATACTTAAATATGGTGTGTGTATTATTTAACTTTTAAATATGATAAATTTAAGCCAAATATGTATTGATGGAACTCCTATCTTTAATAAAATTTTCAAAATTTAATGCTTTCATTATAGCTTGTATTAAAGGCAATATGATTTGCAACGCTCAAATTATACCGCTCTTCATCTATCTGATGTATCGTATGATTTTGACCCTATTTGAAAGCTGTATATAATACAATTTACACATTGATAACCAAATTCTCATATATCACTTTTCCATGTGTATGTAATGTGAATATGATGATATTACACAATATAAAAGAACAGAATAAAATCTAGTTTATAAAAAGTAATAAAAGTAAAATAAAATGATGATAAATATTTATAAATTAAAATATATATTTTAGTAATTGAAAAACGAAATATATTTAAATATCCACTACACAGATTCTAAGAATAAAAACCACTACAAATAATTAATAAAATTTATTCACGGGGCTATAAACTTTATTCATATATAAAATATAATAATGATTCTTTCCAATCTGCAATTTCTGCGAAAATTTGGATATATGAAAAATTACTGATGGAAAAATAATATCCTGTTTTGAAAATATTTCCTAACCGTCAAAGTAAATCGATACGAGCCTGAATGCGATTGATGTACGCGCCGCCGCGCTCTCGAGATGACATTTAACGCAATGGCCGACAATCATAGACACAGCATAGCAACGAAAGAGATAGTGATACCTACTATGTCTTTTTCTATCAGATAAAAGGCGCAAATATTTTTACACCATTTACGCTCACATTTAGAAAAGAATAGCGAGCAAAAAATAGCTTTATTTCTTTTTTTTTATTCGAACAGATATCTTCCATTTACAAATGCAAATTTGGTAAAAAAGCAATCTATATATATTTCTTACAACTTAAAATAACAGAATAAATGTGCGCCATTCTTCACTTTTATATTAAAAAGAATATTTTTAAAAAATAATATAAAGTTTATTTGAACTGGAATATTTGTTAACAGAAATCAGCTTATTAAAAAGAGTTAATTTGCTAATTAAATATTATAATAAAAATATGTTATATAAGAATTAAAATAATAATACTGAAAGTAAATGTTATAATATTTTAAATTCAAAAAATATTTTTTGACAGAAATCAGCTGATAGCTGTCAAAAAATATTAATCTTGTTCGAGGACAACGATTTCTACGAAAGAGTACTATCCCCGAAACGTATAATCTCTCTTATTGTCACTATATATAACACTTGTCACTGCAATTGCAATGTATCAATAATTCGCTGAGAAGTGCATCGCGAAAATCATACACGAATCACGGTTGATAATACAGAGATATATACCGACTGTCAAACACTATTCAAAGTAACAATACCTCGTACGATAAATTATCGATTACCGACTGTGGCGATAACTATTGGCGACATCTATCAGTGGCGATATATAATATAGAATCTATCTTCGCCATTTTATGTTTACCCTTCTACACTCGGGATTGCATTGTCGTCTACATTTTCAATGAAATATACGAAAATCGATGTTGTAACGAAATATCGCAAAAGTGATAACGAAAACGTGATTAAGTAATCACAGAGTGCATGAAACAATTAAACAATTGGTAATGCAAATGTAACAAGTGCACTCACCAGTGATGAATCCTAGAGAGGGGTGGAGAGGAGGAGGGGTAGCTTTTTTCTTTCTTCCCGTAATCCAATAATAATCTTTGAGCTGATGAAGCACCATATAATATACTGACTATATGCTAATTTCTTTTAACTTCACAGACACTTGCGGATTCACTCCACTTTAGGCTGATCGAAAGACATACAAATCACTTAATGGACACTCGCGGCACTTGCATCAGGTAAGTGCATATATCCGATCGATGCACGGATTGATCGCATATTATCGTCGTTCGGGCCTTGCTCTTACGTTCCACTATTCCCTCTTGATCTATATCGCGAATATAATACTATCTGATTCCAGCAGGATCGCGAATCACTCACAAAATTCACTCAAAATGCATACCACCGACACGATTGCGGACACGAAGACGAAGTTGAGGCGCGTAACTGACTGAATCTCGCGTTTGAATATCTTGAGTTATTGAACTCGCGCTGTGATTGGCCGAGCGTCACGCCGTAATCTTAAGTAACGCTGAGCTGTCATTGGCCAAGCGTCGCGTCGTAATCGTAAGTAGCGCTCAGCTGTTATTGGCCAATCTTCGCGCCTAAATTTTAAACGAGCCTAAATTAATCATCCTAAATGTTTAAATTTCGCTAATGATACAAGAGCGTGAGATATCCGCAAAATGTAAATAATCTCGTTTTGTTTCGAAAAATGGAAAAATCTTGCACGAATAATATTCCAATAAAAATTTGCTGCATATTCAAAGATTTCAGAGATATCTATCCTTTTCATCTGAATTATATGCGTGCGATTATTTCTTCTACAATTGCACACGTATTTAGAAATACTCGATATATATGTCATGATAGTGTTATCATTAAAAATCTAATTCGTTTACACGACCTTCGGTAGCCGTGATCGTCTAGTGGTTAGGACCCTACGTTGTGGCCGTAGTAACCCAGGTTCGAATCCTGGTCACGGCAATGTATAAAAACATTGTCACGGCGAAGGTATTTTTTTTATCTTATAACATTAATTAAAAAATTTTAATTTAATCAGCATAGGAGAAGCAATATATCGCGATAAAAAGAAAAATCTTTTTAAATATTTAATTTTACACAAAATATTGACTGTCAAAATTATATTTAGAATTGTCATTCGACGTCTAATTTTAAATTATCATTTACGTATATAAAATATTATATATATATTGTGCAATTTTATCAGTGGAATAAATTCGACGAAAATTATGAAAGCGTAATACAATAAGCTTATTTAAACGCGCAAGTCAAAAACAGGTATATTATTGCAATCGTTCCTTGAATATAATTGTGACTCAATATGTCATGGACATGACATTATGCAAGCGGATTGCACTTGGTAAATTAAAACGCGAAATTGCATTAATGATGTCAGAGAAGCAGTTTAAAAAAACAATAATCTGCAAATTGTGCACAATGTCAACTATTATAAATAAAGATCCAACTGTGCCTCTTATGACAGTACAGTGCAGGATCACGTATACGATTTATATCCGATTTTTTTCTTACTTTTGTTACAAATTTATTAAACGACATGGCTGTTCGACATCGAGTTCTATGGTTAATTGTTACTCTTTACTATATTGGTTCGTATATATAAATATCTTTTTAATTAATTCAATTATTTCAATAACTCTATTCAATCTAGAATGTTTTTACTAAAACAATCCTAAGTAATCAAAGAAGGAATTCTTAAAAATAATTTAAAGTTTTTAAATAAGATATTTGTATCATACAAATGTTCTTTATACTATAGTCTACTTAAAACATTTTAGATATATCTATATAATTATTAATCTAATTTTTATATCTAATGGTATTTGTAATGAATTTATATATCTTATAAATATATAATTTATATATTCTTTAATGGATTTTTAAATCTAGCAATATTTTTTAATGAAATAATTAATGTATTAATTAATATGGTATATTTATAGCAACGACAGCTCACTGCACCCTGTTGAACATAAATGATGCTGAATCTTGCGACTTGCTGTGTAAACAATGTAACACATCTGCAGTATTTACAGATGACCGCTGTGAATGTAACTTATCTGACAATAATGATAAAGGTATTATCACAATCACAAGTTCCTAATATTTTACAAAGATGGGCTGCGCAGAAATAATTTCCAAGAAAATAGCATACATTTTACATTCATTCATTGATATATAATTTTAGGAGCAGAGTGCATACAGCGCATACAGAGAGAAATTGAAGCAATCGATCTGAATATACTTTCTGAGGATTCCACGGATGAGGAGCGAGGCGTGCGCTCTATTTTAAAATCCAGACATCGTCTCAGAATGGGTAAGACAGGAGTAACTGTGTGTAAAGCATTTCAATCTTCTATATTTACCTAATTGTAAGTCTTCATATAAGTGTGTCACGTGTATGCTCTCACTTCGCTCTCAATTATATATCGAATAACATATTGCCATAAAATATCAAAAAATATAAAAAGACGAAACAATCTAAATTAATTTATTTGAAAACGTTTCTATCTGAAAATAGTTTGACTCAATTTTATAATATATAAATATATTATAAAATTATATATTATAATCAATTATATAATAATATATTTATATATTATAAAATTGTATAAGTAATTTAATAATGCACAAGTAATTTTTTGTTTATATATAGAAGATTAACTATTAATTAAATATCCAAATACGCGAGAAATACAAAAATGCAAGACATTTGATTAAGAAAGACTACGAGAATTGAAACGTCTTCTACATATTTGAATATGATCGGTCTCCAATATTTAAAGTAAAGACTAGCGAATTGCCTTGTAGGAGATGCCGACAAAGTGGCACAGTATTTTATCAATGAAGGACCAGTGGTTGGTCACTCCCATTTTATCAAAGCATTCAATGCGGCTTATGATAGCGATTCTGCAACAAATTCATTTTCGGGTGTCCTCGACGAGACAAAGCAACCCGAAAATGAATTTTACGGTGAAATATCGTTAAATAGTCCGATTTCTTGGAATACATGCAACTCTTCATTGTACATGATAGAAGAGGCCGGATCACGTCCAGCTATATCCGATGCAGAAATCCCAATCATTGGAATGATACATCCAGCTCTCAGCTATTCAGCAAACATATACGATGCAGCAAGCCCAGTGGTGGGTTCGATTATCCATCATCCTTACAGACACGGGTCCCACCATCGTTTGCATAAAACGGATAGTCTTCCGGTACTTTTGCACAATTTATTTAGCCATCATCGTTGGTCACCTGGTCATCGTCCTGTACATTATGGCAGAAATTCTAACGTAAGTAACGTCTAATAGAAGAATTTACAATCCCCCCTTCCCCCATATAATAAATTTCACTGAACGCTCATTCTCAATAAATATAAATTTAAGTTGAAATATGCAATTATGAAATATAATTTAATATTATAAATAATATATATATATAATAAAAATTTAATTAAATATATCTTTTAAGTATATCTTTTTAATCATTACAGGATAAAAATCCAGTTTTAATCAGTCAACCATATGAAAATGATGGTAGTTCTACTGCTTCTAAAGAATTTTCTACTGCCCAAAGTAATACTGTAAGTTTCATAATAATATAATAAATATAAGTGTTTAGTTTCATTAAAAAATATATAATATATTTCACAATTAGAATATTAATATACAGATTTTTTGATAAATTTTTGAAAATTTTTAAGTTTTCTTTAATAAAATTGAAAAGTGATCAGAAAATTTGTCATTAAAATTAAGTTCCAGAATCATTTAACATTTTGATATATATTCACATCAAATTGTAACACTTTGTATATTGATATATTGTGTTACGATACTCTGTATATTGATGCACCTCATGAATAATTATTTGATATATTAAAATATATTAAATACAATTATCTCTTGGTTTGTAATAAAACAAATCAAAATTATATATCAAAATTTATCTTTTTCAGGATAAACCTGTTGATCAAAATGTTGCTGCAAACATTCCCAGATTATTTAAACCAACGTATCATTCTATAACACCATATTTCTTCGATGCAAATGCAATGTATGAACCGATACAATATCCACCCTTTAATATTCCATATACTTCTTATCATAATCCCTTGATGGAAGTACTTCATCCTATAACTGAGGAATATATTGTCCAACCAGGATATATACCACAATATGTACATGGTATATCAGATCCACTAATTACTGCGCCTAATCCAAACTCTTACTGCACGAATAATGCCAATGCGGAACAGAAAGATGAAGTTTCAACTGACAAAACTGTATATTCCAATAATAAGGTAAAGCAATCTAATGATGTAAATAATATCATCAATGCAGAAAAAAATGAAAATAATTAGTCATATTAAAATAATATAAATTAAATGCATTGTCTTTTAAATTGTCTAAAACCTCAATTTCTTACTATTATTATATTACATTCATACAACAAACAATTAATGTTTCACATAATGAAAGAAATATGCACCATGTGACAAATGATTCCACATCCTCTTCTTTATCTCCTTCCTTTGCCTTTTCCTTTCTTTGATGTTGATGCGGATGGCTGCGATGCTTGCTCGCTAGAACTTTGTTTACCCTGACGAGTCTTTAACTTTGGAATTGTGGTTCCAATATATGCCAAGAGAGAATCTCTAGTGGGAAACTCGGATCGTATCGGTGTACCATCGTCGTTTTTCAATTGTACGCGAATACGACCGCGAAACAGAGGTTCCTTGCTACGTTCTTTGGGATGTAGCTTGTTCTCGACGCCTACGTTAAAACCTGCTGCTACCAACACATCCCGTATTTCCTGATGCGTTGGATTCTCCACACATTTGTCCTTGACCAACTTTCGTCCGTCTTTTAAACTCCTCTTATTGTTCAAATATATTGGATAAATACACACCCATCTGTAAAAGACGACATGTCATATGGTAAATTCAAAATGCAAAAATTTATGTTAACAAATGTGAAATATTAAAAACAATTTGTATTATTTTTTAAACTGGCGTAATTTTTGATAAAAAAAAACATCTAAACTTTTGTAACTTATTTAATTCTCATTTAATTTTGACATTATAAATGTCATTCAGATTGACATTATAGGTTAACATGATATGTAACATATTTTATAAGCTGTAAAAAAGAAAATGTGAAAATATGAAATTATTCTATTTAAAATATGTATATACGTATACATATTTGAACATATATTTCTTATAGTGCTATTATTGACTTGCCTTTCGCGTTCGCTATGATTTTTCGAAGGATTCCACGACATGTCGTTGCATGTGCTTCAAAACATCTGTCATCTGTAGCGCGTCTTCCCGACTGCAAATCTGTACTTACAATTTTAAAACATATTCGTATTTGTACGTGAGATTTATATGCGTAATAACATCATTGATAAAATATTTAGTAAAAGAATAAAATATTAAATTAATAGATGCAGCAAAAATTTCGAACTTGGGCTCGTCCGGGATTTGAACCCGGGACCTCTCGCACCCGAAGCGAGAATCATACCCCTAGACCAACGAGCCATGTAATGAAACCTTTCGAATACAAACCTCAAGTTGTAGCACATAATTCTACATAGCTTTATATGTGATTAAATTATTACGTAATATATATATACATAGATCTATGTACATTATATGATCTATTTATAGATATATGATCTTTAAGAAAAGTCTCTCTTATCTCTTACACTCGAGTAAAACATTGAATTAATGCATATAATGTATAGTGTCTTTGTAATCTAAATAAATAATCTGTTATCCACATTTTTATAGATTTTAAGGAATCATATAATTTCTATTTAAAAAATCAGATTATGGCAAAAATATACAAGAACAAAAAATGATTCAATTCAGACATTTATTAATTTTGTTTCAAATAAATTAAACATGTAAATTTTTTTTACATAAGTACAATTATACCTAATAAACTTTCAAGCAAATATAGAACAGATTGTGTATGTGTGTTTAATATATTAACAAATAATAAATAACATACTTTATATATAAATTTAATATTTAAAATAATACAATTATATATCTATATATGTATATGTGTGTGTGTGTGTGTGTGTGTGTGTGTGTGTGTGTGTGTGTGTGTGTGTGTATGTGTGTGTGTTTATGTCTATTTTGCGAAAATGGTTAATTTATAATTAAATTCTTAAAATAATAAACATTAGGTCTTAATTTTTTTTAATACACAGATATGTGGAAATATTGTATATACATAATAATGACTTGGCAAGAGTTTATTTTTTATAGTAGTTCTTGCTGTGTCTATACAGCTACTTTAATAGGGTAGAAGTTACAGTTATATGTAACTTTATTCATTTAACTGCGATGACACATCAAACTTTAACGTTAAATTATTTATAGCTGTTGAATATATATCTAATTTTTTAAAACATGATATCAATATCTAAAAATCACTTCACTAGTTGTAAGCCGTCAAAAAATTGTGTGGAAATTTATTTTTTCCTACACACATCTTCAATTCTTTATTTGAATTATTAACTACTTATTATATTTAAGCACTTCTGTTTAATTTTAAATCTTAATCCTTTCCCTACTGTGTTACCAATCTAGATCAATATTTTTTGGCAATCTCTTCTCTTTCCTCTCTTTTTTTAAATATATATATATATATATATGTGTGTATGAGTGTGTATTTGTGCGCTTTTATGCATACAAATATACATACAAACACATGTTACGTGTATATTTTATCTATGGCAATTTTAGTAATCAAAAAATAATGATTACAAAAATTGTACCATCATGTAAAAAGGTTCGTATTACATTCAAATTCGGGATCATGAGGCACGTGGTATTTTTCTACTTATTATCTTTATATAAATAATAAAATTTCATAAATAAAATAGTATTTTTTTACAGTTATACGCAATAATCATTATAAGTTAGTAAATTTTCTTGTTAGCAGAAAGATATCAAGTTATTGCATTTGAATATTCATATTCTGATATTTTTGAAGAATTTTTTTTGCGCAAGATAACACAAAAATATAAATAGATTGTCTGAAAAAATAATATCGTTTTTAATAACTCAGCAAAACTAAATTCACTGATCTTATTTAACTCATTATATTTACTAAATTATTCATCAACCTATTGTTTTATTGAACAATTTTGACCAATTTTTAATAAAGAAAATATTTATTAAAAAGTTTAGAATAAATATAAACTTTGATCACATTAACATAAATTACTAATATTGCATCGGATTATCTATCTCTTATTTCTGTCAAACATTAACAAGTTACAATAATTAATTTTGTCAAGTATTAACAAGTTACAATAAAATATAAAAGATAAACGACATTATTTCATGAACAATCTGTGATATTAAGACAATTGTAAATAATTCTATATAGATAATTATGCACAAGCAACAAATAATATAAAAGAGAAAAGATAAAAAAATTCATGTGTCTATTAATATATGAAAGCATATTCAAATGTTCAGTAAGGAGAGGATTACAGCATACATTTCTAGAATCACAGTAAATGTATTAAATATTTCATTCTATCAACTCTTGTAGATAAAATGATAACTTCAAATATTATTTGCCAAAGTTAAAGACTTAGACATTCATGAAAACTATTGCAGAAATGGGAAGAACACAGTATAACATGGTGATAGGCACACCAATAATTGGCAAAATGCTCTTAGTCTTCCATTTCTAGCCTATAGTGATTTGTTATTATCCATTGCTGATTTACATATTTATGTAAATCTTTGATCCAACTCAATAGTTAATATATTACATAATACACCGTATATATTATTATTGTTGTTATTATTATTATTATTATTATACTAGGCGCACACTATACTCATTTAGAAACGCTAGAACAACATTCTAGTGCAATGAGAAATACAATAAGAGGACAACAATCAACAGATGTAAAAACACAGGCCGGAGTAAACATTACTGGTTGAGGCCAAATTTTTTTTCACTTGCATATAACACCATTATATGCTATCAAATTCCGTTTAAATACGAAAATTTTCTTGGTGTTAGGTTACCATCCCATTGCGGAAGGAACACGAGAACCTACCGTAAAATCTTTGTATTGAGAGAAGACGCATATCTGAAAAGTTTACAACATCAAAAAATTGACCAAATTAGACAGAAATTTTTTACAAACCTTATCTTTCAATCGTTGACAAAGTTGTAGCGCAATAGTAAGCAATACAAGAGCGTCATTTAGCCATGGCACACTGCATTCCGCCTGCTGGGTTTCGTACTTGACGCTGCCATGAGCATTCTCTAACTGATAAATAGCTAAAACCAGTTTGTAGCTTTGAATGTAAAAGCTAATGGCCAAATTCTCTGGAAGATTTGGATTCAGAGATTTCTGTGAACAAAGAGGTTTTACACAGTTTTACTAATACAGTTGCACCAAACTTGTCTATCGCAGAAGAAAATAAACATTGGATACCATATTTCGACTCTTGATAAGATCATCAATTGTCTTCTTTCTAGGAACAATTAAACTGGTTCTGCTCCTTTGAAGACAGCCCAAGATATTACCTAGCACATGCATAACTTCGTCCGATGTTTTAAACAGGTAATGTCTGTCTACATTATCTATATGAGCGATACCCTGTTGTAAATGATTGGCGGCATCTTGAATTTGTTGCAATTTCCAGGGATGTTCGTTTTGAATACTCGTTCTCATATTGATATTCTGTTGTCGTTGTACTTTAAAATTCACTTCCTATAAATATATAAATAGTATTTCAATAATATAACAAAAATACGACAGACAAAATTATAATTTTAACACGTAGCACTAGTCACACAATTCCAACAGTACACTAAACTCTTTACCGCATTTGTAATACTGTCGCCTGTCAAAACGGCGACACATTTCACTTGATCGTGTGGGGCTGCGAAGACGAATCTGTCAGTTTTGTTATGCTGATCGTTGCCAAAGAGTGCCAATGGGAATCGCTGAGCGCACTCCTTAAAAAGTAATATGTACAATTAATATGTGTTACAGGTCGAACTCTCTTAATTGTGAGACATTCATAACAACTTGATTGATTAAAGTAAATATAGAACTACAAATCCTCTATTATTTACACGCACCATCAAAATATTTCTGAGCTGCGACAACGAGTTGTGCACTTCCTCGTGAAGCACCCACTCGAACTCCATTTGCTGAAAGCAGGATTGACAAAGATTTATTACACGACTCGTTACATGATTACATCGATTCGAATGATAAGACAATTCGTCGGCGTAAGATGAAAATTCATCGGAAAAATGTAAAACGACACAACCTCAAGTCTCATTGCTCGACGATGAAACGATAGGCGATTCATTAAACGTTGCGAACTGAATTTGCGGCTAGGGAGACGGCGCGCAAGGCCGTCTAAGTGATTAGATAAATGTTAAGTAAAAGTAAATAGCTTACGAGATTGTGCGCCTCCTCCTTCTCGCAGTCTGCCATTTTTCTGGCGTTTGGATGATTTGATCTGGCGCGTCTTGTCTGGTGGATCTGGTGTCTCTACTACCAGTTCCACTTGTCGATCAAGTAGTCACACCACGAGTGTGTAATCTCGTGTTTATACATATGTATATGTATGTACGCCTGCGTCAGATTGTCAGCTGGAATAGAGCGGACTCTGTCCATTTAAATTGAATGTCGACGCTGTCATTTCATTGGCTTGACATTTAATTATTTCTATTTTTTTAAATTAACTTATCAACTGGACCGTCATCTTCGCGCCATTCGTGACGCAGATTTGAAAAGATGTATATTTTTCATCTATTCTTATATATTTATATTAATTTACTTATTGTTAGTTTAGTCAACAAAAAATTATATTAAACAATTTATATAATTAATATCTGAATAAATATATATAAATATTGTTTTAATTATTAAAAAATATTAATAATTGTTATTTATTATTGCAGATATGAAAAAATAAAAAAAAAACTTATAATGATCGGTAGAAACAAGTTATTTATTAATCTACTGTTTAAATGGAACTTGAGGATAGCAAATTCTTTGGATAGTCTTGGCTGTTTATTTGGATTATGTAAGATATCTTTGTGTTTTTCTTCTTCTCTCTCTCTTTCTTTCTCTTGATAAAAAGTACCGTCCTGATAACCCAAGCTACTTATTGATATCAGCTGCTCGACGAGTCAGAGTAACCAGTAACAAATAACTGGCAATGTCACGTGTATTGTTAGGAAAAAGTAGCAGCTGCGTTCCCCGATTCCAAATGGCGAGATATCTGGTGACTGATCCGAGATATGGATTTTTAAAGCAATTAGGCATCACCATCGAGAATCCCGGACTCTATGATGGAAGATGGGGTGGTTCTGGAAAGGTACATGATCTTATCTTTTTATCGATATTGATAACGATGATATGAGAATCTTCAACAAAATTAAATACATATCATATTGTATGTCACTCAAAATGATGTATACGATTAATAAAACAAATATATTTTTAAATATAGTTAATAGAATCCATATCACCGGCGACCGGCAAGGTGATAGCGAAGATTCGGGAATCTACGCCTCAGGAAGCTAGCAATGCTATCACGGAAGCGCGTAAAGCATGGCCACAATGGACATCTATCCCGATTCCAGCGAGAGGAGATATTGTCCGGCAAATAGGGGATGAACTGAGGAGAAATTTGAAGCCGCTAGGATCCTTAGTATCCTTAGAAATGGGTAAATTATTGTTTTTTTAACTCATTATAACAGTCTATATTTCTATAATTAATTGAAATATTATATGTATGTGTATCGCATGCATGTATAGGAAAGATATTACCGGAGGGTATAGGCGAGGTTCAGGAATTCATCGACATATGCGATTACGCGGTCGGATTGTCGCGAATGCTGCCCGGTAGCTTATTTCCGTCTGAGAGAAAGAATCACGCGCTCCTGGAGAAGTGGAATTCTCTGGGTGTGGTCGGCGTTATCTCTGCGTTCAATTTTCCTATAGCGGTAAGTATAAATATTCTTCAGAACTCGACTCCTCGCACTACTTTATGAATCCTCGTATTGATTCGCTCCAATTGTTTCAGGTGTACGGCTGGAACAGCGCTATCGCATTGGTCTGCGGTAACACCATCGTTTGGAAAGGAGCGTCGAGCACATCTCTGGTAGCCATCGCAACCACCAAGATAATCGCGGGTGTTTTGGAACGTAATGGTATCCCGGGTTCGGTCGCATCCCTGATCACTGGTGGGTCGGAGGTCGGGGACACTCTGGTGAATGATAAACGGTCAGTTTGAATTCAATTAAATCCATTATACTATATTATTGCATATACTGTTACAATTTGATATCGTTACAGGGTACCTCTTATTTCGTTTACCGGAAGTACAGATGTAGGAAGACAAGTGGCACTCAAAGTTCAGCAGAGATTCGGAAGATCCTTGCTGGAACTTGGCGGTAACAATGCGTTGATCGGTACGGATATCTCTTGATGAAGTAATCAATTCTTCTCGTGTGCGTTAACATATGTGTAACTGTTTCTCTTCTGTCAACAGTTGCACAAGATGCGGATTTGGAGATGGCAGTGAGAGCGGCGGTCTTCTCGTGCGTTGGAACAGCTGGACAAAGATGCACTACAACCAGGAGATTAATATTGCACAAAAAAATAAAGAACGAATTTTTAGGTAGAGACGACTCGCGATACAGAACTCTTATTTATCAATAATATAAATACAAATGTTGATCGTTTTTGGGCAATATAATAACGTTATGCTTGCAAAACATTTTTAGGAAAATTAAAAACAGCGTATAAAAGTATACTAGAACGAGTCGGAGATCCTTTGGAGGACAATGTGCTTTATGGACCGTTGCATAATCAACAAGCTGTTAACCAATACAAGGTATGCAAGGAATGCAGCAGTTCCAATATCTTTCAGACAAAGTATTAAGTTGAGCAAAAGTTCATTTCTTTCTTTTTCCTCCATTAATACAAAAAAAAACGAGATAGAACTCTGATTAACTCAATACTTTTGATCACAGGCAGCAATTGAGAGAGCTGTGAAAGCCGGTGGCACGATAGAGTTCGGTGGAAAGCAAATAGAACGACCCGGTTTCTATGTCGAGCCGACAATTATTTCGGGTCTATCAGCCGAAGCGGAAATAGTACAACAAGAAACTTTCGCCCCGATCGTTTACATCCTGGAGGCGAACTCCCTAGAGGAGGCTATCGATCTTAACAACGGTGTAGAACAGGGATTGAGCAGCAGTCTCTTTACTAAAAGCATCGGAAATATATTTCAGGTAAGTATATATACAACTAATACACGTATTTATAATCGGACACGTATATAATAGTTTCAAATATGTAATTGAATTAACTTATCGAATCTCTCATTACGCAGTGGATCGGTCCTCACGGATCAGATTGTGGCATAGTCAATGTCAACATAGGCACTAGCGGCGCCGAGATAGGTGGTGCATTTGGCGGCGAGAAGGCTACGGGCGGTGGTCGCGAAAGCGGAAGTGACGCATGGAAGCATTACATGCGACGCGCGACAATCACGATCAACCACGGGAACGAACTGCCTCTGGCTCAGGGCATCAAGTTTGAATAAATTGAAAACCATCAGCGCTTCGTCACTTCAAATCGTATAAAATCCACCTGTATGTCGACGGAATCTTTCTTATGGAACTTGTAAGCTTTTGGTAGATCATATCTAAGTTCGGCTATCACTCTTCCTTCCGCGCCGAGCTGTTTCACTTTTGAGAGAACGTAATCTCGCGTGCTGCTCTTGTGCAACGAGTAAACCGCGTTGGATGAAAGTTTCAATGCCACTTCGAGAAATTTCATATCAATACCCACATTGTTCTTAGTGCCAAAAGGTGGATTCATTATAACAGTATCAAAGTATTTCTCAAATTTTCCTGTAACAAAACAAATATTGACATATGTATATGTTTGTACTTTTAATAAATACTAGTAAAAAAACTTACATCCATACCTGGCAAATATTGCAGTACATCACACTGAACGACTTCGACAAAGAGTTCTATGTCGGTACAATTTCTGTATTGAATATTGACTGCATCCGAATCTATCTCGAATCCAACTACGTATTCAGCACCAAGCATTTTGGCACCCAGTGACAATATTCCGCATCCAGAGCCTAAATCTGCTATACTCTTACCTTCTATATCGTTAAATTGCGATTGCGCAGTGTACAACATGTGTGAGGCAATGTGCGCACTAGTGGCATACTGCTCGAGCAAGATTTTTGGCTTTTCAAACACATCCATTTGTTGAAGATACTCTTCTAATTGACGAAGTCGGAGACTAGCCATTATCTCGTCAAGGACTGTCTGTGTTTACTGCTTGTAAAAACAATTGTCATTCAATAATTCTCTCTCAATAATATTATTTACATAGTCTTTAGTAATTTGTAGTTGTTTATGTACACTCGAGTATCTTTGTGAATAATAATTCATTTACTATCAAATCTAGGAAGAACTGGTAATATCAGATTTCCAAAAGAAGAATCCTGTGTCACAAAGTAACCGAATGAGGCTGCATGTGCGTTGTGCAAAGCTGCTCTTTGAGATGCACTCATCGCCACACCATCATTAGACTGTATCGGAGGCTATTAATAAAAATATGTATCATCAAACTGAAGTTAAAGACAATTTGTTTTAGCTGCACTGCTGCATTGGTGCAATAAGTTAGAATAAAATAAATGTATATTTTTCTCACTTTAACTTATTGTACCAGTGCAGCTAAAACAAACTCAATGAAGATTTGATTAAATAGATAAAGTACTCACTACATTTGACGCAGGACCGGTCGACGAAACACCTAATGACGAATTTAAAGTCGGTGCAACTCCTTGCTTCAGTAGAATCTGCTTTTTCAATTGTAATTCTTCTAAAATCTTTCGATTTTGTATTTCTGTAATAATAATCAAAAAAATACAGTCTGATGTAAATATAAAAAAAAGATGCCGCATATAAATTCGTATCAAGATTACCTCTCGAGTTTGATTGTGAAAAAGCCATGAAATTTACATAAGTAAATCAAGCTCAGACTTGATAAATATCAAGTCAACGACGTAATGAGTATATATATTATTTATTTATTTTTTATTTATAAATCTTAACCTTCTTAGATATGCTTTTCGAGAAAAATAAAAGGATCATTAAACTTATTCTACATCAGATGGCAAACTGAACGAGAATTTAAAGATCCGTACATAATAAATATTTTCGCAAAATATCGATCGGTAAAAAAACACTGAAAATCCGCATGGTACGGCAGAGACAGACGGCTAGACGCGCCATCTGGAAACGAGTTAGTACCTAGCTCTTCCGCCAGATGGCGCGCGAGTGGCTGCGCGAGGTCGCGGCGCGACGCGACGAGCAGCGGCGCTTGCGCATGCGCCGGAAGTGCGCAGACGCCACCTCGCGGGGGCCAGTCCGATCGCAGAAGTGATCCCGAGGTGTTCATCGATGGTCGCGGCTGCCCGGTTTTCACGCGTATAAATTTCGTCTCGTCGTCGCCTCAGGCCTCGCCGTCCATCCCCATCCATTGCTGCTGCTCCGTGAAACAGAAGTGAGTATTCCGAACGAAGGCTGGACGTGGGGGCGAGCAGAGAAAATCCGCGGATCCTTCCCTTCGAAGCGTCGCTCGCGGTGGCCGAAAAGCGGCCCGACTCGGTGACGGGTTTCTGGCAAAATGGCCGCGCGCGATCTACAACAAACGCGATTACGAGCGCGATTTCGATCGACCTGATCTGCGCCGCGTCGTCATCGTCGTCGTCGTCGTTGTCGTCGTCATTCGCGCGCGACGTCGACGTCGATGACAGCTCCGGGACGTCGCGACGACAACGACGACGATCACGATGACGTACGGAGTTGTCCTCGTCCCGAGGATGGTCCTCGGCGCGTCGCACGTCACCGAATGCGAATTGATTTTTTCGCCGCGTTCCTTCTCGCAGCCCTTCGAGAGAGAGAGATCTCCCAGACGCGGCGCGTCCTTATCTTATCCGCGCGTTTTCGAACGCACGACGATGCGCGAGCACCTTTGACAGACGGCTCCGATAATGCGCGATCAGCTGTCATCGCGCGACTCCGCGCTCTCTCTTTCTTTCTCTTTCTCCGTCTCTACCTGTCGATCGAAGAGTCGGCCCGAGACCTCCGCGATATCAATCACGATGCTTCCTCCACGTTAATGGAGCCTCGGAGAGATTTTGCGGTCTATCTTTTTTCTGACATCTCTTCGTGTAATAACATATTCGCGTCGACTCTATATGACGATATAAGTCTGCTGATTTCTCGCTCGTATCTCGTCAATTTCTCCGAGTATCTTCGCGACCTTTAAGGAAGCCTACCATTAAAATTCAACGCAATAGATGGTCGATGCCTCCGTCGCCGGTCAATGAATTTTCGGTTTTCGCCCCGTGTATTATCGTTTTCTTTTTACTTGTCAGTCATTAAATACCTCGCGGCAAACAATATTAGACAAAAATAATTTGGTATAAAAATCTTAGCTCTTTTCATTTTACATTATTAATGCGCTGTCAATCTTACTTAATTGCGCGATCGATTCGGTACATTCTGAATGAAAGAAGCGCGCGACTACAATAAAACCGCGATGATTCACTGATAAGAGATTCAGACTTCGATTTGACGCTGAATCAAATTTCACGCGCGTTAATTAGTTTCGATTGTAACAACGCGATGCAACAAAATTCGAGTTTGATCGCGTGGAATTTTTAAACTTCCCTCATCGAATTCAACTTTTGTCTCGCAATTAAGAAATATCTTCATATTTCTAAACATATACATAGTTTTTTTTTAATCATATGGTGTCACGCGATGACAGTTCCTGTAACCGGTTTCCGTTGGACAGGACTCTCTATCGTGAAAGTTTAACGATCGATTAGAGCGTACAATTTCAAGATAGACTGCTTTCCCTGCGTCGTTAGCACTCTTAATCGATCGATTGATCTCTTTTACTTAGGATAGTATTTTTATGTGTCATCATGTCTACAAAGTAGATTAGTCGAAAAAAAGCAACGTAGGACACATTAAAGATCAAGAAAATTAACAGTCAGTCACCTGGATCGATGGATATCGAAACTCAGTGATTAATAGATCGATCTTCGATAATATATGGAAAGCCTGATGGACTCGATGATAAGGATTTATGATTGCGTCACTTTTGTTGCAGCTTATACTGTTATTTTACTGGGTATATCTTTTATTTACCATATGCAAGTATGCAAATGAGTTATTTGCATAAAAGTATTAGAGATGAATCGTTACAGATTTATTTATAAAATGAATTATGACAAATTCCTTCCCGAGATAAATTATTACGCAAATTCCACGTGCGAGAGTAATTTAAAAAAATTGTGTATATATATTGGAAAAAAATCTTTACATAAATAAATAATTCATTGGAAAAAAATCAGGGTTTTTGATAATTTCCTACAAATTATTTATGAAATTTTATATCTCTGGTCTACGAAAAAAAAGCTTTTCTGAAAAAGAAAAATATATATAAAACAGTTTTCACGAGGATTTGGTATTTTTCGCCGAGAAGGACCCTTGACCGTTCAGGGTTGAACGGGCAAAGCCCCGAAAGGAATTCCTGGATATTATCATGAGGTATTCGCAACAACCGTAAATTATGTGTATTTCCCACTTATATGCGGTTACTTTCAACTTTTCATCGACGTCGCAAACCGCATTTATGCGCAGCGACGCGTGCAGTCCAGTTTTTCGAACAAAGTATCCTAATCTTGAATGATTGATTCCACTATTCATATTTATATATACAGCAAAAGATACATTAGACATTAGATTATACATACATGCATTATATTATCAATTTAAAAAAATTTTTTTTGTCCATTTTTTCTAAATTCTTATTATATTTATTTTCTAAAATAAAATTGTCTCAAGAAGCTAGATATGCAAATATATATTTATATTTAATCTAATAATCATATATGATTAATTTATTAAAGTTACATATCGAATATATAAGTAAATTCCAACACTTTATTCAAATTTCGAGCACTCCGCATAATATGCAGAATGTAATTAAAACGCATAGATATTATTTATTATTGTTATTGCACGCATATATCGTTTCAGACAGTTCGACCCGTTCTCCGTATCTGTAACGACGTGGGGCTCTTCTCGTTTCTCAATCTCGATCGCATAACACGCTCCTTAACGTTACGGCGATGTTGCCGTGAGGTAGAAAGAGGCCTGTTATGAATATTTAAATGCACCGCGAGGCGAAAATATACGCGAACGTCGGAGGGGGTGGGCGTACTGTGCTGGCGGGTTTATCGATCACGGCGCATCGCATACGAGGACGGATAACCATCGCCGTGGAAGCGACGCGACGCGACGAGCTGCGCCGACGCGCGCCTTCACAACCCTTCAAGGTCCTTCCTCCGGATTGTTTTCTCATTCGGAGCGCGATTCACATTTATTACTAGACTTCGGATTATATGCAAATTGCATATTTGTTACTTTTTGCACATTCTACGAGAGCATTAATAATGTGAAGTTTATTACAATCTGGACTCCCTTGTCATGCGTCATCTGGAACCAATTATTTTATATTGTATTTTTTAACATAATTGTGTGTTGAGAAAAAATTTAAATTATGTCATCAATATGCGCAGAAAATTGCTGTTACAATATTATTACTTGACAAGTATATGTTACGTTAGTTATAAAATTATTTACATGCACAAAGAATTTTTTAGAATTTACCCCAAAAATTATGGTAATTGTGGGACAATATAATATTGTAAGAATTTTATAAAAGTTTTTTTATGATAAAGTATATATTTACCACAATAAAAAATATTAATATCTACCAGAATAAGATATAAAATATGTTCGATTAATTTTACTATGTAGGTACATATTAATATATTTTATTGTGGTAAATATTAAACAGAGAAACTCTTATAAAATTCTTCAAATTATCCCACGATTATACCATGATTTTTTCAGGGTAAATTCTAAGAGAAAATTCTTTCTGTGTATATTTCATTGATTTAATGGTAATTTATATTTAATATTTTTCAATATAATTATAGTATCGGGGAAAATTAAAATTTGTCATCAAAGTGAGAAAAAATTATTATATAATAACATAATTATCTGATAAATATATAGATGTAGATTTAATCATATTATTAAATTATCTTGTTTATTTGCAATGTTAATAATCCGGACGGATTTTATCACCTTAAATAATATACAAAACACAGAATTGAAAATGTGTAATACATTTTTTGACAGAAAATTAGAAGAGAACTATAGAATTTTTTTCTTTCAAATATTCCAGGCAAGCTGTTCAAGCTGTCAAGCTACATGACTCATTTTATCGATTCTATCTCATGTCAGCTAAAAAATATCAGATTTAATTGTTCCTATTTTTTAAGCATATAATGCTCGAAAATCGGTATGCTTCGAACACATCAGATAAAATGTATCTTTGTTCCATTAAATTAGGAATATTTCTAGTCCCGGATAGAGCGATATATTATGCTCTCGTAACCCGTCCATTTTCGCCCCGTCAGTATCGTGATTGCGTGCTTCACTTTTCAAGCTTTTCCCTTTCCCTTTCGTGCACCCTTGGTATGTGCAACATTACGAAAAAATTGCTATCGATCTGGTAAAATCGTGCCGCCTAAGCTTACTTTGTTAGCGACCGCTTTTGTGCGAGCGACGCGAAGCTCGGCTCCGAGGCGAGCGACACTGATTCCATCCGCGCCGATTTCTCCCGTGCACGACGATGGAAAGTAAAATAAACCACGCGACACATTGATTTCAGGCGCGTATTGTGCGTCATTCCGCGGAAATAGTTCGATTCTCACGACATTCTCTCTGTCTTGAAAATTTCCTTTCCCGCGATATAGAAAAATATGTAGAACCAACACAATGTGTTAATTGCCAGGTCATAGAAAACAAGAACAGCAGGAATTTAATATGGCATGGAATATCCAGATGGAAAAGAAGCATCTGTTTGCCACATTTTTCTTATTTTTTATTTTATTTATTTATTTATAGAGTAATTTCATATAATTAAAAAGGAAATATTACATGGAACTATACGATTTTTATTTTCTAAAACGGATTATGCAATTGATTGTGATTCAAGTGTTAATACCTCGTTTGATTTTAACGTTATACACACAACCTGTGTAAGGGCGACCTGAATTAAAGCTATAGGTCTGTATACATATATCCTAAGAGTGACGTGTAATTTTTGTTACAGGCGATGCCGATGACGCGGCACTGAGGTCGTTGAGAGGCGATTGGAAGACCTATTCGCGGCTTCGCGGAATCACCATCGAGGTATCCAGCCGGGTCACACACGAGGATCATGAAAATGGTGCTGTCTCAACGTCAGAGGGAGGAGCTGTAAGTCGTATAGCCTAGGATAACGATTTAAACGTCCTCGTCGAGGACGCTTTTGCATCCAGACTATTATTCTCATTCGATGGACACCAGGTTTTCCTCTATTTTCCTCTGGAAAAGCGCATTCTACGTCATCCCTTTCTTCCTTTACACGAGGGTGCTGCGATCCGGGAACGGATCAATCGTGGAAATACGCAAGGCTTCCCTCTCGGTGCATCTCGCACACCATCCACGTATCCATCCATCCACCTACGCTAAAAGTTCTCCCACAGCGTCTATCTGTTTCTCCTTTCTATGTATTTTGCGCAAATAGGAACTGGCATCGTTTCCACAATTTTTGCAAACCGACCTTCGAATGTGTTCCTGGAATAAGGAAAAGGTTTCAATACCTTATTGTTAGAGTTATTTATTTATCGCATTATGCATTTAAAAAATATTTTGTACATATTTTCGTTGACAGATATGCTAGAAATGTCACTTCGCTACGCGAAATTTTTTCCGAACTACCTTGACATCCTTAGCTGGCATTGGACTTTAATGAGCCAACTATGCAATTAGTTCGTTCTATTTTGCATAATCGTGGGCGCATAAGCCGTGTGGGAGACGCACTTGAATTTTCCCATGCCTCTGGTCTTCGATTTCACGCGGGAGAGAGAAACCCGTGTTGTCTATACATGAGTCACCGAAATAAGTAAGCGAACGAGTAACGATCCGCGAGAGTTCCTCGGCTCTTCGCGCGTAATATGACTGCGTTTCCTGTCCGAGCGCTCTCGTGCGAGAGAATCGAACGCCAATCGCTGTCATTATCTCTCGCCATGTCCCTAATTCGTCCTTATCTCTCCAATGCATCACGCGTTTTTGCGCGACTACGCAGTCATTTCTCTTCTCGTCCTCAATGCCCCGTGGAATATCGAATCTCTCCTCGGAACATCTGTTCTGCGATGCTAATCAATATTGTTTGATATTCAAAATTATATTTAATTATATTCTGGAAATTACTATATAACTCCTCGATGAAGCTTTTTCATTTCGTGACTCGAAAGTATTAAAGTCTCCAACAATCTCGTTCGAATTAAACACAGCTTTCGAATCGTGCTCGTGGATTATTTAAACGACTGTCTATGATTAATTCCGTTTTCGCCTTCCTCGACAGCTCACGTACAAGCATCGATCTCATCCTCCGATCTACGCCGGTGAATTCCTATGACGCAAAATCTCTCGTCGATCCCGTTCTGGAACGGGTAGTCGGGGGGTGAATGAGGGTTGTCAGGGGTGAATGAGGGCTGTCGGGGGTGAGGGTGTCCGTACGAGAGAGCAGGCGCGTACGGCGCGATCGATAGGACGAATCGGCGACGGTGGAGCTTGGAAGCGAGAAAGAGAACGAGAGAGGAACTCGCTACCCCAGCTGGCCAAGAGGGAGAGACCTCTCATCGATCAGCGCAGGTGTCGCGTCGCATCCATGTTGTTTCCTACTTTGTACGGATTATGAACGTCGGTTCTCCAGAGGCTAATGAGACGTTTTTTGCTGTCGGGCTTCCCGTAAAATGACCCGTAGCGTGAACCAGAGGGACAATTAGGCACTTTTAACAGAGAGGTTCTTTTTCGTGTCACGAGCAATATGTCGCAATATGAAGTCATCTTTCGACCTTTAAATGTCTTCGCGAGATTCTCTTCAGACAAGCTCTTTGTAATCTTCTCTAAAGTTCTTTTATTAGTATTTTTTAATTAGTTGTATAAAGATACTTGCGATATATACAATATTATATATAGTATTATCTTTGTATTCTTGAAAAAGTACTGGAACATTGTTATAAAATCTCAAAAGACTAAGAAAAAATATTCATTGCTACATTTGCATATTATATTGAGATTAGGTCTGATACATATAATATAAAAGATTTGTAGGTTTAAAAAAATCATTTTGACATATTTGTGAAATTTAAATATACTGAATTACAGTTTTACACTGATATGAGCGTTTAGCTGTGCAAAAAAAATCGGAAGGAAGGAATTATCTTTTTCGTCTCTTTCTTCCCGTTCATTTCCATATGAATCATCTTTAGATTACGGAGCAAGGACATATTATTTTAAAATATAATTAAGGTTGACCTCATGTATTTATCGTGCACAAAAGAGGAAGCAAAGAAAGAAGTAATTAACAAAAGCTTCTGTTGTATTGTTTGCTTCTAATCTTTACATAGGAAAAAACATCAGAATCTTTAATCTATATAACGAAAAGACAAGATCAGAAGTAAATTTAGTTAATTGTTGCAAATATTTATTGCATTCAAAGAATATTATCCTGCGTTAAATTCTGAAAAAATTTTATTTGTCATCACGTTCTAAGGACATCTTAGATATTTGTTGTAAACGTCTGAAGTTTCGCTGACCATAAAAACGTTGCTAGACTGGACGTCTTCTCGTCCATACGATAACATGCCCTCGATTACGAGCGAAGGAAAAGATTCCCAGTTCCGTCGTCATTTGCAAATCAATCGTGAGTAAATATAATCCTAAGCCTACTAGAAACCGTGATAGTCTCAACGTTTCAACGAAGCAAATTCCATCATCCGCGGCTCGGAATAAATTAAACCTCGTTCTCCCTTTCTCGTATTATCGATCATCAACGATGAATTTCGAATGCCGCGACTTTCGCACGAATACGATATCATTAAAACAAATATCCAAGTTTTATCTTTATTTTTTTCCTCGGAAACTCGACTCGTTGCATCGAGATCTTCCTTGTTTTCCATTTTATTCTCGCGCGAACTTGAGGAATTCTCTCTTTCTCTCTTAAGGAACACAGGTCATCTTCCGCCCTCATAATAAAAACTACCTGTTTGTCTCTTTTGAATTCCTTTTCTATACAATACTTCCATATACCTGCAACGCATAATATCTGTATTGTGCGTGTGTGATATAAAGTTTCTCACATCGCGCTCTAAGCTTCTTATGAATTTTCACCTCTATCATTATCCGCCTCCCTTCACATAATTTTCCGCGAATTACGTATAATTAACTATACGCGGGTTGTAACATTACTGTGTGTATGATTTTGCGTTATGGCGTTCTAAGTTCGGTGAAGTTATACATTGAGTGTGTAAAGACTACAGCCGAATAAAAGTGCCTCCCATACAAAAAAAATTTTTGAATTGTTCTACTGTCACATTTGAATTTTAAAGAATATTTTGTAGAAACATTATTTTTTATTAAACACACGGAGATAATTTTCTCTTAGAATTTACCCTGAAAATTGCACATGATAATCATGCAAAAATATTGGAAGAATTTTATAAGAGTTTCTCTGATTAGTATCTACCACAATAAGATATAAAATATGTTTGATAGTAAAATTTATTATGCATATGCATATTAATATTTTTTATTGTGATAAATATTAATCAGAGAAACTCTTATAAAATTCTTTCAATACCATATTGTCCTATGATTACTATGATTTCCAGGATAAATTCTAAGAGAAAATTCTCTGTGCATTTTTTATATCAAAAATTTATAAGCATAAATACATCAAAAAATTAAATTTAACAAACATGTTTTCCTATGTAGAAGAGGAAGTAAGAACTTATGAACGGCGCTAAAAAGTTTTTTTATTTAAAAGCATTGCGCAAACACTTTTAAGTTATTTCACGGAGAAACTTTTATACTTTCTTATCCGGTTATAACTTTTCATAAATTACGAATTTTATTTTCTTTCCTTCGAAGATTATAAAATAAATTATTGATACACATTGATGTTTTTTATAGTGCTTGAAACTGTTTCCTCACCTTTTGAAGCTTCTAATCTTCGACTAAGCTATTAATTCTTGTTATACTTGAGTCTATGTTTGCTCATCATCGATCGTGCAAAGAAAAGCCAACTCCTAATTTGCCCTAGTATCGGCTAACAGATAATCGTATTAGTTTATTTTTAGTTGAACTAAAGTATTTTTATAATAATGATACATTGAAATTATACATTATTATAAAAATGTTTCTATTGTCCATCAAAAATCATATACACTTATGCCTTTATTTATTATATTTAATTTAATATAAAAAATCAATGATTTTGATTCGTACGTTTTGTTATATAATATTTAGTTAGTTAATATTTAAATTTACTTTGCTCTCGAGAAACTTTAGAATCATGTAGAGTTGGAAAATGACGTTTTCTCTCATTCATAGAACGAAATGTCAAACCAGTTTAATCCATCAACACGTGGTTCGACGGTTGCAACGTTTCCCGTTAAGGCAGGTTCGTCTTTTCCCTCCTTTTTCTTTCGATTACGTACGTTTAGAACAAGTCGCCTCTACATCATACACGGAAAACAAAGATTGCGAGGCCCCGCGAACGATAATTTGCCATATCACGTGGAGAAAAGTCAGGTGGAATAGAGACGAACGGCCGACTCGAGGCCTTTCACCCTGGCATACAAGTTTGCCCGACTTTCAATCTCTTTCCCACGTATCCGACACCTGCCTTACGGGGCCTTACTCTTCCCTCCGTACGTTCTTCCATTGTACCGGATCGCAGGTTTTATCCGGCGTTTTATCTTTATCTCTACGTCATAAACAGGCAGACGCCAACGCGAAACAATTGGAGATTAAAGCACTATCGCGCTACGTCTCTCTTTCTTTCTCTCTCTCTCTTAATTCCACTCGTAGCGGTATCTGAAGAGAAGGAATATATTATGAATAAAAATGATAGAGTTTGATAAAATTTGCTATTTGTTTTTTTTTTCTGCGAATTTTATTTATTTATTCGATTAATAAAGAAAGAAAAACCAGTTACTGGCAAATTTTTACACCTGGTTTGATAAATGCAAATTGATGCTTCCAGAAATAAGGCGATTGCGGACTACCTTAGCACCAATGGCTACCAAGATGCACTGGAGGCATTTAAAAAGGAAGCCGATATGCCAGGAGAAGTGGAGAGGAAATACGGCGGTCTTTTGGAGAAGAAGTGGACCTCGGTCATACGATTGCAGAAGAAGGTATATATCAAACTTTTTTCATTTAAGAACAATTAGAAATATTTTGACTCCATGCTGTTGTCGCAGAAGAATTTATTGATATTTATTATGTTAGCTGAGCAACTTTTTGAACGTATAATAATATTCATTACAATAATAATAAAATTGTAGGTAATGGAATTGGAATCCAAACTTTCCGAAGCTGAAAAGGAGTTCATAGAAGGTGCGCCGACGCGCGGTAAGAGATCACCATCCGAATGGATACCGAGGCCGCCAGAAAAGTTCAGTCTGACCGGACACAGAGCCCCCATCAATAGAGTTATTTTCCATCCTGTTTTTAGTCTCGTAGTATCGGCCAGCGAAGATGCCACCATTAAGGTGAGAGCACTAAGGAATTTATGTTTATTGCGTTTCTCGGGAAATGTGTATTTTTTTCTTTCACGTTTATCAAATCTATCATTTTCCCTGAAAGGTATGGGACTTTGAGAGCGGCGACTTCGAGAGAACGCTGAAAGGCCACACCGATAGCGTGCAGGACATCGCGTTCGACGCCTCGGGCAAACTGCTCGCCTCTTGTAGCGCGGACATGTCCATCAAGCTGTGGGACTTCCACCAGTCGTTTGCCTGCGTCAAGACCATGCACGGCCACGATCACAACGTCAACTCGGTCGCGTTTGTGCCACAGGGTGACTTCGTAGTGAGCGCCTCTAGGGATAAGACCATCAAGATCTGGGAAGTAGCGACAGGCTACTGCGTGAAGACACTCACCGGACATAGAGAGTGGGTGAGAATGGCGCGAGTTAGCCCATGCGGCGAGCTCATCGCCAGCTGCTCAAACGATCAGACTGTACGAGTGTGGCACGTGGCGACGAAGGAGACAAAGGTAATTTTGATAGAACACACGTACATACTTTCCCTGTTCCTATATTTACATTTATAACAAATTTACATTTATGACAAAATCACTCAGGTCGAATTCAGAGAACACGACCACGTAGTCGAATGCATCGCATGGGCGCCGGAGAGCGCGAGAGCATCCATCAACGCGGCGGCCGGAGCAGACAACAAGGGCGCGCACGAGGGGCCCTTCCTCGCGTCTGGCTCTCGGGATAAGACGATTCGCGTGTGGGACGTCGCCGCCGGGGTGTGCCTCTTCACCCTCATTGGACACGACAACTGGGTGCGATGCATCGTCTTCCATCCTGGCGGCAAATTTATTGTCAGCGCGTCCGACGATAAAACGCTGCGAGTCTGGGATACGCGCAACAAACGAGTGATGAAGACTCTCGAGGCGCACGTTCACTTCTGCACTTCTGTCGGTTTGTACCCTCTTCTTCTTGCTTAGTTAATCCGTTCTTAATCTGCAAAACACATTTTATTCATGAGAAATTTCTTATTACTCTTATTATAGATAGACGAAGGACGTTTATTTATTCTACTCTTTTACTTGCAGATTTTCACAAGAATCATCCTTACGTGGTCACCGGGAGCGTCGATCAAACGGTGAAGATCTGGGAGTGCCGCTAGTCACCGCGAGTTTTAGATTTTCCGTCAGACATCGCGAACGGAAGAGAACGGGAATATGAAAATGAGAGAAAAGACGAACGCGCGTCCATTTTAATGGAATCGGCCGAAAGAGTAAGCTGCTACAAAAGCTATCGTACATATGCTATTAATATTAATATTATTATTATTATTATACATAAATCACACACATAAACACGTATGATTAAGAACTCTTTAATTAATTTATAATAAAGTATAATTAGTAATTATATTACAATACATCGTTTTACGGCAAATGAACTGCACTATTCGAGGAGAGTGAATTCGAGAGACGGTCGTAAGGGTCAGACGATCGAGAGGACGCTCCCACGAGTTCGCATTACGGATTATCTATGAACGCGGAATAGGATAGGAAAGAGAGGGGGAGAAAGGATGGGTGGGAGGGGGGGTATTAATGCCATATACAATTACAAGAGTTATATTCCTTTAGACAGTTGTGCAATTGTAGGCATTATTTTGTACATAATATGTGTCCTTACGCAGTGTGAAATTTAATGTCGATAACGAGTATAACTCATTCTTTAATTTTCTCTTACTCCTCTCTTCGCAATCCTACTTATGCAATATATCTGTTAAAGTATTACCAACCAATCACACGTACATGAAAAGAGAGAGAGAGAGAGAAAGAAGATCGTCCTCCTCGATTGTGATCTTGCGTAAAAGAAATCGCGTCGAATCTCTTCAATCTTCTACCGATGGTGGCGAAAATTTCGGCTGTGGCGTCCACCTTCGCGCAAATTATTACGTACACACGATAATTAAATTCGTTGTCATTCGTTTAATATTCGCGCGCTCTCCTCGAGAGTTCTCTTAGAAAGAATGAAGAACGAAAGAGATGCTCCGCTCCTTCTTTACTCATATATATAAATATATATATATATAAATATATATACACAAATATATAAACATATTATACACGCATATATAGACGCGCATTGCTTTGTACCATGCAAAGTACCGAGCGTCACAAATATCTCGTCTAATTCGTCGACTCGCGCGTGTATTCGGGATAGATACTGAGTTGTAATATATCACACGTCTGCCGCTGATTTGATACAAATTTATTTTACGGGACACGTAACGTGCAACATCGTAAACGATATACGCAAATATGATGACAATGGTATAGGTGAAAAAAAGGAAAACTAGTATGCCAAAACTCTGTCTCTCAATCTGATAAATAAATATATTGTTACATGTCTATATGTATAGATCAGATTTTTCTTCGCCGAAAATGCGTGTCCCTACAACGTTGAATTCCATTATGTTACTTACATTTATATATAATTGAATCTCATAAAGTCCAAAAAAAAATGTCAAATTGATCGAAGGCTTTGCAAACGTATATATACGCAGTGTTTAATATTTATTTATTTTCACGAATAAAATAGACACTTGTAGAGACTCGGAGATTCTTATCTAATGAGGCTTGAAGAATGATCGAGATGAAGAATAGCGACAAATGAGAAATAGACTCGTGTACTTGACGTCCAAATTCACTATTAATGATAGACGCACAGCCGAATCTAGAAAGTGCAACAATTGAGATTTAAAATTGTTCGAGTAAAAGAGAAGAAATGGGGAAAAGACACATATAACGCATATGCATATAAAAGTTTGGCAGCATATAGTTCATTGCGTGGATCCCAAGAAAGAGGTGTGTATTGGTACTAGTTGTATCTTTTAGTTTTAATTACTATTAGTGGTAGCGCGCAGACATAATTTAGATAGTAGAAGAAAAATAAGAGAATAAACTTCAGAGAGAGATACAAACTTTTGTTCAGAGAGATACAATGTTAACAGTTGATCGACACACACACATATACAGACACGCATTGCGACAAAACGTCTAATATTTCAGGCATTTGATGAAAAAAAAATAATCACACACGTGTATAAAACGTGCAAATCATTAATCGATAATCGCTTGATTAAGGTTGATTTTTCAAATATTTAATTCTTGTCTGCTATCTTTTCCTACTGTTTCTCCCATGTTCAGCCTTCAAAGCCGAATATAAGAAAAACACAAACCCCTGAGAAGAGATACCTCCTCAATTAATGTGGTACTAAATTATTTTGATGAATAATAAACAGAATTGTCACTACAAGTCATGTGTCAAGATCGTTGTATACTATATATCATCATTACCTATGATTCGTTCTTGGAACCAGCATTTTTTCCTATAGATTTTGTCGTATTAATCTGCTTATATTAATTAAATGCATAATATTTCTGTTAATTTTTTACTAGAGTTTCTATCTAGAGTTTTCATCGAGTAATAGACTTAAGGATTTTCCCAACTCTGCAATATGTATTAATCTACACGCATGACAGTATTTTATATAGTACAATAAGGGCAAGAATTAGAGCAACGTAGTATTGTAAGTTAAAAACGCATACCAAACATCTATTGTGCGTATTTATACGTAGATGATGTAATTTAAAAGAATGTTATGTATAGTCACGCCTTTCATAAGATTCATCACGATAGCTTCTGTGACTTGCTTTCTACCTACTTATTGAGAGATGATGATGATGATACCAACAAGTAGATTTACAATAAAGTACCCTTCGTCATTTGTGATATATACCATTGGCAGACATTTATTGAGATCCTGAAAAGCTAATGAGCTCCTTGTAGAAGAATATTTTTCATCTACGATTATAACATATTACAACGTAGAAACAAGTTGCGATTATATGTATCAATATATACTGATTTCTTTAATTTGAAATTTAATTTGTAAATATTTTTTGTGCAATTAAGTTATAATAATTTCAATTTTAATGAAAAAGAGAGATTATTTAAGATATATCGCGCTACGGTTTTCCTCCTCTCTTCATTAACTTAAATTATATTGTTAGGATAATGTTATAAATATATATTTTATAAAATGTTTATTTCAATAATTGTCGATAATAAAGATCACGCGATATACACGATTGATAAAGTCGATTGTCAATTTATCGACATAAGATAAGACGCAGAAAAATTTGCCGCTCTTTTTTTACGCATGCGCAAGTATAACAATGTAAATAGGTTTCTTTGTAATTTTCACTATTGAAACTGGAGCAGAATAAAATGAGATAGATACATATATTTAGAAATTGGAGAGAAAGAAAGAGAAAGCAAAAAGTGCACAAAACTTTGCTCCAAAGTACAATATAAACCTTACGTATGTAAGACGCAGATCAACGCGTAGATTCGAACGACAGATCATGCGGCAATAATAATTTGACAACTCGACAATTCAGCGATTAAATTGTGGGTAAGTATAAGTTAATATTAATGTGTATTGACGTATACAGATTTATGTCAAAGTTCGTAACATGTAGACAAAATCATGGTTAGAAATTGGAACCGCTCACACAAAGCCTTTTGTGTTTTGTACGATCATATATCCAGTATCATATATCGTATAACATTTTTATCGATTTTCTAAATGCTCTTATCGATGGATATATCTATTTTATTAATTCTTTTTGTGAAATATGTTTTAAATTTAAAAAAATATCTTCTGCTGTTACATACATTAATTAATATATAATGTATATATATTTAATGCTATGTATTAAGTATGTAAATTAAGATTTTTTTTACAAGAATTCTAATGGCCTTATTTTTATTATTTATTGCAACGAAATATATATATGCAGTTTTGAGATATTGTTTGTGCTATTACGCATGCGCAAATTTTTGTTTAATCTACGCACTACGCACGTGTCTGCGTCGTCCTTTGTGTCATGCGTATTTAGCGGTACATGTGCTGATAGTTTATCATAATTTTTTAAAACTGTTTGAAATAACAAATACATATTCGCTCCTAAGTAAATTTCTTTCGAAGAAAAATATTTTCCGCAATTTTGTACATTATACTTTTCGTTTAAATGTTTATTCGCAAGGATGTGATTAGCAGAGCTATCATCTTCGTGTTCTGGAGACTCTTGGATATATCATAAATCTTTCACTTTCCTTCACCACGATAACAATAAATAGGTGGAGAAAAGGATAAAACAGAAATGACTTCGCAAGAAGCGAACATTCCTCTTAGTTTACCCGATACTCAAAATGCAGATGTTATAATACCATCGCAAGATGGGTTGAGCCAGAAGCCAACATTAGTCGTCTGGGGAAGACTTTGTCCTATAAGAACACCTTTGATGAGTCTAGGTACGAATTTTATATCTTTGCAAGCAGACAAATATGCATCTAACGATGAAACATATATCGGGATTAAAAAATATTGTATTATTTTACAGAAATGATAAAAGAATCCTATACTGTAGGACGTGCCACAACCTGCGATGTTGTTTTCACCATAAATGAAATGCAACAGAAGTATCTAAACATAATCAGCAAAGTGCACTTTCGCATAGTCAGAGAATACATTAATAACAGCAACGAATTTATAGTATATCTTGAAGATATGAGCCACAATGGAACATTTGTCGACAAGGTCAAAGTTGGCTATGGAAATCGTGTTATTATTGAAAATAATTCTGAAATAGCTATAGCTGCAAAACACTTGACAAGTAACTGCATTTTGTAACAGATCTAATCGTAAAAAAATTAATATGTACAGATATAACAAATTACGATATTTTATAATTTTTACAGTTTATGTATTCATGAATATCATGTCAGACAATAGCTGTGAATTACCATTGGAATTAAAACAGATGTATGCACTTGGACGTAAATTAGGAACTGGTGCCTGTGGTGAAGTAAGATTGTTATTTACAAAGGATGGTTCTAAACGATTTGCTATCAAAATTATACAGATGAGTAGTATAAATCAAAATAGATTTAATAATCCTATGAATATCAAGAATGAAGTTGAAATATTAAAGAGGTTGAGGCATGTAAGTTACATTTGTGACATTTATATTTGTAATTTAATCTAAATATTGATAAAAATAGAAAGATTCCTGTTTTAGCCTTGTATAATCCAAATGGAAAATATTTATGATACACCAACAACAATGTATATTATTCTCGAATTGATGGAAGGTGGAGAGCTATTTGATAAGATAAGAAGTAAAAATAAATTGTCTGAATCATGTGCAAAATTGATATTCTATCAAGTTATACTTGCTGTTCATTATCTTCACAAGCAGGGCATCACACACAGAGACTTGAAGGTACTGTTTAGAACATTGTTTCTTTAACATTCTATTGATATATATTAGCTTTATTATTAAATATGAATGAATTCATATAGCCAGAGAATATACTACTGAAGGATAACTCTGACACTCCTTTAGTCAAAGTATCAGATTTTGGTTTGTCAAAGTTAGTAGATGCGCAGACTATGATGAAAACATTTTGTGGGACTCCTATGTACGTTGCTCCTGAAATTCTGGCGAATCTGGGACGTGGCTCTTATACCAGCCAAGTATTTACAATTTTTTTAATAAGAAATAACTAACAAATTATGAAACTGTTTTTATATTATATCGGGATTCTCTCAGGTTGATGTTTGGAGCTTAGGAGTAATACTATATGCCTGTTTAAGTGGCATAGTTCCCTTTAACATTCATAACACAAATATTACTTTAGAGTATCAGATTAAACGTGGAAAGTACCAATTTCCATCATCACGTTTTGGGAATGTATCTCATGATGCTATAGAGCTGGTATGTAATAATAAAATTTGTGAAAAAATTACCTCTTATACTAATTATTTTAATTTTTATATACATTATAGTGAATAGAATTCTGAATTATGTGCACTCTGAATCACTTTACAGATTCTATTTACTATAATATATGTAAATATCAAAATCAGTGAAATGTAACTTTTCAAGTACATAACAATTATACTTACATAATTGTAATTTTGTAATTATTACAGTAGTTATAACAGTTAATATATTATTGAATATTGCAGATAATTTTTTTTCATTTTCTAGATTAAACGTATGATGACAGTGAATCCGACTGAACGTATAACGGTGCCAGAAATCTTGTTACATCCCTGGCTAAGGGATCAGCGTATGCGAGAAGAAGTAAACATGCTGATATCACATGTGGAGACTGACGAAAATGTGCCACCTTCGAACGTTTTGATAAATGAGGCTGATCCAGAAATAATTCCAGAAATCAGGATAAAACGTACACGGCTTATGGTGTGAGAAAATATATTTCAAAATTTACTACGAGAATATTTAAAACTTTGGTTTTTCGCGAGTAAAGAAACGCAGAGTACAAGAAGCAATATTTCATATCCTCTCAATGGGATCTGGCGTCTCGTTGATTGTGATTGTGTGATAGGCATTGATGTTACCTACTTATTAAATAAGGGAACTTTTGTGTTCAAATTGATTAGATTACCGTAATGATCTTAGAATATAATTTTGATTTACCGTAATAAACTCGAAATATAAATAATCTCAAAATACAAAGTAGATATTTAAGGCTGTTCAGTTATGTTTGATCTATCTATTGACTTCCGACTGACAGTATTAACTATTGTTAAATATAACTGTGATTAACTTTGATATTAAAATAATAGAAGATTATAAGATAAATATATAGCATAATGAAAGCTAAATTGAATAAGATACATATTTTTACAATATATTTATATTTTTTTACTTTTTGACGTATCTCAAATTGACGAATACAATCACATTTGTAATTTAACTTATAAACACAGAGTATCTTGTGTATAAAATAGATATAACACAAATTGTAAAGATTGTTTTGATCAGTATTAAATACTAATTTGCCTATTAAAATTTTCTAAGTGAAAATTTAAAAATTTATTTAGAATAATAAAAAGAAAATAAAAGATTTCACATACACATTTACTGTTCACGAAAAATATAGACTTAATTCTCAAATATAATCACTATGGATTTAGATATTATTTTTCATATAGTAACAAAACACTTAATTGTCGCATTATAAAAATGTGTGACTCTTTATTCAAAACAATGGACAGCACTATACAATAAAAAGGAAGTGAACAACCGTCTAGAATTGTCTATTAGTTTTTTTATTTACTCCTTTTTGCAGGGATCTGGAAGCGTTGTCTCGAAGTCTGGCTTTTCTTTCTTCATAAGTCCTGCTAATAAACGTTTCAGCTGCGCAATTGCTTTTCCTGGATTTAGACCCTGTCAAATACGAAAAAAAATTTATTGTGATGCATAATGTGTGATGTATAATTAATTTAAACATTTAATTTCCTTTTGAAGGAATTAGGAACTTTGTATTGCACAAAAAAGATGATAGAACCATAATGTTTATTTACCTTTGGACATGTCTTGGTGCAATTGAAGATCGTCTTACATCGATAGACGGAATAAAAGTCTCGTAGCTTCGCTAGCCTCTCTTTATGCGCCATATCTCGTGAATCTATCACCCATCTGTATGCCTATAGCAGTATATATGTATACATGCATCCTGTTACAGAAAGATTATCTCGATGTCGCATTTTTATTTTTATATTACCTGCAATAGAACCGCAGGACCTAAATACTTGTCGCCGAGCCACCAATAAGGGGGACACGAATACGTGCAACAAGCGCACATTATGCATTCGTACAAGCCGTCGAGCTTGCGCCTATCCCTCGGACTCTGCAAGATCTGTCGCATACCGAGGAAATTGTCTTCGCCTGGTCGCTTCAAATACGGGTCGATCTGCCGAAACTGATCTAGAAACTGTTCCATGTCCGGCACCAAGTCCCGAATCACGTACGTGTGCGGCAAAGGATATACTACCAGTGGTTTTGGAGATTCTTTCACTTTTCTGATGATTCAGGTAGTTTCCAATGTGTATTATTTATTTTAAAAAATTATTTTAATTACTTTTTATATATATTTAATTATATTAATATATAAATTATATATATGATAAATATATTTAAAATTATATAAGGTAATCCCTATTCTCAAGTTGCAGACATCCACATCTCCAAAATCCCAAGCTTTCGGATCGCAAATATTGAAATCGCCGAAGATATATATTAAAAATTCTCAAGACAGGAAAACCACAAATCCGGAAAAACCTCAAAATCTCTACTATATCGAGTATATTGGCAAAAATTTTAGAACGACGACTGTTACGTTATGCAAGCCAAGGTGTTGACACCATCTATGTTCATTGCGCAACATCCGCAGATGCCCTCGCGACAGGATCTTCTATAGGACAACGTTGGATCGTGCTGTGCCTTGATCAGTCCCAGCACATCCAGCACCATTGTACCGCATTTATTCAGATCCACGCTGAATTGTTGCATATACGGCTTCACGTTTGGCGTTTCCGGATTCCATCGGTACACGCGAACTGTTTGTACCCTTGGTACGTCCTTAGTCGCCTGCGAAAGAACAATTCTAAGTAAGGGGTCGCTTCTTTGCTTACGTCTATGTCTTTCCTATAATTTGTTAATAGAGATTCTCTTTTTATACCGTAATAGCGTAGGAATAGTTCGATGCAATATGCCAAATTATACTAAATAACTTTAGGCATTTCGATCAGAATGAGATCATAACTCATCAACATTTGATAGAACAGTTCATTCTTTAGGAATATAAAATACGTGGATATATATAGTTTGTATTTGAGAAATTGTACGAAAAAATTTCTATATTTGTTCATGTAAATTAGGGGAGAATTTTTTATATAATGTATATTTCCTTGTATAAAACATTTCGTAGGACTAACTGTTGGAGTCGTTTTGCATGTTGCGACATTAGCAGCTTTTGCTTCGGACGATTGTGGGATTTTACTAGTTGACGTCGACGACAACCTCGATCCGTGAAGTCGACAAGCGAACCAAAGCCTGCACGTGAATCTGACATTGTTCACGACGGCGAACATGATCCACCCTCGTCACAACGATTCGCCGCCGTCGTCACCTCTACGATATTACTAGATTACCTCGAGGACGATATCTTATTCGTGATATCGTGTCGCGCAATTTCGATCATTACGTCTCTTCGCGGTCATGTCACATATATCCTGAAGAAATGCGAATGTCATGCGAACAAAATATCATCGAGCGGACAAACTTCGCGATTTGCGGCGAATTTATTATTATCAGAATAATCGATTAAATAATAATAATAATTAAATAGTAATTTTAAAATGATTAGTATTAAAATTATTTAATTAATAATTAAGTAAAAATTAGATGTAATTAATCGCTGCAAATCGCTGATTTTCGAAGCTGTTTTCAATTTAATGAAAGAATTTAAATTGCATCCTCGAGGAGAGAGAAAACACAGTTGTACATAACATAAATAAGTTACAACAATCTTGCGATAAGAATGACGCGCGTGACCTCACGACCGCCAAGTATAATCTCGAAGTAATTTCATCATCGAAGATGATACAGAGATCCCCCGCAATGCAATAACACATTCGTATAAAAATTAATAATAATTAAAATAACGTACCAAAGCTACATCTATCTTCTTTTTGCGGGCAAACTTAAAAGAACTCTTTTTGTATTATAATTAATTTAATTGTAAGATTTAAAAAAGAAAATGACGATGTGAGACATGAAAACGTAGAGAGATACAAACTCATTATAATTTCGTAAAATATTTATTAACAAATTCTAATAATAAAAGCAAATTACACACGTGTTTAATTTTAACAATTATCTGGACAGAACTGTCGAAATATTTTTAATTATCAAAATTTCGGAGCAAATTTTTTGACAGATGATTATATTGAAAAATACATATATATGAAGAATGTTTATTATTAAATTTCTTTTGCTTATTACTAAATACATATTTTGTAAGGTCACAATTGCACGTTTAAATTGTATCTTTACCTTATGAATATCTCTCATAATACACAACATATGGAAGAAAAGTATAACCTTGTGGCGTATATGAAAGACAAGAGATCTCGTTAAAAAAAGATAACGATTTTAAATATTCTTATTGAATATGGGAAATATTTTATTGCGAATATTTATATATTTCTTATATTATTATGATACGTCAATATGACGTAAATGCATGTTATTATGGATTAACCCCCGCGAATAACAACGGGACCGGTTCCATATTGCGTAAGGCAAGTGATTGAATTATCTCGTGTTCATCGTTCATCGCCTTCAATAAGATTAGAATAGTCGTGCGAGCGTTTTCATGTTCTTCCGACCACCTGTGGCATCTCACGTTTCGTTCGAAGGTTCGTGCGTGATCAAGGAAAATTTCTAGCAATCTTCCTAATTAGTATTTTCGCTCTGACCAGAGTCTGAAAAAAGATAAATAATTAGACACACACCGGCTCTTTGTAAGTATAGAATTTATAAAATATTTGCATCTCGAAAATATTAAATTTAGATATTATGAATATATGTGTGTGTGTGTTAGTGCTTAATAATGACAGAAATAATAAATGTATATATAAATATTTGTCAATAAATAATGTGAGTATATTGTGACAAATAAATAATTATATATAATATATATATTTGTGAATAAATAATGCAATTATGACATAAAGAAGTAATTTTTATATATAAATATTTGTGCAGCTATCATTGTTTATTAAAATATGTCATCTTACATGTTTGCAGATGATGCAGCATACAGTTTTGGTGATTGGCGGTGGTGGCAGAGAGCATGCTATTTGTTGGAAATTGTCTCAGTCACCCCATGTAAGTGAATCGATAAATGAAAATTGCAAAAATAATTACAATCTTGGATATAGAAATTAAAATAATATATATTCTATTTGATATAGGTAAAAGAGATTTTAGTTGCTCCTGGAAATGTTGGCATCAAACAAGTGGATAAAGTTCAATTAGTTGACTTAAATATTAAGGATACTAAGGTATACTATATATAATAAAATACATATATGTATATACATTACAATTTTTTATACACAATATTAATTATATTAATTATTCTTTTCATAGGAAATTGCTAAATGGAGCAAAGACAATAATGTTTATATTGTTGTGGTTGGACCAGAGGATCCTCTGGCTCAGGGATTAGCGGATGATCTGAGGGATGTGGGAGTGAAATGTTTTGGACCACAGAAAGAAGCAGCTCAGATTGAAGCTAACAAAGATTGGGCAAAGCAGTTTATGAACAGAAATCATATTCCTACTGCTAGATGGCAAAGTTTTACATCTGCAGCAGATGCAAAGAATTTTGTGAAAACGTAAGTGAAAAATCTCAACAGAAAGATATTGTGATAAAATAAAAATTTATAATATATTTCTTTGCTCTAGTGCATCCTTTAAAGCACTTGTCGTGAAAGCCTCGGGTTTGGCAGCCGGTAAAGGTGTCGTAGTGGCGAAAGATCAGGAAGAGGCTTGTCATGCGATAGATGAGATGTTAAACAACAAGAAATTTGGAGTTGCTGGTGAGACTGTTGTTGTTGAGGAACTCTTGGAAGGTGAAGAAGTATCTGTACTTGCATTTACAGATGGTTAGTAAAATTTTATTTAAAACTTTCATAATTAAAGTAAATTTGTATTAATTAATTTTTTAATGAAAAATATTTGAAAATTTTTCTTTAAATCTATTAATGTTTAGGCAAGACTGTCGTACCTATGATGCCTGCGCAAGATCACAAAAGAATCTTTAATGAAGATGCTGGACCAAATACAGGTGGAATGGGTGCATATTGCCCATGTCCGCTACTAAGTGAAACAGAATATGAACAGGTGAAAATAAATGTTCTACAGAAAGCTGTGGATGGACTTAGAAAAGAGAACATTCCATTTGTTGGTTTGTTATTTTTTTATCGACATTGATATATATTAGATATTATTGTATATAATTTATATAAAATGTAAATATTGTAGGTGTATTATACGCTGGTTTAATGCTGACTAAGGATGGTCCGAAAGTTTTGGAGTTTAACTGCAGATTCGGGGATCCTGAAACGGAGGTTCTATTACCAATGTTGACATCAGATCTGTTTACAATTATGAAGGTTTAATATGAATTTATTAAAGGATCACATATAAACATATACATCTTATTTTTATATCGCTACAATGTATCAAAATTACAGGCTTGCTGCGAAGAAACTCTAAACGCACCTCTTGTTTCCTGGCGAGAGAATGTATCTGCTGTAGGTGTGATTTTAGCATCTCGCGGTTATCCAGAGTCCTCGTCCAAGGGTCAAATTATAACAGGCATCGATGAAGTGACATGTAAACAGGACTGCTTTGTCTTTCATTGTGGCACAGCCGTTTCATCAGAAGGCGAATTAATAACTAACGGTAATTTTTCACAATCACAATATATATATTTTTATGTACATATTTAGAATATTTTTCCTCCATAAATATTAGAGCATATACATATATTTTTTAATACAGTAAGAAAGATATCTATAAATAAACATTCAAATTATTATGTATTATCTTTTAGGTGGAAGAGTTCTCATCACTGTCAATGTAGCGCCTACTTTAGCGATGGCAACAGCTAGAGCCACCCAGGCTGCTCGACACATTTCGTTTGACGGAAAACAATTCAGAACAGATATTGCGCACAAAGGAATTGCTAGGTATATAATTCGATTAACTCTTACATTATAAAAAGATAAGATAATATTTAAATTAATATTTAACGGATGAATTTAACAAGTCAAATGTTTCAGATCTATTTTACAAAAGGGAAATTTAACATACAAAATTAGCGGCGTGAATATTGACGCCGGCGATCATCTTGTATCCGTCATCAAACCAGCTACTTGCTCCACGAAACGCGCTGGTGTTCTGGGCACCATAGGAGGTTTCGGAGGTCTCTTTGATGTAAAAGCCGCGGGTTATAACGATCCTATCCTGGTGTCTGGTACCGATGGTGTTGGTACCAAATTAAAGGTGAATCTCTCAAGAATAAAATTATTATTAAAATTAATTATCCTCTGCTGTTGTATTTATACGAATAACAATCTTCTCTTTACAGATAGCGATCGAATGCAACAAACACGACACGGTAGGCATCGACCTGGTTGCCATGTGCGTAAACGATGTCCTTGCGCACAACGCGGAGCCGTTGTTTTTTCTAGATTACTTCGCCTGCGGCAAACTCGACGTTGGAGTGGCTGCAAAAGTCATAAACGGAATAACCGAAGGCTGCAAGCAAGCGGGATGTTCCTTGGTAACGTTAACATATAATTTAGACAGAAATTTTCAAGACGTCGTGTTCAAGTCTTGCATGGAACTATGTATATTTATTCAGAATTTTCTCGCGATTATATTTATATAAATATATAATATTTATATTGTATAGAAATGATTATATATTATATTTAGAGAAATGTATCATATTTTCCAGATTGGTGGAGAAACGGCTGAAATGCCCGACATGTACCGCGAGGGAGAATACGATTTGGCTGGCTTCGCGGTGGGCGCAGTTGAAAAGGGCAACTTGTTACCGCGAGTGGACGATATTAAGGAAGGTGACGTGGTAATCGGTCTTCCGTCCAGCGGCGTGCACAGCAACGGCTTTAGCTTGGTGCGAAAAGTCTTAAAACTCGCTGACAAAAGTTATTTTGATATCGCACCTTTTTCAACAAATAATCGAACTATCGGTACGAGACAATTTTTAAACCAAGATTTTTTTTAATATTAAGTTTGTGTAAAACAGAGTATATGTAAACTATACATATGCAGGCGAGGAACTGTTGGAACCAACAAAGGTTTATGTGAGAAGCGTCGTTCCCGCTTTACGAACAAATCGAGTGAAAGGATTTGCACATATCACTGGTGGTGGTATTTTAGAAAATATACCTAGAATTTTACCGAGTAACTTGGGTGTGACATTAGATGCGACTAAGTGGAATATTTTACCAATCTTTGGCTGGTTAGCTGCAATTGGTAAGTATATTGGTTTATTTCTTTCTCTCATTGCAAATGCATAATATAACATAGATAAATGTTAATTAAAACATGTTTTGCATAGGTGGAATCAGTAAACACGAAATGTTAAGGACATTTAATTGCGGAATTGGTGCTGTCTTAATATGTTCCGAAAAAGACAAGATTGAAATTTTGAATAAACTAAACGCTGAAAATCCTGTAGTTATTGGAAGCGTGAATACATATGGTGGTAAGCAACTTTTTATTGTAGTATAACAAAAACTCGTCAATTATTAATTTATACATTTATTATTACAGATAACAAGGCTAAAATACACGTGGAAAGCTTTGAAAAGGTTCTCGAGCTGAAAATGAAACAATATGTTCCCAATTTAGTTGCAACATTAAGCAAGCCTCTTAAGAGAGTAGGTGTTCTAATATCTGGCAGCGGAACAAACCTTCAATCGTTAATTAACGCCACTCAGGATTCGTCTAAAAACATTGGAGCAGAAATCGTCTTAGTGATTTCCAATAAGTCCGGTGTTGAAGGATTAAAACGTGCTGAAAAAGCGGGCATTAAAACAGTGGTAATTATATAAATATGTTCATGACATATCAATAGGTAGCTAACAAATAAAAAACTAGATGTTGCAAAGTCATATTTTTTTAAATTTTTATTCGTAGATAATTAAACATAGTGACTATCCAAATCGCGAGTCTTTCGATGCAGCTATGAATGTGGAACTTCATAATGCTGGAGTAGAAATAGTATGTCTGGCTGGCTTCATGCGAATTCTCTCGGAGCAATTTGTAAAACATTGGAAAGGAGCTTTATTAAATATTCATCCTAGTCTTCTACCCTCTTTCAAGGGACCAAACGCACACAAGGATGTTTTAGCAGCTCGTGTGCGCATATCGGGTTGCACTGTGCACTTTGTTGAGGTACAAGAGTGAGAGGATCAAATTCGTATTTCATTTAATTGGATAGATAAAAGGGACAATTCTAATTCATTATTATTTAACGCTTTTAATACATATTTTATTAGGTTGAGATTGATTCAGGAGCTATTATCGAACAAGAAGCAGTACCTGTATTACCAGATGATACGGAACATACTTTGCAAGAACGCGTAAAGACAGCGGAACATCGAGCTTATCCTCGTGCTTTAAAGCATCTGGCGACTGGTAGTATAAAATTAAAAGAAGATGGTACTCTCAATTGGAATTAATTAGAGGACACATAGATTTATACAATACCGAAGTTTATAAATAGAAATTATATTTTTTATACAATCTCTCAATCCTATTATTTGATATATATATATTGTTATACGTGAGTTGATCTCACAACCACAAATAAACAAGAGCTCAACATATTTATATACAAATAATTTTACAATATTTATATCACATTCTGCTATTTATGTAACCTTCTTACTAAACAAGTCGCTTATAAAACTAAAAAAGTCCTGAGATATACTTAAATTCGAACTTGTGTGACTAGTATTTGCATATTTTGTGACATTTTTTACAGGTGGTATTAATAATGCCTTCTTAGCAAACTCGTCTAATTTAATATGAAGCATTTGTTTCTGTAGTATGGGCACCAACAAATTGTATTTATCAATTTTAATATTTATCTGCTTTGTTGTGGTTTCGAATTTTTTCAAATTATTCTTCCATATTGATTCATCTTTTGGAGTTAATGGAAGTTCCCCTATGTCATTACGTACTTCTGATAATCTCTTTTTCAATTCTTCAATTTCTTCTCTGATTTCCTTTGACAATTGTATCCATTCCGGAGTAAATCCATTGTCTATCAATATCTATAAAAATTCCAAATTAATGCAAATGAATTACTTAAATTCAAGCCATAAAAATTAATGTTCTGTGTCTATTACATACCTGATTTAATTTATGAGTTACAAAATCAACATAAGGATTACTGACATTTGTAGTATTTAATGGTTTTCCCATTCCAGGTAGATCACTGAATTCACCCTTGTTCATTGCCTCCTGAATTAAGTCCTCCACCAAACGATCCATTCCATAACGAGTTTTAATATCCTTGGCTTTTTGTTTGTCCATACCAATTAATGTATTACGCTCTTCGGCTTGCAATTTATTCAATCTGTGTTCCATTACATTGTCAACTGCTTTCTGAGCTCTTTGTATTGTATGCAATCGTTGTCTTTTGCTAGGTGTGCCAATTCCCACATCATAGGTCAAATAATGACGATGCTGTGGTGCTGTGTGCTTAAAATAAAAGCATAAATCAGCATATACCTACTTATATGTATGAAGGAAAAAGATAGTTACCTTAATATCAAAGTCCTCTACTTCTGATGTTTTTTCATCTTTCTGAGTGTTTCTAATTTTTCGAATTTCTCTATAGGCGCTTTCAATCTACCTTAAACAATTGCATAACAAAATAAAGATAAATGAATTTTTTACTTATCTTAAGAATCAATGTTCTTTTGTAACATATTACCTCGGAAAATCTAACAGCATTAGCTTCTGGTGTCCCACTATCTGGATGAAATCGTTTTGCAAGATGTACAAATGCTAATCTTAAGGTCTCATCCTCGCAATCTTCTGCTACTCCAAGTACTTCATATAATTTCTATATAAATACAAGAGAATATAATATCTGATTTTATAAATTATTTCAAGTATAAAATTATAACATTTAATATTGCGCCTGTATACCTTGGAAACATGTTTGGAATTAAATTGATGCTTGAATCTCTTTGACAAGATTGAATCAACGCATTTATATGTCAAATAATGTCGATTTAAGGACAACATGATTTTTTAAAAATAAATTATTTATATCCTTTAAATATTATATCGTAATTTCTATATCACATATTGTGATAATATAAATATGATATCATATCTATATATATGATGTGGTATCAGATATAGACGTATATCACATTTCATATAATTACACAAAAATTATTTCATCTATTATATCTGCGCATACATTTGTGTCATAACATTATTTCACACACATTTGCAAACTACAGCTGATGTTATGTATGAGAATGACAGTTCGTCGAGCGTATGGATTGGTTGTTGAATAGAGAATTTCTAGAGTCTTTATCGGAATCCTAGAAATTCTCGAAGTAATAACCAATAAATGTGTACGTTTGACCAACTTTACGTCGTACAGTACCAGCCTGAAATACTTTATCAGTTATGGATGAGATCCAATGATGTCAGTCGCGTTTAAAATGTCAACAGCAAAATGAAATTATATCTCGCTTTTATTGTGATAATTATTTGTTCTTTATGGAATCGAAACAACGGTTTAGTGCATGCTAGCACAAACAGAAGTACCGATCAACAGTTGGAGTACAGGCCTGACGGTCCTCTAGTTATGTGCAAATTTTTGTAAGTCGATTGATTTTCGATGTTTAATTATGTTAAGTAAATAAAAAAAAAAAAACATGTACAATATGATCTTTTTAGACCCAAAGAATTTATAGAATGCGAGGACCCGGTTGATCACAAAGGGAATAAGACTGCCAAGGAAGAAACTGGTTTTGGTTGTGTCAAGGTATAATGTATACCAAATTCTCTTTTTTTTTGTAACATATACATCGATTTTTTTCTAATATACACAATTCCACGTACGTAAGATTACGATTCAATTTTCTAGTTTGGAGGGTCTCGTTATGAGGATGTTGAGAAAACTAAAGTATCTTGTACAGTGCTGCCAGATATTGAATGTTACGGACCAAGAACATTTTTTCGTGAAGGTGTACCATGTATAAAGTACAGCGATCATTATTTTGCAACAACTCTTCTGTATAGCATCCTGCTGGGGTTTCTTGGCATGGATCGGTTTTGTCTTGGACAAACTGGGACAGCAGTAGGCAAATTATTGACATTAGGTGGTATGGGTGTATGGTGGATCGTTGATGTCATCCTACTGGTAACAAACTCTTTACAACCAGAGGATGGTAGCAATTGGAATCCATACGTATAGCATTTTAAGATGTCAAGTCTTTCCTTTTTGTAATATATAATTTATAACTCATTATGAATTTGTAAATATTGTTATAATGCACTAGTGTCCATATCTATATTATCGCCAATATTGACTTTTATATACATCTAAAAATAAATGTTGATTTCTATTTATTTAAAAATGTGTTATATTTATAAATTATATTTACATATTAGATTATATTACATTACTTTTTATAATGCGTACATAATTCTGAACTGTTCACAATTCATAATCATCAGGGTGATATAATTCACTAAGTAATCTATATATGTAAGATGGTGCATTTCCACCCCTGAAAAAAAATTCTTTTTTTACTTGATTCAAAAATTGTATAAATATAATTAATTCGATTTAACTTACGTGTTCGAAATAAATAATGTGACTAGATCTGGTGGAACATAATCGAATACAGGATTGTACGCATGTATTTTTTCAAGTAATTGTGCATTAGCACTGTCGACTACTCCTTGTATTGGCGAAACGTGCTTGTTGAAACCGTCCTGTTTGTATGAGCAATGATAAAGAGGCGATAGTTTGTAAAGTGGTAATAGAACCATCACAGGAACAGAATAATGCTTGGCAGCTTGCGCCACTGTATGCGTTCCTGAGATCGCTCGAAGTCCACCGTTCGCCATAACAGTATGAGTGCCAATTATGACCTTGTTAACTCGCGACATCATTGCAAAGATCGCCACGTCCGATATCAGAGTAGTCTTGATCTTCGCCTTAGCCAGGTTTACGGCCATTTCGTGACCCTGTAATTATTTTATTTTTCTGTACATTTTTTGTTTTATGATTTTTTCCTAAAACTAAACATATAATTATATTAAGTATATAATATATGTATAGTTAATTACGTTTAAAAACGGCCCACCCTCGGCTACTATAACGTCGAAGGCTCTGCTATTGGCAGCTTTCTTAAAAAATTCTTCAACCAACTTCGATTTTCCAATGGTCATTATAATCTCGTTCGAATGTATGTGTTCAGATGCTTGCTCTGTAATGTTTTCTAAACTGAAAGCATATTAAACTTTTTTAATATAAAGAAATAGTATAATAATACTTGATAGAAGAAAATTATTGAAAATATTTAATTTGATTAATTTTGGAAAGCATAAATTTGAAAGCATTTTAGTCTATTATACATATGAATATTATCATATTTTTACAAAATCTCTTAATAAAATTTTAATAAATCTTTTTATTAAAATTATTTATTAATATAAAGAGATAGCTGAAATATCTCAATTTAACACTATAAACTAAAATGTATTATAATGTTTTTACTGACTTTTCAAATTATCAAAACACTATCTCAACAATAATAACTGCTTATGAAGGACAATACAATAAATTAATATCACAAAAAAAAACCATCAACAATTTTCAATACATTTGACAAATATTAGTAACACTTTTTTTAACTAGAAAGATACAACTGTAACTCACCATGTTTCCAACTCGGTTTCAAATTCGACAGTATGCTCAAGGAGAGCAGATTTGAGAGAAGGCACCGAGGTATTAAAGTCTATTTGTTGATCACTTTCTGCAGTGAGAATCTTGTGCAAGGATTCTTGAGGGTCTGTTTCTTCTGTTTTATTTTTTAATTCCGAAATATACTCTTCTCTAATAATCTGCAGCATTCTTCTTACCATATTTCCAATAGAAGCCTCCAGAGGAAGCGCCTCAATCAAATACTTTCCGTTCAGCGTGATATTGTCCATTAAATTTCTGTCAAAATCAAATATGATAAAGTAAAGATAAGTATTTTATATAAAAGAGAAACATGTCATCAGATAATTGATTATTAACAATTATATATAAAGCTCCATACTTTGCTGTGTTCCATTCTGTATTGTTGATGATTTCCTTCAGCACGGAAATGGTAGCCATTACGATGTTATATGTACCCTTAATATCTCTGAAATAGAAAAAGCTAATTAAATAATTTGTCCTTTGAAATTTGATGCGTTTTCTCTTACCCATAGTGAATTCTGTTCACTAATTTCAGTACATTTTCGTTGATATTTTTCTGCGTTACGTCAATCATTTTGATCACGTTCAAGTACTTGCTAAATATATGATATTTAAACTCTGAAAGAGATTAATTCAGGGATAAAACTATTTTTCATATACACGTGATTTATAATCGTTAAATTATCCTTGTCAATTTTCGTCAAATCAAGTGAGATAAACCAAGATTAACATGAATTTCATCAGAAAGAGAAACTAGTCATAATTTAATGATGATGTTAGAACAATTTGTACATATTAACAATCGTTCGTACATGAATTCCAATATGTCATCGCGCAACTTGAATCGAATAAAATTCGGATTAAAATGGCCGAAAAACCGTTCCTCGTGAGATGTTATGCTGTTTACACATCATTTATATACATATATATATATATAAGAATGTGTTCGGAAATTCTCATGGGATAGAATAAATTTCGATCGACCAATCAGGAGTAAAGAAATTTCTTGCTCTAATTGGTCGATTGAAGACTACTTTACCCTATGAATAAAATTTTCGAACGCACTTATTAATAGCATGCGTTATTATTCCTTCCAAGTTCAATGTACACAAACGTGTTCCTATATCGATCAAAGTGTTTCTTACTTTATTTATTTTCTTATTATATGAAACGAAGATACACCATCGCTCAAAATCAGTTTCGTAGCCATGAATTGTCCACAGCTTGTTAACAAATATAGTATACCAAAAATTATTTGGTATCAAACAGATCTCACAGTCACCATTCGTATTCAATTAATTGATGTATCTAATTATTATCTTCGAGTCGAGGATAATCATTTGCTTTTCAGGTATATATTTGCAATAAATAATAGAAAAAAGGTAAATATGCAGCATACTCATTTCTTTAGCCTTTTGAATAAAACTTTAAATGAAACCTGGATAAAACCTGCTAGGATTGTTTGTAATTTGGTGAGTGAAAAAAAATGATAATCGAAATCATCGATCCTGTGGAAGGTATTGTAAAGCTTTTTCTTTAAAATAATGCTTCTTAAAATTAGAAAATTTATTTTATATATATATATAAATTAAATGTAATGTAATAAGTATAAATATGTATAAAAAATGTACATACAAATTTTTATATAATATATAAATAACAATTTTAATTGTATTTTTATTTTATACATCAAGATACAATTATAGAAATGAAATTTAATTGATATTGGTAAGAGAATAAGCATTCTGCATATTTACCAAAAAATATGTATGTTGTTGAATATCAAACTAATTTTATATCGTATATTACAGTACAAAAACTAATGATAAAAAATACTATCTTGTCCTCTATTTGTTTGGAGCAGTAATATCAGAAAAAACAGTACACAAAAATGTTGGAAGGGAAATTAAAATCTACCTTACAAAAGCACTGAAATGTAATTGAAATACTATATAAATATGTAATTGTGGGTTTTACATTTTTTTTCATAGAGAAGACTTATGTATTATCTTCATACCTTAATAGGGTTTCCATGGTTGAGATTGATTCTTTCCAAAGAAAGGAATCAATATATATCATATGATAAAGATAATATAGATGAAGAAAATATTCAAAAAAAGAAAATCAATTTTGGAGGTAACTATGTATATTTTATATTTTTTATTATATTTAGGACTGCTATTTACAAATGTACAGAGATAAGGTTTTTTTTAATTTTTCAATTTTATGTATACTTTTTTTTTTATAGTAAGAAAGTATGACCAACAAAATATAATGCCTGTTGTGCCGTCTAGCGAGGAAGAAGAATCTGAGGATGAATCATTAGATTTTTCTCGATATGCTTAATAAGCATTTTGAATCTTTTTGTGCCATATTAGCAGTATAAAGAAAATAAAATATTTAATAATCACTTTTTATAATTAAGCATACATATATTTTTAATATATTATTCATAATAAGCATATATTTACATATATTATTCATAATAAGCATAATATTTTAGAAGAAATTTAACTTTTCGAAAAATTTTAAATTGTTTTTTTCATCAAAAACTGAATCGGGAATAGTAATTTGTCATAGCTCTCTTTCTCCCTCTCTCTCTCTTTCTCTGCCAATATTTAACATTTAATTTTTTGATGCAATAAAACTGCAGTATTTCAAAGTATTGATTGATATATCATTGTATATTTTGTAAAATAAATATTTATTTCCACACTGTAGAAGCTTATTGAAATTTGTTTTTATTTGCATAATTATACAAAACAATATCTTTTGTAACAAATATGTATATAATTGAATAACATAATACATGTACATTGCTTATGCATACATATGACATTACTTTTCACATATATTAAAAATTTATCTACAAAATATTTTTAGATTTTTATTTTCAAAATTATATTTACAAAAAAATCAAATGTCATAAAATTTATATATCATCATCAGATACACTTTTTTTAAATAAAAATAATTAAATGTATTTAATCAAAATATCTTACTAAATCATAAATTTCAAAAATATTTACATATATGAAATGTACATCTTATATAATTGATTGCTTAAATCTTAAATATTATGGAATGTTACTAAACTGACAAAAGATAATCTGCAATCATTAATTAATACATTTTACATGTCTTTGGTGCAATTAATCATTTAATTATATGATATATAATCTGTACTTTACATACTGTAATACTTTACAAATATGTTGACAATGATAACTATTTTAAAATAACATTAGTGGCAATTTGTGTTATTTTTTATGGTATTAGCATCTTATGTAATAAATAACTAACAAAATATAAGCTTAAAAAAATATCGGAAAAATTTGTTGATAAAGTCAGGTGTGATTTTTTTGTGACTAACTGTAAAGAAATTTATATCTTATTTGCATTTATAAGGAACAGTTGTATTATACATACTGATTTCACTTAAATGCTTCTACAATTCATCACATAAATTATTATATACTGCAATATGTTTATTAAAATAAGACTATTAAAATAAAAACGATAATTCTCTGAACAATGCAAAAAAATATCACAAAAGTATCATTGTACAAATACAGTTTATAAATATGGATGTCCCAAAATCTACAAAAAAACAAAATAAAGAATGAAGCTACAATTCGCAAATAAATAAAATTATAATAATTTTAAGAAATGACAAAATACAATTTATACAAATATTCCACAAAAGTCTACAAACAAAAATTATATCATAATTTAATAATATAATGTCTACTTATAACTTGAAAACGAATGTCATATTTAATTGTGCGTATAATTTTTTAAATTCTTTATAAATAAAAGTTTATTTTATAAATGTAATATTCATTTATACATCCATATCACAAACATTACTATCTTCTTTGTTTTTTCATAGAAATAGATATCAGAGACCACTAATATTTCTTTAAGATGCAATTACTTAGTGAAATTTAATATACAGATGCGAAACTTTTAATGAAATTGATGACATAAGAGCGCACAATATTTTTGCACATTACTTCACAAGGTAACTTCAGAAATAGAGTGTTTACAACGGTAATTACACTTTGTGTAATTATACTGATGGGTGTGGCATTGAAAATTAAAATGCAGCATATTGTGCTACTTACAAACTTATCAGATCGCAGGTGTAATTTCGTTAATGTTGTTGGCATTGTGACATTTTTTTCTACAATATAGGTGTTGAACCTTTAAGATATCATTTTCATTGCATATACATGCAACGTATTTTGCAATATATTAATTCTACTTAATATACTGTGCTAATTAATTGTCTGTATATGTTTTGTATAACTAGCAACCTTCTAATGACAATCTTTGATTTATATTTTCTATCCTTAGTTTCATTTCCCTAAGTATATCCGCGGCAAGGTCGTCAACTGTGGTGTATCGTACCTTAAAGAAATTAAATATATCTACAAGAAACTCGATCACTTGATCCCTAAGTAATGACAAGTGGAACGTAGATTGCCCTCGGAGCCTAAGAATCCCCAAGCAAGGACTGGTATTATTTGTTCAGAGATGGAGTAAAAGTGCGCTAAGAAGCCTTGGTCGTATTTCAACATTCTTCTTTTACCCGCGAGAGCGGACCAAACTGCCGTTCCTATCGCCTTTAAAAATAATTAACAATCATGTTGAAAGTATCAGAAACTAGAAAAAAATTAATATTTATATACTTACGGTTTCCCTAAAACTGGCGGACACCCATCTATTTTGAACTATAGCTCTGATGGGTGGTAGTGGTTTTTCCACATCCTCGAATGCATCTAAGAGTATAAAATCGATGAGAACGTCGTAGAAATTCATACACTTGACACCTCGTGCGGTCAATTCCTCTTCCATGATGCTATGATTGCGTGGCTCTTGCAAAAACACCAACATACGTTCATAATGCAGTAGATAGTCTTTAGGATCCTAATAGAAGTTTGTTTTCTTAATTAATTCTCAAGTTTTTTTATCTCTATATTTACTCGAATAGATAAATAATTTATTCTCTTACCCTATCTGCATACATAATTAAATCGCTAATAACTTGGCGACCTATATCCGCCATAAATGCCGCTGCTACGGGTAAATTAAATAATTTTGTATAGGCCTGACGTAGACAGTACACTTTTGCTAAATATTCTACGTCCGAGCCACACTTTACAAGTTCCGTATGTAATCTCCTATAACAATTACGTGTATATAGCCGTGTGAAAAAGATGTATATTATATCGACCATCAACAATGATTTACCTGCACGGAATACCCTTGTCCTCATATTGTTTAAGAGCAGCATGATATAGCTTTTGACTCTCAAAGTGTGGAAAAAGTTCTGAGAATTCTTCGAATTCACGCAAATCCGCAACCTAAAATATTTTTATAAATATTGTACATTTAACTCTTTAATTTTATTTTCCTTTAAATTAATGTAATTACTAAAATAGCTTGAAATTATACGTTATACATTATTATATATCGACTAAATTATTATCATCTCGCAACTCGATCTCTGTACGATACAAATAGAATATATTAATGTGCGACTCACCCCGTCACGTGCAGATTCAAACGATTCGGGCGACGATGCGGCATCGGCTCTGTCTTTGACTCCAGACATCCGCGTCCCGATGTTCGAAGTTCTGTTGAGGCTCTCCTCGCTTTCATTGCGAAATAACACGGAGTGCTGAGAAAAAATAAATAAATAATGAGATAATCGACAAAAAATGACAGAACAAACGCTTATATAAATTATATGTAAAACAAGGTGAATTCGAAAACGGTGAAAACTCAGATTGCTCTCGAAGAAAATCGTGTACTTCCTATGCCACTCCAACGTCCGCGACAATTCCCGACTAGTGGCCGGCGTCAGGTCAAGTAACTCGTTGCGCTAATTACCCCCGGGGGCGGTTTGTCATTTAAATTGGATTAATTCCCGCAGTTCTTTTTTTCAGCAGCAGAAAGACAATTGATGATGAATGCCAGCGGAATGGAACGGCATCGGCACGATGACCGCGGTCCGCGAAGGACAGCAGGGACTCCGAGATCTCTCGCTGAGTCATTGTGTACGAATTCGGGCGAATCCCGCAGCATCATCCCGAATTGGCGGCGCCGTTACCTGATCGAGGAAGAGCAGTTCCGCGTGACTCTGTATCTGATATCCCATGTCGAGCAACTCCTGCACCTCGTGCGTGAACGCCGCGTCGGCCTTCGACGGCAGAGCCAGGGCGTCGTTGCTCAGGGTCGAGCTGAACGCGGTGAGCGCGTCTTCCCAGCAGTAGAGCGCCTTCTCCAACGCCTCGAGTCCTATTAATAAACAGCATCAATTTATTTCAATAAAGGACAGATTAGTATTTTTACTCGTGATAACAGGATTGAAATATTTTTTAAATTATAATATGTATATAATCTCTCTTTTTTCAATTAGATATCTAATAATTTTAGAAATATAAGCGAGAGTTAAATTTAATAGACTTAGTAGAAAACGCGCATATAAATTATTAGTGTTATTGCCAAGCTTGAGAGTTCATTCCTGTATAATCTAATTACGTCAAACGTAACTATATGCTTTTATTTTAAAGATATTATATATTTATATATAAATATATTATATATTATTTTAATACATCCTTTGCAAAACCTTGAATTTAAGATCTAACAAAATAAATATTTTATCTCCTCTCTTCTTCCGTCAATTTACACAAAAATACAATGTTTTAATAAAAAATTAACAGATTTGAGCGAGACTAATCTCGATTTACAGTCAATCGATACACAAATGATGACAAAAAGTGAAAGGAAAAAATAGAGGACACGACATTCTCTCGCAAGAACAAGGATAATGCGAATCAATTGAAGACACAGGATTCGAATTCCAAGTCAGTGACGCCATTCTTTCTTTCTTTCTTTCTCCCTTTCTCTCCCTCTCTTTACTTAATCTTCTGTAAGTCGTTCACCAATTTGCCACAACGGAAGTCCGTATGGAGCACATAGAGTGCTAATTTAGGGAGTTCCCCCCCGACTAATGTCCCGAGAAGGCGGACCTATCATCATTTTCAATCTGTGTCGTTTTATCGTCCACGAACGACAATTATACAATATATCGTTCAACGAAATCAGAACACCGCGAGAAATCGATCTTACATGACAATTAATCTTTGCGGTTCACGTTATAATTAAACAAATATAAATAATGAGAAATATACAAACATTGTTCTTGATTGAAAGATTTACTTGATAAATTCTTATTACCGTGCTTTCTAATTTGGATGCTCTGATTAATAAAATACCCAACAAACACAATATATAAATGTTATATACTTAAGCATGTTACATGTAACGTATATGTTAGTTGTAATTTCCCACTCATAGATGTAACATTTTTAATATTACATATATTACATTGTAGTTATATTGTCATTATATCCCAAGATAGCACTGACTTATTAATACATCAATGTGCTATTTGGTATATAATTACAATATAACTACAATGTAATATATGTTATATTAAAATGTTACATCTATGAGTGAGAAATTACAACTAACATGGATGTTACATGTAACGTACATGTTATATTACCTGTTATATTCCGTTTTATTATAGCAATGTAACAATTATATATTGGTGTTTGCTGGGTAGCTATGCGATAATTAAGCTTTAAAAAATGATTTAAAAATGTATACGTTAAAGTGAATTTCAGACTTTGTAAAATGGAAATGCGGAGTTTGTCAAATATTAATCTCGCGTGTTGCGGATATCGAGCATACAAAAGTTACATAATACAATTGAAAGGGAAAAGCGAAGCGGGGGTAAACACAAGCTAAAACTCGTGATTAATATATTTCAGAGCGAAGAGAATACTAAACCCTTTTTAAATTCATTGATGTATAATATATCAATAGGCTTGAAATTCGCGTTTAAAGAACGACGGGGCTTGTTGCGAAATGGCTTCGATTCGATGTATATATTCATTCGTCGATATACGCGGCCTCTGATCTTCGCAGAAATGGATGAGATATCGATTGTTCGGCGCGACGCCGCGCCGGTGACTCCTTGTGTCCGCAACGACGCTAATTTCGTCCTCGACTTCAATTTCAAACAAGGGCGAGATATGCAGCGAATCGTGCCTCGATCGTGTTTGCGCGTTACTCCTCGTCCGCCGCGCCGGTTGAAACGAAGATTCGCATTCCTGAAATTGAGCGAAGAAGGTCAAAACGCGGCGAAATGCGCATTCCGCAACTGCGTCAAAATTCCCCGTTTAAAAATATCAAATCTTTGCAAGATTAATCACATTTATATTCCCTTGAATAGAATTAAAATTAGAAAACCAGAGAGGACAAAATTTATTCTCGCAAGTGACCCTTTATATATATTTCCTACAGAAACAGCAAGATGCATAAGAAATTAAATTCTTCTGCTGCATTAAAAATAATACATTCTCATCCTCTAAATCCCGAAAAGGAATCTATCTTTTGTTCCAATTGGAGAGAATAATTTATATATCCGAAGCGATATATTTTAAGAAGCATAACCGCAAATTTCGGAAGTACGAACAGGCCTTCCCAGGGCACCGGGTCAAGTTCCTCGAAAGGATTAAACCTACCTATCTACCTAAACGCGATCCATCGTATACCGGCATACCGGTGGCCGATCATTACACGACCCCTAGGACAAGGGGATGTCGTAAGACATGGAGGGATGCCTCCCCGGAGAAAACGCGGCAATGCGACGCCGTTGCACGCCCGGCGTCAATAATATACCCCTAGAATGACGTAATCGCTGGGCCGGCCGGTCATTGGAGGATGCGTCATCCAATGGTGAAGGGTCGATACGACACGCGGTCCGCGAAACGCGCGCGCGCGCGCTGCTTTGAAGCTCGCGTTTCGCGCTAAATGTCATTTTCTTTTTTTCCATTAAAATAACGTGTTCTGTAGAAAAAATCCTATCTCTGCGATTCTGATGTTGCTTGATAATTTTTAACATCGAGAAACTATGATTAGATTGACTCGTGAATCGCGTTCATTGATCGTGATAAACTTGCGCAAGGGGTGACTCTGAAGAATCCTCGAGGGGACAATTGCATCGAGATTGAAGTTAGGCTCGTATATCCGGAGGTGGCAACCCTGATTGGAAATTAAGCCCGATTAACTTCACACCTACACCGAATATAATTCAAAATCATAAATGTCAAGTCTAATAACATAAATACAGATAAAACTGTCGTTAACAATTGTATCGTTATAATTATCGCATATATCCTTTTTTATGCTTTGTTTTATGTTATATTTTAATTTTCCGTAGGAGGAACAATGCAATCTTTTTCTCAATTTCGAGATTCGAATGAAAGATCGTAAAGTCGAAATTATAATGCGCGAATGCGCGCGCAGAACGGGAGCGAGGGTCAATGGGAGCGCGACGAGGACGGAGCGCTCGACCAATAAGCGCGCGACAAGGACGGACGAGATGGCGGCAGAGTGGGGGAACTGGCGTTCGCGGTACGCGCTGGCGTCAGTCGGCAGTCAGTTACTCGGCTACGTTTGACGGTGTCGGGTGTTCTTGCCGCTGTCTCGATCGCGCTGCGCGCCTACAGCGAGTATTCCCGCTTGTTTTCGCACGGCCGTTGACACGCGCCGTTTAGATTCGTCGACCGAAAGTAACGCAGGATAACGCATCCTCGACGAGATTCAAGTCCGCGCGGACAGATCAAGCGAGAAATATCCCGAGTGCTACTCTCCCCTGCGATTTCGACTCGCGCGCGAAATTGTTTGGATTAAATAAAAAGATTTGTCGACCAGCACACGCCGAAAACGCGGAAAACACGGTGAGTATTTTGTTGATATTCCCAGGATTTCTTATGGAAATATATATACATTGTGAAAAATATGTTTTTTCTTATTGAAAAAAAAATATTCGAATCCGCGTAGTATCCTTGGATGATACAAGGATAATTCGATACAACGCAATTTCGTCGCGAAGAACGCCATTTAAAGATCCAAGTCAGGCGTTACGTAGTATCCTCGGAAAAAGGATTTTCACCCTTCCTGCTTTCCTTCCATCCGAGAACATCCTTTCCGCGTCGGTTAGTGCACACTTCCTTAAAATTGTTTTTTTTCTCATAAATACGCCACGATGGTGACTTCGCTTTGAGGAAAATCCTCTTATATGATTAATATTTAAATATACGAATTTTTAACTTTTTTTATGCGCACTTTGAATCTCCCATTTTTATAGCCACCTTCAGGGTGGTGGGATTCTGAAAATCGATATTTGATAAATTCGCTCGAGGCGTTATCCACTGGCGACGTATTTTTCAGGTTGATACTTTGAAACGTGCGACGCAAAAATGTTCTCTTTAAACAGGAAGAGATTATCAATATATAAATGAAAGATTACGATTTCAAAAGGTTACTTCCAGATGTACCTCTCTAATAATACCTATTCTTCGACATCTTAGCGTCCCATGACCGATAGATCAATAGAATCGATCCTGGTCGTTCTACCCTCGAAAAAAAAAAAGGTGAATCTTATTGTTCCCCCCTCGCGAAGGAACGCATCTATCGTGAGAGAGATCGAGAGTTCACGAACAATATTCAGCCTCGGCCTGGAGGGAAAGAGGGAGGCAACACCTGGGCGTACCTTGTTTATTACGCAACACTCGCACAACAAGCGTAACAGATACAAATCCGCAGTAAAAAAAAATAAATAAAAATCTGTGCACTAGAGAACGAGACCTGAAACTGATAGAAAAAAATCTGCTATAAATTTTTTATTCGAGGACATGAGCGCCCGCAGGATTTTTCCCAGGAGGACATAATTAAATTTTTTCTTGAATTTCTTTTTAATTTTCTTTCTATATTAAATTTTTTAATATTAAATATGTAAATAAATTCCAGTGCTGAAGTCAAAGGAAAAGCAAACGCTGAATATTTTACCGATTCCTAGGGGGCAAATGCCCCTCCGGACGCCCATGTTTGAGGATATATACCACCCTTAGCGCATTGAGACGTATAAAAAAAACATTTGTCGAAACGTCATCCTCCCGAGGTTGATCGCTACGGTTTCCATTTCGCGGGATTTAGGCTCGCGCTTCTATGGGGGTCAAGTTCAGGGGTCAATAGCTCGGTCGGGCGGCGGTGTAGGAGCCTCTGGCGAACCTTTGAGGAAAAGTGAATGCCGCGGCGGGGCACGTAAGTGCAGCAACGGGCCGGATAAACCGGCGGCCACACGAAAGCGCGATAGCCGGCAGATCGATGGAGGTGCCTGGTGAACTTGGAAATTCCCCTAGCACACGCGCACTTCCTCGTCGCTCTTTCTTCCTCTCTCCTTCCTCTTACTGTCTCCGTTTCTCTTCACGGATAATGCACGCTCGAGTAAACGCGCGTACACGGCCGATTAAGAAACAGGTTATCCTCGCCTCGCAAAATCCGCGCGAGATGATTCATACTGTGCCCCGAAGAAATGTGGCGCGGAGGAGAGAATTTTTATTCGTTTTTTCTAGATGACAAAAAAATTGCGCGCGAACCTCCAGATTTTATCCGAACTTGAAAATTTATTATATACTTGCATTATTGCTATATCAATTTTTTTCTTTTCTTATTCAATAAGAGGCTTCGATTCCGATCCCTTCGAAGAGATTACGAGGGAACGAAATCGGATCTGGCGTCTGAAACGCGATTAGAAAGAAAAGAGAGATTCCAATCTTATCAATTTTTCCTTCGCAGAGTACATATTTTTCCCCGCTGTCGGGCGATTTTATATCAATCGATTTCCTCGGGAAATAATATCTAAAGATAGCATATCGTCCTCCCCATTCTTTTCGGTTTCTGTGTGAAGGATAGGAGGGTTCGACTCTTCCCTGGTTGCGTGACCAGAGGTATATACATATATATATTACATATATTCACGACACGGGAGTTATACGGATTAATATGTGCATTGCGAAGGTTTCCGCGATAAAACAATAATTGGCGATTAAGCGAAATTCCTAATATTATTGCATTAAGCCAATTTAATTCGCAGGATCGAGTGACGCACGCGGTATTTTAGTTGTACAACGGTACAATGGATGCTGAGTAACGTTCTCCAAGGCGAAACGATGATGCCGAGTGGCACTTTGGTGCACGTATATAACAACGTATAACATCAATGACGTTCCGAAACGGCGTCGAAGAGAAATACGAGGTTGACGGAAAGTGCAGAAAGAATTTTCTCTTAGAATTTACCCTGAAAATCCTGGGACAATATAGTATTGAAAGAATTTTATAAGAGCGCGCTTCTCTATCGCAATAAAAAATATTAATATCTACCATAATATAGTATAAAATATGTTTGATTAATTTTATTATATATAATATTTTTTATTGTGATAATTATTAATCAGAGAAACTCTTATAAAATTCTTCCAATACCATATTGTCCCACGATTATCATGATTTTCACGGTAAATTTTAAGAGAAAATTCTCTCCATGTATAAAAAGAAATTATCGGAATTTATTTCACGCGTAATAATTCCGCGAGGTGTAGTTAGTAATTGCAGATTGGATAATCGCTTTTCGCAGAACCCACTGCAATTTTGTCTCCTTTCCGATTAACATCCAGAAGCTATGCGAATTATGAGATTTTAACTGCGAGAATATTACGTGTTACGTCACCATCTAATCATCTGCTACTTTTCTAATAATCGTCCACTTTGTTGCCACATTATTACTCTACCTATATCATAATTTTACTTTTTATTAAAATGCTATCATGTTTTGATTGAACTGCTGTACAACAGTTGCAATTTTTGCTCGCATTTTAAAAATTCATAGAGATATGAATAAAAAATGATTTATCATATAGATTAATTTTTTACATCTTGTTTGAGATATGTACATTACTTTACGATTGCGTGTTGTGTCATCTTGCCACTTCGTCGGAGAACGATGACAGATGCATTACACGGTGCATTTACGCAACCGTGCGCTTTCAGTATAATTAATCGTAGGTAGCTGTAGGGTGTGTAACAGTGTAACACGATTTTCAGGTCGAAATGTACGAGAGTTCGCGAGTAATGCAGCCTTTGCGTACGAAATATGATTTTGCGTGACCCGATTCGTCGTTTTCGCTTTGTGAATCTTCAATCAAGTCAATAATAACATTATATATATAGTCAATAATGACATTACATAGTCAATAATAACATTAAATTATATATATATTTAATACCAGGCAATTAATTAAATCCAAGTATAAATGAATATCGATAATGACTATACGTTCCATCAATGGGGGAATATTAAGTTTCCCGCAAATATAATATGATAATTACTTGTCAACCACAATTTGCGGTCTCGAGCCGCTTATGCAACCTTAAGCAAAGATAAAATCTTTTCTCCTGCCAAAACTAATTGTGCTACGACTTTTTTTCTCTCTTATTCAAATATTTCCTCGAATTTCCTTAGCGAATTCTCAGTGTTGATTCCTATTCTTGACATTTTTCATATCATTGAATCTTGGTATTTGCGCACGAAAAGAATTTATCCTTAGAATTTATAAGAATTTCTCTGGTTATATTTAATATTTATCACGATGAAAAATATCAATATGTACATATATAGTAAATTTTACTATGTAATTTGACAATTTTTTTCAATTTTACCTTCATTGTAAGCTTTACGGAAAGAATTTTCTTTTAGAATTTATCCTGAAAATCATGGGAATCATGGGACAATAAGGAAGAATTTTAAGAGTTTCTCTGATTAAATATTTATCACAATAAAAAATATTAATATGTACATATAATAAAATTAATTGAACATTATATTTCATTGTGGTAAATATTAATCAGAGAAACTCTCATTAAATGCTTCCAGTGTCATATTGTCCCACGATTACCATAATTTTCAAGGTAAATTATAAGAGAAAATTCTCTCTGTGCGATACTACTAACAATTTCAATCTTCATATATCAGCTGTTTGTTGTCATTGCTTTTTTCTATATTTCTTTATATGAGAGATCTTCCGGTTTTTTTTTGTACTTAAAATATTTCACTCATCATGATGTAGGGAAAAGGTTAAATATAGATATAGGAAAAAGAAGAGTGTCTTACACCAGGTGCCGTGTCGTGTCTCTCACGGGGAGGAGAAGCGCAAAAAACTTTCTCGCTCAACGACGCGTCGATGGATGCAAATTGCCGGCGTAATGAGATACGCGATCACGTTGGATATTAGGTAATAGCGACGGAGCCCGCCCTCGTGTGGGTCGGGTGAGGATGGCTTCTCTCCCGACCCTGATGAGACTAATAAAAGTGACATTATTACACGCCCCGGCCGCGTCGCAACTAGCCTTTAACCTACACCGACACGGCTGTTCGTCCCGATTTTCATAATCTGGTTCACATCGTCGCATCTCTCTCTCTTCCTCGTCTCAGATTGTGTCCTCCTCTTTCAACAACGCGATGAAGCACGAAGGACTCAGGAATTTGTTCGTATTTTTTTTCATCAACGCTAGTGGGGAATCTGGATGCCTTCACTTAGGAGGATATTAATATTCCCTCGTATCCTTGGGATGACAGTTCGCGAACTACTTGTGCGAATGTGTGTATACTTTAGTGATGCTAAACACAGCTGATTGTGAGTTGCGTCCGATAAAATAAAATTAAACATCACGTTCGATGATTCTCGAGATGAAAATCAATCACGAGTCGCGCTTACTCATTATTATTTTTAGAACATTTCGTTTTCCCAATCAAATTTTATCATTTGACATACCGATCACACTCTGTTATCCGTTATCCTTCTACAAATATATCATTTCTTTGTATGATGCGTCGTTCCTTCATTCATACGTGGAATTTTATAAGAGAATTGATTAATTTGATAAATGTAATATTATTCAGTCATGTTGTAAATTTTGATCTCTTCGCATAATATTTACGTTGTCACATATTTTACTTTGTATATATTCAGAGAGGACGTTCTCTCTCGTAGAAGACAATAAATAACATTAATAAGAAAGCCACGTGGAAGTAGAGGATAAAATCGTTCGTGTAATAAATAAGCTACTTTCCTTCCTCCTTGCCAGGACTTGATTGTAAAGTAAACCGATGGAGGTCATACTGTATTAATTGTAAGAGAGCCACGTCATCAACTATGAGAGAAGCTCTTCTTGGTTATATATCTCGATGAATAAGCCCAGCGTGATATATAATGAACTCGTGATTGTCCGAAAGGAGGAAAGGATCCTTATTTTCTGTCATTAGTGCTTATTTCGAGATAACGGTCGCGGAAAACAGTAATAATGAATTCCTTTTTATTTTTTTACAGACGACCGTTGCACTTTTCGCGATCGAGAGATTATTACGAACCGGATAGCACGCGAGATCAATTTCTTGTTCGTGATCCGTTCGCGTAAGAGAACCGTGGGATCGGATTAATTAAATTCTCGACTCGAGACTCATCAGCGAACACACATTCGAGATCAGCTGATCGGTTCTTGTTTTGAATCTCGTTCTCGATTTATTCTATAAAACTCGGAACCGACCACGTTTCTCAACTGCCTGATATTTTCCGCAGCTAAATCTTTATCCGTCCGATGAGAAAATGGATAGGAGAGACAACTAGAGAAAATTATGTTCCGCGACAATGGAACAATCGGTCTAATATCGCGAGGATCGCAAGAAAAGAGAGCGAGAGAGAGAGAAAGAGCGACTGTCAGACGCAGAGAATCGCGGTTTAAGTTCCTGATGCTGCGCGATATTGCCTGGGGCAATCGAGGGACGGAAATGACTTTAACAATGGCGATGTAGATACGGTCTCCGGTTGCATAGGTGCCCTTGACAGTGACAAATTGCGCGACGTCATTTTCTTCCGGCCTCGTCTTACGATCACGAAAGGCATGAATCCGCGTAATGGTGCCTTTTGCGCATCAAAACGCGTCTGACGTATTTATCGATACACCGATTATTAACCGATTTAACCCTCTCATTTTCGATCTCCCTCGACACAGTCCGCGATCTTTCGCTTTGTGTCTCGAGTGAGGAAGGGAGGACTGTCTTGTGTACTTTGTGTGTGCGAGTTAATTAACTCTGAGATTCTACGGGGTGATCGTTGCTCTACAATACTGGACGGAGGAGGAAGATGAAGAGATGCCGCCGCTCTCTAGAGGTCAATGCGAAACGTTATCGATTTACCGTTCGGTTGGTCGAGCGCGATGGCCTTCGAGCGTGGAAACTGGTGAGAAAATTCATCGAGCGTTTTAATTTGATCGGCCAGTTGTATCTCTTCCAGAGAAAGAGAGAGCTAGATCTGATCTCCGAGAGGTTTTCCATGGCTAATTAAGCCTTTACGTTCGCGAGATTTATTTTATCGATTGCAACATGTATGTTAAACTATGTCCTAACTTTTTTTTTAAAGTTGCTAGTTGCTGCCGAAAGTTTCTTAAGCTGCCTCTTCACTACAGCAACAACGAGCAATTTTGTTGACGTTCCATACTTCTTAAAAAAGTTGCTAGTTCCTTAAAGTTTCTTAAGCTGCTTCTGCACTGAAGCAACGAGCAATTTTTTTGTTCATGTTCCATGCTTCTTAAAAAAATTGCTAGTTGTCGCCGAAAGATTTTTAAGCTGCTTCTTCATCGAAGCAGCAACGAGCAATTTTTTGTTGACGTTCCATGCTTTTTAAAAAAGTTGCTATAGTTGTTCCTGAAAATTTCTTAAGCTGCTTCTTCACTGAAGCAACGAGCAATGTTTTTTTTTTTTTTTTTTTTTTTTTTTGTTAATGTTCCATGTTTCTTAAGTGTTTCTCGTTGTTGCTCCAAGGAGGAGCTTTAGAAAGTCTGGTTTTGTGGATTTACGGATGGTTCTTCATGGTCGACTTCCTTCGCGAGATTCGAAGTGCACGGTCAACACACGAATCCGAGAAAGAGTCAAACACCGCGGGGCACCATGACGTAAGACGATAAGAGCCAAAGCTGAAACGTCCACACTTTTGTCTCGAAGGTATTAACTGCACGAATCGTATTTCACGTATACCCGTCGTCGTTATTTTTGTTCGTAAACAAAAGTTTCTTCGCTTCTCTCGTTTAGAAAATATATCGTGGCCAATGAACGCATTAATTACAATTAATTATAATTAATTATTATAATTTGTGTGTGCCACAGATTATTACACACTTTAAATAAATTTTCGCAAAGCATTAATATGAAAAAAAAAGAAACAAATTATATCAATATATCATAATATTAATATAAATCTCAAAGAGAAAGTTGGACGAAAAAGATTTGTGCGCTAACGAGATAGTTATTAACGAGCTGTCCAACCTAATAATTAGTTTCTTATATGTATGTTACTTCTCCATATTCGAAAGCAAGCGAGAGATATATTTCGGATGCGTGATTCAAGTGAAATACTTGGCACAGGAAGAAGAACCCAAGCGTGTCAAAACCAAGAAAAAGAGAAGCCCACTCATGAGGTTTTTCTTTCGGGACTATTCGGTGAAAGTAGTATTTTCGAGAGACCATCCACCTCTCCAAATTCACGATGTTGCAACATCGGACGCAGCATCCGAGAGGAACATCTCTTCCGCATTTCCGCCTCTTTTTTTTTCTACACCGCACTTAAAACCGAGTCAACTACCCGAGGAAGAAAGAGATAGAAGAAGCTTTTGTTCCTTTATGCGCGCTTATTGCGAGCGGCTTCTTCTGAAAAGAAAAGTGTATGCCGGCGAGAGACGACAATGCGTCTCGGCTCTTCGCAAGTCGTCACATTTATTTCTTTGTTGACGTTGTCATCGTTATCGAGGGGGAGTGTAGGATTTCTCTCCTCACCCACGCATCTCGCGAGAGTCTCGCACGTGTTAAGAACGACGGAAAGAACGCGAAGGATCCTTCCTCTCTCGGCCGACTGCAGCGGCTCTCTTTTCTGTGTATATGTGCTGTTGCAGCGGCAGCGGAGGTGTTATCATGGTAACGCTGTCCGCTGATAGCGCGTGTGTGTGGCGAAAATCGATATTTCCCTCATTTCGTATTCCGCGAGGCAAGGGCATGCCCTATCTACCTCCCTTCCGCCACCCTATCATCCCCCCTTTTTTCCCCTGGACGAACGTGTCCCACGTCAGTTAGGCCGAGTTGCCCTCGAATGCGAAGACACGCGCGCGATCCCATTTCAGAACAATCGCAGTCTCCTGCATCCTGCTAGGAGAATGTTAACATCCATCGATGCTTTAGCAGAGTTGATAAATTAATTATTTTTTTTTAACTAACAATAAGGTAAATTAGTTGCTTGTAAAATTAATTTAGTTGTTAAATTAACTGAATTTAAATCAAAAGTTAATTTTTAAAAACATTATTTATATTAAATTAGAATTTTGTTTGTTAATTCTTTTTAAATTTATAACAAATAACAAAGAAATATTGATTTTTATATATATTTTGGTATTATACAATTGATGACAAATGAACATAAAAATTAATAATAATTAATTCAAAAATAAGATATTTATAACTTGTAAAAAAAGAATAATGATGTTAAGATTTTTAAAAATTAACTTGGGAAAAAAGTTAATAAGTTAGTTAAAGTAAAAAATAACTTGAATAACTGAGTTGAAGTTAAAAATTATTAACTTTTTTTTAAATTTTTAACTAATTAACTAGTTATTACCCAACCCCGCGCTTTAGAAATTATTCTTCGCGATCTAATTTTTTCCCCCCGAGAAAGATTTATTCTACCTTCGATCCGGTTTCTGCTCGTATTTTTACGGAACGAGAGATAAAAAGGGTTTCGTGTAGAATTAGAAGATCTCTGGCACAAAGGGAATTTTCTCTTAGAATTTATCCTGAAAATGCTGATAATCGGGATAATCCGGATGGTATATTGGAAGAATTTTAAAAGAGTTTCTCTCTGATTAATATTTACAATACAAAATATTATAATATGTATACGTAGTAAAATTAATCGAACATAATTTATATCTTATTGTGGTAGATATATTCAATATTTTTATTACTTGTTAAATATTAATCAGAAAAACTGCAATCGTAACCTCCTGTATTCTTATAATCCTTCGGTAACTATATGTCCTTTATTTTAGAGAACAGTCCTTTATTTCAGTATAGCTATCCTTTAGATTTATTTATTTTTAAACTCAATTTTGTCCTTGAATTTAAAAATATTGTCCTTTATATTACAATTTTGTCCTTCATTTTTTATTTAGCTTTTCATTGTCTAATGTTGTAATATTAACGTGAGAATTTATACAATGAAAAAAAAAACGATTTTTTTCCCTTTTATTGATCTCTACTTTGGTCACAAACTGACTTGGAAAATCACATATGTGAAAACAAAGCCCTAAAATTTTCAAATTGCCCTTTGTTCTTAGAAAATATGGTCACCGTATATTATGTATCCTGCATTCTGTTAGAAGAATGAACATCTATCGACTCTTTAAAAATCACAGTCTATTTTTTCCGAGAAAAATATTTTATCTATACCTTCGATCCGGTTTCAGGTCGTTATTTTACAGAACGAAAGATAAAAATGGTTTCACGATTTAGATTTTATTCTGTGCCAGAATAAAAGCTCGAAAGCACCCGCACGCGAGCTTTGAGAGAGGAAATGACTCTCCAGCCATTCGGATTCATTTCAGAGAGTGCATGCATGCACATGCACTTTCTCTTAAATTATACTACCGACGATATTTAGCGTGCCGCTGTAATTTATCGTGAAAGTCAATTATCTAATTTCGTCGGAAATAATCTCGAAGTCGCTACTGTTCAACGTTTCACCGGTGAATAAATTAAAATATAGGGCGAAGAGCGATTCTGTGCATATTATTATTTCCAAAGTCCGACACGGAGATCGAATAACCGCCAAAATTAAATGTTTGGTTTATTGTTTGTTGCCGGGTTACCTCTATTCCTGGATTCGCGAATAATCGATGGGAAATCGGGGTCGCTACTTCCCTCCTCTGTCTCTCTTCTCTTGGCAGTTGACAGTTGATGTGTAATTGATCGCGCAAAATTGATCCGAAAAGCCTATTATTATTTCAGAAACCACGACCAAGATCAACCTAGCAATATTAGTTTGTGGTATCGCGAGTCTAGTTAATGTTCAAAATACTTTAGTAAATAAATAATTGTTATTGACTTGTTTTCAATTTTATCTTCTTTTCATTCATTGCAAAAATATTTATATCTACCACAATAAGATATAAAATATGTTCGATTAATTTTACTATGTACATATTAATATTTTTCAAAACACGATCTACACTCCATTCCTCTCAGCCAATAGAGCCACACGCGATGTTATTGCGACAAGAAAGAAAGAAAACTTGGAAACTATCCTCACTTCCCCTGTAAAGAAATAGGCGAGAAAAATATTAGTCCGAAAGTCGGCTGAATCGGGAATTGAACCCGAGACCTTCAGTTGGAAGAGCAGTCGCCCGGCAAATGGAAGGTCTCGGGTTCGATATCTTTACAGGGAAAGTGAGGAGAGGAACAAGAGGAATTTCTGAGATCCCAACCATAGGATACAAATTCCTTAGTTTCCAAATTTTCTTTCTTTCTTGTCGCAATAACATCGCGTGTGGCTCTATTGGCTGAGAGGAATGGAGTGTAGATCGTGTTTTAAAAATTAAGGAGTCGACTTAATATTCTTATTAATATTTTTTATTGTAGGACATATTAATCAGATAATTTCTTATAAAATTCTTCCATATTGTCCATGATTACCATGATTTTCAGGGTAAATTTTAAGAAAATTCCCTCTGCGCGCAAGTTTTGTTGAAGATTAAGAATGATTCTGAAATATTTCAAAATTATAATCACGACGAGCTAATGAATAAGTTAATCTGGATTATAAAACAAATTTTTTTATAATCAATGAGCGAATTGTTATGAAATATTTAATATAGAAACTCTCTCTTATAAAATTCTTCCAATACCATATTGTCCTACGATTACCATAATTTTCAGGGTAAATTCTCTCTGTGTGATATCACGAATCTAATAATGTCCAAAATACTTTAATAAATAATTATTGACAATTTTTTTTCAATTTTACCTTCTTTTAATTCAAGTCAGTTGCAAGCTTTCAGATGAGAAGAAGAATTCAAAATTGTCGATTTTTCCGACAAAAATGCGAGCGAGCAACGTCAGCTAAACGGTGGAAAAAATATTTTGCGGGAAGATCAAAGTCTCGTAAATCTTTTTTTTTGGCCGAGACAAACTTGCCAAAGACCGCGTCCCAACACACATTGGTCCCAATTAAAGCAAACGTTCGTCAGGGTCACGTATAAAAGTCGTCTGTACCGCAGTTAAGGCCAGTGGGTCACCGGCGCATCAAAACACGTAATGCGTGAGATGTAACGCGAATAATGGTCTCTCGCATTACGCACGAAGGACATTCTTCTTCCTACTTTGACGGACACGTAATAAGTTTCGCTTCGCCAGCTTCGACACGCTTGTCATCGCGATAAAGTGCACCAGTGATCTCTCTCCATCTCTCTCTTGCTCCGTTTTGCATCAGGCTGGCCTATTTATCGCGCCCTGAATATCAATTTTTTTACGACTACAATCTCGCTCTCCCATTTTATATAATCGTAGGCAAACGTTTGCGGAATGAGAATCGCGATGCAACGACACGACGTGGGATCGATCCTCTTTCAATTCGCATACGACCCCGTCATCTGTCATCGCACTTTGACGCATCAACTCGCTCATCTCGTTGATTCACCAATCGACGTCTACGATTTTATTAATCGGGGTCTCGACAAACCTTGCTTTAAAAATAAAAAAATCGAAAACCATATAGATCAGTGGTTCTTAACCTTTTTGAAGTTACGGAACACTTTTAATTATAAGAAAAATTTGCGAAACACCAAAATTATTAAGATTATAAAGGTAATAACAAAAATATGCATAAACATATTTTTATTAAAAATTATACAAATTATGTAACAGTAAAACAATTTTTATTTAAATTAAAAAAATAATATTCATAAAAAAATTATAGTAGGTTTTTCTTTCATAATTTCGTGGAACACCGGTTAAAGATCCACTGCCATAGATTGCTGAAGCTCGATCATCTTATTGATTCACCAATCAATGTTCTTACGAATTTATTAATCGAATCTCGACAAACCTTGTTTTGAAAAAAAATTTTAAATCGAAAACCATAGATCGTTGAAGTTCGTTTATCTCATTAATTCATCAATCGACGTCTTTACGATTCTATTAATCGGGTATCTCGATAAACCTTGGTTTAAAAAAAATTTGAAATCATAAATCGAAGATTATTCAAACGACTAGTAAATAAAATGGTTATAAATATACGATGCGAATATGATCTTGATTCGATCTGGTTCTTTTGGATTACATCATTTTGATGCTCGCGGCAAGGTTACAAGAGAACCCAAGCATATATATGCAAAGTACAAGCTACGGGTTACGACTTACGCCTACGCTGATTTTTATCATCGGCAAGAAAAGAAGCACATCTGTATGTGCAATGTAAATATCACACTGCGAGAGAGCGTTTCTCGCATACATTATATATATTTGCAGGCGTGAAAACGAGATCTTCGCGTCGAGTTCTTGTTTTTGACCTTCGCCATAATTTTTCGATTTGCGACATCCGAGATGCAGAATATAATCTGAGAAAATAGATGGATTACATTTTGGATGCATACATAACATCCACGTGAGCGATTCGTTACATGATTATCCACACAAAGAGAATTTTCTCTTAGGACCCCGAAAATCGTGATAATCATGGACCAATTATGCAATAGTATTGGACAAATTTTATAAGAATTTCTGATTAATATTTGCCACAATAAAAAATTACTATATCGAACATTTTAGATCTTATTGTGGTGATATTATTTTTAGTGTGGTAAATATATTTTAATCAAAGAAATATAATTCTTCCAATATCAAATTGTCCCACGATTACTATGATTTTCAGGGTAAATTCTAAGAGAAAATTCTCTCTACACAAATTTTGTCGAAGGCTCTAAGATAATGATTCTGAAATATTTCAAAATTGCAATCACGACGAGCTAATGAATAAGTTAATCTGGATTTATAAAAAGATTTGTTTATAATCAGCAAGCAAGTTGTTATGAAATATTCCAATAATATTAATTTAGTTTTTATTTATTTCCGCGGTGTGCAAGAGCTATTTTTACCGAAATAAAATCAAAAAAATTCCAATATCCTGTTGCGCGCGAGATTATTATATTTCCGCTGTTGCAAGATACTCGCACAGGGATAGATGCTTGAAAACGATAAATATAAAATTACACGCTTGTATACATATATCTGTGGAGAGAATCACGTTACACACGCTGATGCAAATGAAACCGCGGCTTCACCTCGTGACTTTTCGAAGCGCCGAATTAGCGAGCCGAATTAACGTTTCCATGCGATTTCGCTTTCGCAAATCCACGAAACGCGTAATAAACATTTACGATGACTCCGCACGGAGAAAAAAAATTAGCTACCACAGCTAAATTTTAGCTGTCCATATATTACACATGAAATTTAGTTATCATGCCTAAATTTTAGCTATGACAGCTAATATTTTTTAGCTGTAACATTCTCCGTTAAACTATGGCTAAAAAATAACTAAAATTCAGGTTGCAATATATGGACAGCTAAAATTGAAGCTGGTAGCTAATTCTTTTTTTCCGTGGAGATTCCTTGAAAAAAGAAAGAAGACGAGTTCCCGCGACTTCCGACACGTGTTTACGATACCTCAGCGGCGCCGTCTTAAACCGGTTAGAAGTTACACTGCAGTTAATTCACTGACAAGAGAACTGACGAGAGAAGAGAGGAGTAAGCGCTTTTACAGCGTAGCCGCACCGCTTTAAAGTCAAGCGGCAATAAATCCGCACACACGCTCATCTCGTCGCATTACACGAGTTACAAAGTCAATGTCGCGTCGTCGTAACTCACATCTCGTTTGCCACGACGACGTGGAAATTCGCGAAAGTCGCACGGAAGATCAACCAAGACGTCAGAGAGACTCGAGTTATATAAGAAAACCGCAAGAAGTAAATTCCCTCGCAAATTACAAGTCAATATTCGCATCGTTAACTTTTACGCCGTTTTCTCGTGTCTCGCTCATTATCGGTCAGGTTTAGTTTCCGACGACGGGACATTTTTTTTTACCGTTCATCGAAGGCGAACTCCTTATTCTCGTGAGAATGGAAGAGATCGCGAAGCAATGGAAAAAAAAGAAAAAAAAATAAATGACGGATACAACGGCGATGGAATTCGCGGCTAACGGGATTTCTTGTACGCTACCTACATAAAACGAGATTACGTCTGATGCGGTGGATCAGTATCAGTATCCGAGGAGAGCGATGATGAGAATGCAGAAAGGGAAAATTCGCTTCTCCGAGTTGCGCGCATATTTATTTTTGTTGAATAATTTTTTTTTCAACCACACCCGATATCACCGAAACACATTCCGGTAGAATCGAATGCGGCGAATGTAAACGAACCGTGACGTTATATTTATGCAGACTCCATTACTCTGTAATTATATAGCCGAGAGCTTTGGCATTTGCCGCTTTTTATTAAATTGACGCGATAAATTTGTTCGATTTTATATGCGTTTAATTTCTCAGGTAAAATTTAAACTAAAAAATCTGAATAAAATATTTTATCAGCTTATTTTTGTATACGGAGAGAATTTTCTTTTAGAACTTACCCTGAAAATCATGATAATTGTAGGACAATAAATTGTATAGGAGTTTCTCTGATTAATATTTGCTACAATAAAAAATAATAAAATTAATCGAACATATTTTCTATCTTATTGCGGTAAATATAATTTTGTTGTGGTAAAATATTAATCAGAGAAAGTCTTATAAAATTCTTCCAATACCATATGTTGTCCCATGATTTTCAGGGTAAATTCTAAGAGAAAATTCTCTCTGTGTACAAATTTTTCCTTTCAACACATTTTATACGAACATTTATCATAACGCAATTCTTAGCTCGAGTATATTACAATAATGCGTGCGAAAAATTCGCAATGAAAGAGATGAGATTTAAAAAAATATCCCGGATTTGCGGGAAATTGTATGGACTAGTCTGAAAGGATTATCAGCCGCGTCGAATCTTTCTGACTGAATTGGAGCGATGGCATCGCGACAATAACGTGGCCGACAATGACGACTTCCGCGGAAACGCGTGAATAATAATGTGGAGCGGAAGGACGTTTTGTGGAGAACGCATTTAACGATGCGTGCGAGATCAACCAGGCTCGAATATCGCGAGATAAACTGTATCGATAGATGAAACGCACCGCGCAAAGATATAAGTCACACATATCTCTGATCAGTCTCGAACGTCAAAACCAGAATTAACTGCGCGGATAATTGAAGCAGATATGCGCGACCTGTTTGATCACTAGAGATGAATAAATTAATTCTCTGTACGATAAAAAAAAATAAATCTCTCGAAGACGATGAAATTGATCCTTTTAAGTTGTATCACGCTAACTCTCTCCACATCTGACCTTAATGTTTTTCTTCCGCTTACTACCACTTGACACTACCGTTAATTACGTCGAGGCGACATTTCAATTACCATCCCCAGCACATGTCGTCGTACTTCTCTCCCCGATAAATCGTCATTAATCCTCTATCCATTACGATATATATATCTATATATATCGTTCGCGTTACTACGGTATCACTCGAACGATATTACGGCAGGTCACGCACGTGTTTCATCCTCTTCGCGTAATTCTCTCTCGTCAGAGAGAGAGAGAAGAAGATCGATGATATATTATTTTCTCTTATAATTACGGTGACCATTTTTTCAAAGGACAAACTTGAAAATTTTAGGACTTATTTTAACATGTTTTCAAATCAGTTTGCGATCAAAGTTATCACTTCAGGGTGTCTAGCGGTCAGGGAAATTTGGAAAACCGGGCATTGTCAGGGAATTTTATATAAATCGGGAATTGTCAGGAAATTTTACTATTTATCTGATTTTTTCACGTTATTCTACATTTGTCTCAATAATTTTAAATTTTTTATTAAATAAATATAAACTTTTTCTTGTGTTGTTAAAAATCGATTCATCTACAGCGTGTTCGTTAATTTATATTTTTATCGTCGTGTTATTTTATTTCAATGTGTTTAATGAGATAAAACTAAAAAAATTGATATATAACAAATAAAAAAGGTGATTATTTAAATAGTTTATAGTGACATGTTTGTTTCTGAAAATTATACTTGTTTTTGTACAAATTCAAACATTAATGTAACATTTGAAACGCCAAGTAAAAAATAAAAAACAAAATTTTAAAATAAAGGATAAAATTAAGTTTTGAGAAAATGAATAAATCTGAAGAATAGCTAGTTGAAAAAAAGGACTGTCCTTTGAAATAAAGGACAGATGGTCACCGTACTTATAATCTATCAATTTCTTGTGTCTACTCCAGGCGTTATCGATTAATCACGAAGACGAACGCGAGACAAAAAACAGGCCAACCTTGGGAGATGTTCGGATTTTACATCTCCGAATTTAGAATTCCTGAATGTAGAAAAACCGGTTATTTCCCTCTATCTCGCGAAATATCGAATTTGACCAAAAGTGACGAAAACAAAAATGTTCCTTCATCATCCCGATTTCGCGATTATGCAGAATCCTTTTCTTGCATATAATTTTTTTTGTTATTCTCTAATGAAAATAGTACCTATATTTAAATCTATCTTTGATTTATAAATATTTCGAACGGGATATATTTGTATAAATAATAATACAATAATAAGTAAATAAATCTACTTTCGTAGAATTATTCGATCATCCTAGAGAAGGATCTTTCGGAATCTTTTTCGAGGAAAATTTGTTCGCGTCTAGAATAACAGAACGCAGAAAATAGAGTATGAAGGTATGAAGTAACTGTGTTATCGTGTAAACGGATACGGCACGGAATCATTTACGGTTACTTGAAGCCGATATACTTGGTGGAAGCTCGGATTCGGGTATGAGCTCTCGGAAGAAAAGATGCCGCCGTAAAAAAAAACCGTGTGTGAGAAATCAAGTAGCTCTCTCGAATTACCGCTTCTCGATTCGCGAACTTCATCCCGCGATTATTACACCTCGTATTAACGAGCAATTATGCAACATGTGGTGTCCTTATTAGACACAGCACTCGGGTCGATGCGTTTAATTACCTTCTACATTTGCTATCGTTTGCATCGAACTGGACGATTTCAGGTTCGTGAAATTTTTCTCAACAAGATCTCGTTATTTAAACAGTTCGTTCTTTTATAATAGAAAAATATTTATCGAAATTAATCTTAAACTTCTCTTCCAACTCGCTTCCGTCCGTTCTTTCAGAATGATAAATGAACGTTACGTTTTTCCTCTCTTCGAAAATATGTTGTCGAATTTCCTCTGGAAGGAAGGAAAGGAGTTGAGCGAATTACAGGCTTTTTCCCGTATGTTAAAACTTGCGAGGTTTTCTTTTCGCTCGTTTCCTCGCCGGACCAACCGAAGCGAAAACACGAAACCAAGAGCAAAACCGAGCCGGGGTCCAGTTATGTTCTTGTGGGGAAAGAAAGAGAGCGAGAGGAGGGTTCTCGGTTCCCGGTGTGTTAAAGACACGCTCGGCATAGTAAGCGGAAACGTAATCACAGCCCGAGGGGCTAGAGTTCCTCTCGTTGCGTTACGTTGCGAAACTAGGCTTGTGCGTCTGTTACTTTTTATTTTTTTTTTTCTGTTACCCAGACCGCGATCGTATAATGCGATCGGATAGGGAAGGGAAGTGTGCCCTGTTGCGTGTAATCACCGGAAAATCGCGCGCATTGTTTGCATAGCTCGGTCATGTCGGCGGTGACCTGCGGAACAAAAATGGGGAATCCAGAGAAACAGGAAGAGAAAGCTATATTTAACTCTTCGTGATTCTATATATATCTCTCAAAATAGTTCTCCGAATTATAATGATTAAACTAAGAAAAATTTCGCAATTATCGCAGGAACTACACAGAGAGAATCTTCTCTTAGAATTTACCCTGAAAATCGGTAATCGTGGGACAATATGATATTAGAGGAATTTTATAATTTCATTTAATTTTTTAAAAGTAATTTTATAATTTTTTTCCAATTTATTATTATTTATTTATATTTTAATTGGAATTCGAATACCATATTGTCCCACGATTACATACCATGATTTTCAGGATAAATTCTAAGAAAAAATTCTCTCCATATAGATCGATAATATTAGACCGAAGGCGAGCAATTTAATATCCTCTTCTTCGTCGGCTTATTGATTCCGACTATAAGAGACTGAAAAGTATCGCTGCGCAACTCTATACTCTGCACAAGTGTGTTTCACTTGGCTCGCCGACCAATTAACGGCAGTTTAAATTAACGTATCGCATATATTGCAGATGCTTCGACAGAGGAACTGTCACTTCGCCCTGGGATTGCTCGGCTGCGTCCTTTTGTTGTCAACTACTACCGCGGACAATAGCGTCCACGTACTATCCAAGTACGGTCATCAGCCGCTGACCTCGACCACCCTAAAGTGGCTGCCGGTGGCGCACTACAACCCGAACGAATCGAAGGAGATCGTCATCGGGGGCTTCGAGCTATCAGATGGCGAAGGTGCGCGACGACCCTCTTTATCATACAATAGATCTGTTCTTTTTGGCCGAACTAGTTGAAGCTAGTTACAATACATCTCTTCAGCTGTGCAACGTCACGTCATTGTTACGTGTCGGAGACGAGAATGTCACATTTACGTTTGTAGAGAATTAGATCATCAGAATTAATGCCAATTATATTCTCGCGTGACATTAATATCGGAATCTTGCTTCTTCGAGGAAAATTTTGGATATTTCTCGGGAATACTACAGACAATCAGTTTTCTTACTAGTAATGCTTATTCTTACACAGACGAAACTTACGCCAATCAAGCGGAGAAACCGGAAGCGAGGAAACGGTCGCTTTATGTATGTCGCGCGATACACAGCAGCGTCTGGGTGGCCGGCACCCAGAAGGACAAAGAGAGGCGTTGCACGGTGACGATACACGGCGCCGTGGAGTCGTACGAGAAGTATGAACTGCTGGAGAACATCGACGGGGCCGCGCGAATCGCGTGGGTCCACTGGGATAAGTATCTGCAGCCTCATCACCTGGGCGCGGTGTACGTCGGGGACAAGATGCTGATTGCCCGACACGCAGACGAGAACAAGGAACCGCAATACACCCACTACATCGGCACGCTCAACTCCATCGACAACTTCGGCACCATCATCTACGTCAACGAGGTGGTTTTTCGCAAACTGTATTAAAGTCTTTATCTTTGAGAATTAAGTTTGATTCATTTTTCGAGATTTCGTGAAACTGTTGTTTCGACATCGAAACTTTTTCTGGCTCCTTGCCGACTATGTTGGAATTGTGACGTCAGAGACGAGAGAGCATGCTAAAAATTCTTAGATGCCATTTCAAAATAAAAAGCACTTCAGATGGCTTTTTAGTATACTCTTGAAATATCTCGGAAAACTATCCTTCTCCCTTTATAATCAATCAACAGTTGTAAAATTACTGTAATATGAGAAAGTCTGATATAACGATCATTTTACGGGTTGTTGATTGATTGTCAAGGGAAAAGAATAGTTTTCTTGGTATTTTAAAAGTATGCTAAAGTCATCTGAAATAGTGTTTCATCGAAATATCTTTTTAAAAAATGACGTAAGAATTTTGGTGTGCTTTCTCTGACGTCACAATCTGACATGACTGCGCTGCGGATTCAGGAACCTTAACTCTAATATATTCAATTATCCTTTATTATAGAACCGTAAGGAGGAATCGGCAAAATTCGGCGACCTGTTGGTGGAAACCGAGCCGATTCGTTACGAGCTGAGCGCCGTTAAGCTCAACTGGCCTAAGAAGCGCGATATTAAGCCACGCATATCACGCATACTTAGCAACGTGACGATCACCAATCAAGGAACGGAATCGGCAAACTTAGCGGAAGCTTGCACATACACGTACAAGCACATAATCTACTGGGGTCGTAGACACGCCATCCTTAACGGACTGAGCACTACGATTACGCTGGCTAACGGCACGTCCTTGCCGAACATAACGTGGGGCACACGCGACGAGGCGACTCGCACAGAAGCCTACAAGTGAGAATTATTTATCTTTTCATTCCATTCATTCTCTTTCTCTCTCTCGTACACGTAAGTGAATTCCGCAAATTGAAATTCTTTCACGGATATGCGGAGATAAAACATTCTTCGTTTAACGAGGAAGCATAAAGACTTACAAGGGAGATCGATGTTGAAGCAGTAAGTGTCCATTTAACCTTTGGCTTTTAATAAATTCTATTCTCTCATCGAGCTTCGCTTTTACGATAACGAAGCGTGGAACAAGTCTGGACACTCCGTCGCGCATTTAAATGGATCGGAAGAGAATGATCGCGTGAATTCATGGTACGAAGCAACGTTACGTGACATTCGGTCGGTGAAAAAAAGAAGAGAAAAAAGAAAAAGAACGTACGGTTGTTGTACGACGGCATCCGTAAAATCTCATCTCTATAATTAGATATAATTAGAGCTCGGGTTGATTCCGTCTCTTTTGCTATCTCTCATTCTCCTGTAGACGTTTTTCCTCCCAGGGCACTTTGTCGCTTCCTGTACATCATTGAAGCTCTCGCGCGCGGCGGACATGAGACCAGAGTGCATTTTGCGACTTCGTGCCACCCTCTTCCCGCACGATGTGTCCTAGAATGCTCTCCGCGGCTTAAGTGACGCTTCAACGCAACGCAATTACGATGTCCGTGCATCTGATTCGCGCTCCAATTGCAGCGTTACTACGCGATAAACTAACGACGTTTATCTGTTTCGAATCTCCCATCTCGAAAGAGGAGAGAGAAACTTTTAGGTCAGATATTAACGAGGCTTTAAAATTATAAACCTGAATTATTCGGCAGAAGCTGAATAATATATAACTACATAAAGCACATATATATATATATATATATATATTTTATAATTAGATGGTTAATTTTACGGAAACCTATTGATCGACCCTTATCCCAGCTACTTATCACATGTCATATTTATCGCTCCGAAACAAATGAAGAAGAAACTATATAATAACGCGTCTGTTGCAGCGTGCTAGTCTTCCTGGAACCCGGGACGGGCGTGAACGTGACTCTGAGGGCCAACGAGACGGACATCGAGGTGCCGTACACCGCGACGTTGATCTCGCACTACGAAGACGGCGCGACGATGTCACGCGTGATCAGCGGTACCCGACAAGAGGAGACCCTTCTGGATATCGCGGTGGAATTCGGACCCGTCTACTTCCTCAGCAATTACAGCGTGGTGCCGACCACCGTGCCGCCGCCTACGACGACTACCGAACCGCCGACCACGACGATGATCCCGACGTCGACGACAGCGGCAGCGACAACGACGGTGCAGCCGCAGGAGACGACGCACCGACCGGGGCACCAACTGGGCAACAACGCGGCAGACGCAATGGATCACGACGAGAATCTGATCGTCCCACCGAAGAAGACGGACATGTCCGGTATGCAGAACGATGACGACGGCGGGCCTTTGTCGCTGAAGAACAAGGGAGACATGTATTCCGGGGTCGCGTGCGCAAAGTCGAGCTTGTTGGCGCTCGTCGCCCCGTCGATGCTACTACTGATTCTCCATAGAATCACGTGAAGATCATTCGAGTATTCGCGCGTCGCCGCCGCCCTCCTCTAACGTTAATTCCTATAAATTCCCCCGCAATAGTAATATATAACAATATAACCCAGTAGACGTACCGAACGAAACAAAAAAAAAGATTTAAAAAAAAGAAAACGCAGAAAAAAATATATAATACGCGAAAGAGAGATCGTTGTAATTTCGTATAATAGCGATTATAGCGTGAACGACTTCCTCCTTATTATTTGAACACGCACCAGCTGAATCACATCGGCATTGCGGTGCCGATATATGCTTGCCTTTAAAAAAAACTCGATATATATGATATATAATACGATACACAAATATCTATATTATTATACACATGTACACACACGTCTTAGGATAGCACGAGAAAAAAAAAGAAAGTTGTGTCTTCGCGATTGAACTGAGATGAGAGCTAGTCTCGACAATGAAAGTCAAGTACAAGAGCGAGATGCGTAATTTGGATCAACTTGAACGCGAAATGCGTTTATCCGTTATACTGTTGAGGAATCGACCGCGTGGTACACTGTGACATTCCGTCTTTTTCTAATCCCGCTGTGAGTCGTGACTTTCCAACTTATAATGTCCTATGCCTTTGCAAAATATATATAATTCTATAGATCCTTTAAAAGATCCACTAATCGCTTCGACAAAAAAAATGACGGCAAATTATTTAGAGATTATTATGTCCAGGGAGAGAGAAAGAAAAGGGAGAGCTATATACAATTGCCGTGAATAATATCTCGGATAAGTAGTAGCGTAAAATAATGTAATGTCGGAAGGTAAAGTAAAAATATAAGTTAAGCAACGGAAGAAAAAGAAGAGAGCAAGATACGCCAGTTGATTCAGCTACGATATATTTTTGAGAGATTGCCGTATAATTTTAGAAGATTGTAAAATTTATAAGGATAGCAAGTAAGAGAGAAAAACGTATAAAGAAGAGAAAGAGTATAAAAGTGGATGGGTACACGTTCTCGCGATAATTAATTCGATCAAATTCCAAAGCTATGATCGTGCAAATCGCACTATTTAATATGCAATAACAACAATAAATATTTTTCTTTAGCTTTAAAAGAACAGAAACAAGATATGATGTACGATTCAATATATATATATATATCTATATATGTACAATATATATATATATATATATCTATATTTGTACGTACCCATCTCTTACACTCTGTAAAGTGATAGGATCTGCGAATATCCTAAAATACTGTTGAAAAAGATTGTAAGCGAAAAGAACCACTGGTATATATAATAATTGATATTGTTAAGATTATATACATGTGTACATATATATAATCTTAATAATTTATTAATAAGTGGAATAGAATATTTTGGTACGTGTGCAAAATATAAAATTATTAAGTTTGGCATTTTGTGGAAATATTTTTGTTTAACTCGAATTACTCGAAAGATTAAGAAAACAAGAAGACGTATCATTTTTTTTCATACGCAATTGCGTTTCTCAGTGTTTTTACCGAAGAAGTTTTTTCTATATGTATATAATATGTAATTCTATATGATCCTTGATAGTTGTATTTGTGTAGTGAGCTTATTTATATAACATGATTTATAGATATTTTCTCTATCGATAAATAGAGCGTTACAAGTACAATTCTTATATATATTTTACTATTTAACCGTTAGGATTAACGCGATACACTTATTTCTTCGGACTAAAGCGGATGCTTTGTCTCCGTGTTTCTAACGACGTTTATCGACGTCTAAGCCTAATCAACCACACTTGTTGTGATATTCAATGAAACTTTACATAAATGCAAAGAGAAAAAAGAACACTGTTGAACAATTCGTTAATTATGAGAAAAAAAGCAATAATTTTATTGCGAGATAAGGAAAGATTTGCAAAGTGTTGCGAAAAAGAATAAAAGCGACGATGGAAAAAAATTCAAGTAAAATTTGTAGTCTCTTTATGCGTGAACGACGACATTTCTTTAATGTTTCGGGTAAATGAATATAAATATGAAGCAGCGCTTGTAAGGCAACGTAAATTCGAAAAAGGAAACCGTACGACTTTATACGATTCGAAATCATAAATATCTATTGCTTCTTGACAATTCACCTTATATCTGCCGATAGGCAGATACATAAATGTCCTAAAGAAACTAGCTATCGACTTCGGCAAAGCCAAGAATTATTCTAAAAATACCTATACTCGACGCAGATGTATTATTTGTGAATATACTGCTGTATTGTACATTATCATGTAAATATAAATACTATGTACATATACAAAAATTTTCCTTCCATTGATGGAAATACTACCAATCTTTGAATCGTCGACTAAATGAATCTTATCAAGAAAATTATAAACATTTTTTACAAAAATCAAAAAAGATGCATTAATTTCAAAAGAGTACAATCAATCTTTGGCAAGCTTTAAACTACAAGATTTGCTTAAATTTCTTCAAATTTTTATATTGCAAAAATATTCTTGTATCTTCCTAAATCAGTTTCAATAAAAATTTGTGAAAAAATTTTGAAAATTCTAAATACCAATTAAATAATTTTGTGATACAAGATCTGATATTTCAAGTAGATGGTAGGTACTTTTTCTACACACACAATGTATGTATTTAAATTATATATAATTTCACAAACTCACCAAGGACGCCATATTGTTGTGGAGTAAGTCTTACATCATCATCTGGTCCTCCTGGCACAGAAGATATGAGTGATGCACGATCACTTATATGACTCCTAGTACTGGCTTCGCTTCTTCTTGCCCAAGACGCTTGTGACAGCACATCTAGATATTTAGCACAGTATAAATAATATTGCTTAACTTTGCTTTGTTTATATAATCATTAACAGTTTATAAGAATATTTATTAAGTTATATTTAATATATAATTTGTGTAATGTGACAATATTATAAAAGTATTACCAAAATTGGAATTCTTAACACTTAATCTTGTTTTATAATCTCTGAAAGGCCTTCTGGAGGGTGGGAGAGGATGTCTTCGTCGTCTCTTTAAAAATTGTGCCAATCCTCCCAATAGTATTGAACCACTAGCAAAGCAGATAATGAAAATCTAAAAAAATATATAATTAATAATTAGAGTTATACTTTTGTGTGAAATAGATCGGTACTATAATAAAAAAATTTTTAGGCGATTGTTATATATTTTAACTATGCAATTTTTTTTCTATATTATTATATAACGACAAAATACAAATAATTGAGGTATTTGCTATAACCTCGAAAAGCCGACAACTCATTCTTACCTTTTGCGTGCGAGAAAAGTGTATCGCCGGTAACGAGAACATGTAACGTTGATATAACGCACCGAAGAATTGCCGCACATTAAAAAGAGACATTGTCATTCACTTTCTATTATAAACAATATTATAAACCGAAATTCACGCGCGCCAATAAACCAATGATCGCGGATTCTAGAGAGCGAAGAAAGAACTTTCGAAATCCTTTTGCGCGAAGACCGCCATCTGCAGAATATTACAACAAATATTTTTCAAATTTTATCGATAAGATAGATTTAAAAATTCTCTTTTATAATTTTAATTCTTTTATCCAATTTCTCTTTTGCAATTATATCTTTCTTTTATTTTAATAGTTTATTGTAATTTTGAAAAAAAAAATCGAAAAACATGTTTGTATCACTTATGAAATTTTCCTCTGAGGGTGATAGAGCTTTATTTTTTTTCAACATACTAAATATAGTTTTTGTTTATAAAAAGATAGAATTTTGTAACGCAACCAAAAATCATTACACAGTCAAGCAATATCGTCCCAACTGCAGGAATCGAAATAGTCTTCATCGATTTCGAGCATTTCTTTAAGATCTTTCGCAGAGGAAGATGCTTTTGAAACTGAATTATTCTTCTCATCATCCTGCGATTGTGATTGCTCTCCCGGCGACAAAGAGATATTCATAAAGGAAGTCAGATCTCGTTGTCCGTATTCTTTCTGCGACGAGGTGTCAACATTATTTATCGATAAATCCTGATTGAGGCCAACCTCATTCAAAACACTCAGCTTTTTTTTTATCAAAGGCCACAAATGATCATCTGCCGTGTTTTTCGCCACCAGATATTGTATCAAAACGTTTTCGTTTTGTCCAATTCTATGCACTCGGTCTTCTGCCTGGCATAAAATCTGAAATAATTTCACACAATGGAAAAATAAAATATATATTGTTTTATTAGAAATTATATATTATTTTAAAAAATTTGAATATATTACATATATAAAATTATATTAATAAGTGTGCTTGATAAATATTACTTACACCAGGGTTCCAATATAATTCAGCAAAGACCACTAGATGCGCAGCTGTTAATGTAACGCCAGCATTTGCAGCAGTAATTGATAAAACTGCTGCCAAGCAATTATCGCATTCCTGAAATCTATCAACTTGAAGTTTTCTTTCCTCTGGATTAGTTTGGCCATCTATTCTTATATATCTGGGGAAATTGCAATTGTTATAATATACAACAGATAAATGAAAGAAAAAATTATAAAAGAATTAAATTTTTCATGAGTTTATATGAGACTATAAATTATAGATTTACAATTATAAGTACTTACTCTATCCCCTTAGATTCAGCAACTTCGCAAATGGCATCCAAAACATTGCGATGATGAGCATACAAAAGGCACTTCTTCTTATTTTCAAATAAATCCGTAACATAATTGCTATAAAGTTGAATTTAAATTTTTTGAAACAGATTGTCAACATATTTTTGAAGAAACAATTATACACATGTACATAGTACATACATACCATATTGCTTTAATTCTTGCAAAACTAGACTCCCTAAAATATTCCAGTAAAGTATTATGTTTCTCCCTACCTGTGATCATTGACTTTTGTAATTTTTTTTCTATTTTGGTCATTTGCTTATCAGTTTTGATCAAATGAGGGTCTAAAATAATCACTTGCCTAAAACATGCAGATGTATATCAAAAACACATAGTGTATATTACATAAAGCTTTCCCACAATTATTCCTATCCCAAAAATGTTTCTTTCAAAAACATTTTCTTTTCGAGATTTAACCCAACCTTGTTTTAGATGGCAATTGGCTTAACACATCAGTTTTCGATCTTCGAATCATGCAAGTGGTCTTTAACAATACTTCTAACTCTTTCGCATTTGAGGAACCAATAAAATTCCAACCATAATCTGTCATCTGCCCTGCACAGTATCGTACACCATAATTTTCATAGCTGCAAAATACAATGCTTCTAATAAAATTCTATACACATATATTTACATATATAGAGTACTTATAAATAAAATACTTCATTGTTGCCTATTTAAGTACCTTATAAAACGTGGTAAAATCAGACTGATTTGAGAATGTAGTTCAATTGGTCTTGACAAAGCTGGAGTGCCAGAAAGTAATACAACATGACGCGCATGGGCGCATATCCGTTGAGCAGCTTGAAATCTTGCAGTCTTATTGCTCTTCAATGCGTGAGATTCATCCTATGATTAATTCATGAAATAAAATACTAGCAAGTTTAGCAACATTTGTGTTATCAATATGTTAAATATAACATACCAGAATAACAAATCCATACATATGTTTCTCGAATGTAATTACAGCTCGCGATAATATTTCATATGAAATTATAGTAATTTTCTCATCTCCAATACAATCCTTTGTATTTAGAAAATGATGAACATAATGCACAGGTATAGATGGCAAAAATTCATATATTGCTTCAGACCATTGATACCTAAATGAGAAGTATCTTTATAATATCAATATCTTTTCATTATATTGATTGTAAAATATTTACCTAACTGATGAAGGAACTACAATTAGAAGTGGCCAGCTTTCTTGGAAGTAATGTGCTATGCCTAATGCTTGTATAGTTTTCCCTAAACCCATATCATCCGCAATCATACAACGACCACCTTTTGATATACCAAAGCTAAAATAAATTTATTATATATCGATAAAGATATATATACATATACATACACAATATACATAATTGCTATAAAAAAATTTACCAAACGCCTTCTTGTTGAAACGGCATTAAATTGCTTATTAATTTGTTATCTATTTTTGACAGATCCTGTTTAAGTATATTTTCTTGCTCTGGCTTTAATCTTTTTTTGAATATCTAAAATGAAGAATGTTTCTAAAAATTTATGCTTTTATAGTTATCATATTATACTTTGTATTAATATTATCAAATTACTTGGAGAATATTTTGTGGTATTCCATTGACAGATATGTTAGACTTATGGTTCTTCAATTTTTGTATTAAACTGTCATAATCATTGATATGAAAATCCCATATTCTAGTTTTTACATCTGAAAAATTAAACAAATAAATTACAAATACTATATTAGGGTGTACATTTGTGTTCAATCATAATTTATAATATAACTATACCATATGATTTGCTTGGAAGTGTTTTGAATGTATCAATAACTGTAGGATCAAATGTTGATATATCTATCGCAAATCTCTCATTGCTAATCATATAACATTTGCTTGTTAAAATCGAAGTTCGACTAAAAAAGTTCTTTGCTTCCATGGGGTTAAAACGATTGTTTAATTTATTTGGTCTCATAACATTTGTACCATCATTAGAGTTTGATTGTTGTAATGGACTATTTTTAGGTGTAGTTTGCATTTTCAATTGAGCTTGTTGTCTCCTTTGTAATGCTAGCAAACGTTTCTGCTCAATTTCGGCAGGTGAACATCTCTTTTCTAGAAAAGGAGTAATTTTAGATTTTACTGCTGAAATATTATTCCATAAAAACAAAATCTCGTCTTTTAGAAAAAGATTATACCCATTTTATCCATTTATATCCTTTCTTTGATTCACTAACTATAAAAAAATAAGTATATTTTGTTTCTTTCTCGTCAATCAAAACAAGATAACTACATCAACGGCGTTCTTTTTACTAAAATATGTTTCTTTACTTGTACATTTCGATCAGCTGATAGCAAACAATAAGACGACAAGCGTACGTAACTAGGACACAGATTAATAGATATCTGTGACTAGGAAATATAGTAAGAGCATAATAATTGTGTATAAATTATTGTAAAATACGAAAAATAAAGTAGTTATATTATTAATAAAATATAAAACATTGAAAAAAAATTAATTTTGAAATTTTTGCAATATTTAAAAAAAAGCATTACCTAAAATAAATAAAATGTAAAATTGTACAAAATAAACTTTAATTATTAATTTAATTATAATTATAAGAAAAATATTTTACTGCATTTCTTTATTATATAAGCTCTATCGAAAAACACTAAAAACTTTGGAATTTCAAAAATTATCTATTTGACATTTCTATTTTCCCGTTGGAAAGATCCTAAAATGTCTTCTTATAAGGTTTACCGGTACCGCTACCTTGGGAAGGGAACTACAATTATATACCGTTCTTTTTACCTAGTACACGACGTAGTTCACGTCTACTTTCTCGGAGGGCGCATTAGTACACGAGTCCACTGAATCGCGGCGGTGGCCGCTCTCAGGTTTCTCTTTGCGTCTAGTTTCTTTGTTAGTAATTTACTAGACGTGCAATCAAAACGTCGCATGTGTCTCATCTTATAAAATTTATGACCAATGATTGAACGTGTTGTCAGTGAGGTTGGATCACTGTCAACAATAATTAAAAGGCTATGTTGTGTATATAATTGAATATAATAATTATTTTACATACATTATATTATAATGCTAAAAATGGGCAGTCAATTAAAAAGATATCTCTTTTGGTTTGCTCATGAACATGTTGATTTTCGATTGGCTGTAAGTATTTCTTTTGTATAAAATATTTTTAATAGTTGTAAATTGTAAAAAACGATTATTCGTAAAATGCTATTATATTTTTATATACTATTGTATTATATTTTACACTTGTATAACTTATAAAAATTTTTACATATTTGAGAAATATTTTTTGTTTGATTCTTTATAACAATAAATTATAAGATTTTAATGTCTTATTAAAATATGTAAAAAACAGGAATGTAATATCTTTATTAAATAAATTTTTTTTTATTATATACGTCGTATCGTTGTTGCTAGAAAGCACCCATGGTTTATTGTAATAATAGCATATATATTTATTTTTTATCTAATATAAATGCTATTATATTCTTGTAATTTTTATATGTGCTAGATTGAACATTATTTTTTTATTTATTATATTTCAGGAAATGCAATCTATATTTGAGATGTATAGCATTAATCCACACATAATAATCAGACCAAAGGAACATGTAAGGAAGTATGAACATTATTAATTATACATATATGTATGTTAATATATATACTCTTCTTATATTACATTATTGTATGCAAGAAGCATTTCTCAGTTTTTACTATATAATATGATTTGTAATTTATACTATAAAAGAATTTTTTAAGTGTATAAAAAATTTTATAAATTATTTATATAATTATTATTATATATAATAATTTAAATATTATATATATATCAAATTATTTAAACAATACAATTTGTGAAATATCCACATAACATTGCATGATTTAGAAAGATATCAGATCTTAATCATGTTTATTTAAAGAATTTTATTAAGCTATTTTAAAACTTAATATGTAATGTACTGCAAACAAAGAATAACATATAATAGAATTAAATATATTAAAATTTTGTTTTAGCCATACTGGATTGTGGAATTATCTGATGAAAATGTTGTACATCAAATTGTCAATAGAGCAGTTTCGTTACGTTTTTGTTTGGAATTGTGGGCACAAGGCAAACAGAAGAAAAACTTACATGATTCTTTGAAAACTTACTCAGTCAAAAATATCACTGGAGAGAAAAGATCATTCAAGATTGTAGTGGAGACTTTCTGTAAACATTTCTCACAGAGGGAGAAAGTAGATAAGATTGAAGTAAGTAGATACTTAAATATTGTACTCATTGTACTGATAATATTGTATTAGTGTTATTCTAGAATTGTATTTTAGAAATGCTAATTATTTAATAATACATAATGTATATAATATTAATGTAGTGTTATTAACTTAATGCAATATTGGGGAAAGTCTTTCAGTTATCTACCTCTTGAAGGGCCAGTCAAATTGAAAAATCCGGATATCACTTTATACTATATAGAATATTATGGACTTAATCCTAACAGTATTCCTGATGAGCCATATGAATATTTCTTTGGAAGATGGGTGAGTAATATATTTATATACATCAAAAATAGTTTTTTTTGCAGATTATAATATAATTTTATTACAGGTTGCTGATGGCCAGCGAGAATTAATTCAAAAGTTATCATTAAAAACTAGAAAATTTATAGGAAACACCTCAATGGATCCACAATTGTCTCTGATAATGGCAAATCAAGCACAAATTAGAAAAGGCGATCTAGTTTTAGATCCATTTGTAGGGACAGGTTCCTTGTTAATTGCTGCATCTCAATTTGGAGGATATACATTTGGCACTGACATTGACTTTTTAATGCTTCATGGTCGTACGAGACCTACACGGATATCACAAAAGGTAGAAAGCTAATTTTTAGAATTAAAAATTTTTATCGAACATAAAAAAAACTGAATAATTATTATATTATGTACAATACTAGATAAGAGAAAAAGACGAAAGTATCGCAACAAATATGCGTCAATATGGAATGAGTTCCTATTATCTTGATGTAGTAGTAGCAGATTTTTCCTATCCACTCTGGCGAACAGATTTACGAATAGATGCTATTATAACAGATCGTAAGTACAAAAAATATTGCACAATATCCTCAATTATAAATTATAAAAATTCTCTTAGATTTATAAGTAATTAAAACAACTTGTATCTTATGATACAAAGTTAATATATTTTTTTCTTATAGCGCCTTATGGTATAAGGGAGGCTACAGAACGTATAGGTACCATGAAAATAAATCCTGTAATAGAGGAACATCAAGCAACCTCTCACATTCCTTCTAAAATTGGTTATGGCCTGAATCAAATATATAAAGATTTATTATGTTTCTCCGCGAGACATTTAAAACTCGATGGTAGATTGGTGTGCTGGTATCCATTGTTTAGGTACATATATATATATATATATATATATATATATATTTGTATGTAATTAAACGTAAAAGATATAACACTAGTTAATTATTAATTAACTTGTAATTGGTATAGATAATTATATTTACTAAATTTATAATTTAGGGACCTATACACAGAAGATCAGTTACCAGCACATCCTTGCTTACAGTTGTTGGCTAATTCTGAACAAGTATTGAGCAACTACACTAGTAGAAGATTATTAACTTACAAAAAAATTAAAGAGCCAGAAGTATGTATGCAAGCTGTTCAGTTTTACTAACATTTCTTTTAACTCTTCTATATCTTCAATATTTAACAGGCTACTGACGAGAGCATCATCATGGATTTAACGGACTTTCGTGAAAAATATTTTGCATTACGCGAAGAAACAAGAAAAGAAAAGCGAACGAGAAAAGCCACGGAAAGAGCGAAAAAACGAGAAGAGTGGGAACGTAGAAATAAGGAAATCACTGAGAGATGATTGTAAAATTTTGTACAGCAGACATTAAATGTCTTTGTTTAATTTTATATACGTTTTTATAAGTATTTTAGTCCTTATGCATGTATATCAGATTGTTTGGAAAATTTTCTTAATTTATATTTGCTTCACATATAAAAAATTAAAACATTTTCTAAATAACTTAGTAATTGAAAAGATATATAATTATTCAAAAATATTTGAAGATATTCCAGATGTGGCCTGATTTTGCAATTTGTGTGTACTAGGTACAGAATAATTTTAAAGATTAGATATGAAAACAATGATTTGGAAATAATATTTTTTGCATACAAGTATCTTATCCATCAACACATTTTTATTTTTATTGCATTTATTTGTGGATATAACCAATACTTAATAGGACATGAAAATCAACAATGATATTATTAGACAACAGAGAGAGCCGAGAGACCGATACTACAATAATAACTTACATATTTACTTAAAATATATATAATAAAACACAGAGATATATATATATTTAGAAGATAGTTACGTATGTAGTGCAGCTAATTTGAAACCTATTAATTGACTGATTACTAATATCAACATATGTATTTTACATTGACAAAATTTATACCCAGAACATATTAATTACATTACATAATTGAAACAGAATAAAAGATAATACTGTTTGATTATATCAATCATGATCAAATTTTTATTTTTTTTTAACTGCATAGAGTTATCTAAAATTTCTCGTGCTCGATAGATTCTTTGGAAATAGTTATATGCAATGTGTTTAAACATATGCTATTTACTTTTGTTACAAAATTAAAATAAATATACAATTTGTCAAAGATAACAATACCTAAGCTTCAAGTTGCAATTGTCCTAGTAAACGTTCTACATTCTTAACATCTTCATTTGAAACTTTACTTTCATATTGTTTCTCAATTTGTTTACTAGCCCATTCGCTCAGTTTTATTGCTTCCTTCTTCTTAGATGCAGGGCATTTAGGTGATGTTGCAATATTGTTTGTTGTCTAAAAAAATATATTTACAGAAAGCTTTCCATAATTAATATCTAATATTATATATAATTTTGAAACTTACTAATAACAAGCCATATAGAACTCTAATATTATTTGGATTTAATTTAGCTGCTTGGCAAAAATATGCTTTTGCTAACTCCATGTTATCAAATCCGCCCTGTATGAAAAGAATATAATTAAAATATATAATTTAAATATATATAATTTATATATAATTAAAAAAATTATCTTTATATATAAATTTCAAAAATTATAATATTAAAAGATATTTTAATTTAAAAATATTTCAAATATATTTTATTCGATAAGATAGTTATTTATTTTTATTAATTTATTTAATTAAATAAATTTTGTGACTATAGGTATAGCTATTGAAATATAATATAAAAGCAAATGTGGTCATAAAACCTTAGAAGCATCTCTCTATTACCTGAGAATATTTTATTTCCGCATATCTTTGGTAAATTAAATGGCTGTGTGGATTATGCAATATAAGTTCTTCCATGCAATAGGCTGCTTTAGAATACTCTTGTTCTTGCAAATATAGGTCACATAACTCGTGCCATGCTTCTTGATCGCTCATAAATCTAGATAAATCATTTTATACATGTTACTAATACATTTATAATTAAAAAAAATTTATAAAAATATATTTATACAATATACTTATAAATATAAATATCTTATAAAAAAATGATAAAATTTTTTAAACATGTCAATATATGTTAAAATTTGAAACACATCACTAACCTTTTCAGATATTCTGTAAGTTCCTTGATTGCCTCTGGAATACGTCCTCGAGCTTTCAAAATAGCGACACGACGTTTTCTTGGTGCTGCATTAGTCTCGTCTCTCTTTATGATAGAATCCAAAACTTCCATTGCTTCATCATACCTGAAAAATATATGATAAATTGTTAGAACAAGTATATATATACATATATTGTTACATATTTACAAATATATAATAATATATATACATTTCTAATGCTTCCAAATGCATAGCATGATATTTGTGAACACGCAAGCTACCAGGAAATGCACGCATTAGAATTTTAATGCAATATTCGGCAAGTGGCAGGCGATAACAATCCAACGCAGCTACACACACTTGTTCCAGAACCAGATATTCTAAATAAAATGGAAATATTAAAAATATTTTTATAAAAAAATGGAATATTATAAATACTTTCATAAAATATTTAATTTTCATAAAATATTTGATAAAAATGGTATTATTCAACTAAAATTTTAATAATAAGAAAGTGTATATTAATTGATCATACTTTCATTGCCTAAACGATCAATCTTTCCTATTAATGTATTTTCCCAAAAATCTACTACATCTTTACTTCGTCGTTCGGAATCTTCTCTCCAAGTTCTCAATAAATCTCGTACCTCTGTATAACAAAATCATGAAAAATCGTTATTAAATATAAATAAAAATATATTTATAATTTACAAAATAATTAATTATCAATACTAATAAAACAATTTATAAAAGTGCTTCTTTTTACATTTAGTAAATTATAAATAAAGAAAATTTTTAATATATTTTAATAAATAAGATACATATACAAATGTACATGTCATCGAAATAATTTAAAAATATGAGACTAATATTGAATCTTGCAATGATTTATATTCTTTTTACGAAACTTTTTTTTTTAATCTTGAAATTGTAAGATTTTTTAAACCAATTAAAATTTGTTATTTCGTGAATTCAAGTATCTAAAGAGGATGACGTATACAACAATATGCATCAACTGTCACATACGATTCCGAAACTCACCTGTCCAAGATAATTTGTCGTAACACCCTGCCATTGTTACCGCTTTATAAAATCGGAGAAACTTCTGTAGGAGCGAACGAAAGAGGGTGAAATGAAATAGATGTCACGCGTTATTTTAAAGGTTATACGATGTGGCATGCAGCGCTCGCGAAACGTAATGTAAACAGCATCTAGCAGAATTTAGATGCATTTGTAGAAATTCTTCATGCTTCGTAGAAATTCAAAGTTATACTGCCGCTCCCAGAGACTCTTGTCTCGTAATTGCTCTAATTCGCTCGAGATAGCGTAAAAAGATAATTGTGATAAATAATAGATGATATATATATGACGGGTAAAGTCCGGACTTGGGGAAGAGGGAGAATGACAACTACATACGTACCAATACGTACATATGTACTTTACCACGTCATTGTGTGCAATTAATGTACCTGTGGTCATGATAAAACATATGATTAGCCAACTCTTCTATCATATATGCGAGCGATTTATATAAATATATTTAAATATTTTCTCATATATTTATTATAATAATACACGTATATGTGTAAACATAAGACGCGTTTCATATATACATCTTTTGTATGTGTAGTTTTTGCAAAAAATCCAGAATGTATCCTATTTTATTTTAAGTGCAGAAAGTGCTATAAAGTACAATTGAACAAACGGATGTAAAAAAATGTAAAGATCTATCGAAATGTCAAATTATTTTTTCCAATAATTAATAAATAAAAAATAAATAAAATTAAAACAAATTAAAATTTCATATTTTACTTCTAATTCGCAAAACATTATGTATAGAAATATAAATATATAGAAATATTTCTAATTTCTATGAAAAACACAAGTACGCCATATTGTTGACACAGGCAGGTGTCAAAACCAATCACGATCGCCGATTTCAGTTATGTTGCTCCTCAGCGATGTCTGATTGGCTGCAGCTGAAAAAAACAAGATCACTTTTTTATGACGCTATGTATATATACAATCTGACGGCTGCATGCGCACTAGCAGTCAATCAGTAAACATTTTGGGTGATGCACGGTTTGCGTGATTTGACATATTTGACAAATTTCGGAGAAATTCTGCATGTGAAACGTCACACGCTGTCAGGCTCAAAATTCGTGGGAGATAATATCTCGTTTTTTAAAAATACTTTTTTCATCATGGATACGGACAGACCTTTGCACGAGAATTGGAAAAAACAGATATACTGGCTCTCGTTTGTCAAACGCAATATTATAATAGGAAGCATTACAAATGTTACGCGATTCCACATTAAACTGTCATTACACGCGTTTTCGTAAATAAATTCGATGATATCTTGACACTGAATGCATTTTAATTATGTTTTTTTAATGTTTAATTGTTATTAAAATACCTGACATTAATTATATATACAATGTATTGATACAACTTTTGTTGATGCACAGTAATCTCATCTTGTTTAAGATGCTTAACAATAATGTGTTCATATCTATCAATTATAAAATGAATTTTTATATTTCCAGGTTTTTGTGGGATTATTACCGGATAGTTTCTTGAGAATAGAAGAACGCAATGAGCAACTGCAACAAGAAGTGGCAGATCAGCAAGCTGCTTTAGCTCTCCAACAGCAGATTCAAAGTATGCCGGTGACTCATGATCCACGAGTGGGTAGGCTTAGTGTAACAATTTCTCAGGTAATCTCTCTTCTCATATGCATGAGATGTATTTATTGTTTAATAGACTTAAATAAGCCAACATTGCGACGATCTGTACTTTCTTGTGTTAAAAAGTTATTTTTCTCAGGCTAAATTAGTGAGAAATTATGAAATGACAAGGATGGATTCTTATGTGACGTTACAAGTAGGACATGCAGTGTATGAGACACATACAGACTCGAATAGTGGAAAAAATTCATATTGGAACAAAGTTATCCAGTGGTGAGAATGCATATATTCTGTTTTCATATATTTCAAGAAATATATATATATATATATATATATATTGTATGTATAAGTGTTTCAATATTTATCTCATTGTAGCCTCTTACCACCTGGAGTTACTCAAATATACATAGAAATTTATGATGAGTGTTCCTTCGTGATGGATGAATTGATTGCATGGGGTCACATAGAAATTCCGCCGCAAGTTATTCAAAAGGGAGAGACGCACGAAGATTGGTATATGCTTAGTGGGAAACAGGGAGAAAATCAGGAAGGCATGATCAATTTAGTTTTTAGTTACACGGTACAAACAATGAATATTATTTACCTTATCAATTATATTTATATCATTTTTTATGTTTAAAAAATTACAGATTGTCTTAAATTATATAGTTATTTAAATTTAGAATTTAACTACCATTGTGTAGTCTGCATGTTTATGATACTTACTATGGTACTTTGTTAAGGAATTATTTTATCCTCAGAAATTTTATTGTTTTTTTCATTAAATGCTAATCTGTTGTAGAATAAGTGTCACCCATACATGAGTTCCTCGATAATGATGGTTCCTTCTGCAACGCCGATGTTCGGCGTACCGTATGCCCCGGTAAATGTTTACACACCACCTCCAGCTGTTGCACCAGCAACAGTTGCACCAGCAACAGTTGCACCAAGTTCTTTGCCAAATGCTGAGGTCGAATTGAAGCAGGTATTTAATGCATATCTCAATAAATGTTCCTTTTGTTATGTTCACATAATTGTAATCATACTTTACAGATTGCAGAAATGTTTCCAAACATTGACAAAGAAGTTATCAAATCGGTATATGATGCTAATCATGGTAAAAAAGATGTTACAATTAATTCGTTGCTTCAAATGTGTGAATAAGTCAATTTTTACACAGTTTGCCATGTCACTTTATCGTATGTTCTTTGTTGATAAGTATTCCTTTGGAATATAATGTACGAAAAAGTCTAATTTGTATAATACTTCCATACGTAGTAATTAAGATAAAATATAATAATTAAGATCAGAGTATATTATTTGAGAATATGAAATGATATCCTTTTAAAGGAAAATATTACTTTTAACATTTTTATTGTGTATTAATTAATAATTTTTGTTACATATGTTATTTGTTATTTCAGAGTTTATATTATATTTTCTCTTTTATTTCTCTTTAAAAGTATTTATTTTTTGATTTTGTGAGAGTATAGATAGAAATATATTATCTATATTAATCTCTACATATAATTTAAATACACATTGTGTATTCTACAAAATTGTAAGAAGATATACGCTTAATTGATAATTGCATATCAATTGTAATAAATGTTAAATGTATATAATTTGTACAATTTTATCTGTATCAAAGAGGTAAAAGAATTCGAAAGAAAGTGTCAGGAAATATTGAAAATTTTATATATAAACAATGGAACTATAGTTATAAAAATAATTAGTATTGAATATGTATTTCTTATTGTCGAGTTGCAAGGTTTGCCATTGCCTGTGTCTTCACAAACGCATGCTTCAATAGTATATCCTTCAGTCTATAAAAGAATATTACAATATATTATATCCATACTTCATTATCGAATAATGTTAATTTATACATATAGTTACAACTGTAGAATTAATTCTGAAGATTATATATATATATATATATATATATATATATATATATATATATATATATATATAATCTACTTTATAATCTACTTTTATATATGATACATACATATGTAACATAACAGCCTGATGTAACCGCTATTGCCTGGTCTTCTATGACTTTTCCACAAAAATAACTGGCATTTATAACTACAAATAACATTGATATTGATACAGATCATGCATATAGATTTTCTAATCTGTTATAAAATATATTTACCCGCTTTATTATATATGTATAAATACTTTACACAAACAGAACCAAGTTCCAATTTACAAAAATAGTCTGTCGAGTTTGTCCAGTTCGATATTTCAGTTGTATCTGGCATCTGGTCGCCTGAAAAAAATGTTATACAAAGAAAATACAAAGAATTAATAAAATTAAATATAAATATCAAATTATAACACTCACCGGGATATATAGGATCTACACAAGGAATATTTGTATAGTTTTGGTTGAAGAGTTTGCAATCTAACTCTCCCTCTTTGATTCCTCGACCTGGCCATGTAAAATGGAAGCATGATTTAGTTCTGGCATCTGAAATATAAAAGTAGAATGTAAAAAGTATAAAGTATAGTAAATATAAAAGTATCCGGAATATAAAAGTAGATTCTGATTTAAAAAAAGAAAGAAAAACTATAAAAAATTGAAGCATTCAATCAGGAAAACTGAATATGAATTAAATGGAGAAATATCAAATAATTTTACATTATAATATATAATTTAATTTATATTTCTTTTATGTCGCATTTATTTATATTTATATAATTGCAGTCATTAAAATCACATTTTTTCTCATAATATGATACAGATTAAATCAAATTTTTCTCTTCCATATTTTTATATATAATTTATAATGTGTATGTGTATGATATATATACAATATTTATACAATGTGGCCTGTCTTAAAATTTCATATATATGCGTATATATGTGCTTAAATGTTATTTACTGTCTATTCTTATGTACTCATTATCAAATGAGAAATTGCTTGTTATTATAGAGTCTTAAATGAAAATATTACTAATATGTATCGACGGCCTGAAAACGCTACGCGTTATTTGATATTTATATTCTTATTATTAATGTATGTACAATATTTATAAAATATTGCCGAGACGTAAGACTTTGTAAAAAATAATAATAAATATACTTACCCATAAGTACATTGCAGGTGCAAAATGTTAAAACAATAATTAAATAAATCCTTTTCATTCTTGTGAGTTAATTCGCACAGTGACGTTATACAGGTACTGTTCATGTTGCTACAAGAGATTGGGGGCTTATCTGATAAATATGATCAATGGTCGTATAATGACAGCATATTCAAGATATCGCTTTGCCGGACAATCGTTATCAGCATCAAAATATTACGCGATAATATGAAGGATAATTAATATGTCAGGTATTCATAAAAAATATTAGTCAATTAAATCACAATATCAAAAGTTTATTATAGAACAACAGCTAATCAATCTTTATAGTTTTTGGCAGATATAGCATTTTATCATGCACTAGCATAATCTCTATATTATGAGTTATATAGATATTTATAACAATATAAATTTTATATTTTATATAATTTCACAATATAAAAAATTTCAAGATATAAAAAAACATATTTACGGAATAAATATAACTTTGTTTGTTATAAATAGAGAATCTCTCTGGCTCTTATTCTATAAGATTATTTACGAGCTAGAAGATCTTAAGTAGATCGTTATAAGTAAATTGTTCATTCAGTGATCTTTTTTGTTTATTTTATGAGATTGCACCTCGTTAAAACTCGTCATGCCTCGCTAACGCTTCGCCAAAGTCCGTCGCTTGTGACCCGACGAATATATCGTATTTTTCTAAAATTTCTTCCTTTGTGAGTTTGTGATCCGCGTCCGTGTCCGCTTCATAAATCAAGTGCCTAGACTCTGCCTCTGCGTGATCAAATTCCGCGGGGATAATCCACGTCTTTACCTATTTAAAATCAGAATTCGGATAATTTTATCATCACGAATTAATGATGTAAAGAAATAGTATTTTTTCAATTTTTTTCATATACATCTTTTTATAATAATTTTAAAATATGTAAATACTACCTCATCAGCATTTAAAAATCCATCCCCATCTTTATCTCTGTACAAAGAAAATTGTTCCTTCTCATTCTTCACCCATTCTGGCTCCTCTTCATCCTCGCTGCCTCTGTACATATCACCTGTTAACAAGTTGAAGATTTCAGTTTAAGGATTGCTTAAGCTAACTCTTTCAAGTGTAACAAAGAATATCTATTTACCAATATATTCTTTAAGAGATATCTTTCCATCTCCATCTTTATCAATGTCCTCCATTGTTTCTAACACTATCACGTCTTTCATGTGATCTGCGTGTTCAGCATGAAGGAAGGAAGTGAATTCCTCCTTGGTCAGAGCGTCGTCGCCGTCCAAATCCGCTGCGGACCATCTTCTGCGATCTCTTTTCAGCATTTCAACATATGAAAAGGACTCATCATTTGATTTATCCTGCTGCTCCTTCTCATATTCCTCTATATCACCATAAACCATTGCTGTATATTCTTGCCATTTTATTTTATCTTTATCATCTGGATTATGAGATCTCCATTGACGTTCCACATCATCCCTAATGTAGCGCTGTTGTGTATACATTATCCAATCCTTAAGTTCTTCTTGTGTCACATAGCCATCCTTATCGTTGTCTATTTTATCAACAATTATTCCTAGTCGTCTGGTGCTTTCTTCAGGAGTAAGCTGATCAAAAGTTTTAGCTTCTTCTCCGAGGAAAGCTTCATGGTCATAGGCTGAATTATGTTGTGAGTTGATATAATGTTCTTCATGACTTACATCCTAAAATATATGCAATACGCTTGATCAATTCTTTTGAAACTACAATTATTTCTTCATTTCTTACAACTTTAATAATTAAATATAATAATATTAAATATAATTAAAATATAATAAAAATATTAAATAATAATATTAAAATATAATATTAAAATTAAAATATAATAAATATTATATTAAAAAAATAATATTAAATTAATATTAAAATATAATATAAAAATGTATAAGTTTAAAATTGATAAATTCAGTTTTTTCTAACAACAAGAAACAAAATAATTAAAAATATTAACGGAATAAAATTAAGAATTAAATCAAATATATAATTCTCAATATTTATTATTATCCTCAATTTTTCTTCTAACCTTGTTTAAAATACGATGCTCCGCGTCCGGCTTCGGGATCGCCGTCGCCAGGATTGAGAAAGCGAAAAAGATTTGCAGGAACATGAGATGTAGCATTCCACGGAAATGTGTGAGAGAAAAAAGGGACCCTCGTCAGCTGCGAAAAACTCGGGCGCGAGGAATCTCCGAGTCTCTTTTTCCCCACCGTAACAGACGACGAGTCCTCTTCTTCCGCGACTCTTCGACTTCCACATCAGCAAGAATAACGAAACCAAACCGAACGCCGCACACACCCCCACCTCTTAATCTCGTGCGTTTGTGTGGGAAAACGTGCGATTCTTTCGGACGAGGAACGCTCGTTGGATGTTCGACGGCTATTCTCGAGAAACGAATCCGCAGCCTCCACGTGGATCCTACTGCGAGAGAGCTAGGAACTCTTGAAAGAGACATATATAGAACTCTTGCTGCGTGCAACTCCAACTTATGCTATTATATTTGTAACAGATATGTAAATATTAAAAAAATAGTAATTGAAAAATTTTATTATTTTTTTTTTAAATTTAATTTTTTTGCAAGATATTTGAGATACAGACAAATTAAATCAATTTTTAATAATTGAGAAATCGTTAAATTTTTGAAGTTTAACCTAATCCTTTGTACAATTTCTTTTTACTCAGATTTTTTATTTAAAACAACATTGTACAACAAAATAAAGCTTGTTTTCTATATTACAGTTCATATATATTAGGAGCTTTAAAATAATATTTTCAACATATATCAATAAAATTTTTATTTTATTATATAAATATTTTCTCACAGTCTACTATTTCTTTTAATAATAAAGTAACAGCATGAAAATGCTGAACACTGTCTTTACATAGACATGTAAATAAGAGGACAGCGATCCAAAATACTTCACTTTATGTACATTCAATTAATATACAAGAATTTGCTATACAAAAATTCAAAACAAGTAGTAAAAGCAGTATATCAATCAAAATTAACATAATAATTTAATTTCCAATTGCGCATTTGACTTTTCTACTGCATTTTGAAATAATTTGCATAATATTCTATGACTTTTCTATTGAAAAAGTTATCCACATATCAATTGTACAGATATCATACTTAGTAAATTTATAATGAAACAACATAAACAATCCTGATATTATCTATTTGTTATCTTTATATTTATAACGATGCTTCTAGTCTGGCAGCTCTTTTCTTTTTAGGAATTCCAGTCTTCCTGAATTCACTTCTTTCATTTAGATATTGTTCTGTACATTCTTTAATAAAGTCTTGATTATAATACCACTTTTCCATGCACGATTTCATTACATCATTTTCCTTCCTACACTTTATAACGTTTAACAATCCTGAATTGAGACAGCAGTCATGGAACTCTGTAGAGGAAAATATTATGTATATAGTTAATTCAAATATTCTATATATATAAACTCATATATATAAATATAAATATCTTATATATATAAACAATATAAATTAAATAATTACCTTTAACTTCTGCAACGCATTTCTCTGTTTTCGTTCTTTCTCGCATTAACTTTGGTATCAGCACATCCTTCTCCACTTTCCTCAAGCTCTTATCATTAGGATCGCCTGAAATAAATATGTAAAAGTTTTACTCCAGAGTTAAAAAAAAAAAAAAAATAGAATTACAATATTTAGAGAGCTGCTAAATAAACAAAACATGTATTAAAAAATGTCTAATTGTCCTAGATTTTATTATTAGCTTTTCATTAAATTATTGAGAATAAAAATATATAACCTATATTTTCGTACTTTCGTAATGCTTCAGTATCAGTAAGAAAAAATAAATTATATTAATTTTCTCGCAATATTTTATCATTCGCGAATAAAATAAAAATGTTACCCAATCCCTTCGGTCCCCCGGAAAGTTTAGGCGAAAGAATCGAATATTCTTCCTTCATTGTATATTTTGCATTACTTTTTTTTGTTGTATGTTGTATATTTTGGGGTATCAGCTGTCAGAGGGCGCAATAAGCGTTGGTTGGCCGAAATACGTGGGGGAGTTTGACATCTCTGTTCGTTCACCTCTCCTCTCCTCTTCACGCTTCTGAAGCTGAAGACAACCAACAGGCTGCGCTCGTGATTATGCACATTTGAAGCTTGTCAGAGTGACTCCGAGAGGAATGGTCATTCGGTTCGTTGCGACGAAAAGGGAATTCTCTCGTTGAAGACGAATCATCGTAAGAGCAACTTCTGTTCTAATATAAAATTGCGTAAATCGATACCAAAAAATCTCCGGGAGAGTCAAAATCGACGTAGCGTTCTTTTCTTAACCTCTAGAAAATCTCACACGACGCTTCGAATCTCTGATAAGCTTTTATATTATATTTTTCGAATATTCGCAGAGTTCAAGTGACACATCAAGATGGACAGACTGTTACGATTAGGCGGTGGAATGCCGGGTTTAAATCAAGGACCACCCCCTTCCGATGCGCCTGTTGTTGACACAGCTGAGCAGGTATCTGTATATAGATTTAAATATTCGTCCGTTTATCTTCTTTGAGATCGCTGACAGTTTGTTTCGTTTCCACAGGTATACATATCATCCTTGGCCCTCTTAAAAATGCTTAAGCACGGTCGTGCTGGAGTACCAATGGAAGTGATGGGTTTGATGCTGGGAGAATTTGTCGATGATTACACTGTTCGCGTTATTGATGTATTTGCTATGCCGCAAACAGGAACGGTAAATGTTAAAAATGCGTTTAAAAATGCATGAAATAGATTTTACGACACTGAGATATATTACATTATTTCAGGGTGTCAGTGTAGAGGCGGTGGATCCAGTGTTTCAAGCAAAGATGTTAGACATGCTGAAGCAGACTGGTCGGCCAGAAATGGTAGTGGGCTGGTATCATTCTCATCCTGGTTTTGGTTGCTGGCTGTCCGGAGTAGATATTAACACTCAACAGTCTTTCGAGGCTCTCAGTGAAAGAGCTGTAGCTGTTGTTATTGATCCTATACAATCGGTGAAGGGAAAGGTTGTCATTGATGCATTTAGATTAATCAATCCAAACATGATGGTGAGTATACTCGTATCGATTGTGTATGTCTTCTGATTGTGATCCCAAGTATTATGTTAATTGTAGGTCTTGGGACAAGAACCGAGGCAAACAACGTCGAATTTAGGCCATCTACAGAAACCCTCGGTACAAGCGCTGATACACGGATTAAATCGACATTATTACAGTATTAGTATTAATTATCGCAAAAACGAGTTGGAACAGAAAATGCTGCTGAATTTACATAAAAAGACATGGATGGACGGTCTGACCCTTGCCGAATATTCGGAACACAGTCGACTCAATGAGAATATTGTTTCAGAGATGCTTGAACTTGCAAAGAATTACAATAAGGTGAAACATTGACAATTTTAAAATTTTACAAGTTCTTATTTACATATGATACTAGATATTTTAAATTTCTGTTACTATAATGATTAAAATATTTTTATAGGCCTTGGAGGAAGAAGAAAAGATGACACCAGAACAATTAGCAATAAAGAATGTGGGCAAGCAAGATCCGAAAAGACATCTTGAGGAAAAAGTGGATACACTAATGGCTACAAATATTGTTCAGTGTTTGGGAGCTATGCTTGACACAGTTGTATTTAAATAATTGTTTTCGATACACCATTCGCAATATGATATTTAAAGGAAATATACATCTTTTTAAAATAAAAATGATACTTTTTTGATATTCATAACTAATGCAAACACTATGCGCTAGTTTTGTGTAAATCTTTATTGAAGATATATACTATCTTTATGAATCTATTTACTTGTTGAACTGAATTATACATATATATATATATTACAAATTGTAAATTATGATATGTAAATGGTAAATGTTTAATGAACCAAGGAATCATTCATACATCATAGATATATTAACAATGAGGTAATATACAGTGAATTAAAAAAAGCATTATTGAATTATACAGTGAAATAAGAGTTTATCAAATGTGACATTTATCATAACAGATATTTGGAATCTTGATTAATTATATGGAACATCTGAGATTTTTTCTAGAATCTATGATCTCACACTACCATATAATAATAATTTATATAATTTCCTGTGTTATAGAGAACATTCATTTTACTAAAAATATATATCAGTGATATACATAAAAATATATAATTCTTATCATGATAAAAAAAATATTATATGAGTAGTACACTCTCTTAATTATTCTTATCAATCTTATTAGGATAAGAATTAGAAATTGTAATTTGAAATATTTTACATTGGAATCCATACATCTGAAAAAATGACATAAATGCAATAAGGCGTCAGCAAACGTAAAGAAAAAGTTAAATATAAAAAAATTGTTTGTTTTATACTCTTAAAATATTAATTAAATTGAGGAATTTTTGTACAACATATAAAATTGGGTTTTTAGGCTAGAGAATCTAACATATAAAGAAAAAGAAAATAATGTTGTATTTTATGTAACAATTAATTTTTTTTTGCATCAATTTTTGCATAAAAAATCCATCTAACTCGGTGTGGGTTCTCGGTTTTTATCCTTTTTCTTCTTCTTTTTCCTTTTTTCTTCCTTTACTGAAGACTCCTGCAATATATATCATGTAATTATATATATCCAAAATTATATTTAAATACATACATAATTTTATAAATATACATATATTCAAAAATTTTCTGATATTCAAATTAAAACCATGATTTAATTACCCCACTAGCGCCTTCTTCCACTACCATAGATTCTTCACCTTCCGTGTTTTGCTTTTCCTTTTTTTTCTTTTTCTTGTCTTTTTTCTCTTTCTTTTTCTCTTTTGGTGATGATATTTCCGGCGATATTTCTTCTTGTCTTACAGAAACATTTGTTGTATCCATTGTTGTATCAATATTTGTATCATCTTCTCTTTTCCTTTTTCTAGAGCCAACATCACCATTCTTCTCCGTCTACATTTATTTAAATATTTTATAAATAATCAATATCTTATATAAATATATAAACATCTATTTACAGGAAAAACAAAATATTAGAAAATTAAAATAATTAAGACTTGCCTTAATTTCTACTGCTGGCGTTGCTTGTGCAGAATAGTACGTATAATTTTGTAACCAAGTAGCAGGTGTATTTTCATTTGGTTTCCCATGTTTATCCAAAGTTCCTTCATCAATCATACGCCTTTTTTGCAATGCTTTAGGACCCAAACCCCATTTTCTTGGATATGCATCTCTCTCCATGATTACCCTTTTGATTTTTGCAGCCACTCCATGATCACAAGAAGCCATAGTTGGAGAGGTCATCAAAGCTATGGCTAAATATGGAAATAAATATATAAATAAAATTGTTCCAAAATTGTTTAAAAATTATAAATAAGTTTTTTAAAACTAAATATAGAATAAACTTTGAATTTCACTTACAAGTTGAACAATAACGTAAGAAGTTAAATAATATACGACCCGTCGTTATTTTTATAATTATTTTAAAAATATACTTACCAAGTGCAACAGCTTCGCCTTTAGTAGTTACAATTACAATTTCTTGATTTAATTCTATCCCTTGGTCATACATTATAATGCCTGGCAGCATTATTTTTGCTCCATAACAAATTGCATTCACCTACAAATTTATAACATATCATTCAATAAATAAGTATTAATAAATAAAATTAAACTTAAAAAAATCTAGTTTTATATCAATTAAGAAATGATCAAGAAATAAAATAAGAAATTAATTAAGAAATAAGTCGAATACGTACGGCGCTGTCCTTCAAAATAATTCTCTTGTGATTCATTAATAGCACTTCTAATGGTTTTATAACTCTCCTTAAATAAGATTCATCTCCATGATGTTCGTATAACCATTGAGCATCAAGAATGTCATGCATTGTAACCATGGCATCTTTTTCGGATTGAACACCCGAACGAATCCTTCGTAATTCTTGCATATTAGCACCAGTCCCTACATAGAGGCCAAGATGGACACACATGGTTCTAATGTATGAGCCAGCTTCGCAGCTAACACGAAATACTCCCATATTAGTTTCTTTGTTAAAATCGAGTAATTCATTCTCATATACTGTCCTAACGCGAAGCTGTCTTTTGACCGCCGCTATCAATGGTGGCCTTTGAAAGAGAGCGCCATGTAATTTTTCCAATGAGTGCTTTACCTAAATCATGTAACACATTAGTATATGATATCTTGTATGTAAGGTATCTTAGTAACATTCCAATGATTTACCTTCTGAATACTTTCTGGCGCAGAGTGGAGTTTAAAGACAGCAACATATTCCTTTCCAGCAGACTGTTGCGACTTGGCTAATCTAGTTGCTCTATCTATACAAACTATCAAACATCCTGATACTTTAGGATCCAATGTGCCCGAGTGACCAGTCTTATCCACTTTTAAAATCCTCTTTATCCAAGCTACCACCTCGTGCGATGATGGATTACATGGTTTGTCCAAGTTGATACATCCTGACTTTATGTACTCTGATAAACTACGATTGAGTGGAGTAGAACCACTCGTTAAGGGAGTAAAATGATTTGTACGTGTCAGCATTTTGTCAAAATTCTGCAATAAATAGACAAAAGTATACTTTCCTTATCTATTTCCTATTGTATCCCATGTAGTTATTATTAATGTCTAAAATAGATCTACACACAAAAAACAGATTACCAACCTTAAACAATAGAGGCCAATCCTTACATTCCAGCTTCACCTCCACCTTAGAGGGTTCTATCTCGCACTTCATCGTCCTTTGAATTTCGCCAAGCGATGCCTTGTTCTTCTTCTTCTTACTCTTATCTACAACAAAGGCGACAATAACCTAATCTATATCTTAATTTCTGTACAATTATATACAGTAAATTCCTTTTTTTTCGAATCAAATTCGCTAGAGCGAATTTCGTGCACAAAAGCTCTCCATGTGTCAGCATTTTGCAATATTTCTGACAATACTGTCATTTTAATTGACTATGAAATTAAGCAAGGACACGTGTACATCATCATATAAAATGGAAATCATAACAGAAACCATGCGGTCCGAGACGCCGCAGATGGTCACAATAATATAAGAAAGCATGAGCATTCAAAGTTGGATGTCGAAAGAAAAGATTTTGTGATACGCGTAAAAAAATTATATTTATTACTTACCGTCTTCTGCCATTTTCAAGTTTTTAATTTACAACGCCTGTAAATTGCACACAACTTCGAACCTAAAAATACTCCGAATCACACCGTGCTGCTTCTTCTTCCCCTTTGAATAAAGTTGAATAGAAAGGCAATCGAACGATATATTTCTAGGTGTCCAAGGATTTATGAATACCACTCCATCTATACACACTTCCCTTTCGCAAACTAAAGTGACAACGAGAACTATCGAAATCTCGAAACAATAAACATGTCATATCGCGAAGTCGATCGAAAAATATTTTTGAATTATCTCGACAATATAAATGTATTTTCTGATTTTTATATCGAAACAAAAATTGTGCACACACACACATAGCTATCGAAATCTCATTTTCCTTTTATGTGTAATCTCTGATAAATTTCGATAAATAATCTTTGAATATTTATTACAATAAAACAATGTTAGTAGTCGTATATGTCATATGTCATTGATCAGCTGATAGTTACAGTGGTGTTTCAGTTGCAGTGGTCAGGCTATCAAATTTTTATGCATTATGCGTTTATACAAGATTAACAAGTGTATAAAGCATAACAAGTAAAAAAATTGGAGAGAATAAAGGAAAACAGGAGATAAAAATGCATCTGTGCTGGATTCACTGCCACAGAGGAGAAATAAAAAAAGTACATATATGTATATTCGTAACTATACAATCTGCTTTGCTCAGATAAATCAAGATACTAACAAATCATTATTTCTGACTAACAATAATCCAGTCATTAATTTACCATGGGTGAACGAAACGTCAAAACGTTAATTTTTCCCCTTTCGATGCTTCGGTTTCGTCCAGAAGCGGAGGCTTTATCGATTGCACAGACTAACGAAATGAAATATTCTCGTGAAATTTTTGCACGATCCGACTGCTATCATGGAAGCTTATTAATACAGATGTTGGGAGCAGGCAAAGTTATTTTGGGCGTGTAACTGTTAACCTCAGAAATGCACACCTAGATCCTGCTGATTTTAACATTGACACATCTCACTCATAACTCTGACATTCTGGGAATATTCTTTAACTAATCTTGTTTAAACATGGATCCAGATTCCATAGAGATGGCAAACGAAATCAAGAGCAAAGTCATACTACACTGGAACTGTCGAGGTCTTGTGGAATTTCCAGAAGTAATAAGATCGCACGGTAGTCACATTCAAGAGATATATCTTAAATGGAACAAGCTCACTACTCTGCCACCCTGGATCATAGAACTGTTTAATGTAACCAACTTGTACATGTATGGCAATCTGATCGAACAATTGCCCAAGGAACTCGGTCAGATGAGTCAGTTGACAGTGTTGGATCTAAGTGCTAATAAACTGGAACAGATACCTTCCTGTATCGGTAATCTGAGGAATCTAAAGTCCTTATTCTTAAATGACAACTTCATAGAAAGATTACCAATTGGTAAGTTTTATTACTAGCTATATGTTCTATCATGAGAATAAAGAATTTATTAATTTTTCTGATGAACAAAAACAGAATTGAGCAACCTCAGTAATCTGGAAATACTATCTATCTCGGGCAATCAGATTGTTGCACTACCAGAATGGACTGGCTCTTTACCAAAACTTAAAGAATTGTATATAGATAACAATAAGTTGAGAGAACTACCTAACAGATTGACTATAGCTCCTGAACTTGCTATGATCTCTGTGTGTTCAAACAGGTTGTTATTATTTATATTAATATTTTATAAAAACTATAAGAAAGTTGCAGTCTATCAGCAATTAATTTATATTTTTTAATTTTGTACAACGAATGTTTATTGTAGGTTAAGATATTTACCATTGAATGGATTTTTATCAGCTCCCTGTATCCGATTTGATGCAAATGAATACTTAAATTATGTGTCTTATCCTCTTCTACTTCAACTACTTTCGCAACTTCGGACGACGGTTGTACACGACAGAGGCAGTTTGGCATTTGGGTGAGCTCTTTAGAGATGTTAATAATCAGGATATGTACTTATCAATGTAACTAAAAGATAAATTCTGAGCAGTTATTATTTATTACATATACAAAGTAAATTTGTAAATAATCTATATACATATGTAATCACAGGTGTTTTAAAACACATTATGACACTACTGTGTTAAATACAAATATGAAATTGTACATAGAGATGAAGGGTTTGTATGAAATGAACGCCGACATTATAATTGAATTACCACGGCAGCTCTTAAAAATTCACGAAGTTCAGGAAAACACAATCTGTTCCCTATGGGAATTAGCACTGCGAAGAATTTATATCGAGAGGTAATTCAGAAGATGCCTTATGTAAAAATATCAGGAATATTTTCATTTATCGATAGAATATAAATATCTTATAATTCAACACATTTTTAGTTACAAACACACCCTCAATGTGTTCACTTCTCCTCCAAATGTAACAATAATCTACGAATCTCTTCTCAAGAATACTAAATTGGACTTTACATTATCTTCTACAAATTATACTTTATACAGTTTATTAATGAATGGACCTGCCAGTATCTGTATAAATACACAGTGTCAGCAACCTATATTTACAGAAGCGTGGATCATTATCGGTATCAGCCGTTACGCAGAGTCCATGATAATGATAGCTTTATGTTGTAGCAAAAGGTAACGTATAAAATAATTGTATAGTACCTGAGTATATATCAGTTCTCATAAGTCTTCTTTAACTTTGCAGTTGCGCCACTACATTTGCTACACATTCAAATATGACTATTAAGCTTCATTGGCACTCGATCAATTGATGAATTGATTCTCCTCATTTAGATATTGATAGGTACTTAATTAATGCACATTTGTATGTAAAAGATATTAGCGAAATAAAAAATTTCTTTTTTGTTGAAATGTGAAAGAATCCTGTGATAATAGTCTGTAAATTAAATTTCTAGAGCTTGCTATACAATAATAATTTATTCTGCAGCAGTTAATTGTTAAACTGATGAATATTCTGTTTGATAATGCCCAGTAAGAATTCAGATTCTTATATCATAATAGATTAAAATTAAATTATTATAATATCATATATGGTTGAATATAGCTTTCTCTAGATATTATCAAGACTAGAGTAAATAGTATTTTTTTTTTATCAATATATAAAATATACCTTATAATTTTGAGATGCGACGTATCTTCCATGTAATATATAAAAAGTTAAATTTCTTTTTTTTAGATTTCATTTGTTTTCACATAAAATTAAATCGCGGAAAATTTTTTCTTCTTTATATATAGTCCATAGATGTTGATTTGATGATTTACTCAAGCGATCAGAAGATCTAACGCTTTGTCGCGATCAAAATTACACTTCACTAACGCCGCGGAGACTGCATCTTCATGAAATCCTAAATCTTTCAATGTACATAAATTTTCATAGTACATTCTTGCTTTTGATTGATCGTGTTGCGTGAGTGTCAGTGCTTTCTCGGCGTAATCATTCGGGACGCCGTTTTCCTCTAGAGACTGGACGGCCAATAGATATTCTACGATTTTCTTCTCGTGTATACGACCTAATTCCAACACCGCGCGTGCCGCTCTACACTTAGGAAATCCCATGTCACTTAACTGCATCACCAACTTTAAATCGTCCTCTGTCATACTCGACAACAAATCAGTTGGTGATTTGGCGTGATTCGACATCGCATCATCATGTCTCGGAGTTGTACATTCGTCACTATCCGGACTCTCCAAATCGGGCCACGGTTTCCAATTCTGTTGCAAAAATATAACAATTATAAAATCAGTTATAAACTATAATTTAAAAAAAAAATAAGATTTATTACCTCCATAACAGGTCGTTCTAATTCCTTTTGAAGTTCCTGCATTATTGCTGAAATGCTACGATGATTTTCAATATCAGCTAGTTCATCTTCATCGGCTTGACTGTCCACTGGAGTCTTTACATTATCGACTTTCTCTTCCTTGGAAATTTCTGAAGTGTCATCGATCGATAATTCATTTATAATATTCTCCAATTTTCCTGCTGGTACCCATTGTGATCTAGGTTGTAAAACCTGCATAAAAAATATCAAGTTTGAGACAATCATCAAATTTATCTATACCATTTGAATTATATATGAAAAATAAACTTTGTAGAGTGATTATTTAGTCTCTCACCTGTGCCAATTCCTCCATATCGTTAATAGTTTTTAATTCCATGTTGTCAAAGGGACTGCTTGTGTCATTATCAAAGTCAGCAAAGTCTAGACCTCCATTGGTCTTTGCATGAAGGTCCTGAAGATCATTCGCTGGAGGTGACAAAGGTTGTGGTGTAAGTATTGTCGTCTCCGGAGCAGGTGCCGCATTGATAGGCAATTGTTTCACGCAGTCCAGTGGCGGTGACGGAGGAGTTTCCTCTTTCTCTTTTTTCCTCTTTTCCTTCAATCGAGCTTGAAGAGCTTTGCTGTAGGCCTGTCTGGCTTTGCGCCATTCGCACATCTGGACACAAATTAATTTATCAGCTCAAGGATAATTTAAAGAACAAAACGAGTTGTAAAATAACTTCTCCACGTGGTATACGGAATGTCAAAATATTATGACGTTTGACGTAATGATTACACCTCACCTTTTCGAGTACCGATTTCTCCAAACTGAAGTCGTACGTCAGCTTCGACACGTCAGGCAAACGGTTGTTGTAAGCTGCTGGGAGACCGATTTTCCTCGGCGGTTTGTAGGCCTCCGCGATTTTGACATGAACGCCGTCCATATAAGACGCGACTAGATCGCATTGTGCCGAAAATCGAGCCATATCTTTCGGATCCGTGGAGGAAAAATGTGAGAAAAATTCTCGTTTTATTCACTATCCTCGGGACATAACCTCTCACTTACATCGCAAGAAATCTCATTCGATCGCGTTACAGGTCGCATATCGCTGATGCATCACGCGTGCAATTTGCAATTCAATTGAACATCATACTTTCTCTCTCTCTTTCGCGGCTTGAGACTCGAGATATCTCTTTAATATCTGAAACGCCAAAAATACACTGTTATTTGACAGATCGAAATAGCCTGGCTGTCACCATTAGCCGCCATATTGCTATTTAGCGAAGATTTGAACCACAATCGAACCTCGATTTATCATAGGGTTCGAATCTTTGCTAAATAAAAATTTTACTTTTTACATTATATTATAATGTCAACAATCTTTTTAATAAAATTGTGAAGAAAATAATTATTATATTATATTAATAAATGATTTGATTTAATTTTATTTTGTACATTTTGTATATTGTCAACAATTTGTGTTAAATATCTTATTGTCAATCACATTTATACTTTCACTTGTAAATATTTAAAAATACATACTTCTGCAATTTGTTTTTAATTTAATATTAATACTGAAATAGTATTAATATCATACAAGAGGCGTATCTGCAAATATATGTAATATTTTTGTACTATAAATATATCACTATTTGCATCGTACAGTAATAAAGTAAAAATATATAGCTTTTTTACTTTCAAGTATCATATAAATTGTCCTAGAGTATGTACAAATAAATTAGTCTAAAAACATGTCAATTTCCTAAAACTTTCATCGTAGTAGAGAAATTTGCACAGAGCCGGTTCTTCCAGTAGATTGTGCTTTATTCTCCAATACAATCTTGGGAGGAACATTGTTATAATTCAGATCCTTCTCCTTTCTCTTGAGCGCAGAAGCTTTCATATATGCAAGGAAACAAGTCCATATCAAACTGCATACGCTGACGTACACAACGCGATTTCGCTCTGGGATCAGGAAGAAGTTGATGGTTTGTAGAATTGGCCATACACAAACACCAACCTAGAAGGCAAATAATCTTTTATTAATCTCCTTAATCTCATGATTAAGAACTTATCTGTATTGCGAGAAATGGTACCTTGTATGTTGGCCAGAATTTAATTTTGACCTCCTCAATGCATTCCGAAACTGGCTTTAATTCAAGAAAACTCATGCCAAAGAAGAAGGAACACATAGCTGCAGGCGTGTACGTAACTTGCTCAACCAAAGCCTGTAATTATTACATTATTAATTAATTGTTATCTCAAATTATTAATACTATTTTTCTTTTGGTACATAATATAAATAAATGCAGAAAAATTTAATTGTATACAAAATAATATTATAATTAATTCCTTTACACATGTATACCTTAGTGATCGCAGACTTTAAATCTCCTTTGGGCCAAAGATAAGATGCACATTTCAACCAGCAGTACAATGTAGGTGCTACGTAAAGACTGCCGTACAAACTAAATCGTCCAGCTTCCGCGTAATTAAATTCCTCCTTGCCTATTATTTTCTGTTGCAACAGGTTCGCAGTTGGCCATATAACTGAGTAGGATGCCATGCCTCGAATAATCGGATATTTCTGCGAGATCTCGCGAAATTTTACGAATATTATGCGCATGTTCCTGTTTATAAAAATAGAAATTATCGAATTATTTAAACTATATATTCGAAAAAAAAGAATCTAGATTTAGAATAGCGCGCCAAAAAATGATCGAGATCAGTCGATCAGCGGAATAACACATCTATATAAAAAAAAACTATCAATTGAAGACTTTGATCGCATTTTTAAAAATAATCTGTATTTTAAACAATATAACTTATTTTTAATTATTAATATTTATATATCTCAATAAATAATAATTTATTTTTTTTAATCCCTCTATATCTGGTTTCGCAATTTTGCGGATTTATTACGTCATAGATGTATATAGACTTATTAACGAGAATAAGTTACCTGCCGCAGCGTTATCGAGAACAAAGAAGGAATGCTCCTTGGAGAACGCGCTTGCTGCAACTTTGACAGCTCGTAGCTTGTTGACGTGATGCGGTGCGTCGATGTGTGTGTATGTCGATGTCGGCCGCGATACGGATCGACGCACCTGGTGCGCGTATTGTCTCGTGACGCGACGCCGACGACTGACAGTCTCCTCCGTTGACGGAACACGCGACCATATCGTCGACGACGATGACGAAATTGGATCGGATCCATTCTTATCTGTCCTTGGTACATGTCGTGGCGACATGCGGCTTTTTCCGCTGATGAATCGATCGCGTTGCGAAATCTGCCATCTCTTATTACGCGTCTTCCTGATAACTCGAAAGACGTCGCTAATATTGTACATAGTCGCGACTATTTATAAATTTTGATTGCACCGAGGCATTATAGTTTTTATCTAGAATCGATAAGACATTTAATTAAATAAATGATGAGAAAGAAACGATATAATTTCCTGTACAGTCGTATATTCAAATATATTAAGTATAATATCAAACATGAGACATACGAGCTATCCTAAGAAATACAATTGATTTAATGATCCCTTGTGTGTAATGTGATTAAAGGAAGATACTGTACATAAATATAAGTAAATACATGCCAGCAGTATATATATAATATAAATAAAATTATATATATAAAACTGTTAAAATATTTAAAAAATGCAGAATTTGCATAATTATACATAATGTACATTTATATATTTATTTCTATATTGTAGTACTCGCACAGAGTATCTCAAAGGATACGTGCATTTTTAGCAAAATTTAACATTTGGAAAAAGCTTACTTTATGATATAAGTAAACATGTTCTCTCTGATCATATAATCATGTGATTTTTCATGTAAAATAATTATCACTATAAACAATTATATTTTTAGACATTAATGTTCACAAAGCAAGCTTGCGTGATAATCCAACTTAAAATTACTATTAAAAGGATGATATACATCTGGTATGTATAAAAAGACATTTTTAAAACTTACATTACTCTCAACACTGTACAAAATAAACAGTGGTCAAAACAGATTGTACTAAGATACCTTTACAATGTGTCACATTAGTTTCTCATATTTTTAATAATAAAAAAATACTGTATACTCTCAATGATTACGTGATTCATTAACTTCTCTAAAACTATATGCACAAATTCTTAACAATTTTTTCAAGTTTTCCATTATTTTGCATGGTGTTGGCACAGTCCAGTTTGTAAACAAAAATTACACCAACCCAACTCATTATGTCGTAATATCGAATAAATCACAAACACCTTCGTTCTCACTAAGATTGAAGTGGTAATCTTTCTCTCCTGGGGGTGGACTTAATCTCACCAATGGTCCACAAACTGCAAATAAAATTTAGATGCATAAGATAAATATATAATACTCATTATATTATATACAAGAAATAATAAAACTTTTATTTTACTTACAATCAGAATAAAATTGATCAAGTAACTCCAAATTTGTTTGTAAGATATCTGGAATAAAATATTTATTATATTTTAAAAAATAAATTTTTACATTGTAAAAGATGCACTTCCAATAAATAATAATTTTTGAATTTAAATCAAGAAATAAATTTACCTGCAGTGCTCACATCACGCAGAACTATCTTGGCTTCTATCAATTCTTGATCTTCTTCATCCTCGTCGTCAGTTAATACTGGACTCTGTGGTTTGATAGTACTTTTTGGCGGTCTGTTAAAATAAAGTGTTCAATATGTGTGCAATTCAATTTGTATGCAATCCTAGTCTTGAGAGATAAATGTGTTATATGTATAAATGTACATTTTGTATCAAATGAATAGCTCAAGCTTGGTAACTATTCACCCCCAATACAAAATCAATTTGCGCAGTTATACTATTTGCTCTGCGCAGATCAAGAATATTGTTTTACTATTCCTGACACGATTAGAGCATATATAAAGATGCATTTGCGAATACAAATTTCTATTTACCTGCCAACTTTCCTCTTTGGTTTAACAGTGACATCTTCCTCTTTTTTTTCGTCCTCTTCATTTCCACGTTTCGTACCTTTTGATTCTTCTTTTAACCTCATTTCTAACACTTTGTTATCATAAGTTTCAGCTAGTTCGGGTTGAACCATGTACACTTTAATTTCTCCCAAATTACTCTTCAAGAACATGGTGTAATTTATCTCTGCATTGTCTTGTATGATAGTCTGTCAAATAAATGTGAAAAGATAAAAAACATGAGACATTTTGATATACGCTAAATGTTAAATATTTTTCAGATTGTTTAAAATACATATTTCAATACCTTCAAAAAGTTTGGTACCGATATTTCAGTGTCTGGAGGACCTTGAATTCCTAGTACAAATTGATCTAGAAAATTTTCCTTGACATCCTCATAAGTAATGTATGCATATTTCCTATTTATCATATCATTTTCTATATTTTTTATACTCTGCTGGATCCACTGAGTATGAGTGTCCAGAAGCTGTTCGTGATCCTCCAATTTCCTTATCTCCTCCTTCAGATCTGTCAGCTTCTCACCAACCTCTTGAGTATTACAGCCAGGTCCTGCACCCCTTCGATCACAAATTTGCAAGGTTTAGCGATGCATATTGCAAGAAAGTGAAATATGACAATAGGAAAAGAAAGTGAAGTGAAATTCTTGGAAAATAATGGCAAGTAAACAAACTTACTTCCATTGTATGCTGTTCTTGCTCTTCTTCTCTATAAGACCGATACCCTCAAGGACGTTTGTGATGTCGTAGATGCGTCGTTTCTGTCGTACCTCTAGGAGATCCGCAGCCTGAAACGTAGGTGATACCTTATCGGTTAAGTATCGAGGACTAGGTTAGGACGAGAATGCATGTTGGATGGTGAAATTTCGCGATAACGCGTTGCGGAAAACTCGGCGCCGAGTCTCGCGAGGAAGAAAGAAAATTCTGACGCGATCGAGGATCGACCGCTCGAGCTGACGAGCGAGGTTCCTCCTCGCCACGCACTTCTTTCAAAATTCCCGCAACCCAGAATATGGCGTGTATATTCGCCCGCGATAGCTTAACCTAGCATTCAGGTTAACTCTCCCTCGGCGATTAGACGAAGATAAATACTCACGACTTTCAAATCAAGCACGCCATCCTTGGCTTTCTGCAGCAAGGTGACGAAGCGGGTGGTCAGCAATCCGAGAGACTTCTCGAAACGGCTCTGCTGATTATCTGCCATTATCTCGCTCGTTGTCAAAAATTTCAAAACTTGCTAGTCTCTTCGAAATTGCCGCAACACCACGGACGCCATCCCAGTTAACGTGCAACGGCTATTCAAATATGAGCGCGCCTCTGTCGGTAATCAATTTCCGCAGAAGTGAATAACAAAATGAAAAAACTATTAAAAAAAATTATATAATTAAAATTATATTAAACATTTTTTTCAAATATATATGTTTATTAAAAATTATATATATTAAAAAAAATATATTTTCAATATTTAAAATTTCTGATAAAAATTATGCAGATACGTGAAAAATATATTCGAAATTTATTTCGATCATTCATTCGGAGAATTTACATATTCCTAATTAATTCTAAAGATTTTATTTTACGAATTATATATCTAGAGGAAAAAAAATTAAAAAATTACTTTGCTGTACTATCATTATTTTTCTTCAATATATATTTATAGCATGTATAAGTAGAACTAATTTTTTATGTATAAAAATTCTATAAAAATTTCTCAAATATTCTTACATTTAATAATTTTTATATATTATATGTATATTTACAATGATATCTATAAATAATATATATGTATAAATTAAGAATTCTTCTTATATTATACACTTGTACATTCTACTTATATACACTTTACATTTTTTTTGTAATGTTTTAAATTTTAAATGTATAAAAGTTATAAGGCATAAACAGTAATAATAGTATTAAAAAAGTTAAAAATATATACATGCTCCAAATAAACCTTAGGGCAAAAGAAATTCATTGGTGCCAGTCGGCTCTGGACTTTGACTGGAACTAGCAGAACTAAGAGTCTCATCTTTAATCTTTAAAGCGGATGAATCTTTGTCCTTTTTATTATCCTTCTCTTTGTCTTTGGCCTTATCTTTTTCCTTCTTCTCCTTCTCTTTATTATGTTTATGATCATGTTTATGCTTATGCTTATGTTTGTGTTTTTTCTTATCCTTTTTCTTCTTTTTACTCTGTAAAAAGCACAGTGATACATTACAAACCTCGAGTATTTTTCCTGACATATTAAGAATACACATATAGCTTATAAAGATATCTTTTATCACACAAAAAGTTTACATACCTTATTGACAGAGTCACTTTTTGGTTTATGCTCTTCCGAATCCTTTTTAAACATCCCTGGTTCAAAACCTACTGGACCAGGAGTTCCCATGATACCAGGCAATGATGCAGAATTATCGCTATAGTACTCGGATTTGACTTTTCCTTCACCAGGTACAGGAATTCCCCGTTCATCCTGCTGTAAATAGTAAAAATAGATTTAATTTATGTCGACAATGACAAAAGAAAAGGAAATAAAATAATTTCTTATACATTGTTTGCCATTGTCTTCTGTCGTTTTACTTCTATCCCATGCTCTGCAGGATTTGGCGGACCAGCAGGATCTCTATTTGGGGAAGCTTTTCTTTTGTTTGTCGGAATAGGCAAATTCTCAACTTCATCAATTGATTCGTGTCTCACATGTTGCACTGGTACAGTTTTCACCTATAAAGCAGAGAATAAAAATTATAATAAAGGAAATAATTATATATAATTATAATTATACATAAATTATGTATAATTATATATAATTTTACAATTATATAATAGTAAAATACAGAATGTGTTGAATATCTTACCTCACGTTCAGGACTTGGTGGGCCGGCTTTTCTAGGTTTCATAATCGTCGCGAGTTCGGGAATGGGAAGACAAAACGGAACTTTTGTACCGTACAAAGTATAATACAAATCCACTAAATCGCAACGTAATTTTGCGTCGTGCGATAACATGCCGCTATATAACAAAATGATATGTTGATTAATCAATTGATACATGAAAAGTGATTTACACATGAAAGATTGAAGTATTGCCATACTTAATCAAGTTCCATATACGATCAACTAAATCTGGTCTATCCAAACGGTGTTTGTGAGCTCTTTCGAACGGTGGATTTTCTACCATTAAGCGTACAAGTCTGTGACGTACTCCAGGATGCGGGTCCAATTCTGTCATGTCCAATAGGAATTCCAAATCTTCCCACTTACCATCCACGCGAGTAAAATCGACCAAAGCTTCTAATGCTGCCATTCGAACGTCTGAAAAATTTATATATTAATTATTATATTCATTAATTGTCGAAAATTATGGCAATTAAAAAAAGAGATCACACACACACACACACACACACACACACACACACACACACAATATAATTATTAAAGAAATATTGTGAAATATTACCTATAAATTGTCCATATGCTGCATATGCTCTAAAAATATGAGGATTGCTTGGAAGATGCCCAAACTTTTGTAGAATACGAATGACTTTCAGACAAGCTACACTGACAGTATATTTGTAGCAGGGTAATAATTTTTCTAAATTTAAGTTTCTTGTGACCTCTTCTAAGATGGCTTTTGTGTCGATTGACAAAGACTCTGCTGTGATAGCCGTTCTGTAATAACAGAATAGAAAAATGTATTTAATAGAATAATGACTTAGTTAGTTTTATATAATTTTGTAGAACTATTGTTTAATATAACTGATTCGATTCTAAACAGTCATCCCATATATTTCTCATTAAAAGATCTTGTAAGAATATTTACAGCATAAAACTAACTTCAAAATTATAAACATATACATGCATTCTTAATAATATACGATAATTGGATTTATCTAGTATATATAACTAAAAATTCTATTTTCGACATACCCCTGTTGCACACTGATAACTGGTGTAACAGTTGCGCCTAAAGCCTCTATTAATGCAGCTCTGTAGTAATTATCGGAATATCTATTCTTGCTGTTGTCATTATACTTGAAGAGATCCATTAAAAAAGCTAGAACTTCTGGTGGACAAATACCATGAGCGTTGCGTAATCCTGCCATTGCGACCGGTATAGTCTGTGCATAGATTCAAAGTTTGAAAGAAAATTTTATAAGTATAATATACAATATATATATGATACACACACATAATTCTGATACATAAGTAATGAAATGTATATTAACCTTTTGAAGAAAATAATGTTGAAAATTCGAAAAATTGTTCTGTTTAATAATTCGTCGACACGACGCTGATCCGAATAATTTTCTAAATATGGCCAACATTGCTGGTGGGCCTGCCCATGTTGCTACCATAGCATTGGCTACCTGTATATAAACATATATGTATGTAAATAAATAAATATATATATATATGTAAAATTGTATTAAACAAGTAAATATTTAATAATGACTGACTTTTGTCAAACAATGAGCAGCACGAAGTCTAACTTTATAATAACAATGTTCGTTTTCAATTGTATCGGTCAATGCTAATCGTGTGGCAGGTGTTGAGTGATGTTGCAAAGCTACAATTGCTTCCAACTGTGCAGTAACGTCTCTTTCGTGTCTCAATTGATATTGCCATTGATAATCTGGTTGTTCAATCTGCACAGCGCGCATGATTGTCATTTCAGGATCAAGTCTGATCCATAATACTGGGGAGTCACTGTAAATAGGCAATGAATTCTTTTAAAAAATATTGCGCAAAGATAACGCGACTTTCATGTAATGTCTCTTTATAATAATAGATCTGTATAAAATCATGATCTTACTCCATAGCAGAGAGATCCATATCAACCTCTTCACCAGTACACAATGGAATCTTCTTTTTCTTATTTCTACGGCTTTTACTGTGGCATGTGATATCCGCTCTCGCCATTGTACCTTCAATTTGCAAAGTGTGCTTAAAGGTACCATCAAGTTCTTGAATATTGACTACTAATGGACCCACATATTTCCTGATTCCTCTTTGATGCGCAGTGTCTTGTCTAATTTCCAATTCCACTGTATTTCTATATATATACATGTCATATTTTAATATACATAAATAGATAGTATATGCACTTAAATTTAAGTAGAAGAGCACCTTTTCCTATTAAATACAAAACTTAAGCTGAATTTTGCGTGTCCTCCTGTTCTGACCCATTGATCTATGAATACTGACATATCTTTTCCTGTCACTGTGAAGATTGCCTTAGCAAATACATTTGTACTAATTAACATGTGTGACCACAAGTTAGATTCAATCTTTTGTTGCGCGGCATTGGCTGCCAGAGACAATTGTTTATTAAATACCTATAAAAATAAGATATGATAATCGATTCAATCTATTATTATATATTTATTATGTATTATACAAAGAAAATAATATTTACTTGAAGTAATAATTCTTGTCCGATTCTATGTTCTAGCATTCTCATAATCAGATGTGCCTTCTTGCCGAGAACTTCAATGTATCTAGGAGACATTGTATGTAAATTTTTAATCGGAAAATAAAATCCGGGATCAGGAGCTCGAGGAGCAGGTGCTGGAGTATTGGCTGCAATGGGCAACGGTGCTGGTGCTTGAGATGGATCCAGTATTATGCCACCAAATTGTTCTTCATATTTCACGACTTCTTGCAACTCCTACAAAGTTTAGCAAAACGAGGGTAACAAATATGTCAAAAAGAATAAAATATATCGATATTGTGACTTGTAAATACTTACAGATTGAATCCATTCTCTGTATTCATTGTTTCCAAAGCATTTCTTGGCATATAATCCCGTTAGATATGTAGAGATACCTTTAGGCAGCCAAGTGTCTGACCAATTGTGCATAGATATGAAACATCCGAAAAATTGTTCTGCAACTGCTTGTGCCATTGCTTTTTTAGTAATATATACTTGATCTATAATTGCAGTAGAATGTAACAAATTCGTGCTGCAAGAAGACAAATCATTATAAAAAACTGTAGTAATAAATCTTAATTAATATTAAACATACAAAAAATGTATATTATTATATATAAAGAAGAGATTAATTTTACTTTAAAATGCTCATAGTAGCATAAGCATTGATGTCTTCATCTATTTCGTCAACAAAGACTTGCTTGTAACAAGAATATGGATATCTATTTGACAAAGTTTCTTCATAAAATTCAAATGCTTCGTGCATATATTTCGCCGACACTTTTAAAGATGGCAAAAGTTGAGGTAAACAGAAATGAGTCACTTCATGCATGTAAGGATCCACAAAGATCTCAAAAGGCCTAGAGCAAAAATTCAAATTATTGTATTGTAAATTACATATGCTTTTCTAAATGATTTCTATTTATTTACCCGACTGCCAGTGCAATGTTTGGTGCACATGCAGGAGTATTTAGAGCATAGTGAAACGTTTTTCTACGCATATCAGGCGTATAGACAACCTCGACTAGATCTCCACAAGAAACAGCAATCATCGAGTCGTCGACAGTAAATTCTAATCTCCAAGTGCATGGTTCAGCAAAGCTATCCACACACGGGAACCATAATCTAGATGAATTTTCATAACTGTACGTATACATATGGGCGCCTCTCTAAAAAAAAATTATTGATGTAAAATAAAAAGAATTAATTTAATGGAGACTTTTTTCTAATGGAGACTAATAAAATTTACCTCAGCTAGGGTTCCTTCACAATTTGGTACTACAAAATGTACACCTCCTTGTGGCTGTTCCAAGGAAAATTCAATGCTAATCCTTAATCCTCGACTTTCTGCGACTAAGTGTGTTGCATCTGGTGGTATTTGAACTACCAATTCCCCAGCATTGTTATCAGGATCCACCTTTTGAGCCGCTGCTAGATGCATATTTGAAAAAAAATCCAGGGAACGTCTACAAAGATTTTATATATTTTGTAGATCAATAATATTATAATAGAAAGTTATGAAAAAAGAAATTACTCACTGTTTACTGTCCCCTTGGCAAATATCCAGAAATGGATCAAAATATTGAAAAGGGGCCTCGTAAGTATCATTTAAACAAACTCTATATATCCTGCATTGTCTGGCATTGAGTTTTACCAGTCTTAATGTGTCTCGCAGTGGAATAATTGTCAATTCGACAAATCCAATTATGCTTTTCCTTTGAAAACTTATGCCCGTCAAACTCACTATCTGATGGGCTGTAAAGTTTCAATCAATAATTATTTCAAGAGTCATACTAATGTATAAATATAATTAGTAATACAATTTTTCTAAAAAAAAACATGATTTATATTCGTTTATTTATAACATAACCTATGCATTTTGTATCTTCTATTAAATATTCATAATTAACGACATACGAAAAATAAATTAAATTTCAGTGAATATTAGAAATTTTTTCGAAATACAAATAAAATTAGAAAAAAACAACTGAGCATTTAAACATTTTAAATATTTTTCGCCAGTGTCATTTCCAAAGATACTTATAATTTAAATGGACGACTGGCGTCGCCCGATTTATCTTTCTTCATTTTTTCAGTTATACACAATCCTTGTATTCATAAAAAATTAGAACAAAACAACGAATGCGAAATTGTTTCAAGCATATTCCAAGCCACTCGGCATCACTTGCACTAATTCACGCGCTTGAATCAGCTCGATCAGCTTGTAGACTGATGAATGGATGTGGGGAAAAAATCTCATAACCATAGCATATGTAAAAACACAGATAGACACATGTCACGCGATTGGTTGTCAAATAAAGAATTTTTGACGTTCCGCAAATTTTTCTATTTTCCAGCCAATCGCGTGACATTATATTTATTTGTACTTCCTGTTAATCAGTTTGTGTGAAAAGGCCACTTCCGGTATTTTCAGATTCGAGACGTGTCCCATCTAGATATTCATATATCATGATCGTGATTGTTAACCAGCTCTGAAACTCCTCTGAAACTACTCCGAAGTATTGTCAATCCTTTGCTCAGTTCAGGAAAGGCTCCGTTTATGTATTTTTATATACGCTATAGTTTACTCTGAGAAGAACCGTGCTTTGTTTGTCCTTTATCGTATACATATTTTGTTCGACAATGAAAGATTGTGGAAGATGTACATTTTGCATGAAAAAAATTTGATATGTTTTGATAAGAGATTTAAAGGACTCCCTGACGAGAATTTTGACATTCTTTGGAAAGAATATTTTGCAAGATTTTTAAACATCTGAAATGGAGGACAAGGGACAAACAGATAATACGTAAGTTTGAAAGAAAATGGAATATTCTGTGTAAATTTTACATTTTTTTTTTTTTTTGAGAGAGAGAACTAAAAATTGTTTTAGAAAGATTAGATAGAAGTTTAATAATTTTATCTTTTAGAACCTCTGTGGATTGTTTAGACAATACAACTGTATCTGTGACAGCTAATTTAGAAATGCTTACTATAGACTCTTCGTCAACAGAACCAACCAAAAAGATTCTTAGAAGAAGATTACCCAAATCTGTTTCTACAGATTGTGTTCTTAACAGAAGGTAGTAGAAAGTTATTTAATATTAAACTATGATATGTATGTTTATTTTTATATTTAGTAGCATTTTATATATTCATCTGTCAGATGTAGCCGCAAACCAAAAAAGAGGAGGAATTCAGAGATAGGTACAGAGGAAGAAAACATAAAGGAGTATTATTTAGATAAAAAGATAACTAAGAGAATTAATCTTGAAACAATATATGAAGAGAGTGACAATGCGAGCGATGATAGTGTAGTACATATGAGTGCAAAGAAGTTTAAAAGAATGTTACTGTTTTCTACAACAGCTTCCAAATTAAAGAAGAGACGTGCAAAAATACAAAGAGTTTTTGGGTCTAAGATTAGGTTTAAGAGATATAAGAAGTTTGATTCAATGCAGACTCTTGAAGATAAGTTAAATGCTCTCAAAGAAAGTTCACCAACAAAAATTGATAGAGAAGTCAAATGATAGCAAGTTCCTCTTGTGTTTGAATGCTAATAATTGAATCTCTTCAGGTCCAGAAGATAGTATGTTTTATTTTAGGATTTTATAAGTTCTGTATTTGCATAAATCTATAAAAAATATTGCATAAATGGAAAGAGATATTTACTATTATATTTAATTAAATTATGGAAATTTTTGCCATTTTTTGTTAAAAGTATTACATAATATTAAATTTTTTAAATCAATATTTGCATTATAGATATAATATGCAAGCTGCAAGGACCATAAATAATGTGTGATAATATTTATATTTGCATTTTTTAGATTTGCTATTGATAATTATATGTAATATATATCTATTCATAATATAAAAAAGAATGTACTTTGTATTTCTTTAAATAGAACGTTCGTACCATAATATTGCATTTCTAGATTAATTTAAAAATTCAGCATTTATACTTAAATAATGATTAAAGTAAATATTTTTTATAAGGACATTAAACTTATGTAACATGAAAAGTCACATTGTTCTTAACAATAAAATAAAATTAGAAAGACTGAAATTGAAAATTTAAGTAAAATATTTTTTTTTAAATGTATATATGTGTGTGTTCTGTGTTGGATAGGTAAAATATAATATTATCCTACATATATAATTTTTGTAAGTTATATCTACTTTACAAAATGCGTATTCTAGAAAGTATTATATATAATATTTATAGTTTTATACAAAATTATATTTATTTTATTTGTACTTTTATAAACTAGAGGCACTAATTCTGTAATGAATATAAAATTGCAAAAATATGAAAAATTTTATAAATATATCTTAAACCTAACATTTTCAGATATATTGTTATATTGCATTAATATAAAATCTTAATATATGTATATATCTGATCCTTTATCTTGATCTAACAGAAATGCAATATTTTAAATAATATCGCTTCACATTACGACTTGGTCGTTTGTACAATACATTTTGTTTCATATTTTGCACAGCCATTGTATTCTCTTAATTTAGCTTTATTCTCTTCATATTCCATACTATCTAGGTTGACACAAGCACATCTGGATGTGCTTTGTGTATTTGCAGTCTCAAACAGCATTCTTGGTACTCCTACCCAATCTCTTTCAATTCCACCACTGTTAAACATTAAAATAAATAATGTAATTGTCTTTTATTTAAAAAAAGTATATTTCTTTCTTCTTTAATATTAAAAAAATTATTACCTTCTATTAGTACACCAGAATATAGTACCCATATCTGGATTCCATTCTATATTACAGGGTGGGAACATTCTTTTCTGTTTCTCTTCCAATGATTTTTCCTTTTTAGCAGATAACACTTTTCCTTGTACCTTATAAAACTCTGCAGTGGGACTGCCATCTTGATTGTAATATTTGCCATATAATTTTCCTGAGGAATAAACAAATATTTCAGAAAGTGCTGTACATGCGCATTGTTCCACTTCATGCAATGTTTATGCACAAATCAAATAACATGAACAATTCTTTTTTTTTGTACAGTAAATATAATATACCTTTCGCTTTATTCTCGCTGCATAGGTTGATAAAGTATCATGAGATTCTTTTTTGACTCTATTAGAGTAAAATTATTGAGAAGTGGATCAATCGCTCTTATGTCTCCAGTGCAGTTTAAGTAATTGTACCTTTGTAAATGTAGTTTGTATTATAAAATTGTAGCCAATCGTCCAGCGCCTTAACTTGATGCGCAGATAAACTAGATGTGTCATCTGTCAAATCTTCTTCAAATTCTCCAGTAATAAATGCCAAGGAAGCATCACGACCTATAAATGAATAATTCCATATACATACATAGTGGCTAATATATACATATATCTTTCAATATAAGAAATAGCTACCAGTGAAAGCATGATATTGACTTCCAGGTCCATAATGCTTTTCTCCTTTAGTCACATCAAAAACTTGGCCTAAAATCGAGAGATATAGACCGTCCTCCAGATTCGTATATCGTTTCAATTCACTCGTGGTGAATACCTTTTCCCCTTCAGAGTCCTCATTTAATCCAAGATATATCGCGTCAACTATATTCAATGTTCCATCCATCAAGTGAGTTTTCATCTTTCTGATGAAGTCGCGAGAATATAGAAAATACATGATTCCCAGAAGCAGCGACAGCCAAAGATACTTGGAGAACATAATTATATTGTTTAAAAATATTTAGGGAATCCTTTGACATGTGCAATTTTCAATGATCTTTCTATCTTTTTTCTTTCCGTATATATAACATATGTCACTTTAAATTATTTTGTTGATTCCGATTCTAGCGGACTGTTTTAGAACTACGTAGCAAATTCTATAAATTTCTCTTCCGTTGGTAACACAGGAAAAATAAAGAAAATTAATTTATGGTTATGATAGAGAGGATATGAAGACGATGAAGATATACATGTATATATGTATATGAAGCGGCACAAAAAATAAGATAAATATCTATAAATAAATTAGTAACAAATTATCGTAAGTATCACAATTGAACTTGTTACAGTATACCCGTTAAAAAGTATATTTAGTATCAAGTGATATCAATTATTACTTCCAAACGAGCGGCTATTATAAAAATACACCTTCCGAATGGCGAACGTCGACGAGTTGCAAAAATAATTTGTAATAATATTACACGCTGCTATTGAGCTCGAAAACAAGGTATGGACTCCTAGAGCTTGAATTTCGCCTCTCAGTTTTTATATAAAAAATTAATAAATAATTATGTAACTTTCATGCAATAATTTTTACTCCAATTTTTTGTGTCTCTTTAGATATCTTGAATGAGCAACAAAAATAATTATCGGAAAGTATCAAGTGGCAAAAAAGAGAGAGGGAGAGAAATCACGGAAAAGATACTTAATTGCAAGCAAGCCTTTCTAACAATAAAATGTCCACACAGCATAATCGAATGTAAATATGTACATATATATATCCATATTTCTAGCTATATAACATAAAGCAATTTAGAACCTCTTTATTTATGTTGCTATTTATTAAAGTCATCATCGCGAAACTCATTTCCAGATTTCCATCCCGAGTTTCGTAACCAATGAGAAACATCATCGCGCGTGATCGATCATAATTTTTTATCCTCGATATTGACAAGCGGCGCGTGCAATAATATGCAAAGACATGTTTGACATTTCGAGATTTACGTCCGCCAGCTGATATTGCGGCAACCGGTAGCCGGAGCTGCTACCGGACAGCAAATGACGTCCGAGGAGTCCGAGGCTGGAGGACGGCGGTTACGCTTGGCTAACCAAGACAATCGGGATCAACGGTCAGTCGCGTGTCGACGTGTATCCTTATTGCACTGCGCGAGAGTGCATCCGCGACTTTCCTCGCGTACTTTCCATCATCCGCGTCATTTCTCTTCGTGAGCTTCGTCAACAACGATCATCAGTGCATTTTCTTTCGCCTCGTAGAGAAAACGTTTTTAATCGCGGCGCGATGGTTCTTGTTATTTTTTTATTAATTTGTCGGTATTTTATTTTGTTGTAATTCTCTATTTTGCATCCTTTGATTCTATTTTTCATGTTAAAAAAATCTGTAAATGACGATCAATTAAGTACGGGCTTATAGTAAGACGCGATCTATAGGTAGTAAATTGAATGACATTTTGACATTCTGTAATGTCATAGTCTGCTACTTATGGGGGATGAAAGAAAGTTCGGAGAGTTTGCCTGCATAGAGGTAAAAACTTTTATAAACATTACAAATATATATATTGTTTACAATTAGTCTAGAAAATCTGATCTTTGGTAAGAAATTTTTATTTAAAAAATATTTTTATTTTTATTTAAAAAGTAAGAAATAAACGAGAAGAAAAATAACACGAAGATTTGCGTACAAAATCGTAGAATCACCAAGCATCGCTTTTGTCCCATCTTATTTGGCGCGTATAATTAACTTAATGAGATACAGCAGAGAAGAACGCGCAAATAAGACACAAAGATTCTTGATATTCCGGGAAAAAATAATCTGATTAAATTATATAGCAAATTAAATCAAATTAAATTTAATCAGATCTAATTTTTATCTGATTTGATAATATAAGTAGATCTGGTTAGATATGGAACATATATATACAAATAGATTTAAAGAGATTTGGTTGAACTTATATGAAACATGTCAGATCTGAGGAAATTCGATCATATTTAATCAGATCTATTGACATTATTTGTCTATCATCATATCTGATAAATTAGATAAAATGAGATATGATCCCAGTGAGAAATCAATAGTTAAAAAGTCGAATCAACGTCTTTTACACCAAATTTGGTCTTTTTAACTATAGTGATTTCTCACTGGATTCATATCTGCTCATATCTAACTTTGCATATATGTATTCCGACTATAATATATAGTTTCTTTTACAGTTAGTATAGAATGAACTGCAGCCGAATGCATTATGCACAAGTTTTCGCTATTTGCGCGGCTCGTCTTCGTCCTCTTCATCTGTACGACGACTGCGATCTTCTGCGTCCTGTTGTTGTTTCCGGGTCTCCCTGACGGAAGATATTCTCGGAAGAAACAAACATCTATAAGAGAAACGGAGGAAGAACATAGAAGATCCACTCCGAGACAGTTTAATGCACGAGACTTAGTTACGAGAACGATGTCCTTTGATAAACATCTCCTGGAGAGAAGCTTCACCAACGAGCAGGTAAGATGTTGCGTTTTATTTTGCGGTATAGAAATGAAGATACGTTTTTTATTTAATTTATTCTGATCAGAAAAGAATTTTGAAAGATATTGTTTGTTTTTTCTTTTTTAATGTATACTGAGGAAGACTGAGTTAACAATCGAAACGTCTATATGTTATTTCTTTTGTAAACAAAGTAAATTATTTCTATATAATTTTTTGTATATAACACCTATTTTTATTGCTTGTTAAGCTGGCCCTTGATTTTTTTATTTTATATACACTATATTGTTCTTAAGTATCATGATGTTTCTTTAGATAGGAAATATGTCTCTTCTTGGAAAATGGTTGTTGGCGCCGGAAGGGACTCTACCGCCGAGATCCAACATCACTAACAGAAACTACTTGATCCTAATTTGGAAGCATGGACCATTCCTGGAACGTAGACACATCAGACGTTTCACGAAGAACAAGTTAGTTTTTTAATATTTTTCATAAATTAATTTAAATCTCGGCATCCTCTGGATGTCTTCTGCTGGATGTCCTCTGAATGTCTTTCGGATATATGTGTTATTAGAGGGAGATTTTGAGCAGAGGAAAGTTAAATTTCTTTATGCAAGAATGAAAAATACCTCGACGAAGATTTACGAAATGATACGTTTTTTCAGATTTTCTCCGTGGGACCGATGTTCTGCGGGGAATTGTACGCTGAGTTACAACGAAGAGGATTTGCATCGAGCGGATGCTGTAGTGTTTCATTTGCACTTCACGAAGAATCCTTCGGAGCTGCCTAAGAGAAGCCGAGCGGATCAACGGTGGATCTTCCTGACGGACGAATCGCCCTTTCACACGTTTCTGCATGGTAGACAGAAATTATCGGACTATAACGGTTTGTTCAACTGGTCCATGTCCTATCGAATGGACAGCGACGTGCCGGTTCCCTACGGAAGAACGGTGCGAATCCCTGACGATACTTCCGGCAGCAACGTCAGATCCTGGGACGCCATCCTGAGGCTCACCAAGACTAAACTAGTCGCCGTGATGGGCAGCAACTGCGGTGGCCGTAATTTAAGATGGTCCTACGTGAAGACGCTCAAGTTGTTACTCGGCGACGACCTGGACATTCTTGGGAGATGCCTGGACGGCAACAGGACGGTCTGTCCGGGTCACTTTGATCGAGATTGCGGCGCCTTAAGCGCGTATAAGTTCTATCTGTCGTTCGAGAACTCCAATTGCCGGGAATACCTGACGGAGAAGGTGTTCTGGAACGCGTACGGCAAACTCGCGGTCCCGATAATAATGGGAGCATCGCGGGACGACTGTCGGCGATTGTTACCGCCACGTTCCTTCCTTCACGCGGACGATTTCGCCGACGCGGACGCGCTCGCCGACCATCTCAGGTATCTGGACCGCAACGACGAGCGGTACATCGAGTATCACGAGTGGCGAGATCGTTATCGGGTAATTAACGAGCACGGCTACTTCGGCAGCGTGTCCAGGCACTATTGTCGCGTCTGCGAGGCGCTGCATTACAACTCCGTTGCGCCGAAGGTCTACACGAGGCTCGAGCATTTTTGGAGCAAGAGAGATTGTACTTAGATATTTCAGTCAATATCATTAATTATGATTATCTAGTCTTTGCGAAATGTGAATTAATTGAATGGATTAATGTATAAATAAGTCTTCCATTGATAGCTTTTGAAGAGAATTCAGTGCAATTAGCACTAATATAAGTCAAACTCGAGTTCTTTGGATGTATTTATTTATAGCGACTCTATTGAAAAAAAATCTTATATTTAATTTAATTTAATTTATAATTTTAAATACATTTTGGAATTTTATTTAATATAATTATTATTTATTATAATTATGCAATAAATATAATTATATATATAATTATATTTAATTTTATTACATAATCATAATAAGTAAAGATTCTTGTTCACGTTGTTCGGAATAATTATCAGCAAAACAAATTACAAAATGACCATTAGCCACTGAAAAGATTAATTTTCCGCATTTGTTTTTTAATTTATTCCTTATTTAGATTTCTAATGTGTAAATATAAAATTTCACGTATTATTTATAATTGGGTAATACAAAAAAATTAATAATTAAATGGAAATGTATATGCGCATATAAAAGAAAATTATGATAAATATTATAATTGTAATTAATGCAATTATGTATGTGTAATTCGTCGTTATTTATTGTGTATGTACATCGAATTGTAAAATATTTTTATATATGAAGAAAACTGATAATTCTCTTGTGTAGACATTAATATACAATAACAATTCATACTTGCCGCCTAAACAGAAATCGCTCGAAAGTTCTCGAGATTATTTAAATTTTCTAAAATAATTTGTAAGTTTAAATTAAATTTAATTTCACGTGTATGAGTATGTATAGATGTATATATATATATATATATATATATATATATATATATATATATATATATATATGCAGATGGATATCTCTGAATATCTCGATTCAAAAAATATGTAGAGAATTTAAATCTCTTATAGCGAGATTATATTCACATTTTTAAATTTAAAACAGCAGGACAAATTGACTTTCCCTCTTTATCGCATTAAATTTGAAAAAGTTTTCGAAAAACCAAACCGGCGAAGGGGCGGAACCGGTGTCGCGCAATAAAATTAAACACGAACCGAGGATGCGATGCAACGCGATGATGACGACGCAGGGCGGAAGTAGTGGAGAGAGAGATAGACGGCGACTCCGTGCACATGTTGCAAATGGCAGGCGGTGCGTGAGCGTGACATTTCAACACTCGGTGTGTTTTCGGATGTTGTAGATTCACGTAATTCCACATCCTCGCGTAAGGACCGGCTCTTCCGCATCCTTCCTCCACGATCTAGATCAAACACTCCGGCTTCCCCGACGTGCTCGCGGGGTACGTTGACCGGGGTACACCTCTCCGAAGAGGGAGAGGGCGGCGGCAACGGCCGCACGCACCTTGAGACGAGGAGAAGTTCGTAGAACCCGGGTGAGACAGACGGAACGCGATGGCGAGGCTGGTAAACATTTGGCGGGACGAGGAGCCGGTGAAGCTGTCGGCCAAGCAAATGCCGTTGATCATCGACGAGAGTCTGACGGTGAGCCACCTCGAGCAATCCTGCTTTCCCCGACTCCTGGTGCGCGACGACGTCGACGATCTTACGTAACGATATATCACGTCCTCGCGGGACGTCCTTAATCTTTAGAAAAAAAAAGAAATGCGAAAAAAAAAAACACGTAAACTTCTCGAAAATAAGAACACGTTTCGGAGCAATTCTGGAGGCCGTTTGTCGTTTGTTTTGTTTGCGTTCGGATATTGTTTGGAAAGAACCTCGGCGATGTCGTCGCCGACTGCGACATTGCTTGTTCTCGCACTTGTGTCATATAGATTGTACGATCTCTTGATTTCTGTATTTTTGTCGTGGCTCCTCTCTTCAAGGCGAACGAGAAGATATGTGTGATAATATGCGGTAGATTATCATATCGTTTAATAAGATACTTACTAGCTGTACAAATTATGGTTTTAAAGATCAATGTATAATATTCTACATTATTTGTTAAATCGAATGTGATTTATATTGCAAACTATATAAGCTTTACTTGTGTCCTTTTAGATGATCATGGATATAAGTAATTTAGGAGCGGTTAGTGATAGTCCTTTAGTACGTGGTAAACAGCTGGATGAATTTACAAGGAAGTTGGATATGCTCACGAAGGAAGAAATCAAAGCATCGTTTGAAGTTACTTGCAAGGACATGCTTGGAATTTTGGGCCAGACAGAACCGTGTGTCGGTTGTCGAAGAAGGTGATTATTCTCTTTTTTCTGTTAGAAATATAATATATCATTCTATTCTTGGACATTAGTAAATGACGGTACAATATTCCATGTTTAGTGTTGAAAGATTGTTCTACGACTTGATGAAGTCAGGCCATCCAGCATTGGATCCGTTAGTAATTACTCCCAATGGTGTGCTTTCTATAAAAGATGAAGTTCTGGAATCACCGCAACGGCTTTGCACAATATTGCATGGACATAGGTATTTTAAATTACAAAACTGATTATTCAAGTGACATATGCAGGAAAGAATCGTCATTGTCAATTATTCTTTTTTGCAGCGCTAGGTTACATAATTTAGTAGAGAACCAACCGAGAAATAGAAAATCCCGGCGATGCGTTATGCACTCTTTAGAAATTCAACGAATGCGACCGCCGCCGAATGCATGGAGGGAAGTGTGGGATTGCATGGAATTGCCATGTCAAGAGGAATTAACTTTAATCGAGAATAGGACACTTGACCATACTTTGGACACTTATCTACGTAAACATAGGTATATAAATTCCAGTGTCTATAAATCTTAATGTAAAACAGACGATTTTTATACCTGATTTTTATCGCGATTTCTCTCAGGTTTTGCGTCGAGTGTCGTAACAAAGTGTTATTGGCGTCGTCTCTCCTCACACGAGAACTCGAACCTGCGAAGGAGAAAGGCTACGCAGCAGTTTTATACTCTGGAATTAGACGTTGTATAGCCGATCGTCATATTCACTTACCAACTGTGACAGAATACATTGGCAAACTTATTGGTCGCGCACAGCCAGAACTCATGGGAAGGTATTGATCTCCACTGTTGCTGTAGTATTTTTTTTATGTATCATGAAAGACATAAGAGATGTTGAATTTCAGAGAGCGTCATGCAAAGACGTTGGAAATTGCTCAAGAGGAAGTACTTACATGCTTAGGTATATGTATGGCGGAGCGATTGCATAGAGTTCATAGGCGGCTGAAGGAAGAGGAGACCGTGTGTAAAGTATTAGCTGCTGTCGCGGTGGACGCATTGTCCAGAAATTTCCAGGTAATAACACTTCATCGAACTTAAAGCTAAATAGAGGAAAAAATATTTCTTTACACTTTATATATTTATATACAATTTGTTGGATCGACAAAACTAAATTATTTTGTCCTGCGCAGATGGCAGTCGAGGTGAAACAAGGTATCTCTCAATTAGAACTGTTGTACGAGGAAATTACAAGGGAGGAAATAGCGAAGCAGCAGAGACGTGAAAAGTTACGGCTAAAACGTAAGAAAAAGAAGGAACGTCGTTATGAAACTGAAGAGAAGGAGAATTCCTGTGACGTATGTTGTAATATATATTTTTGTAAATTATCTTTTAATAATTGCTTAACCATTTTTTTATCAAGGGGATATTGTATAGTATATCGAAAGAAATAAAATTAAAATTAATTAGCTATATATATATGTACAATATATATATGTGTGTGTGTTAAAAATTACATATGTGCCATAGTGTTCAAATGAAAGGCAAGATAAAGCCTCTTGTACTTGTGCAGAATCAAAGCCAACGACGCAAAATATCGACCGACATAAGGTACAAACAAAACCTGAGTTTTACATACATCTTTTATATGCATGCGCTTACAAACAAAAAAGTAAATAAACATAAGTATTTCTGTATATCTAATGTGTTTTTATTTCAGTTACAAGTCTTGGATCCAAAAAACAAAGGACCACCCACATGTAAATGCCCGGATTGTTTAAAGAAACAAAAAACATCTAGTAGTATATCGCAAAAAAATTTAGAGTTAACATACCTTTTAAATAACACAAGTGCACAGAAAGCTGTTGTTAAAAATAGCACTTCTGAAGCGAAAACGAAATTTAGTACAAGTCAATCGAAACAAAATGAGACATCTCACAAAGAATTATCTCAAGAGGATTCGTCCGACACTTGCGAATTGTGTAAGGTAAAGTAACAACATTAATTGTCAAAATTTCTCATAATTTTACAGAAGCGTAGTTTTTAAAACTGAAATGTTTGTAATTCTTCTTTTCCTTTTATTTCAAGGAAAGTGAAAAGGTTGATGAGGGCATACAGTGGCATGTATATCACAAAGTCCACAAAGATTTCGTGACTGATGAACTAACAAATACATGGATAACAAAAGGCGACGAAGCTAAATATCCCACCCTAACCGAGCCTAATCTAACCATGTTGATGGAGATGAAGGAACAGTTTACAAGACACACTTTACCGACCTTGCTCAATTGTAATAGATTGTACCAAGATTGCGGATATTTTTCTGGACACAACGTCAGTAGTTCCTCTCTTCCTAGTACACCAGAGGGCTCCGAAGTAGCCTGCAACGATGAATGTTGTAATCACGAAAGGGCTTGTCACGATAAACTTAATCATTCCAATCCTAGTATTTCTTTATTAGAAGAAAGTGGTTCGCTGTCACAAATGCTAAAGGTAAAAATTTATACATATGTAATATGCATATGACATTCTGTATATCCATAATTTTTTTCTCTGTAGAAAAATATTTTAACTCGGTATTTGTTTTCAGGATTCCAATTTTTCCGACGAGAACGAGAGCTATATTCCTGATGAAGAAGTGTTAGAGTTTAAGTCGCGAATGTGTCATCAACTTAAAGAGAAGCGGCAGAAACTCCGACAAACGCTTAAAGAACGTTTTGCTATGTTGTGCAGCCATCAGAAATCGCTTACAATTATTCAGTAAGAATTCCTCCTAGTTATGGTAATTCAATATAATATATCTGATTTTTTCCCTTTTTTACATTGATTTACTGCCAGTAACAGGAGACAAATATGATAAATGTATTTTGAATAATTGTTATTATTCGAAATCGAACCTTCTAATGTTAATTAAATGCTGAAAATATATACAACATATATACAAATATAAAACATACAAGGATATCAAGAAAGAAGAGCTAAACATAACGTATAATTATTTATCTCTGCAAGCAGAGATCGTGTATAATAAATAAAAGATGTCAAGACAAAAAGAGGGTTTCGATAATCGAATAACATTGATTTTGAAAATACAAAATATACAATGCAAAGCATAAGACTATAGAAGATTGAATTTGATTGTATAGATCTGTACAATTGAAGTAAACGTAGATATTTTGTATGAATATGCCTTGACTGTTGAGAATATGGCAGGTCCGATTCTGTTGCATGCAGTAAATGCGAATCGTTATAGACACAAGTTCTTCAGTGTGATTGCTGCATATTTAAAAGATATTATATTTTCTTGAGATATTGTTCATTTTCAAGAAAATCATTTACGCGGCGATTATGGACTCGTGTCAATGTTGTAATAATAGAGACGCGATGAATCATTTATCGGAATCTTAATATAAAATGAATGTGTTGCATTCCAATATATATATATATATATATATATCTATATATACATATATTTTATTATTCCGATATACACATCCTCTCTGTGTGTACTTTCATTATACACACATACATATATATATATATATACATACACAGACACACTGTAAGGACATTATATAAAAAGATTATTATCATAAATCATATTTACATATATTGTATGTTGCATAAAAGTTATTAAAAATATTTAAACTGCTCAACACTGATGATCAGTCGTACAAGAATTAATTCGTTATTGAATTTGCTTCTCTTGGATCTTGTTTTAAATATATGTACATATGTTACACAAATAGTGGTCTTTCTGTATCATTTGAACAATAGAAATATCAAAGGAACTGTCTACTGTCTCTCATAGGCTTATTCTCTTTTGTACTTTTATACTTCAATCAATTGTATTCGAAAAAATGAGAAAGTAGCGAATTCTGTCTATCGACATATAATTGTAACAATTTTCAAACCCGTTCAATTGACATATTGCGCGAAACATAAGCAGGCATTCGTTCCACCAAAGCCAAAAGCGTTTTTCAAAGCCGTTCGACGCGTCGTCGTCGTCGTCCACTTTGCCTTCGTATGCGGTGCAAAGTTCAAGCGCGTCTCCATGTCCAGGTTGTGCAGATTCAAGGTGGGCGGTATTACGCCTTCTTTAATCGCTAAAATCGTGAAGGCGGCCTCCAGGTTACCAGCGGCACCCAGCAAGTGACCGTGCGCACCCTTGGTGCTCGTCACCGTGACGTTTCTGCTGTGTTCACCCATTAGCGACTCGATCGCCTTCAACTCGATCGTGTCGCCCAACGGCGTGGACGTGGCGTGAGCGTTTACGAACGTCACCTCCGAGCTCTCAATGCCGGCGTCCTTCACCGTCCGGTCCATCGCCAGGAGCGCGCCGATACCATCCTCGCTCGGCGCCGTTATGTGAGACGCGTCGCCGGACAAACCATAGCCCAACACCTCCGCGTAGATGGGTACACCTCGGGCGAGCGCGTGATTCAGCTCCTCCAGGACTAGGATCGCGGCGCCCTCGCCCATTACGAAACCGTCCCGGTCCCGATCGAATGGTCGCGACGCTTCCTCGGGCGCGTCGTTCTTCGACGTGCTCAGCGCACGTAGACGGCAGAAGGCGGCTATCGCCAACGGGCTTGACGCACGCTTCCGCGCCTCCGCACACCATCACGCTCGTCTCGCCGCCGCGGATGAAGCGAAACGCGTCTCCTGCGGAAGGTAATCGCGGTGCGTTAGAATAGATTAGGAAAACGAAACTGAATATTTCATTTTTATATCAATTCTAATATATCATTTTATATAATATAACTCTTTACTAATATATATCTTTTATATTCTAATATATATCTTTTATATCCTAATAGAATTCTAATATATATCTTTTATATCCTAATAGAATTCTAATATAACTCTTTTTACTAATATATATCTTTTATATCCTAATATAATTCTAATATAACTCTTTTTACTAATATATATATTTTATCCTAATATAAATCTTTTACTAATATATATCTTTTATATCCTAATATAATTCTGATATAATTCTTTTTACTAATATATATATTTTATCCTAATATAAATCTTTTTTTGTTAATCAGAGAGTGACCTATGGCATGTGCTCCTGTCGCGCACGCAGTTGACACAGAATGATTTGGCCCACGAAAGCCGTACTTGATACTAATCTGACCAGCTGCCATATTGGGCAATATTCTTGGGACGAAGAACGGACTGATCTTGCTGTATCCTTTCTTCAAAGCTTCGTACGTCATGCAGACGTCTACCAGATCTATCATGCCGATTCCTACTGAGACTCCAGTGTCACGCTTATCATTCTCATTGTTTGGTGTCCACTTCGCATCCAAGAGTGCCTCTTTTGTGGCTATCAGGGCGTATGCAGTAGCAGGACACATTGTACGTAATTCAGTTTTAGTAAAATGAGAGTCAATGTTGAGTTCGTGAGGAGCATTTCCTTTTGGCACTAACGCAGCTATAAAATATGAATTAATTACAATTTTGAGTAACTAATTATAACAGTATTTGGAGTTGATAAATTTTGGTGTTAAAGTTGATATATATTTTATTATTATTACATAATATATAATAATATATAATATATATATATATATATATATATATATATATTATATAATATATAATCTATATGTGTATATTATATAATATAAATATGTAATGTATATATGTATATGTAATACATATTATATATTTCTAAAATAATCATAAAGAATAAATCTCACAATATACACATGTTTGAAAGTAATATATATATATATAATATATATTACTGCTCACCTATTTTACATGGCAAGTTGGTGTAATCCGGTTCGAAAAGCTTCGTGATTCCGCTCTTGGAATCGGTGAGAGCTTCCCAAGCATTTCGCATCCCGACTCCTAGGGGACACACAATCCCTATCCCGGTGACAACAACACGTCGTTTAGATCTCGCGACAGTCGTCAACGACCGGCTGATGTTTACGAGTGGAATAGACATTGCAATCTTCATTGATCGCCGGTTGTTTTTAATAATTATGCAAGCTGCATCATCCCTTCGTCACGATCCTCGCGTAAAATTTATAAATGTTTATAAAAAAGGAATACACTTATTTCTCAATTAGTGCAGGTTATGTTTTTCGTTTACACGTTCGTACCACGTGAGAGATGAAAACAGAGCACTTCGGCCATCTTCGGTCAGTTTCGATAAAAGAGGATATATAGACATTTTTTATTTTTATTTTCTTGTATCGTATTTTTTTTTCATCATTGACACTTTTTAAGTCAGTTTAAGTCATAGACTATTTTAATCTTAGATAAAAATGCAAAGAAATCTATCGTTTTGTGTATCAAGAACGAGTATATTGAAAAAAAACAAAGATTTATTATTTAAATATTAAGGGGAATAATACAATAAAAAAATATAGAGAATACGTTTAAAAACTTTATTTTGGTTCGCTTTTTGTAATTGGGAAAAATATATATATATAATGTATATATTTCGTATATATATTTTGCATGTACCTGTAGGAACTTTGGGCTACAGATTATGTCAGGGATAATCGTCGTTTAGCATAACATATCAATTTAAAAAAAAATTAAACATGCAAATATGTCACCAACGAAATAAAAAAAGAATCTTATTCCTATATTAAAACTAATGTTTTGTTAAATCTAAATATATGTATGCGTTGGTAACAAAATAATATAAAATATTGCATGTTACATAGGTTTTTACATTTGACATGAATGTATGCAAGGCCTGACTTGTGCTTGCGCAGCCTGCGTTTCATATACAAAAGTCATCTATATAAATTATAGATAATAAGAAATATAACTTGATAGAATAGAAGAATATAAAAGAAATTTTAAAGGATTTAAGAATTTTCCAATTAAGAAAAGAGAAAGGAAAGGAAGGGAAAAAGAGGGAAAGAGAGAGAGAGAGTGAAATAGAAATATTAATATATAATACCTTATTTTTTATTTTTAATGTATCGAATAAAATATGATTATAATTTTTGATAACAAAATACATTGCTACTGCATAAATAATACATATATTGTGACCGATTCTATTAGCTCAATATATTTTTAAGATCAATATTTAGTCCAATAATTTACATCTTTACAACATAAAACAAAGAAGAGAAAGAAAACAGAGATGGCAACAAAATATAATCCATGAGTATAAAAAAATAAAAAACTCTTATCTCTTTAACTTAAGCGTCTAAGTTTTAAAAAGAAAATGTATATATTTTAATACATTCAATATAAAAGTTGATGTGTAAACAATTGATGTGTAAACAATTGCACATATTGGAAATATTTCATCTTAATAAATGTAATACGTATTTTGTTATAGAATATAATGAGCATTTTATTCGATACAAGAGAGTGTTAAATAAAAAAAATTGGAGAAAATATTTCTCAATATCTTTTTCAGAACTAATTTATAGTCCCAATCCGCCCCTGATCTTACGCATGGCACGCGATTATCAACCGACATTCTAAATTCCGACGCTGAACAACTCTGTTAAATCGTATAAAATTATGTACAGCATCGCGATACTCTTACTATTGTGCTTTACTTTTACGCCTCGGGATTGCCTTTTATTTCCCCTTGTATCCGTTTTTTGAGAACACGAAATCTTCGACTAGCGCATATTTATATATATTTGTCTGTATACATATCCACGTAAGAAAGTCTAGAAAATTATATATAACATACGAAGCTCGTAACCAATGGTATTGAATGTTTCTTATTAATTTTGGTCATCGAGAAGAGTTAGTTTTCTTCATCTAAAATTCGGACAAATGCAAAAAATTTCACAAATTTGTTCTGTAAAGAGGAGAACATAGAATCTCCTTCGAGAAGGGGAGAAGGGGCTCTAAAGCGTTAGTAAATGCTTTTTTTCTATTCAATAGAGGGCAACATCATCAATTTGTCTCCGCAAAAATCTTTATCATTAGATCAATATGCATGGTGTTATTATCAACTTCATGCATATGGATCTTCAAATCTCTCGTTTCGTCTTCTTCAAACATCTCGCTCAATATGTCCTCGAGCTTCTTTCCTTGACTAGATTCATATTATACAGATATCTCTCGCCTGATGCCATTGTACATCCCGACTGATTGCAGAACGTCGGGCGTTAAACGTTGGACTTGACCTTGCTGTTCTCGGACTCAAGCGGGTAGTCCGAACAATATTCGGAATGCGTTGCCCATGCGGCAAGCTGCACACAGATATTAATAATTATTGATTATTAATACAAATCGATAAAAGATTCAAGTGCGATCTAATATACCGCGACATATTAGAAACCAAACTGTCTATACCTGACATTGACGACTGCAATACCACTGGTTTCCGCATCCGGCGCAAACGAATTGTGCAGGACGAATCATACATCCTTGACATTTGGGTGGAGCGCTCGGTGAAGGCGGATTGTCCTTTGCCATTTGTTTACCGTCCCTTCCGCTCGTAGAACTTCCTTTCCTATCGTCGATTACTGTTGCTTCTTCCTCCACGTCCTCCTAGAAGATTTAATCTGACAGTTGGAATATGAACGTGTGCACGAAAGTATATACGAATAAATCGAAAAGGAAGTATTTACCACTTGAATTAAATCGTTGGAGTGAGATTGCGCAGAGGAGTTGACGACAGGAGTTATAGTTATCTCTGTGCGAGCCTGAAAAAATCTCGTTATTATCTAACTGTCAAAATATCAAATGTCAAATGTGCTATTTTTTGTCCAACCTCTCACCCAGATAGCAAATTCCGGGTTTCTTCGGAAATCTGGCTTTTTTCATAAAATTTATATTATTTATTTGTTATTATTTATATACTATTCATAAGTTCCATATAAAACTTTATAATATATTCGAGTATTTGTGACAAGTATCGTGTTTAAAGAGAACCGCGGACTCTTATAACGCTGATTTAAATTGCAAAAAGACTAGTAATTGCAAGGAATATAAAAAAGCAAAAAACCTTGGAAGAAGACAGGATATCGTTTATAGAAACCAGATTAGAGCCTTGATACGTCTGCAAAAGGTGTTGGGTCGTGGCGCTCTGCTGCGACATAGACGCCATCGCCGCCGCCGCCGGAGAACTCCTTTCTCTTTCAGGCGCGGTGAGTAATCTCGCTAAAGTAGGTGAAAAAGTGGTAGATCTTGGCGATTGCGCTTTCGTTAGAATCCCATGAAGCAACGAACCAGTCGACTGAGACGCGGTATTCTGGGGTGCGGATGAGGGTGCCGCTACAGGGTGAAGCGTTACGTCCGGATAATTCTGTGGCACCTTAGTCGCAGTACCTTCACCTAAACACACATATTGAAAATTGAAACGCGATTGTAAATCATCGACCAATCGCAAATTACATTTCAGAATTTACGGAATAAATTCAATTAACAATTAAAAATTCGAGAAAATTGACGTTACCTTGTTGGCTCATCTTGGCAAATTGCACTAGTATGTCTTTGTAGTTCATAGAATCGTTTGTGCTCGGGTTGCTTTTGCACGATTCTGTGCTAGATGGTCTCGAGTCGGTATTGTGTCCGGTTTCAACCATGGCGCCGCCAGCTCCGAGTGCAACATTTACCGAATTCCTCATCCTTCGTCCTCTGTATAATTAGAAAAAAATATATTTCATGTCGTCCAATGTACACATATTTTATTCCTCGAATGTTTATAGAAATTATTAAAAATTTCGATCTTGTATGCCGATTTAACATTATAAAAAAAGTTACGCGCTTTCTCTGAAGTCTTTTGTTTATTCAATCGTAATTAATTACCTTCTTGGTACCGTTTCTGGATGTTTGAGCCTGTGATCAGCGATGATAGATCTGACATCTACTATCGCACCTTGACGACCTTCTCCGATCTGCCGACTCTCCGGACTCGATGTTTGGTTTCGTTTACGACTGTTTTCCCCGTTGGTCTTCGGAGGAACTATCCGTTGCTGTGGACTAAATTTCACGCCCTTTTCCCTCTTCAATGAGTCCAAAGATCTTTCTCCAATTAAATCTTCCTTAGATTCAAACTTCTCTCTTGAGGGAATCGCGTTGTCGCTATTATCCCACTCGGCAGATCCCAAAGACGATGTGGCAAGCGGCAACGGATCCGGTAGCTGGCCGTCGCTGTCCATGTAAGCTGTCATTTGTATCTTCCTCTCGAGCCTCACATACGCCTCCTCCTTCAGCTTCCTCTTTCTCAAAATCTCGTTCCATTCCATTTCTTTGGCATGTGCTAAATTCTCGAGAGCCTATGCGTATAGAAGGAAGCATAAAATAAATGTTAAAAAAAGAAAAGAAAGAAATAAAGGTAGTTTCGAGAAAAAGAGACTTACCAAGATGTCGGTTCGCAGCCGATCCGCCCTCACCATAAGTACGTCGACTGTCTCGTTGTCGTTGCCGACGATCTGCGAGATATACTCTTCTCGTTCGTCGTCGTTGCAAAACTTCTTCCTGGGATTCACGGACAGCTGTCCGTTGGTAGATTTCCGCTTCTTAGTCTCGACGGACTCGACGGACGCAGCTTTGGCCTGACGTTGCGTAACATTGCTCGCGGCAGCCACCTTCTGTCGCGACGTAGTCGCCAGCAACTGCCTGCTCTTCGTGACTGGCGTCTCGGTGTCGGAGGACTCCGCCTTCCTCTTCACACGAACCCGACTCGCGGTCGCAGTCGGCGCCGCGGCGGTCTCTTCCGGAAGAGCGGCGCCGTTCTGCTGACTCTGGGGTATCTCCGACGACGACGACGACTTTGGCGTCTTCTCGTCGTTCTCCTCCGCCGTGTTCACTTGCCTTCGCCTACCTTCGGTCGCGCCCTCCATCGCGTGCATCCTGTTCAAACTGCAAACACACACGTGACATTTTTTATTAATAACGAGGGGCTCTCGTGTTTCGAAACGTAGACTTGACATTTCATTTTGATGTTTCATATCAATTGTGTGTATAAATGATTTTTTGTTTGGTAGAAAAATTGTTTCAATCGTATAAAATTTATTGTAAATGTAAGACAAGATGTAAAAAAAATATGTTGTATAAAATAATTTTATATATTAGATACGCAGAGAGAATTTACCCTGAAAATTATGATAGTTATGGGATAATATTGTATTGGAAGAATTTTATTAGAGTTCTTTTCTGATTAATATTTATACCACAATAAAAAATATTAATATAAGATATATAATATGTTCGATTAATTTTACTATATATATATTTATATAATTTTTTTTATTGTGATAAATCAATATTAATCAGGTCCCATGATTACTATAATTTTCGTGATAAATTTTAAGAGAAAATTTTCTTCATGTATGTATTTTGACTGGAAAAAGTCAAATATGTAATTAATATTTCATTAAAGATACTGTTAGTTGCTGCCTACGAAATTTTTGACAAAATATATATTAGAGTAAAATAAATTCCAAATTAATTTTAATTAAATTTCCCTAAAGATAAGAGCATGAAATATTTTGCGTTTATTTCGATCATGGCGGTAAATAACAAATGTAACAATACAACACACACACACGCATTATTTTTTTAATTATTATTAACAATTCCGAATGCATTAAATAATGATTCCCTATAAGTCAAGATAGAATCCGCGATTTTTCCAGAAAAAAAAAAAAACCGACTAATTGTCGTCTTCACTGAAAGTGTCTTATACGAAATTCTCTCGATGAAAAAAAATTTGGCAGAGGTTCGCGATATTTAAAAAAGATTGTTGACGAGACTCATCGCCTATCGAGATTCACCTGCATAACTATCTTTATTTGATTCGAGGAAAATCACGCGACGCAGTGCGCACTTACAGAAGGTCAATCCTGCAAAACATCCGTTCGAGAAACGATGACATTGATAAACCGATAACGCCGCGGCGTTATATAGCGGAGAGAGCTTCGGTCGACCTTGCCTAGAAAATAGTCGGTTCGCCGGGGGTCTCAAGGACGTAAAACGGTCCCCCGCAGCATCGCAACGCGCTCATTAATTAATTCGCGCCGTGTAATTCCTCACGTATATCACGGCATAAATAAAATCTTCATATCACGACCTGATTAGCGCTATAATTAGACGCCGCGCGTGATTAACCAGTGCTCCATCGGTGTCCCGATTAAACGTGCGTAAAAGCAAACCTTATGTTACGTTTGACGAGATGGAACCGATTTTTTCTCCTTTTTTCTTTTTGAAGAAAAGTCTGCTCGTTACGAGAAATGACAGTCATTTATCGGAGTTTCATTTTATTGCGTAATATTTTCGACCTACGTGAAATTTGGTCTCTATTCATACTTTGACGTTCCGAATTGGAATTATGAGGGATAGATTTGAAAAGCCCTTCTCTTTCTAATTTTTCGAGCAAAGAAAGCTAATGATGATCAGCTTGATTTTGTTCCACCCCTCGAGTCCTAAGACACATTCACATACTACAGTATATTCTTACACAGAGAGAATTTTATATTATAGAATTTATCCTGAAAATCATGGTAATTATATGATATTGGAAGAATGTTATGAGAATTTAATTCTCGGATTACTTAATATTTACCATAATAAAAATATTAATATCGGTTACAATAAGGTATGTAAAATGTTGGATTAATTTTACTATGTACATATTAATATTTTTTATTTTGTAGTAAATATTAATAAGAGAAATTCTCATATAATTCTTCTAATATCATATTGTCCCACCATAATTTTCAGGGTAAATTCTAAGAGAAAATTCTCTTCGCGTGTTAATAAAAAAGAAACTTTCTCCTTTATAAGAAACTTTTAAAAATTTAAATATAGCAGTAAAATAATTCAAAAAAATGTTAACACCATACATGTGTAATAAATATATATTATCTCTCGAAAGCTTGGAGCAGTATAATTTGTAGATAAAACTTTTTCTCAGAGATACGAACTTTTCGTAAATAAATTATAATATTGGAAGAATTTTACGAGAAGTTTCTCGTTTTTTCACAATAAGATATAAAATTCTTTCGGATTATTCTTGTGGTAAATATTAATCACAGAAACTCTTATAAAATTCTTCCAATTGTCCCACGATTACCCTATTTTTCAGGGTAAATTCTAAGAGAAAATAATTCTCTCCCCATATACGAACATCTATTTTCCTCACTTACAATTTTCGGTACGTTTTGCTGTTGATGATCCATCCGTAAGTCGCTACAGACTTTCCAGAAGGATCAAAATTTACGAACGAGTCTAGACACTCGTAGATCGACATTGCGAGACGCGTTGGCGCATTTAATGCACATCAAGCGAATATTAAGCGCGACTATTCTCATCATGCCACGTTGACGTCAGACTTGCACTTTTCCACGTCGTGCCGCATCTCTTCGATCGTGGATCTCGACGCGAAAATGGGCTTTAAATCCGCGTGCGCCGCGTTTCATAGGAGAGACGACGTCGTCGCGCGAGATCGCTAGAGAGAGAGAAAAGCAGAGGAGGAGAAGGTCGAGGAAGAGAGAAAGAGGGGGAGGGATGGAACGTTCGGCGGAGGGGAAGGAGGGTGTTGAAAAGAGAGAGGGAGAGAGAGAGAGAGAGAGAGAAAGGAAAAGATACGGAGCCCGAGTTCGTTGCACCCGCTCGCGTTCACTGCGCTTTATAGACGCGGATATAGGTTTCGCGGTACCAATTCTGAAAAGGCGGCTCTTCCTTGCTCGCGAGAGCCTCGACCCGCGACTCAGGGAGACGTCGTCTTTACGTAGGGATTAGATAGGAGCGTTCGCGTCTCCAGGACAGGCACTTCCTTATCAGATTACAGGGCCAATTTCATCAAAGTCGTTCAGATGTGTTCTTAAGAGACCAAGATATAGTTTAACCGGAAGTTACACTTAACCGACGTTGATGAAATTGACCATAATAGAGCTATCTATCCTAGCCGAAATTAATTATTTTTACTTAGTTAAAAGGAACTGTATATGTCTTGATGAATGAATGGTGAAATGAGAGACCGAAGAAATATTAAATAATTAACTGCTCCGATAGGCAGTAATTTCCAACAAAGACATAAGTCTAATAATTTTTTGTGGGAATTATCTCATTAACGAAATGACTAAATGAGTCATTATCGTTCTTTGTTATACGAGCAGAGGAATCGATTAAGTGTCGAAAGAGATTGCTTTATCGGATCGTAATTTTGTGAACTTCCGAAGAATGCGTTTTCATCCTTTTTTTTCACGGTAACAGCTAACAGGTGGTCAACACAAGCTTGTTTTCGCGTTCGGCGGCTTTAAATTAATTCACGAGTATGCATAATCGAGGAAACGTTTATTCGAATGGCGCGATTAATACGCTTCATGAAATATACGTCACGGTATACATAAATGCTTTATAAATGTACGAGGAAGTGAAAGTGGATGTCAAAATACGATGCGATGATCTACATCGAATGAAGGGAAGGCAAGCGCGATCAAGTACGATATTTGACAACCGTGAAAAGGAATTTCGAGTATAATTTGATGTCGCCCGCATAATTTGACGTCGCGGCTCTCGAATTTTTTTAAATGCACAATTTTGCTTCTAAAGAGAAAGAGCGAGAGAGAGAGAGAATTTCGAGAGACGCATCTCATCCAAGGGCTCGGAAATACAGGAAGCCCTTCGAGTGTACCCGCAGAAACTCGATAACCACCACGCATAATGCTTCCCACCGATCTACAGTGACTACACGGAGAGAATTTTCTTTTAGAATTTAAAATAAAATTTGTGGTAATCGTATGGTATTGGAAGAATTTTATAAGAGTTTCTCCGATTAAAATATTTACCATAATAAATAATATTTATATGTACATAGTAAAATGAATCGAACATATTTTATATCTTATTGTGGTAGATATTCATATTTTTTATTAACTCTTACAAAGTTCTTCCATATTGTCCCACGATTATCATGATTTTCATTCGAAGAAAAATATATATTAGATATATTAGATATATTAGATGCTTCCCACCGATCTACAGTGACTACACGGAGAGAATTTTCTTTTAGAATTTAAAATAAAATTCGTGGTAATCGTATGGTATTGGAAGAATTTTATAAGAGTTTCTCCAATTAAAATATTTATCATAATAAAAATATTAATATGTACATAGTAAAATGAATCGAACATATTTTATATCTTATTGTGGTAGATATTCATATTTTTTATTAACTCTTACAAAGTTCTTCCATATTGTCCCACGATTATCATGATTTTCATTCGAAGAAAAAAAATCTCTCTGTGTATTATAGAGATCCACCGCAGTTTCGTAAGTGAATTAAATTGTCGTCGACGTCAATATGCGTACTGGAGCAACTTCTTTTCCTTTTTTACGGTCGCTTATCGTTTACAAACTGCAGATAAGGGGATTCCCTAGTATACGAATGAGTCTTCGCGGCTGGAAGAGAAGTATCGATTATCGGAGACGGATCCATTCATCACGAGACGCGATAAGCGATAGCCAAGACTATATCGATTCGTCACAATGATGGTAATAAACACGTGCAAACACACACATGCACGTAATTTTTGTCGTCTGTGTGAAGGAAGCTACCTATACGTCTCGTCTGACAGTCGCGATTTGTCTTTAAGAGCCTTTTTTTTTTTTAAACATATTTTTTATTTAAAACAAATTTTTCCGCGTCGCGCTCTACCTTTTACATCTAGTCATCGAGTAGTTACTTTCCTCGCCGTTTTCACGGTATAATGATAGCGAAAGCGAGGGGAGAAAGCGAGACTGTCCGGTGGGCGGCACTTGCTTGAAATCCTGCGCAAGCACGTGAAACGGGAAAAATGAGTCGTCGGTGAACGAACGGAGGAGCCGCAATATTTTTGCATAGATTTTTTACAACCGTGATCGGAGTACAGGATCGGAAACTTGAACGAGATGCGAAGAAAGCTCTTCAGACAGACTTAAAAGGAAATATGTACACAGAGAGAATTTTCTCTTAGAATTTACCCTGAAAATCATGTTATTCGTGGGACAATATTGTATAGGAATAATTTTTATTAGTTTCTCTCATTCGCACCACAATAAAAATATTAATATCCACCGCAATAAGATATAAAATATGTTCGATTAATTTTACTATACAATTTAGTATCTACATATTAATATTTTTTATTGTGATAAATATTAATGAAAAACTCATGAAATTCTTATACCATATTGTCTCACGATTATCATGAATTAGGATAAATTTTAAAAGAAAATTCCACGTATACAGAATGATTCAGAATGAGGTGTAACAAACTTTGACAGATCGCTTGGAAAGTTCTAAATGATAATTGTCAATGAATATAGATCCTGTAGAAATTGATTTTACTATAATAATAAAATTTTAAAACTTCTGCAAGTACATAAGTATTGAAAAATGGAACCTGTGACATTTCTTGCTCAGAATCATCTCTCTGCCGAGTTCTGTCAAAATTTATTACACTGTTCACCCTGTATACATGTCAATATTTCTATTTCGCATCTGTTCATCAATTCCACGATGGTAAAAAAATTCGACAAGGATATACGCATAAATGTCGAAGAAAAGGGGGCATCTGCGTTTTGCACAGCACTGTGCAATTTCTTAAAGATCCGACAAGTCAACTCTCTAACACACGTGGGCATATAAATATATCAAGCGGTGCGCCGGCGTATCTCGCCGGAATAGAGTGCATTAGAAAGCAGTTTCGATTCTTTAGAATCTGCAAAGACCAGACGTTCGCGCGACATTAATACTATTCCAGTCGTTTAGATTGGTCTCGCTACTTTTCACGATCACCTAATTTGCATTTTGATCGAAAATTGCTTTCACGCGGAGGTGTCATTCCTGCCTATTATTATTATTTTAGATCTTTGCTAATGAAACTGCGCGAGCAGAAGACGATGAGCTCGGCAAGTATAAAGTTCACAACTTACGGCTGATAAACGGATCGAAGTCGTACAGTCGCAATCGTGTTTACACTCAAAGATTTACGAATCCCATTATCGCGCGGCCTTCGCGAACGATGCAAGCGAGTACAAATACGAATGCCGGTGTGTTTTCCTTCCCCCAAGTGTCTCTTCAGCAACGCACGGAAGTCTCTTCCGACCGGAGAAACGACGAACAGATTTCTCGCGTGCACGCAAGACCTCGTCTCGCTCGACACTGCACTTGCACTTTTCACCGAACGTCTTTTTCAGCCGGCGACTCCTTTCTTTCCCGCCTCCTCGTCGTCGTCGTCTTCCAGCTACCTCCCACGCTATATCGCAGCGGATGCAGACTGATCGGGCCGATCGGTAGTTCGGTCTCGCGGGACTCCCTCCAACGCCTCGTGCTCGTTCTCGTCAGGTAGCGGGCGAGGGAGGTCACGAAAGGTCGTAGCTTGCCCCGACCACGTTACACAACACACGCTCTCGCTTCTCCGACCGGAGTAATCTTCTTCGAGGTAAGGGTTTTCCTCTTCTGAGTGCTCGACGAAAAAGGACGCGACGTTCCACTTGATCGACGTCCTCGAGTTGCCTCTCTCTCCCTTCCTCCGTGTAGCGACGACGAAGAGGAAGACGAAGCGGGGAACGTGCATCGACCACGACGCGGTATCGGGGTCGAGAGTTCCACGACCGAGCGCAACGGACCACCTCTCCTCGCTCTCTTCTCTTCTATTCCTCGCCGCTCATCCACCGCGAGCGAGAGCCCGACAGCGGCGTTCTCGCGCGCTCGCAATTGGCCGGCGTACTGGCCGCGTCACGACCAAGTCGCCGACAGCGTCGCCGCCGTCTCCGAGTCGCTCTACTCCTCCCTCGGTGCTCGCGACCCGACGAGGGCGAGAGCGTGGTCCTTCGCTCGAGCGTCAGCTGCCCGAGTTCTCCGGTTCCGCCGATCTCGATCTTGGCTCCGGATCACGAGTGAATGTGTACTAGAACTATCGGTTAAGAAGAGGAAGACGTATTTTGAAAAAATGTGTAATAAATATCTCTTCAAGTTTGTTCGCTTCATTCGCGGATTTCGACTTGGAGATGAATCAATTCGAGGAGACTTTGAAAGGGACCCTTTTTTTTTGGGGGGGTTTGAGAAACCAGTTTTATATCTAATCTAACTAAGATTTGAAGATGCTTTTCTAGGTCTCTTATGTTCACCATTTTTCTAATTCTCAACAGCCTTCTAAAAGCCTCAAAAATTCTAAAGCCTTCAAACTATCTATTTACAACAAAATTTCTCGAAATTTAATTTTCGAAGAATACATTTTATTTTTTGATTTATGTCTCGAAAGCTACAGGTGTCTCAGAATTTTTGTGAAAAGAAGATTTAAAATTGAATTAAAAAATGTAGGTAAAAGGGAATGTTTAAACATCGTTCTTATCACGTTTTAATGTGCTACATGTTGCAAGATAAATTATTATAAAAATGGTTTAACTTTGCAATATTGTAAATTTAGCAAGATTTAAAAAATCGAATATTCATGGTTTTTATCGATCAAAATCAATAAATCAATTTAAAAAATTTCATACATCTTTTAATATAATTTTAAAAAAGGAGACAAAAATTCTGTAGCTTTTACGTTATCAAAATACAAAAAATATACATATACATTTATAAAATAATATCTATACACATATTCTAAATAAGCCTCTGAAACGTTCAAGATATTTTAACAGTTTTTCGAATAATTAATTATACAATTTACACACGTTTTTTGCTCATGTAAAATATTCAATGTCATCCTCTGAAAAAAATCCTGGCAAAAATATTTAGCGCAAACTACAGCGGTTGCACGAGCGCAAAAACGCGAACCAGAGGTAAATAAAATTTTGCCGTCGACTAAACGGAATCACCAAGACATTGCCGTAACATAGTTGTTGCGTTACGTGGCGATCATATTATGGCGAGTTATGCGTGGTGGCTGGAGTTCGGTCGCGCCTTTATTCTAGAAGATGCAGGGACCGAGGATAGGCAAATTGTTTGCGAGGAGAAGCGAGAGAGATGACAGAGCGCAAGAAACGGACCTTCGGAGCGCAGCGACGACCCTCGAAGAAGGTCGGCGTGTTAAACGATCAGGAATGCATATCCTCGCGGAGGCGCACGCGCGCGATAAAATATGCGCTTCGCCTTCGTTGCACAAGCGGACAAGCTATTAAGCGTGGACGGATGACGCATATCTCGGACCTTCGGGAACGCTTTCGGCGAACGAAGGAAGAACCGAGAGAGTCGCGCGTAGGGAATGAGAGCAAGCGATTCAAACATCGTAATTTTCGATACCTATATTAAATTCCCCATTAAGTCCCGCCGGTCTAATTTCAATTCGAGATTAGACCAAATCTCCGAGAATGAAACTCAGAAACATTCCTTTGTGTGTTTCCGTCTTATCGGTTCCGAATTTTACAGATATTCGTATCTCTCGGAATTTACCCTGGAAATCATGGTAATCGTGAGACAATATATGATATTGGAAGAGTTTCTCTATGATTAAAATATCTACCGCGATAAAAATATTAATGTGCACATGGTAAAATTAATCGAACATATTTTGTGTCTTATTGTTTTAAATATTGATCGGAGAAACGTTTATAAAATTCTTTCAACTGTCCTACGATTACAATTTCAAGGTAAATTCTAAAGGAAAATGTTCTCCGTAATATTATTTGAAACTTTGTTCTTATATTGTATATAAGTAAGAATAACATTTAAAATATTGTATTACATAGAAAATATTGCAATAAATGGAAAATATATAATAGAATGTATATTAATTGTAATCAAATATCTAAAAATTAATAATAAACCTCAATATATAAACAATGAAAAAAATATATATATATTGTAGATTTATATTTGCCATTATTCACATATTGTGACTTGTTATTATTTTATAGATATTTCATTTTCATTACAATATAAACGTTTTCTCACCGAGGTCACGAAAATTTAATGGCTTTGCAAAAATTGAACACGCATATTTTCCTCTGTAAAAATAATGACTGATCGTAGGACTTGACGCGTCCGAGTATTTTATATCTCGTTTAAATAAATTAATCTATAAATGTTTCAAGTTTATATTTCGTTCCAAGTCAGTGGTGCATCCTGGCACTGTGCCGTGCAAAGTCGAAGGTTCAAGGTCGCTCGAAAAGTTCGGTGAAAGGAACCATTTTTTGACGACGAGACCTCGCTTGACTAGTTTGCAACGAATCGACGTAGTATTAGATGCAGTTGGCATCAATAAAAAAAAAAAAAAAAAAAAAAAAAAAAAAAAAAAAAAAAAAAAAAAAAAAAAAAAAAAAAAAAAAACTATAGAAACGAGTATATTTTGTTCCGAATTCCTATAAGTTGAAAATGATTCGAATTAGAGAGACTAACAATAAGATCTCAACAGGCATCTGTATATATATTTTTTTTTTTTCGCACGATTCGATTTCCAGTGTAATCATACACATCTCTCGATGGAACACGTGAAAAGAAAAAAAATCACATCACTCTTCATGATGCGTTTATCGGAGATGGCGCGGAAGGAAAACCTCGGAGGGCGGTCGAAGTCGCGCTATTATTATTGACGTCGAATTGGTTACGAGCAAAGAGCACGAGTCTCGCTCTCTTGCTCTCTCGTCGTCGTCGTCGTCATCGTCTCGACCTAATTCGCGGACGGAGGAGCGGTCGGTCTCAAGCACGCCCGAGGTGTCCCTGAGCGCCCAAGGACGCGTTCTCTCGCGTTGGTGAACCGCTCGTCTCGCGAGGCTACGCTAGGTTGCAGCCGGCTTAGATCGAGGCTACCCAAGCAGGTACCTATCGGACCCACGACACCGTGCAACAAAAGGATCTCGTATTTTTCTACTTCTCTTTCAGAAACTCTAAAGCACCTTGGGATTTTCCCACGAGAGAGCTTTCGGAATTTGTCATGTGTTTATGAGAATTTAAGGATTTGTATAAAAATAGGGTTTCCGACTTTTTTTTTATACATATATCGAAATACGCTACGAGAATGATTTCAGTAAATAATAAACAGGATGCGATCGCTTTGAAATGCCGCAGGAGTAAAGTGGTTGCGATCTTTGATCAAGGATTTCTTTCTTGATACTCTATCCGAATCGTTTCGCAAGTATAATTTAATCGATGCAGGAACCGATCCCGAACTTTGTTAGATAAATAAAGCAGGAGTGCGAATGCCGTTGCAGCAACACGTTGTCGCAATCCTCCGCGCATTATGTGGCTGTTCAACTTTGTGCCCGATCGATTGCCAGGTCGGTCGCGTCAAAGTCCATGGTACGACCGCGCGAGCAAACATAATCGCGGACTTCTCGAGGTCAACGTAAGTGCGATGAGCGCCATTTGTTGGATCCTGCTTAAGGTTATAGCGTAATCGCGAAAATAAGATACTTTTTTGATACCCTTCAAAAATATATATATGTTTAACGATAAAATAAAGGTGAAAAATCGTACAAGATTTTGAAACGAAATCATAATAATGATGTAATATCTTTTCAATTCTTCGTCTTTATTTTATTATTAAATATATATATTAAAAAAGTATTTTAGTTTAAATAAAAGTTTTAATATTATTATAAAAGTATATCTTATCGATTTGCTAGATTTCTTACACAGAAAGAATTTTCTCTTAGAATTTACCTTGAAAATTATGAAACTATGGTATTGAAAAAAATTTATTAGGGTTTCTCTAATTTTCATTACAATAAAAAATGTTAATATTCATAATAAGATATAAAATATGTTCGATTAATTTTATTATTTTTTATTGTGGTAAATATTATCAGAGAAATTCTTGTAAAATTCTCGCACGATTATCATGATTTTCATGGTAAATTCTAAGAGAAAATTCTCTTCGTGTATAATCAAACTGTAAAAAATAGCTTAGTGTTGTTCGTAAAATAATTTCTAGCAAATTTTCTAAAATCTTTTACATTTATGATCGGTAAGATTGAAGCGCTAATGGCATGAAAAATACCGAAGGACGTCCGGTAATTTAAAAGAACGGCATTAAAAAAAAAAAATATATATATATATATTAATCGCGACAAAATTCTCAATTAATTGCCTGTACTGGAACTATATAATCCAAACATATAAATGATTTCGCAGACGAAGTTCGTACGTGCAAGGCCGATTATTTCTTTGCTCTTTTTTCTCACATTATAAAGTTTTGCATATAAGAAAAAGATTTGTTCTAAAAGAAACGTCAAACATTTTTCATATAAAGATATTTGACGTTAAAATGACATGATAAATAATATTTATAGACCTTTATATGATCAAATTGCCTTTACGGAACCAGCCCTTAAATAATCTGGATTTTAATGCCTTGCATCCCTTAGATTTTTTTTAGATATCAAGATCAATTTATTACCATGTTATATTTTAATAATAAATATTTCTTTAAAAAAACTTTCATTTTTAACTCCTCCAAGATTAATCGATCCGCGTTATTTTTTAGGAAATTGACAAGCGATCTTCTTCTCAAACATACGTACTTCCCCGCTTTGTTAACACCGTATTTCGTGCATGCACACACTATTATTTTGGAATATGACCTGAGCGATAACATTTCTTCGATATCGATAACGAACGTTTTCCTCGAGTATTCAATGGCGCAATGAGACTAAAACGATGAAAAACGTATGAAACTAGAACGTATTGCGACATTTACATACGTAAAATTATGGTAGCACGAGTGTGTCGATCTTAGAAAATGTCAAGTTTAAGTAAAGTATTTTTTCGCTGCTCTTGTTACGTTTCAGTGATCAAATAATTGCGTAAAATTAGACACTTTTTTCTCGTCTTAAATCTCTTCGCAGTTTGAGAGGCGTTATAGCACTTAACTTTCTTATTCGACTCAAGAAGCATTCGCGTGCAGGAGTCAACGAGGAACATCGAATTTCTCCTTGACGTGGATTGCGGCGAAATGACCTTGAAATCGACGGGACGCGACACGATCGAGCGCACGTGGCCGACTAACACACTTATTATCGAGAAGAGTCCTTTGAACGATATCGTTGTCCTTCGCGAGGATATCAGCGAGTTTTTCATTTGTGTTTCACGCTAACTTTCTGCCAAAAAATTGTCACGTGCTCGATTCGTCAACCCACCACGAAGAACGATAAAAAAATCGTAACATAATAAATATAATATCCTGCATAATATAGCAATAAAATCTCTAATTATATAAAGAATATATATAAATATATATATATATATATATATATATGTATGTTGTGTTAATCTTGTGACAATTTATACATCACAAGGCGATATTTGCAAAATGTTTACAAGAAAGATAAAAAAGATTTGAAATATCAAGAGACAGAGAAACGCAATAATTGATTATTTTGAACCTTGGTTTTCATGCACGTGATGGAATACGCAGAGAGATATTATTCCACCACGTGCTCGAGACCAAAATGGCGGACGGTTTTCGAGAGGTGAATTGTGCCGTTGCACGAATCAAATATAAAAATGTGTAAAGAAGTAAAGAAGGTGAAGCTCTTGCCGAAATGGCGACGGAGCAGCTTGTTAGATAGGAACTCACCACGATAATTGTTGGTCAATGAGACCGAGAGCCCGTAAAAAGGAAAGCTTTTGCTTCAGCTTGGTATCCAACTTTTCCTCTTCGTTCACAGTAGTCGTCACTAGACTCGCTTCGTTCGCGGCGCTATTGTTGCTATCGCTGCTGCTGCTGCTGCTATTGTTGGTGCTGTTGCTACCCTCACCATTGTCATCCTCTTCGTCGTATCTGCGCGGTCCCTCGTCGACCTGGTCCAGGCTGGCGGCTTTGATCCCGGAGTCCTGCGTCCGCAGGAGAACGCGCTTCGGATTCGGGACCTTGAGCCGGGACGCTTGCGCGGACCTCTTCTTCTCGGTCTCGTTGAGGAGGTCGAAGAGCGGCTCCACGCGGACCGGCACCGCGACTGTCGGCACGGCGCCGTTTCGCAGCCGGTTCCGCTTCTGGTTGCCCTGCATCACCTGCTCCCGGCTCTCGTCCTCGTAGAACTCGACGAGGAAGTGGCGCGAGCAGACCCGCGCCGTGTTGATGTTGAAAGGCGCGTCGCCGTTCGCGAGAGGCTCACGGCCGCACGCGCGCACCCACGACTCGCGCACGTCCGCTCTGTGAGGGAACCGGTGGTAGCGCACCGATTGCTTGCGGGTCCGCCGATGGCTATTGCGGCACGTGGATACGGCACACTGCGGCATCCTATATCGAGAGTAGGACTTGGAATTATATGTTGCACGCGAGAGGACCAACCGCGCGGAAGCTACGTCAACTCCATCGCGCAGGCGTGATCTTATATATTGGAGAGGAAGCGTTCTCTTCCGTTCACGTCTTCGACTAGAATGAACGAAAGGAGGATGAGGGATGTGTGTGTGTGTGTGTGTGTGTGTGTGTGTGTATGTGCTAGTGACTTTTTAGGGGAGTAAAGTATTCGTCAGTTTCGAGCTTCAAGATAAAATACTTCAATTCTTATGATGTTACATGTTTTTCTTTGATTAAAAACGTATAAGATTTCCAACGGAAAGAGAAATGAAGATAAGAAACATTTTTTTGGAAGGGAGAACAAATATATAAGATAAAGAAAAGAAGAAATGGATGTACAATGACGTTTGAAGGCTATATTGCGTCTAAGATTAAAAATCTGACAAAAGAAGGTATAACATGCGGGTTTAGGGATAAAGTCAGGACCGCAGTCTGAAACGCAAAAGGATTAAAATTGAACAGATTGGTACTAATAATGCTACAAAATTTTGGATCCCTTTACTTGTTATTCAACGAGTTGGTTTTTCGTGTCCTTGAAGAATAAGGGTGGTAGAAGCAGGAATGCGCAAGTGAGAAAGAAACGGAGCGATGAAACACAATGTCAAACAATGATACACGCTAGGAACGGAAAGTCCGTGGAGTTCGCGAGAGGTGTCGCCTTTTGTAACCCCCGTCCCGATGATCGACTATCCGCTCGCATCGAGATGGCGTTGCAAGTGACAGAATAAATAATCATCAACCGGCCGGCCGGCCGGCGTCTGAAGCGGCGTGGAGAACGCGGCAGGGAGGAGAAAAACAGAAAGAGAGAGGGGACCGACCCACCTCTTAAATGGAGCTTGGTGACACCGGAAGTGACACGCGTCGGCGAGAAATGGACCAGAGAAAGAAACAAACCAACTAATCGCTGAACACTGTTGGAAAATAAAAAAAAAAGCCACTCGAGAGATCCTCTCGCGAGTGCACGAGAATCAGGACGATATGACGAGCACCACGACGAGAGGACGATGACACGGGGTGATTATAACGCGCTTTCGCCCGCACTCGCGACGCTTCTCCACCGAACTGACGTCTTGTTCCGATCGGTCTGTAGCGTAAGAGGTGGCAGGCATAGCCAAGTGGCAGCTGCGTGTACCATGGCTGCGTGAACCTAACCCGGTGAACCAATCGTGCTCCACCGTGGCCGTCGCGGCAGGGATGACGGGGACGTCGTGGAGGGGAGGGGAAGAGGGGCGCGCACCAACCTGGGGTTGCTTGCGAGCAAGGAACGGCCGTCGACGAAGGGAAAATCGTGCGCGAGGGAGGGAGATCAACGCGCTCACTCTCCGCTGCGAACGAAGGTCCTTTTTCGCCTCCTTTAAGCCTCCTTTCGGCACCCTCGGGCTCTCTCGCACGCGATATCTCTTCCGTCTTATCTGGTCTTTGCGTTCGCTTTCATCTTCTCCGATGAGATGTTTCCTCGACGCTCATCATTCTCGAGTTCCTGCGTAATGGTCGCGATTGGTCTCTCTAGCAAGAGATTTTGGTTCTCCAGAGTGGATAGCTATATTTATCACCGTATCGCGCTATCTCTTATCGCAATATCTTATTGCTTTCTTGATATGCTCTCTATATCGGTTTTCCCGATTATTTATTGTTTCCTTCGCTGCGTGACGAAGCGGTGTCACAATTGTGTTTTCAAGTGTCAACAATATTTTCCGACCAACAACAAAAATTAAAATAGTATATGTAATAAAGTATATCACATCGGTTCTATTAAAAAGATACACGAGGAGAATTTTCTCTTACAACGCAATATGGTATTGGAAAGGATTTTATATAAGATTTTCTTTGATTAATATTCAGCACAATAAAAAAATATTAATATGCACTTCGTAAAATTGATCGAACATATTTCCTATATCTTAAGATATTGATATTAAATTTTTTATATTTTCTCGAATTTTGAAACTTTAAAACTAAGCGCTTTCGAACACTCGATCCTGAGTTATTTATTATACACATTTCTATGAACTGTCCTTGAAAGAATCTTTATAATATATATATATATAAAGTTTTACTGTTCTCTTTTCTAGTACATACCATTGTCGTCGTTATTCTATTCATCTAAATGATCCTCGTCACGAGGCACATCGAGATGCGCAAATTCCTTTAACCGTGTCGTCCTCTCAATTATTTGTAACACGATTAAAATGCATCGAAAGATCAAGAGATCCTTATAATTATTACATCAAAGTTTTGTCTAGTAAAATCAAAAGAACATCGCGTTTTCGATTCGATAGCACGACAATTAGCCGAAAGGAATAAAAATGTGAATAATTATTTATTTCGTTTACAACAGGCGCATTTTCGAGAACTTTGTCACAGAAAAAAGATGCTCATTTTTTGGTAATAAATATCTGTCTATTCCAATATATAAAATTTTTCTAATGCAGCGACAAATCTATAGTTTTTAAGGAAAAATCTTGGGTTTGCCCTTTATCCCCGAACAAAACAAAACCAAACAAAACAAAAAAGTTCTCGACACTTTAATCAAATATTAACACGAACACAAAAACAAATTCGAGATTGTGTTTTCGATTAATTTGGCGAACGGGGTCGCGATAGAATTTCGGCTGTAGTTAAATCAGATTTTTTCTATCGCGCAAACATTACGGACAATTAAATCGATGAGTGACAATAATAGAAAGTCGAAATTCGCTATTTGCAACGTAATAGTTGCAAATAACGAGTATCTCGACGAGTCGCTTCGGCGGCGAGAGATTTTAACGCTATCGAAATAGGTCTAGGAGTTTTGTCCTCCGACATTTTCTGAATTATTAAATCCCCCTCGTAATCTTGGATATTATAAGACACGAAATTTGTCGATGAACGATAACATCAGACTGTACAAATTATTCTTTCTCGTAATCATTCGATTTTTTTATACATCTTTGATTAACCATAGTAGAAATGCACAAGTGTAACCAAAATCGATTACCGCTCAAGATTTGATCGATATCTACTAGAGTAAATTTATGTAAATACCGGTAATGTAAGAAGATCGTGAGCAGTTCGATAGTCTATTGCGTAGCTTGTTCGATTAGAAATCCCCGCTTCGGGGAAGCTTTATTGGCCAGGAAATTATTGACACTATTGCCTTCTCGTAATAGTCAGTCGAGATTGATCGTAAACGAAAGCAGTTCGAGCGAGACTAATTGCGTAAGCATGTCTAACATGAGGATCGTTCCAAGAATCTTTTAAATTTCAATTCTACCTCGTCGGTAATGCGAACCAAATCTCTCGTTGTTTTTGCCATTAAAAATAACAATTTAATAGACGTGTCGGTTCTCCAAAGCTTGAAATATTTTTTTCTGAGAAGATATAGTTCTCAGGACTCGTACTATAACTATATAGAGTGTCAATATATTATCGCTATATCAAAAGAGAAATAAATATGGAATGTGGTCTTCAAATATTCATCGATTATATATGATACTTGAAAAATATCTGTCATAATAATTATGGTACTCGTCAAAAATATTTAAAGAAACATTTAATTATAAGAGTGTTTCTCCTCTTATCTTGGACACGTGTGTCTTCCCGGAGGCTTGGCAAAACAGTTTTGCATCCGTTCATCTTTTTCTCTTTCTCTCTCTCGGGTGTTCTCGCGTGGGTCTCTCCAGGGAGCGAAGAAAAGAAGAAGCTGTCGAAAAGAATATGAGAGAAGAGTTGACCGCGCTGGAGGAGGCGTTGCCTGACTTGGTGCGGTTCACCAAACGGTCTCAAACAAGGACAAGACTATACAAGATTTTCGATATTCTCTTCTCTTTCTCTCTTCTTCCGCACGCGACTGTTTCCGGCCCTTTCGCTTTGAGTTTCGAACATCAAATTCCAATTTCTCCAAAGTTTTCCCATATTTCAACGAGCACTTCAACACCGAGCACAGTGTGACACCGTCCTCGAAAACTAATTCGTATATTAATTCTATTATTTATTCAAACGGCTCTCGAGGAGTTAAAGCCTCCCTGGGGAAAATTACTATATAAATATTGATACGTAAAAATTAGATTGGTAACGCTGCTGTGTGAAAAAAAAAATACATTTCTTTATGTTCTCCGGTGTCTTTTACATGCTGCGACCACTGGTATTTTCGTTATCGTTCCACTTATCGAAGAGTTCTCCAACGCGTCGAGAAGATAACCGCGCTCAGGTATAAGAACAGAAGGCAGGAAGCGCGTCGAACGGAGAACCCGAGTCATCCGAATCATTTGGGGAAATACCGAGAGCGGCTGGATAGATCGCGTTAGAGTTCCCTCGGATAACCCTGGTTCCGCAAATATCTAGGGGCCTGCGCCTCGTTCCCGTCGTCGCGACCCTTCCCGCCGGAATATGCGGCCGGAGCTGACAGAGAGGGAACCCTCTCGCTCGCTCCCTCGCAGCCGACACCCGGACACTATCCTTCGCCCTCCCGTGGGCTCTCTCGTGCGCGCGGCTCGATTCCGCCATCGCCTCGCCACGCCGCGACGCACAGCTGGCGCAGGAGGGAAACGGCGTCGTCGGCCCCGTGGCCACCAGACGCGCGCCTGGAGAACGACGAAGGATGATGCGCAGCTGCGGGAGAGGCTCAAGTGGGGCAGGTCGAAGAAGAGAGTTTCAGCGCCCACGGAAAACGGAGAGGCCGATATCTTGCACGGTGAACGCAGAGACAGTTGTATATATATATATATATATATATTTAACGACGAATTTTTATATGTAACAAGGTGTCTAGTAAAATTTGAAAATATAATTTCAGGACGTTTCGATTCAAGGAAATTTGCACGATTTTCCAATACTATGATAAAGATGTACGGGAAACTTGATTTTCTTTATCAAGTCGATAATTGCACGGTAATGAAAATTAATTAGCAATAGTACAATTATCTCTTATATTATATCTGAACGTTTAAAAATAACTTATGCGCATTTTTGAACTCCTAAATAAAAATATATTGTATTATTTATTAAGTAAGATGAGATAATTTTTACTCAAATAGTCTCAACTGCTCGTTTAGCTGAATGTTTAGAAGCAACGAAACAGAAAATCAAGGATCTATGAAGAATTTAAGAACATTTCCAGGATTTTTAAAGAACAAACAAAATTCCAGAATATTTCAAGGATTTCAAGAACGACTAGACACTCTATGTGAGGGTATGTCCTTTTTTCTCCGACCTTCAGCCTTGATTCAGGTACTTTTAGAGCGAGATATGCTGAAGAAGATGCGTCGATTCTAAATTCTACAATTAATCGAGACTAGTCCTTTCTTATTGCTTTTCGGATGCTGAATACGAATCACAATTTTGAGAAATTGTTAATTAAAATTGCAAAATAATTAGCTACAATATGTGACGTGCTTATTGCAATCAAAATAAAATATACTTAATTTTGATTGGAATAAAACTTCTCCAACACGTCATATATAATATGACAAAGTTTTTGAAAATAGCTTTTTTGCAATTTTAATTAAACCTTTTTCAAAATTGTGACATGATGGAGCAATTTGAAAACCAGATTTATATCCAGTATTTAAGAAACCGTAAGAAACGATTCGTTTCGGTGTTCGAAAAAAAAGGTCATTTTTTGTTAGCGGTACCAATTTCTCCGGTCCTCAAAAAGGTCCTTGAAAAAAAGAGAAACCGTCGAGTTTCTAAAATATTTTCAAATTATTTTCCGAACAAGTTTTTCATATTTGTATGAAACAAAAAAGGAGCAATAAAATTTTTCTTCCGACCATCTTTCTTCGTCATGTTCCTGATGCGACATATTCGCGCCCGGATGGCAACAACGAGGAAGGCAGCGAGACGAGAATCGCTCTCTCGTCGAGGGGAAATGAAAGAACGACCGTGGGTCGACCAACGCGATACATTCTCCTCTCATCCTTTCCGCGATGTTCATGCGATAGCTTCGCGCGTTCAAGTGATTAAATCTACGATCGAGTGAGAATTAAAATATTCGTACGTCCGAACGGGTCCCGTCATAATTTATATCGATATGTGCATTTAGACAAAGACGCGCATTTTTATCGCTCGATAAAAAAATTATCCTTGCATTTAATTGCATATTTACCGCGATGCACCTGCACTTGGCAAAACTGCACACAGCTGCGATTGTATCTTCCGATACTATCTTCGACTAGCGAGTTTTACAAGGACGATTGTTCAAATTTGAATTTTTTTCACGAATATCTATTGTAATGTGTTCTTTATGTATATTTCGTAAAATTATTTAATTAATAAAATCAATTCCAAATTGATGTGAAAATTTATCTATTACGAAACGTTCTTTCATTTTTTCCTATATATATTTAAGATACGAGATAATGTTTTGAAATCTTTCCTAAAGTGCAGTACGTAAAACCTGACTACATGCCATGCAACTTATAAATTTTTCAAACGTTCTATTCATCTTTTTCGTAATTTAAAATGTAGTTGACTCTTCGGATTTACGAGCGCCTTTCTTTGAAAAGTATACCGTTCTTATTATTGAGATCATCATTTTTCAAAATAATGTACCTACAAATTTCTATTCAAAAATTTCAAAAATTTATATGAAATTTATTCGAAAAAGAAAATTACACTAAAGTAACTCAAGCTGCACAACAATTTCATCCCAACATTTCTATCATATAATCAAACTATCCTACTTTCAATCTAGATCTCTTTTATTGTCAAATGTTCTCTCTGTTACCTTGATTTTTATTTTTATTTTGTATAGAAGGAACAACAGAAGACTAAACCAGCAAAAAAAGATGTTAAAAAATGGAACAAATTCAGATTAGATAAAAAATAATAAATATACAAATACAAAAAACTTAAAAAATATTTATACCCAGTCTGGTCGACTTTTAACTTTGAGGAGAGATTTTTATTAATTATTACTGGCGAACCTTAAGAAAGGATTATTATTTTTAAAAAAATATTTATATCCAAAGATATCGTCGATATTATTTTAAAAAACTCATAGCTGGACCACACATGAACAGCCTACTAGATTTTTATTAATTATTACTGGCGAACCTTAAGAATTATTATTTGTGAAAAAATATTTATATCCAAAGATATCGTCGATATTATTTAAAAAAACTCATAGCTGGACCACACATGAACAGCCTACTAGATTTTTATTAATTATTACTGGCGAACCTTAAGGATTATTATTTGTGAAAAAATATTTATATCCAAAGATATCGTCGATATTATTTAAAAAAACTCATAGCTGGACCACACATGAACAGCCTACTAGATTTTTATTAATTATTACTGGCGAACCTTAAGGATTATTATTTGTGAAAAAATATTTATATCCAAAGATATCGTCGATATTATTTAAAAAACTCATAGCTGGACCACACATGAACAGCCTACTAGATTTTTATTAATTATTACTGGCGAACCTTAAGGATTATTATTTGTGAAAAAATATTTATATCCAAAGATATCGTCGATATTATTTAAAAAAACTCATAGCTGGACCACACATGAACAGCCTACTAGATTTTTATTAATTATTACTGGCGAACCTTAAGGATTATTATTTGTGAAAAAATATTTATATCCAAAGATATCGTCGATATTATTTAAAAAAACTCATAGCTGGACCACACATGAACAGCCTACTAGATTTTTATTAATTATTACTGGCGAACCTTAAGGATTATTATTTGTGAAAAAATATTTATATCCAAAGATATCGTCGATATTATTTAAAAAAACTCATAGTTGGACCACACATGAACAGCCTACTGGAGTAAAAAACAATGCTATAACCTTTTTGAAAACCCTTCCTTTCGAATGATCAACCAACGCGGGTTTTCTGTTTTCTCTTCTCGCCTCCTGTCATCATCGGCGAACGAATACGAGAGAAAGAGAGATATACACGAAGGGAGATATAGAGAGAAACTCCGACCGAGCGCGGAGAGGGGAAGGTACCCTTCATCCTTGAGGTGGGGTCCGGCTACCCCGCTGCTACCGCTTCGCCGGGATCAATACCCACCACCCCGACCAAGGTCCAAGCCACCCTCCCTTTGCCTGCACGCCCGCTCTGTCTGCCTGCCAAACCTGCCAAGTCGCGCTGGAGTCTCCAGGGAACCGCAAGCGACTCTTCTCACAGACTTGCGGGATCTGACGGGATCCAAGATCGTTCCTCGATCAGGAGGACGAATAATAGCTCGACGTTTCGTCTATATCGCAAACTAGTTTTTCTAAAACCCTCTTCTCTTTCCGCCCACATCGCGATGGTACGACGTTAGTAACCTCGCTCGACCTGTTGCTCGCGCGATGAAAAAAAAAAAAGGAAGTGCAACTAGCGGTTTAGGTTTTCTATTCGAATACGCACCCTCGTCCTGTTTTCGCACCGGCGTATGCTCTCGAGAGGGCCTAGTTTCTGCACTCGATATTATTTACAGGAGAGCACGTGGTGGTCCCGAGATCACCCGACACTGACGACCAACAACGACTCGTGCTACCATTTTTTTTCTGTGTTACCGCACGCAACCGCAAAGATATTACATTTCCATTTGTATAATTATTGTGATTAATTAATCGCGATACGTCTGGTGCAACATGGTAAGTTTCTATGTCAGGGAATTGGATAAAAGTTTAATTTATGTTGTAAAATTGAACTTCCATGTAGGTTAAAATCTAGTTGAGAATTTATAAGATTGTAATTAGATGTAGTATTTAACTGCACTGGATAGAAATTTCGACGAATCTTGAAACGAGAAATGTGACATTCTGATAAAACATGAAGCACGTGATATTTGTGAATATTGACACGAGATGAATCGAGAATCATCTTCCTGTGTCGCTATAACGAAACACCGAAATCCGCGAACACTCCGCTGGATTTCTTGATGAGATCTATTCAGACTGGGAACCACTACGGAGGATCTGGTTTCATATTCGGGTTTGACGAGTAACAGATGAAGCTGCGCTCCCTTGCCTATCTACCTTGTAAAATGTAGAGAACATTTCGAAACTTTTTAACTTTCTGTTTAAAATTACGCAAACAACAATCGATTTTTTCATTGACTAAGAAACGTTCCGATTTTTCGATCGCGCTTGTTAAACCATTAACAGAAAAGATAATAAACGAGATAAATAATTTGCGAATGCGTTTTGCTGCTGTTCTTTGAAGGCTCCTCATGGTCCCCTATTAAAATATTTCTTATACAAGAAGAGAGGTCACTAATTATAGTGGAGGCGTTTTATATATTTTCATAGCTGTAGTTCTATAAAGAATTCTATTTTTGCGTTTCTTTAATTTCTGTTTTGTAGTGGTTTATTTCTTCAGAAAAAAATCTGTTGGTTTTTTAAGATAATTTATATGCCCTGTCGCTCAAAAGTATGAAGCATTCTAGAAAAGTTTTAGATGAAATTATATTTTTTTCATAGATAGAATTATTTAACTACACGGAGAGAATTTTTTCTCTTACAATTAGAATATATAAAAATCATGGTAATCAGAGAACAAGACGGTATTGGAAGAATTTTATTAGAGTTTCTGTGATTAATATTATACCACAATAAAAAATATTATAATGTCTACAATAAAATATATACATGATAAAATTAATCGAACATATTTTATACCTCATTGTGATAGATATTAATATTTTTAGTGCGATATAAATATTAATGAAAGAAACTCACAAAAATTAATACCATATTGTCCCACGATTACCATAATTTTCACCATAAATTCTAAGAGAAAAGTCTCTCTGTGTATCGATCTTGATTCATAAAAAATTCGTATCTTTGAGAAAAAAATAATTTTATCTAAAAATTGTAGTGCTCCAAGTTTTGAGAGGTAATATATATTTATCACACACGTATTCGCGTATATATGTTTAAATAAACAATACATCAATCATTCTTTCTGGCGTCGATGAAAATTCGGCGCAACGACGTATAGAAAAGAGAAACAAAGTTGTGAGAATATCCCACATTTTCTATCTACGCACTGGTCTCGCTTCGCTTCGGATACCTGCTCTATCTGGCTCTCGTTATAGCGGCGGCAGTCGTGGCTCGAGAGAGGGGTCAGAGTCCGCTCTCTCGGAGGGCGACGGAATTGCGAAGGGGATCGCCGGAGGGGGCGAACGAGAGAGAGAGAGAGAGAGAGAAGAGGGACTGGAGGGTTGATCCGAGGGTGGTGGCGGCGGCGGCGACGATGCTGATCGTGACGGTGGCTTGCGATGGCGTTGGCGGTGCGCGATGCTAACGAACGGTTACCAGGGTCTTTGGATCACACACGCCGGATGACGTCACTCTCTGGCGTTACCAGGATACGAGGGATCGGAAGAAGACGCGGAACGATATCCAGATCTCCAAGCGATCAATCACGATTCGAAGTAACGACCCTTTACACATCTCGTGTAAGTGTTCTTTTCAATTCTATTGAAGAGAAATAAAAGAAATTTAGAGACGAGAAAAATAAAGGGAAAGTTGTGGGCCCTTATTATTCTGTTTCCTACCTGAATTTGTATTCATACATCCGAACCTTTTCGGGTTCTTTTTAGCAATGATTATCTCTTCCATATGAATTTTTCTGTTATATTTTCTCTAAACATGCAAATGTTCCAACCGCAGCTCTTTCAGATCATAAACAATCTTTAAAAATCTGAGTTTTCATCATTCAAAATTCTGTTTTTCTTTCAAACAAGACGCACATATATGTCTGCATCTTCTTCTTCATGGCTCGTGAAACGTCTATTTTCTTTAAATTATATCGTATTTAAAAATTTCTAAATTTCCCACAAAGCAAAATGTTTCTCAAGGCCAAGAAAAAGCTGCAATTTAAAATATTCTCTAACAAAGTCACGATTATAACGATTACCTGTGCGTGATTCTCGATTGTAAAAAATTTTTTCGCGCGAATAACTCGACTCGCGAAGGGACGCAGGGGATAAATGCAAATCTCCCGAAACGACTTGTTCATAATGAGACGACCAAACTCGGGGAGAGACGACTAAACTCGGCCGCTACAAGTGCGAGGCAACCACTCCGCCATGATGGTACCGTCACGAACATCCCTCGTGAGCGTGTCGCTCTGGCGTACGCAACACAAGCGAGAGAGAAAGATACACACATGTGTGTGGAAAAGAGCGACGCAGGATATACATATACATATACACACGTATAGGTATATGTTCGTGCGTGCGGTCAACAGAATTCTTCGTCGTCCCCTCTCAACATCTGGCTGCGGTCCTTCGCCCGAGGGACGAATTCATGGACAAAAGAAGACCTTCCCGTTTTCCTCTAATGTCCTTGCTGAGCTCGGATTTTCGAGAAGCGATCTCTTCGGCATTGACCGTCCGAACAGAAGTATACGAAATACGCTAAATACATAGGTAAAATCGAAATGATAAGCTTAGCGATATATCTGACTCCATAATATATGATCTTTATTATTATAGATTAAATAATAAATCTCTTCTCTCGGAGATGGTTCTAGCGGAAGACGCCTTTGTGCATAAGGAAGAAGGCATCGCTCGGAGATCCAGATGGACGCGTGTGCATAGGGTCGGGTGTCGGTATAATCGAGTCGAAGGGCTGGATGGAACGAGCCCTTCCAGCCGGTACCGGAGTGGTTGGTCTCCGACAGTGACTGCACATAACGACCCTAGCGGTACCGTTTCTATGGTACCGTTCGTGGGGATTATCGCCCCTCTCGCGTCGTCGCGGCCGCTCCACTTTCATCCGGCCGGCGCGGCTGCTGCTGCTGGCTGCTGCCGCCATCGCCGCTGCGGGGTGAGACCAGCCTTGGCCTGGGACCATGGAAACTGGATAGCCTTCCCGTGAAACACGCGCGCGCACACACACACATACATAGATAGATATATATATGTATATATATTATTGGTCGATCGCGCGTATTATAATTATCCCGGGTCTCATACTATAACGGTTTCTGAGCCACTTGGAAAAATGTCACCTGATCTATCGACTTATCGATCAACGAATAAATCGCGCGTCGAATACGAAAGCTTTCTTCGTGTAGACCGTTCCGAGCGCAGGACGAATATAGTTACTCGCGAAGTTGATCATGTTTTTGTAGGAAAATTTATTTTTTTTAGGAATTTATTTAAAACGTTTAATATGTGAGAAAAAAAGCGCAATGTGAGAAAAAAATAGAACGCAAATATAAATATTATTTTAATTTTGATTCACTGTAAAAACGTTAATAAATCTGTACATGATCCAATAGCAAAAGACAATGGTTTATGTTCAGAAAAAAAAGTTTATAGAAAATTGTTTTCAGATATAAAATATATAATATGATAATTTTAATTTATGTTGTATTTACAAACGACTGTCCACTCGATGACAGAAAATGAAGAATAATATCCAATACTATGAATAAAATTATGCTAATAAATGATTGTCTTTTGTAAATTGGTGAACAGTTCTGCTAATTGATATATTACAATAACAATCACGAATAAAAAATATGACAATCATGAAATAAATAATCATAATTTTTTTCATTTTTACACTTACATTGAATAAATGATTTAAATGATCATTGCTCTGAAGATGCATTAATTAATAAAGAAACCGTGTTCACGGCAAATTTCCGGAAATTGTTTACTGCAAGCGGCTCGATATTAACTTTTTAGCGATAACCGCGATACTAGTTATTTTTTTCCAATGTACGTATATATGTAAAGATCGAGGTAACGCTTTGATAGCGATAACATCATATATAGGCGCAGCACTGCTCAAGCGAGGTTACGCCTGGCGTCATCAAAGGCATATTGTCGTTTAACCTTCGTGTCATCGAAGTATTGATAACCGTGACTACAGCAATTGACAAAATTATATATTTGTGTTTCTCTCTTCCGTACGAACGACTTTTTTTTAAGGATGCATTTTGTTAAAGAAGAAAATATTCCACGATATATGTTGAAAATAACAAACGTTCTCCAGCGTCACGCGGACAGATGGTATCGATAAAATGGTCAAGTAGTTAGCAAATTTTAACTTTTATACATGAATTATTTATGCACTTTCTTTCTTTTTAAATTTGCTAAATAGGTGTAATAATTATAGTAACAAAAAATTTTAAAAATATAAATATAGAATACTACAGATTAAAAGTTACTACATTACTAAAATGCTCATAATTGCAAATAATTATATATAATTTTCAAACTATACAGTTTCAAATTTAGTTATATAAGTTTTTATCTTTAATAAAAAAAAACATTAAATACAAATTTAGATAGGAAACGGGCTAATAAGAATCAGAAGCAGAAATTAGGCGCAACAAACTTGTTTTAAAATTTTCTTTATTTAATTTGAATATTAGTGATTCTTCTTTGAATCATCTTTAGCAGATTGTGATTTAAAAAAAAAAAAAAAAAAAAAAAAAAAGTGTTGATCAAATCATGAATTTCTTTATTAATCTGCCAAAAAAAGAACCGATTCGTTCAAATTAAATAAATAAAATTTTAAAATAAATTTGTTGTGTTGGTTCTTATTAGCACCTTTCCTACCTGATTTTGTATTTTTATTAGCTTTGCTGGTTCCTTTGAAAATGTTTTCTAAAGATTTAAAATCCAACACATGTTTGCTTTAAAATCGAACGGTATACAAGAATTCTCTTAAAAGAAAAAAGTTCTTTTAAAATAGTCAATAAAGAATTTACAATTATACTAAACATAAGATGACATGAAAGAAGATTCAATAGAAATATAATTATATTAAATATAGTTAGTTAAATAAATTAAATAATTCGTTCTACACTTCTATCACAAAATGCTTAAAACACTGCATTCGTATTCACATCAGTTTTATAAATCAATATACATCTACAGAGTTAGGTAATAAATAAAAAAAAATTTTTTTCTTTTTTTTTTTGACGTGGCTTAATATAGAAGAGTAGAACGTGTATGTGCGCGTGCTACAGCGGAGATATTTATGATGCAAACACGGAAAAATAAAGGACACTCTCTCGCAAGTAAGCGGAGGTTGAAGAAGGAGAGAGAGCACGCTGCAGAAATAGTCATCCTGTTATCGATATCACCGTTTACTTATCGTCCCATGGTCAATATTTCGCTCCCTCCGCCCTTTTTTTCTCTCGTCTTTGCCCTCGTCTCCCTCTTTATCCCGGTGTCGTTAGCGTGCGTTTGCGCGTCCGTCAATGTGCTCGCCACTTATCCCGGTTATATCAACCGATAACACCAATCTCGCCACCATCGCCAATGGTTACGAAGGTAAAAGGAGCTACGCAGAAATATCTTTCAGAGAACGCGAAGTGCATTGGTGCACCGCCGTGCATCGGGAAGAACGCATACGCTCCCGATGGCATTGAAATCGCGCAAATAGATTGGCAACTTCTCGTGGCATTTGGAAAAAATTGCGCACAACGAAGAGTTGAAAAAAAAATCAATATTTATAATCTTCTTGTTTCCTAGATGTTTAACAGATCATTTGAATGTCTAATGTTAAAAGAGGAAAACTTTTTTTGCAGAGAATTATGCAATTACCTCGCGATCATATCGCTAAACGTGTCTATCCTACCTATTTTTTTATTTAATTTGAGAGAGAAGAGAAGATGATTATATTTTTAAATTTGAAAGATAAGCAAGGACGATTAGAGAAGTGTGAGAATTATTATCGCAGAATAGTGTTTCATTTTTCATTACGCATGTTTGATGAGCGCATGTATAATGCGCGTGTATATACCATATAGTAGTTAATAATTAATAATTAAATAAGCACGATATTTTAGTAATAATATAAGTATATAGCACTCACCACTTGATGCTCTTTTTTATGATGTTGCTGACAATCTTTTGCGACTTTCTGGACGATATAACATGGACATCGTCAAGCTTCTGCAGTTTTCCTGTTTCCATAGTATCCTTCTCGTACATTTGTGATTGACATTCTTCAGCAACGTTGTTTTCCTCGTCGGCATTGATCTTCACCGAATTCTCGACCCATTCTACTATGTGATCTTTTTGATCGGCGGATAATGCAGAGTCACCTCTGAGCTCTTCCTCATTAATAAGCTCGCTGATAGTAGTTGGAGAACCAACAATTCCAATTTCCGATTTCTCTTCTGCTTTCATCGAGAAATTTTTTGAATCCTTTTCGCCTTCTGTACTTTTTGAAGTTGCGGAAGTAGTACATTTCTGCGAACTATCCACTGCATCATCTTCCGAAACAGTTTCTTCCTTTCTTACCGTCTGCCGCTCTTTTCCATTTTCATCTTCGTCGTTGTCTTTTACGGGAGTAGAAATCCTGGCAACTCTCTCAATCATTTGCAAATCTCCGTGTACAACTTTTAAGATCTCGTCTAGTCTTTCGTCTACATCGGAGCGACATTCTGTGACTTCTTCATTGCCAGATTTTGCCTCCGTAGAAGAAATTTCCTTGACATTTTCTTTGATTTCTGCTTCAATCTTTTCAGAAGAGACGTTTCCGGGATTAGTTTCCTCTTTAGAATCTCCGTTACAATCAGTTTTAAAAGAATTTTGTTCCTCTTTATCAAGCAAATCTGTGTCATTGGCAACTTTCTCATTTTGGTTATCTGCAGCTTCTTTAGATGTAGATGCTTTGTCAATATCTGCAAGTTCATCCTTCTCTTCATCAGAGGAAACTTTATTAGTTGCAGAAGTCGTTGGAGAAGTCTCAGACATATCGTTTTTATTAACTGAAAGTTTAGTGTCCTCTGTAGCGCTTTCTGCCATTATTATTGTAGATATTCCTAGAAATTAGTTTTCTAACATCTCAATCAATTTAGAGAATGCTCCCTCCTAGCATATTAGGAAGATCTATGTTGTTAGCATGGGCATGTTGCGTGGAGTGGAAGATATTCCTATATTTTTCACAGATTTTGCTTCCTGCGCTCTTTGTGGGGTTTGTTCCTGTAATAAAATAAAACATCTTTAAGAAACAGGAATCATAAAATATACATATTCAGATATTAAAATATAATATAAATTAAAAATAAATTAAAATATAATATAAAATATAAATATATATATATATCAATTTACTTGAAATTGAAAAGCTTGTAGTTTTATTATCATTTTGACTCTCAAAGTTTAGTTTATAAAAATCCTTTCTTGTGCAATTGTTTGTAATTCCAAAATTATTGGTGTTTGTTAAAAAAATTTGACAGAAATAAATCAAAGAATTTACTGTTAAAAGAATATTCGATTTTAGAACACTTTCTCTAAATATATTCTCGAAATTATTTTTATATTATTACAATATAGAGTATCTCGCTTCGCAAATGACATTTTAATTGATTTCACGAGACTTTATATTCAGAATCATTTCAAGCAAACGAGTCTCTCTTTACCTGAATGAATTTAATATGACTATTTGATTCCGGTAACACAACCTCATCAATTATTAGCTTTTATTCTCTTTCACTTATATTTTTATAGCCGTCCTTGAACGGACGACTAGAAAGATTTATGGAAGATGGGAGTTGTAAAAAGAAAAATTACAAACGCTCTTTCACTTGAATAATATCGATTGATTAAAAACAATTGATGATATAAAATGGAGAAGTACTATTTATTGCAAATAAAAAATTTAACAAATGATTCGTGAGAGAGACTGTTTTCATCGATAAATGAATTCCCTGCGTTATCGAGCCCAAGTTACGAGGTTAGGAAGTGTTGGAATATATTACACAAGACTTTTGACCGCAGTTTCACATAAATGTCGACATTATTTCTCTCGTACACAATACTAACCGCATACGAGTTTCTCAAGAGAGACATTCGACTGCGTAACACACATAACAATTATCACGCAATGTCACATTTTACGACCCAATATGAAAAAAAAAAAAAAAAAAAAAAAGAGTCGAAACACAAAGCTTCAGTACGTGTGGATCGTCATTGAAAATTTTCACCCAAATTCCGATCGAGCCGGGAATGTCCGACTTTTTGCGCAGAACGAAGGTTGTCGCACAATAGGCTTTTTCCGCGTCGCGATGTTTATTCGAAAAAGACGACAGTCCGTCTCCGAAAATACTCACTCGAGACTTGTCACAGCCGCTTTTGCGTATTTCATTCCGATCTAAGCGCTTTCTCGAATCATTCGGACGCTCCCTTTCAGCGGAATTTCTACAAACGGCTCAATCGTCGAAGTTCAATAAACGAGGCTGAAAAACCTTATCGAGTACTCCCTCGATCGTTGCGGGAGGCAAAAACGTCCGAGGGACGGGCGCGCGCACCTAACCTCAATCCCTTCTAATTCGACCGGCGTCCGGCTTGGGAGATCCTCGCGACGCGGCGAAACGTCAGATAATGCCGAGAAATGTCAAATGAGTACAGCGCGAAGAGGGGTTGGAGAAAAATAGGTTTCGCGCAAATCCTTGTTACGTACCTCGCTTCACGCAGCCGGGTGCTCCGGAAATTCGTCGGGAGCTCCGCGAGAGCGTAGCCGTCTGGCCTGACGTCGGCCGCGTTACAGCCGTTCCGTGGGACGATGACGGACGAATAGCGGCGAAATTCGCGTCGGACAGGAGACGCGGCGCGATCGCGGCGAAACGAGCGGGAGAAACGGGCGAGGATCTCCTCCCGTGGAAGGATGAATTCTCCGGGAAATACGAGAGCACGTATTTATGAATCAACGCGAGAGCGGTGTGTGCCGAGGCTGCTGACCTCACTGAAATTTAGCCATATTGAAATGCGCAGTGCCGCGGCGCGAGAGAGATAGCTCGCCAAGTAGCGCCGTCTCTCTCGCTCTTCTCCCTCTCTCTCTCTCTATATATATATATATATATATATATATATTCGATAGAATGTGTCCCACTTGCCGCTCGCAGCGCTCGCGAGTATGTTTGTCTCTGTTTAGCTTTAGGATAATAAGGACGAAATTATCTCGTGAAAAGATTGCGAACGTCAAGTGGAACGTGTTTTAAGCAGGGTTGTGGGTAATAACTAGTTAAAAATGTTAAAAGTTAATAACTTTGAACTTAGCTTAGTTAATTTAAAATGTATTAATTTTGAACTTCTACTATAGTTATTTTTTTATCTCTATGAATACCATTATTGGTGTTTTATAAATGTATTATTTTTAAATTAAAGTATTATTAATTTTTTGTCACAAATTGTAATTACTAAAAAATATATTTTAAAAGAATGAACAAACAAAATTCTAATTTAGTATAAATAATATTTTTAAAGAGTAAGTTTTGATTTAACTTCAGTTAATTTAATCTTAACTTTTTTGTTCATAAAAAACTTTTCACTTAACTAAATTAATTTTGTAAGCAACCAACTTTAACATAACTTAATTTTCAAAAATCATTAACTTACCCAACTCTGGTTTTAAGAAAGTTCATTTTTTTTTGTTTTATATAGAAACAGAGAACATATATATCTTATTAATATAATTAATCAGATTTATATATTGAATATAAGTATAATTTCGAGTTCTCCGATTTTGCTGAAATTTTTATCTTATTTTTGTGCGTATAAAACATCTGTAATTAAAATTGTCATTTTCAAATAGGAAAAAAATTGAAGTGGAGGAAACAAATTTTAATCAATATATGAATAAAATGTAATAAATATAATTCGACTTACATTTCGATTATATTCTTCGATCTCGGCGTACTCCGGTTTTTTCTTGGAGGAAACCAACCTTGGAAATTGTCCTCGAAGGAGCTCCAGAACACTATTTGCACTCGCGTTACTTTTTTTCGTTGCGACGAGCGGCGACGCCCGAATTTTAGCCTTCACATTTTCGACGCGTTTCGGTAAAACGCGAGAATCGCGAGAGCTTTTATTCGCGCGCGAACAAGACCGATGCTCCTTTTTTCGCGACGCCGCTTTTTTCATGGTTTGCTTAATTATTACAGGACCTTTTATTTCAGATTTGGTCACTTATACACTTTAATTCACTATATTCTATATTTATATTTCACTGAATATTTTGTATTTCACTTAACACACTTTATCTTTCACTGAATACTTGACGACGGAAAAATCGCGCAGATAGAGGTTCGCCGATTATTTTTATTATTTGACGACGTCGTAATTTTATCACTTCGGAGAAAAAATTGTTGGCCGAATTTCGAGGACAAACTGTCGCGCGCGATATCTCCGAACAATTTTGAGTATCGAAACTCCGCGGATAGATAAAGATCGTAAACGGCTGTCACGATCACGAATTCCGAGAATCAGCTGAGCAGAGGCGCGAAACGCGATTCCAGGAATCGGCTCCTCGAGCAAATTTCCAGAATCGCCGATGCTTCACGAAAAACAAAAAAAGGAGAGCATTTTCCGAACTCCGTATATATACACTCATCGCGATCGTCGCGTATTTCGATAATACACGATTATAATCTAACACGTTTTTATTAAATAAATAATAATTAATAAAATTAAATATTAAAAAAAATATAAAAAAATATAAAAAAAAATTAAATTAAATATTTTCGTCTGGACTCCGGTTTTGGTCGAGAAAACGTAGAGAAACGAAAAAATGGCAATATGGCGACGCGACCTTGTCGTTGTCGATCCGAGATTTTTGCGAGCTAGAATCACGAGTTAATTCGTCGCGTAACGATACTTGGACACGATGCTCCGGAAGTACGACCGGAAACGCGCGATCGCCCGCTTAGAACGCGATCGACAACGCCGAAAGAGCCGGAAAATTCTCGCGTCGAAGGCTCCCAAAAATTCGCCCGATCCTTCCACGGTAAGTCAAGCGCGCCAACTTCACTGATCTTCACGACTCGACTTGAGACGCCGCTGATGACGAGGCGAAGTTGAGCGAGATTCGCGATCGAGATGAAGAATCTCGCCCGTGCGATCGCGATCACGACGTCGAGACAAACGACGCGATCGAATTTATACGGTAATTAACGACCTAAACACGCTAATTAATACTTACACTCGTATACTTTCGCGAACCGGACCGGCAATGAACGGTTGAAATTGACCGCGAACAAGTCGAAAGTACATAGAGGGCAGCAGTAGATTAGAAGGAGTGGGTTCGGAAATGTAGTCCCCTAGCGGGAGCTCTCAATCGACCAATCAGGACGAAGGATTCTCGCTCTCCGATTGGTCGCTCAAGTTTTCCATCGACCAATCAAAGAGTGAGAATCTCTTCGTCCTATAGGCCTTTTCTGTAATTTTTTAACGCTTGCGTTATAATTATAACGCATGATTTACTAGGTTTGGACCTATGAAATTGTACACTTTCTAGTAAATCATGCGTTATAATTATAGATCTGGGTATCGATTTTGGATATCGATTCTGTAACTTTCTAAAGTGAAAACGTGAAAAGTTAAAAATTTCCGCTAATCACGCATTGATTTTAAAATGAAATCGATGTGCGATTGACGGCAATTTTTCACTTTTCACGTTTTCACTTTAGAAAAAGTTACAGAATCGATACCCTGTAAATTTTTAAAGTAAAAACGTGAAAAATGAAAAATTTCCGCCAATCACGCATTGATTTTTAAATGAAATCGATGTGCGGTTGACGGCAATTTTTCACTTTTCACGTTTTCACTTTAGAAAAAGTTACAGAATCAATACCCTGCTGATTGGTCGATCGAGAGCTCCCGCTAGGGGACTGCATTTCTAAACCCACTTCTTCTAATCTGCTGCTGCCCTCTATGTACTTTCGACTTGTTCGCGGTCACTTTCAACCGTTCATTGCCGGTCCGGTTCGCGAAAGTATACGAGTGTAAGTATTTTTTAGCGTGTTTAGGTCGTTAATTACCATATAAATTCGATCGCGTCGTTTGTCTCGACATCGTGATCGCGATCGCACGAGCGAGATTCTTCATCTCGATCGCGAATCTCGCTCAACTTCGCCTCGTCATCAGCGGCGTCTCAAGTCGAGTCGTGAAGATCAGTGAAGTTGGCGCGCTTGACTTACCGTGGAAGGATCGGGCGAATTTTTGGGAGCCTTCGACGCGAGAATTTTCCGGCTTTTTCGGCGTTGTCGATCGCGTTCTAAGCGGGCGTTCGCGCGTTTCCGGTCGTACTTCCGGAGCATCGTGTCCAAGTATCGTTACGCGACGAATTAACTCGTGATTCTAGCTCGCAAAAATCTCGGATCGACAACGACAAGGTCGCGCCGCCATATTTGCTATATTTTGTTATACTCCGCGATTTCTTCATAGTCAGGGAAATATATATTGTGAAGTGTGTAGTGGCCAATTCGGGAATATCGGCAACTTCAGAGTGCGTCGCGGGGAAGTTGCCATTGTCGTTCGATGAGGCCCCTCGATAAGAGGCCTCGAAAAAAGCGGCGACGCCGAAAAAGGAGCGTCGGTCTTGTTCGTGCGCGAATAAGCTCTCGCGATTCTCGCGTTTTGCCGAAACGCGTCGAAAATGTGATAGTTGTTAAAGCTCGGACGTCGCCGCTCGTCGCGAACGAAAAAGTAACCTAACGCGAGTGCAAGTGTTTCGTAATTTCTTCTACGAAGAGGAAGATGGCGATATCGAACTAAAATGGTGAATAACTTATTTTATTATTTGTTTTATTTATACTATTTTATTTATACTGTTTATTTATATTATTTGTACTATTATTATTATTCTTTATTTAAATTTAATTAACTTTATTTTTTGAAATATATGAATTATTCAAAATCTTACTATATATATATACATAATTTCGATTTATATTTTACAATTTACAGTTTACACAAGGAAACACAAGGATAAACGGAGAAAAAAAGAGAAAGGAGGCCCAGAGTGACATCGGGCACCGGCGGAGCAACTTTACGGTAAATAATTTATTTTTTTATTTATTTTATTATTACTATTATTTATTTTATTGTACTATTATTTTGTAATATATATGTTGTAATAATTTTATTTTTTTAAATTAAAAAAAATGATATTTTAAATATTAAAAAAAATTTTAATTATTTAAAATTTTTACGATTTTACTAAATTTCATGTATTTATATTTTACAGTTTCCGCTGCTGCGCATCGTATCGGTGAGTCTCATCAAATGTTGCTTAAATTTTGGACAATAATTTGATGAAAATCATATATGAGAGAGAGGGATGTGCATCGCAAATAGATGAGATTGCAGGTCTTGAAGAAAAATGAGGAAATATTAATATAAGAAATAATAATATTAATATCGGTTTTATTCACGCGCAAATAAGCTGTTGCATAAAAAATGCAATTGGTGGAATTTTGCGATATCTCGGGAGATGAGGAGGGAGAGATAATTTATAGAAGAGACACAATTCTGTAGTGTTCTTGTATATTTACAGATTATTCGTAATTCATAGTCAATAGTAATCATATATATATAATATGTATATATCAACAAAATAATATTTTAGTCATTCTTACGTCGCTAATAAAATCTAGAAGCTAAACAGTCACAGGGTCTCGATCATCTAAAGAGTTGGTGGCTTCTGCCAAGCCGCAAATTGTCATGCACATATTTTGCGCTGTCTACCTAACAATAAATAAACAAACAAATACAAATCTATACATTCCCGCGCGCATTAATGATGGTTAATGATGAGAATATTATAAATGTTGTGTGCCATGATACGGTCGTAGATAACGAATTGATCATTTCGCCGATTCTTTGACATTTCGTAGATCGAGGAACTGAGTTGCGGACAATAATAATTATTTTAGCACCATTTAAATTCGAAGAAGTAACGAAATGCATTATTAGATCGATTTTGACTGTAAGAGAGAAAGTATTTATATTTTTTAAAAATTATAAATGTATATTTTGTTAGGAATGCTTAAAAAAGATATTCTATCTTTTTTTTCTCTCTCTCTCTTTTTCTCTTACATTAAAAATTATTACATATCTAAGGCATAAAATATTTTTAGCCTCTCACATTATTATCGCATGTACATTTATTTATTTATTTATGCATTTATAATTGGCTTTTTCTATACAAGTTGGCCTTGACTTCAGATTTTTGCTATTATAATACTTCCTTTCGAATCGGAATGAGGTGAAGGATTAATTATGATATCAATTGCGCGTATTCGAAATACATGGATTTTTTTTTTTAAATCTTGCTGATAATCTCGTGCATAACAGCGTCTGTATATCGTCTTACCGATGGCGAAATGAGGACAGAACAGTCGTTGTCTTTATTTTTGCCGCGGCGTAACGTGTGCCACGTGATCCGTCATCGTCGTATGAATGCGTCGTAGGTGTGTGCATGTTAAAACTGCGGTTTCTCTAACGAGGTCGGCGCGGATACCGCTAATAATCGCGTGCGTTTCCGTCGGAATTGAAACGGCCGAGATGCATCGTTTCGGACGATCGTCGCTTCGTTATCTACGACTGTAAACGACTGCAAATCGGACACCAAATATGCATCATCTCCATATCGCTAACCACGTTATAATTGTATATATTATCCGGGATATCAATTAATACATCGCGATAGCTCCGCGTTAATCTGGCACTATAATATTAAATTCCATGTTTATTTGTGATCTTATAAAAATTCAATACTTTGAAAATCTATTTTTTTGCAGTACATTTTTCAGCAATTAATTATCAATTCAAATATTAATTTTGCTATCTTCATTTTTTGTTTTACGATTCGTTATTTTTTTTTGCTAATGATAAATGAGATGTTAGAATAAGTCAGCATCCTTATTTTTAATATCAATTTGGCGCTGATTGGTAGAAAAAATAAATTATAATAAAAATTATTAGCAATAAATTGACATTTGATTATATTTGAATTTTTGATTTCTCTGGGCAAAATGCTAAATGAACGAAAGTATTCGCGATAATTAATTCGTTTTCTTTTAATATCTAACTGCAGGTATAACACAAATAAAATAAAGGTTTGATTGATTCGATGCAATCGCCGATACCCAATTATTTGCTCATTTAATTGAATGGTCATTCTCTGATTATATAACTCTAGCTACGATATAGTCGGAGAAATGGAATTCTGTGGCTCCATGATTTACGCGTCATGTATCATCCTATATTTCGTATTATATTTCAATAAAACAGAATAATTTTCAGAAACGAAATTTGCTTTGAATTATAAAATTAAAATTGTCTTTAAAGCAATTTTTATGATCAAATTATAAAGAAAAAAGAATTTAACATACTTATTCGTATATTATTATATTAAACATATTACCGTTTAATAAAAAGAAAATATATTTACATCATTTTTTAAGAAGCAGAAAATATAGTATTAAATGTGCCAGTATATAACTTTATACTTCATACTTCTCTACTTTATGTTCCATTTTATCTTTTGGAATTTTCACAAACTTTTTTCACGTTTTAACACATGCGTTATAAATTAATCTACTTAAAAAAAAACTCACAATCTCGTGGGATACACGGTTCATGGGACTAGAGAATTTACTTGACCAATGTCCATATCTGTGAACGACTCGCATAAATTCCCGCATGAGAATTGCTGCTAATCACTGCAATGAATTCCTTTCGACATAGTCAAGTGTCTGATTTCGACTCCGATAATAATAATAATCGATATCGCGCACGACGACGAGATGTCTCGCACGAAAAAAATTAGCTACCATATAGCTAAATATTGGCTGTCCCTATATTACGTCTGAAATTTAGTTATCATGCCTAAATTTTAGCTATGGTAACTAATATTTTTAGCTATAGTTAAACGGAGAATTTTATAGCTAAAAAATATTATAACTATCATTGCTGACTGAATTTCATATGTAATATAAGAACAGCTAAAGTTTAGCTTTAGTAGCTAATTTTTTTCCGTGTGTGTATTCGTGCCTGTCGATATATTATATGCTGAATTTGAATATACGTTGTCACTTTTTTGGAGCACGCGCGCGTGAACATCGCGTATACAAAGGATCTTTTCTCTACCTAAATGGACTATCTACACGCTTTTGTCGTGGACCTCGAGGGGATTTCCTCGCCATTCTTTGCGTTCCCCAAATTCGTTTTTTTTTTAACTACCAAATAGCACCTATATTTTCGTCACGCTATGCAATTTATTTTGCGTCGTTTTATTTTTTTTTTTATGCGGTTCAATCCTTTGCGTCCTTCCTAAACTTGTTATATAACATGTAACACAGAGAGAACTGTACATTCGCGTGTTTCCAACCGAAGAAAAATTTGATAGACAATGGTTTATGGAAAAATTATTTCAACATTTTCGACAAATCGTATGGTATACTGAGAAAAAATGTATTGATTTCGAGTAAGTATTTATTTCATTACTGTTTAATAAATCATTTATTTGAAACTAATAATATTGATTTAAAATATTTGATATAAGAAAATCCTTTTCAAAGCAGATAAATATTTATTTGTTTCAAATAAATGATTTATTAGGCAGTATTGAAATAAATATTATTTTAATAATTTTTTAGTATATATAACTGTAACTTATTTGTCGAATAGCAAAGGATGAATGCGCTCATTTTCACCAGCCGAATTTACACCAACAACATACAGAACCTTTTTTATCCTATAATGACTTTCATTTTATGATGCAAGCAATTAGATAAGGATTGGACGATAAATATAGCTGGGATATGAAAGCGTGATTATTTTTGAAATGACATTTCTCTGTGATATACGATTGTGTCTCCGGAGGTTTTTCCGGTGCTCGACGGAAATAGCTGTACACACGTATACACACATATAATACGAACGATAAGTGAGCCAAATAACCGTAATCAATTTGATGCTCTTTAATTATCTGTATTATTTTCTAACCGGAACAAACTGGACAAAATGAATTAGAAAAAATTGTTTTCAATATTGCCAATTAGTATCGTGCGCGATACTACACGTAAGAACGATAAGACAAAAAAGAAAATGTAAACGCAAGTTATAAATTCAGTCGACATATACACACTTATAATTTGCTCATAAAATCATAAATTTTATTCAACTAACGTGCGTAGAACATTTAGATTTATAACTATAAGTAAACATTGATTGAAAGCAATTAAGACTCTTTTTATGAGTGCGTTATCGCGAGACAATCTAAAGCGAAGAAGCTGTTTGTAATTCGAATTGCGAGCAGACGAGAATGAAAAGAAACGCACCAATTGATTAGGCTAATTAGAAAATAAATAAATTAATAAACTAATTAATATTAATAAATTAATAAACTATTAAAATTAATTAATTAACTTGAATCTAACGGTAGAATTATTTAGGAAAGCGCGCGGTGTTTTGTAAAATCGAAATTTAAATAACTCAGTGTGCACAACGAGAATTTATGATAGAATTAAAATGCGTAGTATTGAAGCTCGAGAAGATCTAAACGCATCATAGTTAATTGCGCAGATGAAAACCTATTACATGCTGCTCGTGTAAACTCGGCTCGGCAAGTCACGGATATAAATATTTGATATTCGTGACGCACTAATTTCTATTTCGCTGGGATCGGGAGATTGGTTTACGATCGCCGTGACGACGCTGCGAGTAAAAGTGAAGAAAAAAAAAATATATATAGCGCCAATATATAACGTTAAATCGATAACTAACTGCATAAAATAACAAGGGCACGATAACAAATAAAAAAAATCTCATCGCATTGTACAATACAAAAAAGCGAATATAAAACTTTATATTCACAAAAGAATTGTATTTCTCTCTAATAAAAATTCAACATGTATTGCATTACGCATTTCTTATAGAGATTTTTTACATTCTAGGATTTTTCTAATTCTAATTAAAGTAAGAATAAAATTATCGATGTGATCTCTCTGTTTATTCGCAAACAATTTTGTTTTTACAATTTGTATCTAAATAATTAGTAACAAACTAGCGAACGGTTTTTCTTCGCTTTCTACTTACAATTAAATTAAAAACAGATAACGTGTATGAAACGTAGAAGCCTCATCACGGCGTTCGCGTGTCATTGCACTTGTGTCAAGGGTCTCTACAAAGTTGTGACGATGAAAAAAATCGCGCAGTTTATGTCGTTGAAGCAGTGGTGTAGTCTTTACAAAACATTACATCGACGAGTCCACGCGAAAATTTTTTTCTTTTCGCTGTAACTCGCCATGCAAATTAACCGCGTATCAAAGTTCTGATCTACGACGGATTCTCATTATGAAGTAAGTTATACTTGCGTAATTTTGCGCAATTGTACGTTCACGTGTACATTATTATTATAATAATATTATTATTATTTTTTATATAATAGTGACTGGTCCTATTATGACTTGGCATTGGTTCTGCATAGATATGAGAGAGAATATTCGTCTTGTCAGTACAAAAAGTTTAACAAAAAAATATATATTTTCAACTCGAACTCTCGCTAAGAAGTTATTTGTGGAGCTCTTCCGTCAAAATACGTTTAATTCTAATCTCTACTCTACTAACCGATTATCATCTACATTCGCATATGATTTTATCACATGATTTACGCTTTTACCACAATTTACGAATGTTTATCGAGTGTGTATTAAGATTGCATGTCGTAATTAATCTTTTAACACACCGTCAGTCTCTTTCGCCTTTTATCTCATTTTTACTTTCGGATATATAAACAACTTTTATCATAATTTTAGATAATCCATATATATGTATATAAATAAAACACACGATAAAGATATCTTCATACATACAATATAAAATAATTTAAAATATTTTTTTTAATATAAATTTCAATTTTCATATTATCATGTTGCATCTCTTGAAGAAAATTATTTAACGACTATGCGGGAATATGTATAATAATAACGACCGACTAACAGCGGGTTAAAGAAAAGTACGAACGGAATCGAGTCGACGCCGCTTCGACTACACCACCGCGAGGAGAAGAGGATACGCTTGAACGGGTATCCTGCGGCGGATATAATTCCGCGAAGGTTCTCGCCGATCGACGTTTCTTCGTCCGCATATCTCCGCATATCTCGCTCGTGGAACGGCCTCGGCAATAAGTAGCCGAAACCGCGTAAGAAGTTGCGTCGCGGTGTTTCTCGTCCATCGCGGTTCCTTTCTCCGCGTGCGCCATTCAGGATCGCTGGACTCGCGGTCAGGGTCAAGGTCACGGTGGTCAGGAGGCGAGAGTGGTCCTGTGCCAGGAAGAGTGTTGCTGCTGTTGCGGCGGCGGCAGCTGTTGCTGCTGCTGCTGCTGCTGCTGCTGCTGCCTCTTCTGGCTGCAAAAACGAAAAACATCATTATTCGGGTTACGAAAGTTATATTCATTAATTTTTTTTTTTTTTTAAACTTCTATATTTTTAAAATGATAATTATAAATTAATATAATTATTCATATTTATATAAAATTATAAACTCAACAAAATGGACAAATACTGAAATGTATGAAAAGATATATAAGAATATATATTACATTATCGTTCAAAGATTTCGAACGTATAATTTTTAGATACAATTAATTATTACCGATATTTATTTATATAAAACGTTAAATAAATATCAGCATGTTAATAATTTTTAATCTAAAAATTATGATATTCATCCTAATCTTCGAGCAAGGTATATAGTATAATAAAAAATACAAAATTTTATATCTAGAGCGATGGAATAAGAGAAACGAGTGGTCTCTTTTAATATACATAACTCTTAATATATAAACAGTTCATCTAGTTCCTAACAGCTACGATTATTATAACAGGATACGATAAGGGATATACCTATAAGATATCGTCTTCCTTATATACATACACGTGCGCATTTTGTTTCTTTATGAAATCAGTTACGAGAGAGATCCCGAATGTGCGACGTGGAATTATGCGCATATTTTTGCAAGGTTTGATATTCGCGAGGATAACGCGGATACGTACGTAGGTACATACGTACACGAACATTGATGGAAGAAGCGCAGAAAGAATTCTTACGGCGATGATGTGCCGAGCAGACGCGTCATCGCGTCGTGTCTCTCGATCAATCTCTCGGCATAATGTAAAATCGACACGTGCGCGCCATGAAAATAACACCTTCGTTGAATCGTCATCTAAACCGCATTCGCGTCACGGCGTCCACGTAAGCGAGATTACGAGGTTGAATTGTAATTACATCGGAATGCAAATTTCGCGCCGCGGTCCAGATTCGGCTCGCAATTATCCGACCGTGCAATTTCGAGATCCAGATCTATATTTTTGTTGGCGATGCGAATATGTATCGAATTGTAACGACGGGTATAAGGGAAGCTTAAATTAGAAATAGCATTCTCTTTTTGGCAGTAGTTCGAATTGTTCACGAGACCCGTGATCTATATAGGTATTTTATAAATAAAATTATTTCTATATACATATCATTTGAAGCTTAATTTTCTAAAATTTATCTTCTTTCTTTTGCAATAAGTTATATATATATATATATATATATTTATTTATTTAATTTTATATAATATTTATTAAAATTTATTTATTTATATAATATCTACCACAATAAGTAAGATATAAAATATGTTCGATTAATGTTACTATATATATAGTAAAATTTATCATGTGTACGTATTAATATTTTTTATTGTGGTAAATATTAATCAGAGAAACTCTTATAAAATTCTTCCAATACTATACTTTTATTGTCCCACGATTACCATAATTTTAAGAATAAATTCTAAGAGAAAATTCTCTCCGTGTATTTTATAATATATATATTATTTTTTAAAATTAAATATATATAGAAATACATAAAATTATAAATAAATATACATATATTTACGTATTTATAATCTTTTATATATTATAATCTATATAATTAACCTCTATCATATATTATAAAATATATAATTATCTATATATATCTGTAAATGTATATTTATTTATATTATATCTTATAATCTATACGATTTCTAATACCTCATTTCTCATGCTGTCTATGCAATTTATATTCGTTGGAAACTGGAAACGCGTATCGCTACAACTTAAGAAATTTTCTGTCCGATTGTATAATTTTCCTAAAACGGCTAATTAGCATAGCAATTCCTATAATCATTTTGTACAGTTTTAAGAAATTGGTTTTGAAGATCGCATATTTCTCGTGGAATGAAATTTTCTTCAAATTGCTATTTCAATATAAAATTGCATCGTGATTCTTCGGCTCTGGCGTATCTCTTCGGGGGCGGTGCACCGTTATTTGCGTGCACACGCGTCGGAGGATCAATTAGGACGCGCCGCTTAATTGAGAGCGCTTTTCCTACATCGTAATGCAACATCGTGGGCAAGGGTAATCGGGACAATTACTGGCACGCGATTTCGATGCTGAAAGTCCCGGGCCGCATATGGCGCATTCTCACGGAGCGAGCAAAGTATACACGAAAGAAATACACATTTCGGCTGGAGTGCGGCTCGAAAGAGATAAGAGAGACTTTTCACCTTTCGTTAACAATAGAAGAGAGATATGTTACACAGATATATTAGATATATATTATACATGCGTAAAGACGCAACGCTTTATTTCCGAAACACCAGCAGGGTGTCTACTGGTTAGGGAAATTTGGAAAACCGGGCATTGTCAGAGAATTTTATAATCTGGAATTGTCAGGAAAAAAGTCAGGGAATTTTATTATTTATCTGGATTTTTTCACATTATTTTATATTTGTCTCAATAATGTGACATTTTTTATTAACTAAATATAAATTTTACCTTGACTATCCCAGCACGCTAATTTTCTGTGTTATTAAAAATCGATTTATCTACAGCGTGTTCGTTAATTTATATTTTCATCGTCGTGTTATTTTATTTCAATGTGTTTAATAGAGATAAAACTGAAAAATTTGATACAATATAAATAAAAAAGGTGATTATTTAAATAGTTTATGGTGACATGTTTGTTTCGATTTCGTATATAATGCAGATTGTATAATTGATTTAAATTTTTGTTTTTTTAACTTCCAAACCTTTCATTGTTAACAAAAATATCTCAAGGATTTCATGATTTAACTTCATGATTAAATATCTCAACATTTAACTGATTTATCATATAAATATATGCAAATTATATATTTGGAAAAAATAATACTAAAAAGTCAGGGAAAAAATTAATTTCTGGTCAGATTGGAAAATCTGGAAAAGTCAGGGAATTTTTTTCACTGTTGGACACCCTGATGTTACACAGATATTATATATATATAAACTATTTAAATAATCATCTTTTTTATTTATATATATAATATCTGTGTAACATCAGAGTATCCAGCAGTGAAACAAATTTCCTGATTTTTTCAGATTTTCCAAGACCAGAAATTAATTTTTTCTCTGACTTTTTATTATTTTTTCCAAATATATAATAAATATATTATATATATATATATATATAGAGCGTTGCGTCTATACGCATGTATTTTATATATATATATAAAATGCATGCGTATAGACGCAACGCTCTATTTCCGCAACATCGCTGAGTCTCTTCTCATCATTCGATGAGAAAAATAATTTGCGGCCTCTTTATAATGATCGTTTTTGCCGTTCCATGACAAATAATGCACGATTTTGCCGTAATAATAACATTCCCCAGAGATAGGTAATCTACGTTGCCATTTCGGAGTACCGTTCCCCCGAACAATGTCACGTCGAGATTAGCTTGATGCGTCTCCCTCTTCTTCTTCATCTCTCTCTCTTTTCTTCTTCATTTTTCCATATTCTTTTTGAGGGTGGGATTTACGATTTGCGTAAAGTATACACGCTGCGCGGCAAGAACGGGTTAATGCTCGGGATTTGCGGCTTATCGTAATTAACGGTTACGCCGACGCGGTTGTTTAATAATCCTGGCGAATTAAACGCTACCTAGACAGAGAGATATAGCTGGAAAACGAACGATTTGAATTGTTTTTCTCCCCTACGCGAATGAATATGAAACTTTTTTGTCTGACTCGCACCAACGACTTTTCCTCGTATAACGAGACAAGGACAATATGTATATGTACCTCCTCGCGTTCAACGACGATAATCTATCCATGCTCGCTCGCCGCGATTTGAAATATAGATGGTCGAGTTTCAGAGGCGCCGTAGACGCTCGTCTCGTGACTCTCTTTCTCTATAGAACGAGTACACCGATCGACATGAAATATGAATTCCCGATCGAAGCCGCTCTAGAACTCCTCGAACTTTATGTTCATCGTGGGCGGGAGGACTCTTTCTATCTTTCTTTCTCTTTCTTTTTCGATCATTACATCAATCCAGGGAAATCTGGAAAACCGGGCGTTGTCAGGAAATTTTATAAATCTGGAAGTCAGGGAAAAGCCAGGAAATTTTACTATTTATCTATGTATAGCATTTTTTTTACATTATATTCTACATTTGTCTCAATAATTTGAAATTTTTTATTAAATAAATATAAACTTTTCCTTGACTCCCAGCACGCTAATTTTCTGCGTGTTGTTAAAAATCGATTCATCTACAGCGTATTCGTTAATTTATATTTTCATCGTCGTGTTATTTTATTTCAATATGTTCGATACAAACAAAACTATAAAAAAATTGATATAATATAAATAAAAAAGGTGATTATTTAAATAGTTTATAGTGACATGTTTGTTTCGATTATCATACATAATGTAAATTGTGTAATTGATTTAAATTTTCGTTTTTTTTTTTAACTTTCGAACCTTTTCATTATTGACAAAAATATCTCAAGAATTTCATGATTTAACATTTAATTGATTTATCATGTAGATATATGCAAATTATATATTTGGAAAAAATAATACTAAAAGTATTATAACAGGGAAAAAAATAATTTCTGGGTTTGGAAAATCTGAAAAAACTCAGACAATTTTTTTTATTGAGTCTGCTGGACACCCTGTTTTTCTCTCTCGATCATTGTATAGAATGAGTAACGCACGCAAATAGGGGTGAATGAGTTTGGTATCGACGTGGCTCAATTATTATTATCGCGTATGAGTACTTGAAAACGTCGTCGTGTTCGCGTCGGATGCTCTTCTTCGTGTACGAAATAAAATTTATTATTATTCATCCAAAACGTCTCGCGCGAGAAATCTTGAGCGCTTCTTTTCTTTTTTTTTCTCTTCACGATAAAGCAGGCAACACACGATTGTCTATGTTGATTATAGTCTGTTTTTTGTCTCCGTAAATTACGGTTCTCCGTGTAACGTATCGATCCCGTACTGTTCCGTTCGTTCTGATATATATATATTTATGTGTGTATACATATATATGTAGACAATATGTATATATAAAAATGTATATATTATTGTATACACATGAACACACACATTCCTTTTAATGATATATTTAAATCACATGCTATACACGACGCGATCATCGAATATGTATCAGGTAGTCGAATATGCAAAATGGCAAGCCATCTAAATGACGCGGGAATATTTATCGTCACGTTATAAAACAATTGGACAGCGCTTTTTATAAATTCAATATCCTCGATTAAATTTTGCGTGCCCAAAGTGACCCGTTTCGCCCTTTCATATAAGTATCGACTCTCATTAAGAAACACCGATAAAACATTAAGCCCACCGATCCAACTATATAATTTCCCAGCTAATAAAGAACTGCTCACTTGTCGATTTTATTATGGGATGCGCTGAACAAAAGAGAAAAATAAAAATAAATACATTCCAAGATAAATATTTAGCGATCTCTGGCAGAGAGCAACGACTCGTCTCTGTACATTTTCATCATTATACGCGAAATTAATTGTGATGAAAAAAGCTAGAATTACTTTAATTAATTCGTATAATTTTCCTACTCCAAACATTATATATTTCGTGTATTAAATTTGGGAAAAGCAGAGAAGATTAATGCAATATTTTATTCCGAGATTGATATTTGATTTGAAGCTTATATGGTTAAACGTTTTATATTAAAAATTTTATATCATAAAATTCGAGTTCGAGATTCATATTTAATATATTTTTGTTTTTTTTTTTGTGAACGTACAATTTTTTCTTAGAATTTACCCTGAAAATCACGGTAATCATATATATGGTATTGAAAGAATTTTATAAGAGTTTCTTTAATTAATATTTATCACAATAAAATATTAATATATTTTACAATAAGATATAAAACATGTTCGATTAATTTTACTATATACATATTAATATCTTTTATTGTAATAAATATTAATCAGAGAAACTCTTATAAAATTCTTTCAATACCATTATTGCCCCACAATCATTTCCATGATTTTCAAGGTAAATTATAAGAAAAAATTCTCTCCATGCAGCTTTATTATACACGGTGCCTGTGTGTGTATCTGCATGAAATAATCTCGGCAAAGTATAACGAGCGAGATTGCCTAATAACTTCCCCTGATTTGCGTATCTCGTGAAAGTTGGCACATGTGGCGAACGTTCGCGTTTTAGTCTAAAAGAAGTTCCGAACTTTATCTGGGAAAGTTTGCGCGGGAAAGAGATATGTACATTCCCTGAGAATCTCGAAATGATTGCGGTATACCATGAATCCCATGCTAAAAATTTGATGAAGGCTCAACATGAGGTCCTCCTTTGTTGGGCGAATGTCGGCCGACAAACTTTTGCGCCATTTACCCCGAAAACGTTATTAGGTTCGATCGATCGCGAGGCGAATTTCTGACCGAGAATTTTTTTTCCGATTTATATAAATGTAAATTGCGTTTTGCTCAAGTTACTTATAATACAACGGTACAAAGCTCAGGGAGGTCGTTCGTTAATCACGACAAACGTGATTAACGAACGACCTCCGTATTTATATTAATAAAACTTAATAAAAATAGGGAGTCTTATGCCTTATCGTGTTCTACCATATTTATCACATACTGCATGAATTAAACGAGTTGTTTACTTTGTATAATGATAATAAGATCATAAAGTCATATTATATGTTATAATTATACATGCGTGATATATATATGTATAAATTAAACAAATATAGCATACGCATATGATTTGATTAGCAGCAATAGCTAAACAAAGCAAAGAAATAGAAGAACATTTGAACATATTATTAGATATTTGTATATAAATAACATTATTTAACAATCTATATATTTATATATTAATTTTTACATATTTTATTTCTCTCGGTATATCGACTATATTTCAATAATATGTTTGATTTATTATTTTATTAAAGTTATACAAATATAATTTGGCTTTATATTACATTATTAATTAGTTTAATTTATTATTGATATATACATATGTATATTATAATATATATATTATAAATTTATTATTTAATTAATTTTCATTATAATGAAAATAACATAGTGAGAGATTAAATCCCAAATTTTTTGGTTTGGTTAACTATATGTACATCGTTTTACTGAAGTATTTTAGGTAGATGTTAGATCGAGGTTGGATGCTTATTAAGGTCACACTCGTTGATAAGCTAAGTACTTTTTCTCGTGTCACTGATCGTCTTTCCAGCTAAGCCACCGTTCAGCCGTATGCGAGGTAAAATGTGGGTCGCTTTGAAAAGAACGCGTATTATTGTCTAAATTACATTACGCTATGGATCGAGAGACATTAATTTATCCGATTAGATTGTTTAATAATTACTTAATGAATATCAAAAGTATACAATTTCGTAAATATATATAAATAAACTAAGTATTCTCTTTTTGACAAAAATTTGATCTATATATATTGAAACGTGCGTTAAAAATTTGAATCGAATCTTCCAAAATTCATATCCCATATCGTTTCAGCTAATCACGAGACTCTAGACGAAAACAAAAAATCCGCGCTCGTTCTCCTTCAATTCGCGTACTCGAAAATGAATCGAGTACCGGCGTACTTGGTTTTCGGTGTGTACTGTAGTATCCTAGTATCAGCGACGACACTACCGGTACTCAGCTCGTAACGACTCTTTGCAACGACGAGAACGATCGATCGAGGTGTTCTCGGTCCGCACGTGCGCAGATTACGCGGTTCTCTCTCTCTTTCTCTCTCTATCTCTATTCCTTTCTCTTTCTATCTTTCCTTTCCTCCCTCTCCTCTCTTTCTCTCTCTAAACGCTACCACGACCACGTCACTGCTCGTCGAGGTGAGTCCAACATAGCCTTCCATAGAGCCACCCACGCGTTCACGCACGCACACGTACATGTACACGCACATATATGTGTCGATGCACACATCGATCCAATCGAGGGTGGGCGAAGCGGCTTCACGGTGGTGCCGAATGGCGAATCTTAATATAAGGGTGGATACGTACGAGTGACGCGCGTAAGAAACGCCACGTGGCCACGTCGTGCCGACACGTGCATACCGACTGGTCACCGATTGTTTGGTAATCGTTTCTCAAACATATCCGATAATTTGACGTCGGGGAAAGGTCAATTCATTTTTCGGATAATTCGATTTAAATTGATTATAATAAATTGACAGCACACGTGTCATGACGTAGGTACACAGTCTCTGAAGAGCACGGTCTCATATACAGGTCAGGACACTTCTATGTCGACTACATGGTGTCAAGCGTAACAAAATCTAACTAATATGGCTGCTAACTCAGGCCGATTTATTTAATGTGCGTCAGCGTAGATTTTTTTTTTATTTTGACAGTTTTATGTTAGATCCTATGTGCACAATTGAAAAAATGTTAAAAATAAATACGGTTATAAAACCGTCGGAATAAATATTGAATATTAAGAATAGTTTTTATTAAATTATTTAAAAATAGTGAAATATATTATTATGTGACAGATTTTTTATACACTTAATTTTAATGGAGTGTTCTGACCTGTATATAAGACTGTGCTCTGAAGAGCTTAATCGTTAGAGTTTGACTGTTTCGAAAAATTTTTCGCAAAATATGAAAATAAATTAATATTTAATTGCAGTATATTAAAACCTTTATCAAACCATTACGCTTTCTGCATAAATGCCTTTTCCTCGCATTAAGCGCACGATATTTTTTTTAGAAGGGACGATCCCCCTTCGGCTTTACATACAGCGGTACACTTTTTTTTTTCTATTAAAACACGATCGCCACACCGGCGATTAAGTTCGTTGTCTTGAAATGCTCCTCGCTTTTACAATCTCCCATATTCCCCGTCGCCCTTCTAGCTCTTCTCTCTCCGTTCCTTTCATTTCTTTTACTTTCATCGATCGTCGCGTCTCCGACATCGCGCGACGCTTGACTCGATGACGACGCCACAGCGTCGAAGTGCAAAAAAGCGGCGAATGATAAGCCACGTATGTTCGTTTTTCTTTCTGGCAGGGATCGCGTATGCGTGTGCGAGGTCGAATCCATATACCGTCGTCGTGAACAAATCTTTATTTAATGTCATGGTTACGATCGCACAATTTCGTGTGGCAACGACGTTAATATATGGTGAAAAAGCCACGTGGCGTTAGAGACCTTATATATATATATATATATACCTGTGTCACCCTGTTTCGACGCAATTTATTTCTTTCGTGCCGCAATTTTGGAACAACCGTTTCGTCATTACTCTTGCTTGTCTTCTGACTAGAAGAATAATCTTGAAAAGTTATTACGTTTGTAGCACGCGATAATTATTACGAAAGAGTAGAAGTTTAAAACGCGTGTCCGCAAATAAACCGAAACGGAGAACATCTTGTATCTCTACAGCCATATTTTGAGCCGGCTATATATAGATATCGATCCGCAAAAGATTCCACGGTGACCGTTTCTACGGCAAAAGTAAAATTTCTAAAAATAGATGGTAGAGACGAACGTGTTGCGCAGTCAATCATCGTAAATATACGATTTGACCAAACGCAATCTGATTTTAATATTCAACAGTCACCTAAATTACTGTCATCTAAATTAACGCATTATAACTCAAAGGCTAAGTCTGATTGTAGATATTTTGTGGAATATCAAAAAGAATTACAAAATCATTCATTAATATAAATTTTTATTTTTCTCCGAGGACGCTATTATATAATGCAAGCTACACGGAGAGAATTTTTGTTTAGAATTTATCCTGAAAATCATGCGGTAATCGTAGGACAATATGGTATTGGAAGAATTTCATAAGAGTTTCTCTGATTAAAATATTTATCACAATAAAAAATTAATATGTACATAATTAATCCAACATATTTTATCTTATTTTTTTTTGTGATAGATATTACTTTTATAAAATTCTTTCAATAAATATTAAGAGAATATCTCTCAGTAAATATTAAGAAAAAATTCTCTCTGTGTACATAAAAATAATCGAAATACTTAAAATTTAATGCAAAATTTAATGCGATTAGTAGAATAATCCTCTTTAGAGATCACGCATTTATAAAACAAAATTTGTCATTAATTATAGCTATCCCATTTTCTCGTCCTTGTACATGTGATTTTCGCGCTCGAATGTAACAGAGAGCATAGTATTTAGCGCTAAATGAACACAAAGAATACGGGCCATTGTTTGCGCCGGCAGAGTATGCGTAACATCGATCCACCAGAGCGGCCGCGTGTTAATGAAATACGAATCTGTGCGCGTTCAGGAGCACGTGGTGCGTAGTCGCATGCGTGTCCTCATTCCCCATCGTTCCCTCATTGCGTAAATATTTCAAGGCATAAGTTGAAAAAATTAGCGACGTCGGGTCTGGGACGCGAACCAATTTTCGATTTCCTATTTTCATCATTTATCACCCTCGCGCGAATGTCTGATATGTCACAAATCTAGGTACCTATTATATATTATATTATATACTGTCTGAGATAAAACTGAAGAGCAGACAAGTTCTCTCTCGGTAATCTCTCGATTAAATCGATTATATCGTTATGAAAGTACATAGTTTTGTAATAATCGAATGATAGAACTTTTGGCGACAGACCATTGACCGGATAAAGCGATCGATTTCTCGTGTTCTTTGCATAGATTTCTGCTTCGCGTAATAGACCTGGCCTATCTTTAAGCCACTTATCCTATTTGTGTCCGACGTGACGTATTCGAAACTATAATCCTCGATATCCCGTCCAACGAATTTAGATTGTCGTAGTGCGTCGCGCTCAGACGATCAATCGTTGTTCAATGTATTAGCCACAAGTACTCTAGTTTCGTCTTCCTTGTCGCTCGGAAGCGATAGAACTTTGCGGCCAACTTTGCCCTAGAGTTATGTCTTTTTCTTCTCCGCGATTATTGCAATTGCATTTCCTATATGCGAGCTCGTAGATAAATTGAGTTCTTCTCTTCGAAATAAATATATGTACATATGTACGCATTTGTGTATATTTTTTCATCAAATATAAATTATCATCTTTCTCCCTTCATTTTTGTTCACTTTTCATAGCAAAAATTGGAGTCTCAGGGTGTCTAGCAGTCAGAGAAATCTCAGGGAAAACCGGGCAATGTCAGGGAATTTTATAAATCTGGAATTGTCAGGGAATTTTACTATTTATCTGCATTTTTTTACATTATTCTATATTTGTCTTAATAATTTAAAAATTTTTATTAACTAAATATAAATTTTACCTTGACTCCTAGCACGCTAATTTTTTGTGTTGCTAAAAATTAATTCATCTACAGCATGTTCGTTAATTTATATTTTCATCGTCGTGTTATTTTATTTCAATGTATTTAATAGAGATAAAACTAAAAAAATTGATATAATACAAATAAAAAAGATGATTATTTAAATAGTTTATAGTGACATGTTTGTTTCGATTATCGTACATAATGCAGATTGTATAATTGATTAAAATTTTTGTTTTTTTAACTTCCGAACTTTTTCATTATTGACAAAAATATCTCGAGGATTTTATGCTTTAACATTTAATTGATTTATCATATAGATATATGCAAATTATATATTTGGAGAAATAATAGGTACTAAAAATTCAGGGAAAAAATTAATTTCTGGTCTTGAAAAATCAGAAAAAAATCAGAGAAATTTTTTCATTAAGCCTGCTGGACACCCTGAAATTGGAGTCTTCTCTAACAATAAAAATCTTAAAATCGCTGTTGCTTTTTACGTGAAATTTTGATATCATCACCCTTTACAAACGGAACGAATTGCGGTATATGCGCGCTTCCTAGTGATATCCATCGATCCGCTTTTAAAGGGGCGTTCACATCGGTGATATATACCTACCTACTTACGTACGTCGGTGCTGGCGGATAGGCGCGGAGAAGAGATAGAGAGGGGTCTCCCCATGACAGTCCCAGGGGACCAATGACCCCCAGTGTCTGGCTCGATCACTGTGTCGCGATGCTCGTCACTGACACAAGGCGACTTTATAAACGATACCGCGAACTCGGTCGAACATCCCACGATCGGACGGAGTTATTGCCATATAGGAACTGGGAACTAGGCGGAGAGAAACGGTTAGAGGAAGGCATAAGCTGGAGGAAATGAGACAAAAGTCGGCGGAAATAGGGATAGGACCAGTAGTATATCATGTACGAAAAAAATTCAAGGAGCGTAAGAAAAAATATGCTCTTCGTGTTCATCCGTCGACTTTTTCTTCCTCCAACTTTCGAGCGTGTTCTTTATCCCTCTTGGCGTAGTCTCTCCTTCTATTTCCCGATCCCATCTCCCTTTCTCGCGCGTTTTCTTCCTCTACCTGCGACGGGAACGTAGGCGTGGACGTGGGCGAGGTGAGTCTTCAGGGCCGGCGAACATCGACCGATCCCGGCCGGATGTCTCATAAATCGCTCCGACTCTTGGATCCTCCCGAATTGTCGATAGATACGTCCCTGTCGATCCAATTCTATGGCGGGAGATCTCTGTGGATTCCATTGCGGAGTAAGACGGAATCGGGCACGAGAGTATATACGTATAATGCACCGCGAGAAATATCGTTCGGACGATTATCGTATAGTTAGCAGCGTACGCTGGAGCGCAAGATTCGATTAACTCGACCTGTCAAATTCGAACCGATCTCTATAAATCTTCGGAGGCAATATCCGGATCCTCGAATCGGAGCGGCGATCGCTTTTGCAAATCGAATTTAGTTGCATAGCTTCGTATCGAGTTCCAATCAACGATATAGTATTTTATATATGTATATTATTCAATTTTTTCTCTTCTCTCCTTCTCCGTTCTCTTCAAAATTCGAACAATCGTACACGGAAAGAATTTATTTCTCATAGAATTTACCCTGAAAATGCGGTATTGGAAGAATTTTTCTAATTAATATTTACCACAAATAAAAATATTAATATGTACATAGTAAAATTAATCGAATATATTTTATAATATATCTATCATAGATATTAATATTTTTATTGTGATGAATATTTTTTATCACGATTACTATGATTTCGAGGTAAATTCTAAGAGAAAATTCTCTCTGTGTATAAATATATATTTTATAAATAAATCTCATTGCAATCTTTATAGAATAATCTTTTAAAAGGAATAATAAATTTTGGAAAATTATTCTCAAAATATATGTACGAAAAATATTATTTTATTTATAAAATATCTATATATATATATAATGCGGATCTCGAGAACCATTCGAATATTAATATATGTACATAGTAAAATTAATCGAATATATTATATTTATATCTTATTGTGGTAAAATATTAATCAGAGAAACTCTAATAAAATTTTTCCAATATATTGTCCCACGATTACCATGATTTGCAGGGTAAATTCTAAGAGAAAATTTTTTTCTGTATATTTTGAATGTTTGATTATATCCTTTTATACGATTTTTGTTATCGCACGACTATCTTTCTGATTTAATGTATCTTCTAACAAGTGTGGGAAAATATATATATATATATATAAAATATACGCAACCCTTCCTGCTGTTGTCTGTACATTGATTCATCGTTACATCACCGAGAGAAATGATCGGAGTTGGTTTGTTATTTTTAATTATCACTTGATTACTCGGCGCGATGTGCGCTTCTTGCAAAACGTGCAGAACGTCTTATCAACGGGTGATGTGCATACATCCTGTTGATTTACAAAGTTGCACGCTAAGTTGAATGCTAATCGAAGCGATACGCTGCGCGACATATTTTCAGTTGAGCTCTTTTTTTTTCGACGTTTGCCACGTGAGGAATGACGCGGATTACACAAGTGTCTTATGCAACAAGTATCGTGCAAGCAAATAATGGAAAGAAATATTGTTGTTATGATAAAATGTTGTTCGATGTAATTCCGCGTCCAAGTTCCAACTTTCTACGATATACATATAGTACCTAAGTCGGATTTAATTCGAATCATTAAGGGAATGCTGCCGTAGTTCTGTTTTATCGATTTTAAGTTAGATTAAGTTCACTTTTTATTAAATATACAGATTTGAAAAATTCTCCATAATGAAAGTACTAATAATAATGAATGGTATACTAATAATGGGCTAATACTAATAATGAATGGATAGTCCGGCAAATTTTTGCTGTTTTATGCCTCGACATCAATTCCGCACGCAAATATACATACATAATTAATTCAAGTACGAATCTTTTGATACAGGCTGTTAATTTTGTTTTTATTACTTCTGTATTATTCTTTCGTGTCATCTCTATTGGAAGCGCCATATTTTCTGCACAAATAAACTGCAGAACTTTTGCATTGAATAAGTATATTGTTATGAGCTGATGCAAGAGGCCGATGAAAACTAATTTTTTAACTTTTATTATTTTTTTATAATTCCAGCGCTCCCCGTTCATTATTATCAATATTTTAATTGTGGAGAAGGATTTTTCAATCTGCATAGTCAATAAAAAGAAAAGCCCTTGAACTGAAAGTCGGTAAACCAGACATGATCAGCATCCCCTTAAACTCACACGCGATCAACTGGAAAGCGCATCTCTAGAAGAAAGAAGATCTAAATTTTGTCCACATTTAATATTAATTAAAATATCGAGATTAATTTATATATGGAACTTTGTAATCTCGTACCAAGAGATACAATTCCGAGTAATTAATTTTCGCAATTTTTCGTTCTTCGGCTCTGTTGGCCGATTTAGAAAACGTCATATTTATATTGTTTATATTGAGAGCCGATAAAAATATTTATTTCTAAGTTAATTAAAATATTCAAAAAAAAAATACACACAAAATGGACGATCATCCTCTCTCGGTGAGATCGTTACTCCGGAATAATAAACTGATCTCTCCCTCTGTTCGACCAGTCGCACACACGAGAGGGTTAAATCCCGCAGAGATTTTTGCTTCCTGTCCAGCACCCTCTCCTCCCCCTTCCTCCCTCTCTGTCCCCTTTACCACGTCCCTCCGAGCTTTCGAATTCCCGGTGCCCTCTGTTCGTGCCACGATCGATGAACGTTCGCGTCGACGTCACACGACGACGAGGGCCCTCTAATGCCTCTCCCTCTCATTAAAAGCGTCCGTCCGTCGCCGAATAGTAGCATCCTAATGCTATTTACACAAGTGCTCCTGCCCTGTGGCGAAAGGTCCGTGTTCTCTTTTCGTGTCTCGGTGGTGCCCGCGTTTATTACATCACACTCGCGGGATCGCAAGCACCGTGTAATTCCGAATGCCTCTTCGGGAACTTTTCGTCGGTGCGCTCTCTTTGTCTCTCACGAGACTTCCGTTAATTGCCGCTAAGGTCTCCTTGTCCCTCGCGTTTCATTATCGAGGGGAGAGTTTAGTGTCGACTGTAGAAACTCGTCTACTTCGACGCAAATCGATAACTATATTTAGGAAGATGCGAGTGAAAGATCCTGGCCGATTATTTATGTTACTAATTTTCTTTCGTCTTGTATTTTGCTTTGTGTAAGCAAGATTATATGAAGATATTGTTTACCGCGATTGGAATATTTATATATTACGTCATGAAATATATTTCTGCACATGTAATATGGAAATTCTTTTTCTTGCTCTCTCTATAAGGAGATCTTATCAATAATGTTGTCAACTTATAGTGGCATAAGCATATTTTTCTACTGGACAAGATAAATCGACTTGTAATTTTTTTATTCTTTTTATTTTATTTTTTTTTTTTTTCATAAAATATTGACGTTATTTATAGAATAAATATACGAGAGTCGCTGTTTTCGTTTAATCGATTCAAGGCTAATTTATCGAGGCAGCTTTTAAGCGCGATCTAAACATAATAAATATAAAGCGAGCGCGGTGACGTCCTCCCTGGCACGACCGGCGAAGAAAATTAGCATACCGTCACTGGATAACCTTATCCTTTCTACCCACGTATTGTTATCGGTCCTTCGATCTATACCCGAGCCTATGAATCCTAAATATGCGGACTTGCGCAACCGCGCGCAGCCTTGTCGTCGACGTCGAGCTAAGCTAAGTCGACAACAACAACGAACGTAGGACGAAAAGCGTTTACTACGACCCAGTTTCGCGTTGTGCCAATGTGGCCAATCGTGGCCCGAACGGGCGTTCCTCATTAGAGAAGTCTCGATCGGCCAATTAACAGTTCGTCGTAGGATCGAGGCTGGAAATTTCCATCTCCTCCTAGAGCGAACCTCGCGTTATATAGGTACGAATCATGATCGGCGCTGCCAAAAGTTTCGACGTACATCGCGTAGAATTTTGGGAATTCTATTCTAAGCTCTCGACGACGGAATTTAGAAGAATGCGAGGCGAAACTTTATAAAAAATTGAGATTTCGAACGAGGAATGTAGCGGCAGCACGGTCAAAATGAATATTTTTATCAACTTATTAAAACGAGCAAACGATTTTTGGATGTTGGTAATTTTTATTTTATTATATAATAAGGTATATAATAGGAAGATATATATATTTCTATTATGTACCTACTTATATATACCTTCCAATTATTATATAGTAAAATTTTAATAGTCGAACAAATTAAAATATGTAATAAAATATAATATATATATATATATATATATATATATATATATATATACATATATATATAGGTATATATAATATAAAGTATATGTAATATAAAATATATATTATATATAATATACAATATATAATATGTATTATATATAATACTTTATTATATAGATACATATAATATAATATGTTATATAATAAAAGTATAATAAAATAAAAATCATCTAACATTTTTTATTAAGATTTTTTTTATTTTATATATAAAATAAAATAAAAATTACTTAACATCTAAAAATATTTTGCTCGTTCAGTTGATCTCTTTTATTCATAATTTTTGAATTTACACGAGCCTATTTATCATCGCGTTATAATTCTCCTTTTTTTTTACGAAATGTCTATTTATCTTGTCGTAATTACACCTAATGACGGCCGTCATATCCTCTTTTCGATGCCTCTCTGAGGAAGTGTAGCGGGTCACGCTCGACCTCTTGACGTATAGGAGGTGCGACACCAAAGTGCTCGTCTCTCTCTCTCTCTCTCTCCTTCTCTTTGTCACAGCGTTCGATCTAATTTAAATATTTAACAGTGTCGATGTACTGAGACGCGCACGATAATCGCGACTCGTTACAAGCCCGAGTGACAGGCCTTCTTCCGCGGTGGAGGAGCCCGTTTGTTCGGCGCTACCAACACACACATCTGGGTATTAAGATGCAAATGAACCCCCGGTCGGCCTCTTCGTGTCACCGTCTCGAGTCGCGTCAAGCGGAATCGCGGAAGCGATCTCTTCGCGCCCGCGATTCGTATATGTACAAAGCATCGCGATATGACGAATCTCCCGAGGGACCCGCGGACACACACACACACACTCAGGTCGATATAAATGATATATAAATTTAATTGCTCCGCAACACGCGGCGACGTGAATACAGACGCATTTGCATGCGTCCGAGCATGTCGCGTCGCGTGTTAATAGTAGACGCGGAAGGGATCAGAATGCACTTCCTGCGTGCGCGCGCTTCTCTGTCAATCTCTCTGTCTCTCTTCTGCGTTTAAATAAACGAAGCCGACCGTGCCACTTCTCGTTTCTTTTTTTTTTTCTTTTTTTCTCTCCTTTCTCCTCGCCGAATCGCTTTGTCGCTCTGCTCGTCTTCCTCAGCGAATGCTCGGTAGGATTAACAGCATTGTTTTCGTGCACTTGGTTTGTCACGATTGTTATTAAGGCCGATCTATTTGCGCGCGAATAAGTGCAGCATCGACGCCACTCTCGTTTTTTATTTTTTATTTTATTTTTTTTTGGTTTATTTCCTCCGTTCACCTCTTTCGCTCTAAATATATCCGACGTGCCGTCCGTTCGCCAACACGTCGGCGCATTTCATCGGATGTATTACACATTCCGAACGTTTAATTCTATTAAATGCCGCACGGAACGTAATTCGTTTAATTGGATCATTCAGCGCGAACATTGATACAAAAATAAAAATAATAATCGTCGCCATCGATCGAAATGCATCATTATTATTCCTCGATTATCTTTCGACCGCTCGCGAGTTCATTATACCGTTCATTATCCGTAATTTTAATACTAGATGAGGCTGATCATTAAGTCGATAAATATAGAATACTGGATTCTCTATGCATGGCTAATTGAGTTGTTTACTTCGAAAAATGTGTGATCCAATTTTTGTTGAAAATGCATTGTTTATTAATTTGAACGTTTGTTCTGTCAATTGTATGTTTAAAAACAGATTTTTATATTTACAGATTATTTCTAAATTTTAGATAGATTATCTTATACAGATCTACATATATTTATTAATTAATCAAAATCCTTTTTTAAATTTCACATTAGCGTCTTGAATATTACTAAATGAACATTACTAAATGCATGTTTCCTTTGTTATATATTTGTCGTGTTTTTATCAGCAATGTAATTAGTCATATTTTATCGTCTTCGCTCGCTCGTCAGAGTTATTACTCAGATAATGAGCGAAGGAAGCACGTGGCATAAGTATAAAAATAAAAATAAATGCGAAAACAATTACCTGCCGAACAACGGGTGCCATAGCTGCGACTCGTCCGGCGAGGTCGCGGTGGAACTCACTTCCGGCTCCTGCTTGAGCAATCCGCTGCGCACCCTGAGCAGAGGCGGATAGGGATTGACGCGCAATCGGTTGGCGCCGTTCGAGAGATCGATCGGCTGCGCCGGCATCAGAGCGCCGATCGGTTTACAGCTGACTTTGGGCCTGGCGGATCCCCTCGCGCCGTTGTTGCTCGACGTGCTCTTGTTAACGACGCCATTAACCCCGTTAATGCCAGTTCTGAGTCGCTGCGGTTGTTGCGCTCGCGATCTCGAGACCGGACCCTCGCCGTGATCCAGCACGTGCTGCAGATGCGCCAGCGATATCACAAGTAGATCGGGATCCCGGAGAAGATCGGGCCTGGTCAGGGCCTCGGGGAGCCTCAGTTCGGGCCTGCTGGCCAACAGTTTCGGGATCTCTGTAGCGGGCGCCGCGGCTAGACCCGGTAAATAATCGCGGGGGACCAGAAGAGGATCGGGGATCAGGTGGCCGACGGTCTCGACGAGTTCCCGTAACTGACTAGCCGGGTCCAGGGGTTTGTCCGTGCTGCTGGACGTCGCCGCGCAAGCGATCTGATTTCGATTCGGACGATCGGTCGTGTGATTCCTCGTTTTGGCGGCGATCTTCTGGTAGCAACCGATCTGATTGGCTCTTTGCCACTGTCCGTTCGACTGCCACTCGACGGACATCGGTCTCTTCGGGGCGACGCGATCCGCCATCGTGTAGAAAGTGCTGTGGATGTCGCCGCTGGACATCGGCCTGCCCGAGTTCCTCGTCTCCTGACTGTGAACGTTCAGACGTTCCTGGAAGCCGCGCTGCTGGCCGCTGCTGAGCCTCTTCATGTTTCTGTCAACGTTCGAGGGTACCGATCGAGAAGCAGGAACCTCGACGCTCTGATCGAATCGCGTCGACGTTCCTTCCTTCGGTCTCTCGTAGTCCCGCGGCTCCAAGCAACCGGACGAGGCCAGGATGCTCTTCAGGGTCAACTCGCTCTTAGCATCTTCCGAGCAGGAAACCGAACAGGGCGGACTAGGTAGTAACCTCTCGAGATATGCCGATGACGGTCTTCTGGACGCTGGGGAACAAGGGATTCCGCTAGGCTGAGGAGATACCACGGTGCCTCGTGATCGCAGTTCCTCCAAGACTTGCTCGTCGAAATGCTCGAGGTCTCGGTATTTACATTTGGCTTGCGCTTCGTTGCTTCTGCTGGAACCGATCCAGAGCGAATCGCTCTTCATGGTGTCCTGCGAGGTCTTGCGATCCTCCTGATTAAGGACTCTGGACCCCACCTTGTTGTAGTAATCCGCGTCGACGGTGTACGCCAGCGAATCCGCCTTCTGCCGTCTGAGGTCTTCCAAGACCTGCGAGTCGCAGTCGTCCTCGTCTTCGTCTTCCTCTTCGTCCTCGTCCTCCTCGTGAGGAAACCCGTCCAGCTTCAACTGCTCCGGATAAGCGTCGGCCTTGTTGAAACTGACGGTGCTTTCCGGCGATTCGACGCGACGTTTCGTGCTCGGCGAGGTCGTCAGCTGACTCGAAGCACTTTTGTAACAATAGCTCGGGATAACGATCGAGAGACCCGGCAAATTGCGAGGCGAGCTCGCGCGTCCGCCATTGTCGTTCACGAAGTCGCTCGAGTTCTTCAGCAACTTTTCCACGCATTCCGCTTGCGAATCCGGCGACCTGCTCGACGAAGAAGCCTTCGAGGGTGGCCTTGCGGGCGGCACGAGCAGATTCTTGCCGATCTCGGGCATCTGGCTCCTGGTTATGGACACCGAGAGTCCCGGCGTGTTTCTCAGAGCGTCGAGAATCTTCGAGCTATCGTCGTAATCGATTTTCGCCGGCTCGCCGGGTTCGTCCGGCGCCTCTTCCTCGGCCTCTGCCGGCGTTTCCACCTCGGCCGGCAATGTCGGCCACGTGACCAGAGAGTTGGATCCGCAGTTCGATCGTTCGACCAGTCCGCCGTCGGCTTCGGCGATTTTACAGGAATTCAACACCGTCCCGGAGTTATTCTCCTTCTTGTCCTCTACCCGAATCTTCCTATCCACCAGCTCCTCCAGGCAGCAATCCTCTTCCAGGATCTTCTCCTCGTGCACCTCCAGCTTATCTTCGATCTCGCCATCCTGGTCGACGACCAGGTCGGCCTGGTAACTGGATGTCGAGTCTCTTCTCGACGAGTCCCTCGCGTGTTCGGGTTTCTTCGTGATTTCCTCGACTTTTCTCTCGACGGAAGGTCGCTTCTCGCCGAGAACCTCGTAAGTCTTGGTGGAATCGACCGGTAGATCGGCGCTGGGAGTGTCGGTGGCGAGAACGGGCGAGGCCGTCGCCTCTATCATGTTCAATATATCCTGAATGCCCGGCTTGTTCAGCCGACTCGGTTTCCCACTATCCTCTCCTTCGTCCTCATCCTCCGGCTCGTCGACGGCGTCCTTCCCGTTACTCTCCTCCATCCGCTTCGTCTCATTCGCGTCCTTAGCTCGACTCGGATGGCGAACATTTTGATGCGCGCTCTCGGGAAGTTGCGACAGATGCAACTGTTCCAGAACGACGCGCGGCTGGAACAGCTTGTCCTTTTGCAATCTCTCCAGATTCACCCGACCGTCGTCCAGTCTATCCTTACTCTTCAAGCTGGACAGACGATCCTCCACCTTGCTCCGTTCGCGATCCTTATCCTCCTCGTCGTTTCTCTCCCCGTCTTCGTCGTCGTTATCCTCATCCGAGCAATCCCCGGAATTCCTAGAAAAGGTTCCCAGAAGGTAGGGATAGCCGCGTCGACTCGCCTCTTCGTCGTAACGTCTCTTCCTGCCTACGCCTTCGCCAGTAAGCAAACCGTTTGTCGGCGCGACCGCCTCCTGGTGCCGCTTGCCGTTCTCCTTCTCGTCGTTGGACGAGACCGAGGAGGCCGGCGAGGACTCGACCGGGCTCGACGTTGTCCTCTCGCCGGCCAGGGCAATCGCGTAAACGTTGGACTTTGTACGCGGTATCGAGCGCCATCCTTGCGCGGTCTTCGTCAGCTTGATGCGATTCCGCTTATCGTAGTCCTCGCATCTCACCTCGATGATCCTCTGCTCGCTCTGCGACGCCCAGAGGAAGATCGGGTTGACCTTCGGCCGCTTCTCCTCAGGCTCGTCCAACGTTCTATCTCGCGACGTTTTATCCCGGACGCGCTTCTGATGCTTCTGATGATGATTATGCTGCTGCTGCTGGTCCTGATGATGATGATGATGATGATGATGACGTCTTTGACGACGGGGCACTGTGCCCCGCGCAGGGGCCCCGCTCATCACTCCATTCAACGAACGGTGATTACTCTGTCATCCGGCCACCCGATTTATTGGTTCGATCGACAGCGAAGACTTGGACGATGACTGCTGGATCGAATTATCGCGGATCGCCGCGTAATGGGACGCAACTTACGCCTCTCCTCGCGCGCAAAATCGCCTACGTATGCGAACGTTGGCCTCGTAGTTTACATGGTTCCGTCGCGGCGGCGTGTCTCTCGGGTGTATAATCAAGAGTCGTGAACCCCGTTCACCACACTGTACGCATCGTAGACACCCGGTAACGATGAAGCGACGTATAGCTTCTTCCCGCCAAGTCGACCGTTCACCGAACTTGGTTCTCGCGCAGTCCAACTCAAGGCCACCTCCTCCTCGCCATTGTCGTCCCGGAACGAAGCTTCCGCGTTCTACTGCCACCCCGGGACCAGCCGCCTATTCCCGTCGTCTAATCACCCGAGATCGCGAGTTCGTCGACATCCACCGGAATTAACCCGGACGCTTCCGATCTCGACGCCGAGGTTCGCCGGCGTTCGTCCGGCTATCGAACCGTGACACAACGCCGCGAACGGGGACACGCGAGAGCACCAGGAACGTCGATCCTCATCGCTCGTCCACGAGCTTAAGCTTCGCTAGGTATATCCAATTCGAGCCTCGCGACTCGAGATTCTCGACGCGAGGAAGGTGAATGTACCCGGGCGACGCTGTACCGGGAGAAGAAGATCCGCAGGCAAACACACCTTCCGAACACACAATCGACGATTCTCCTGGTCGATCACTCGCGCTTTTATCCCCGGCACCTTCGCGTCCTGGGATTGTCACCGATGACATAACACACCAACGGTGAATGTGGGACCCACCGGTTACATGTGACGCGCGGAGTCACTGCCTGGGAGCTACTGGCGGCGGTGCGGTGCCTCCTCGTTGCCGTCCTCTACGCCGCCGCGGCCGCCACCGCCACCACCGTCGTCGTTCTCGCCGCCCCCGCTACGCGGGATCGCGGCGCAGGTGTGGATCGAGCGGTGGTCCCTTTGATGTAGCGCTGTCAAGAGGGGTCGCGCGCACTTCTTCCTCGAAATCATTTGAGAATTCATTCCATAATCATTTGTTCTGATCCGTACTTCGTGTGATCGGATATTTTGGAATATTTATTCTATTCCTTAAATATGTAATTTAGGTAAACTAAATGGAGATTTTGTGTGCACTGAAACCAAGTTTATTAAATTTGAATAAGTATTTATTTCGATATACCGTTTGGTAAATTATTTATTTGAAACTGAAGTGATATTGATTTGGTGTGATAAATATATTTATTTGTTTCAAATAAATGATTTGTTAGGTAGTATTGAAATAAATGTTTATTAATTTGATAATTTTTTGCAGGCGATAAATCCATTTTTGGAGCTTGTTTAAGAGAATAATCTTGAAAGATTGAAAATGATTGCATACGCTGTAAAAAGATATATAAAATTACATTTATTATTTACGTAATTTTACATATTTTTTTACAGTGTATCTTGAAAGTCTGCAAGATATGACGATATGCAATTGTTAAACATTTTTATTATTTATATTATTATTAGGATTATATTATTCTTTGAACAAATTCCTCGATCATTTTTGGAACTTTACGTAAAATTATACATGGAAGATAAAAGCTTCTTTGAATAAACTATATAGCTCAATCTTTGTTAAAGAATCTTACTGATACGTTCTGAAAAATTTCGAAATTTCTTTTTTTTACTAAATATCGCATTTTATTGATATCTTTTATATCACACATGTACACACGTGTACGTGCACACAAATTGACAGTTCCAATTTTAAAATTTGTTCACAGAATTAAATATATATATATACACTCTCTATCTTTATATATATATATGGAAAAGAAACATGTAATATACACTCATAATTGATGATAAGAAATTTGTATTGATTTTGGAACGGGGCAAGAGGGCACACCGACGACAGCACTGATATGCTCTTATCCCTCGCCCCGAGGCAGCGAGTCGCGAGTACCGACCACGAAGAGAGAAAGAGAGACGAGACCAGATGGAGCAGGGAAGATAGATGGTATCGGTGAGAAAGAGAGAGAGGTAGGGAAACAGAGGGAGAGCCTACACTGTATATATGTGCAGGCGTATACAGAGTGTACCGAAGGTAACATCGGCCACAATGGGACCGATTGATTGCTGGAGGCCGGTCGTCAGTGAAACGTTAAGCTTTACGATCGTTTAATTGCCTCGTTGCGACATACTCTTTCTGTGTGTGTGTGTGTCTGCATCTTGCAAAACAAAATGCACCCTTTCCTCTCCCTCGCGTTTCGAACTCCCCCGGCGCATAATATGCATGCCTATACACTGTGGATCGAAAATATCTAGAATGGTCGAGGGAGGGCAACGTGGTATTACGACGTTGAAACTCCAGCCTCGAAATTTCACGAAATGCGAAATTTAGATGGAAGATTTTAGATACACTTGTACTGTTAGAGATAATATTAATGCACGTGGTGCGCGTTTTTTGCCATTTCCAGTTTTTATGTAACAGACAGATTTATTGCCAACTAAATTTACATTTTTATGTAGTAATTACTTACGTGACTATAGTTGTATATAATTATTATTTAATTGCGTTTATAAATTCAAAAATTAAAATAAAATTCAAATTTAAATGCAAATTTCTAATCAATTCTGTCCAGATATTATTGGTATTTACTTATTAATTATTATTGTATATTAATTATTTGATAACAAATGTAAATAAAAATGGACTATATTATTAATTCTTTTTATTAGAAATTTGACTAGAAACATTATATCTCTGGTTAATTGCGTCCAGTAGCTAATACTATTTATGTACAGATATGATTTATGCAACGATTATATATTATTATATGTGATTATATGCGATTATAGAATACATTAATTTTTTTATAATTGCAAATAATATACATACACAGACAGATTTTTCTCTTAGGATCTTCTCTGAAAATCATGGTAATCATGAGACAATATAGTATTTGAAAAATTTTTTTAGAGTTTTTCTTATTAATATTTTTACCACAATAAAAATAATTAATATCTATTACAATAAGATATAAAATACGTTCGATTAATTTTACTATCAATTAGAGAAACTCTTATAAAATTCTTTCAATATCATTTTGTTCCATGACTATTTACCATAATTTTCAGGGTAAATTCTGAAACAAAATTCTTTCCGTATAAATGTGTGTGCATATAAAAATTGCCCAGTACAATATGACAAGTTGTTACATGGACAAGTAATCGAGCAATTAATTAATAATTACGTTCTTCTTCTTTCCAAATAATATACATACACAGACAGAATTTTCTCTTAGGATCTTCTCTGAAAATCATGGTAATCATGAGACAATATAGTATAGGAAAAATTTTTTTAGAGTTTCTCTTATTAATATTTTTATTACAATAAAAATAATTAATATCTACAACAATAAGATGTGTCATTTTTCATAGCCTTCGTAACGCGATATATCGGAGTCTTTGATATCGAAAAGTAGGCAAACAGAGGTGGTTTCTATTTTTCCTTCGTGTCCACAAATCGCGTGCACACGTGTCACTAACTATCGAACACTCCACCGAAAAACAACGCGGTTCTCCTAAAGGGAAATCTCGTAAAGAACGTGCGAGGGGGACAGATTTCTCGGCGCAACGAGGGTATAGTTTTCGATAGACAAATACCTTCACGCTAAGTGCCTTCACAAGTGGGGGACCCCAAATCGTGTTCACCCTAACACCAAACGAGCGAGCGAGCGAGCGAGCGAGCGAGAGAGCGAGCGAGAGGGATGAAGTCGAGTTCTCGAAGAAGGAGAGAAAAGAACCACGAGAGGGGAAATATTTTTATTAAAAAGGGTGGCGAGGGAAGGGATTCGCGGGAAGGGCGAGGAGAGAGAAACATCATGGCGGGTCGCGATCAGCCTTTATTAAGCCATATTTCCGTTCTCGCGTTTCTGCGATCGACGAACTGAAAATTCATTCAATTATTGCGAATGAAAGGGTGCAAGCTCGCACGTGAAGCTCGTAGAAAAAATGCCTATTATTTCCGAAATATTTGGTCATATTGTTAGTTCGTTGAATATATAGCGTCAATAAAAAATATTAAATTTCTTTTAAGAAAAAAATTTTTAAGTTGCACGAGAAAATTAGTTGCTCCACTTTTCCGCTCGGAATGACTTCCTATGTAAATCAATTGCTTCCTCTTGCTCGCGTTATAATTTCTGACAGAAACACGTGTAATCTCTTTCTCTCTCTCTCTCAAGGTTGAATGACGAAACCCTATAACAGCGCTTGCTGTATTTATTTGCATCTTAAAGGTAAAGACTTGACGAAATATGTTTGTCAAGGTCGCGTAGATCACGTCAACCTACGTTCACGCGAAACGTATGCATACATGCACGATGCGTGCATGTATAAGCAGCAAACCGACGACGTCACTGACCGTGGATGCACGCGAGACTCGTGACAATTTCGTGTGTGACGTCGCCTGACCGCGCGTTTCGGCCCTTTGCTCGAAAAAAACCTGCATCGCCTCGAATCCGGTTCTTGAAACCTTGCGATCGTGTCCACGATCGCCGAAGATTATATCAATGAATATTCGAAAATGGAACCGAGAAGGCTCCGCTTGTATAATTCTATACTATAGGTATATCAATTATCTTTTGCATGCAATAGCCAGGGTTGTGCTTAGATGATTTTAAAATTAGCTGGATAAAGATGAAATAAGAATCTGTAAATTTATCTTAGATAGAATGAAGATGATTTTCTAGATAATCATTTTTAAGACTGCTTATGTAAACACATGCAGTTATAAGAAAATGTCAATTATCAAAGGGATATATGTATTCATATTTTTATTTATAAATTTTGATCGCTCAAGTTCTACTATTTAAGTATTTCTTATGTGCTATGATTCTAAAATTATCTGAAAATTATCCTAGATAATTTAGTAAGATAATACGTTTTTCATCTACGATACAGATATAGATAATACATATTTTTATTATCTATATAAAGATAAGATGACGCCAAAGTTTTATCTAGATGATCATCCATATAATTTTGTTTAGATAACAGCAGACACTGATAAATAGCATAGAATTATTGATGATAAATCTAAGTATTTAAAAAATAAATATATATATATATTTTATTTTTAACAATTAATTTCTCTTTTCATGAAAGGAAAAACATCAGTGATAAATGTTTGCGAAAGATATAACGTTTTATAACATATTGACGGAGTTTGTTTCTGCATTATTCAAATCACTTCCAGGAATCTATTTTGTTGATTACTTAAACATAGTGCGCAATTATTGATAAACTCGAAGAACATCAATTTACGAGAATTGAACGTAGTTCAAAAGGTAGACCAAAAAAAAATAGCAAATTGAAATAAAGGAGAAAGAGCTGTGTAATAGTAAATGCAAACGGTGCAAAGTAAATTTATGCGCAAATGTATACAAACGTGGAAAGAGCTTGTTAATATTTGCTTCAATAATTCACGCCTGATGCACGTGTAGAAAGGAATTGTTTTATGTCCGAAGTTTGAATTTTCAACAAATTTCTCAGTTGCTCCTCTTCATATTTTGCGCCACGATAAACTTTGACAACAATAATTTTTGACGTAATTCCGTAACATCTCTTTGAGCGAAATTTCAGGAGAATTTTATGTATATTGGAGCGTTTATGTATCGAGTTTTTCATTGAAAGTTTAATATTTTACGAGCTTTTAAAATAGTTGGACATTTTTCGCGAAACTTTCAGAACATCGTTTCTCTCGAGACGCAAAACTTTGACAGTTCTTCATTCATGTTTACGATCCAAGTTTTTGCGATTAATTAATTTAATAAAGAGATTATTAAAGACTTATGCAACTAGGAAATACGCTACGTTACCGACTGCCTATGAACTTGAAGTGCGAAATGTTTTAACAGAGAGCAGTATAGTTCGCGGTACGAGTTCCTGAAACGAACATCAGACCGGCATTGAGCTCTCCGCATGACTATCTCATTATTTTTCTCAATACATATTGGAATAATAATTTTATTTGCCTTTTTAGCGAAAAGTTCTTTCTTAGTTTTCAACGAAATAAAAATATCAAATTTTAGGAAATGAAATAACGTCGTCACCAATAATAATCTGCACAAATCGAATATTTCTATCTTTAAATTGCTGCAAGAATATAGAACTCTTCATGTTCTTGTTTTGTATTCAAAAAATGTCCGAGAGATCGAATACTATACTCGCAATGCAATTTTTCTATTAGCACATATATATGTTTAGAGGACATCCAGAGGACATCCAATTGTTCGGATGTCCTATAGATGCCCTCTAAAAATCTTTTGAATATGTTGTGCTGTTAGGGTTTGCTATATATGTATACTTATATAGAGTTGTTGCAAAAGTTTCAATAGGCTCGATCCCATCTCTCTTTTTTCTAACATAACATGTAATTTTAACGTAACATTGATTCAGAAGTTTCCCTCGTGCGTAGGAATTTAAGTCCTGGACGTCATGAAACGAATTTCCTAGTCGCACACCTACGCGCCTGTCATCGACGAATTTTGGCTTTTTCATATCTCTCTCGTTTCACGTGAAATCTATCGCTTTGTGCGTCGATACGCACATTGTACGCAGAAGGAAGCAGTTACGTCAAACGCTATATTTATAGCTGGCCGTCTGGTCCCGGGCCCGCGACCTTATCATTTGCCTTAACGATATTCGATTGTATATATATGTATGTATGTGTATATGCCTAACTCGCTGGGATTCCCAAATAGAAATAACGCAATACGATTGTTGAGTCGCCAGTTGTAGGTATTAGCTCAGTGTGAGTTCCTCTATATTTTTGATCTCTGGATACCGTGAAATCCCAACTTTTGTTGGGCCGGCTAAAGTAAACCACGAAGTCATCCACGCGAAGAGTTGACTTAAACGATGAATCGGCCGTTCGCATTTGGATCTCGTAAACAATAGTCGTGTTAAAAGAATCTTGTAAAAACGGAGTTTGAGCTTGAATAACGGTTCACGCAAATCGCGTTCTCGCAATGACTCAGCTGTACGTTTTATTTAATAGTCGTAGATTTTGTATTTCAATCTGATATAACCGTGGGAACTTTAGTTTGATGCTTTCATTCTTTTTTCCAGGGTTAGGTAAGTTAATGATTTTTTTAAACTAAGTTAAGTTAAAGTTGGTTGTTTATAAAATTAATTTAGTTAAGTTAAAAGTTTTACGAACAAAAAATTAACTCAGTTAAAGTTAAGTTAAGATTAAATAATTAACTGAAATTAAATCAAAAGTTAATTTTTACAAATATTATTTATATTAAATTAGAATTTTGTTATATAATTCTTTTAAAATATATAATAACAAATAACAAAACAATTTTGATTTTTATATATAGAAATATATTTTTTGGTAATTACAATTGATAACAAATGAACATAAAAATGAATAATTCTTTAATTTAAAAATAATACGTTTATAACTTAGAAAAAAAACAATAATGGTATTCAAAAATAAAAAAATTTGACTAAGTTAAAAGTTATTAACTTTTTAATTTTTTTTTAACTTTTAATTAATTAACTAGTTATTACCCAACCCTGTTTTTTTATAATAAAAATTCCTCTCGTCGACTTTATGTAATGTGAATAATTTCTAAAGGTTTATTTCATTCATTGAAACTTGAAATTAATTTCTCTGTATACAGAGTGTTTCTAAAACTATATGTCAGATATTTTCAGGGCGTATTCTAGGAGTATCCAAGTCAAATAAGTTCTTTTAAAGTTACAGTCTTCTAAAGTTGGGTAAAAAAAAATCAAAAAATGTATTGTAACTCTCAGGTACTTTTTCACAGATTATTGAAAGTCTTTTTCTCTATCTGTGGAAGTCTCCGAGAGTTACAATACATTTTTCGAATTTTTCATTCAATTTTAGGGAGTTATAGACTCGGGAGGGAAAGCATTTTTAGACCAATGTTTATGTTTAGGAACTTTTTTCTTATTTTGACTCCTAGAATATACTCTTAAAATCTCTGACATAGTTTTAAAAATACTCTGCATATTTCCTTATCTCATTTATTTATGCAACGATTTTTTGTTTTATATAATTCGAACTTGAAATGAGATGCTCAGATAACGAAAGTAGTAATTTTGATGTGAAAATAACGTAATTTAAATAAACGTCGAAATAACGTCATAATAATTATGATTGCTACCTGGGGAGATTTCCTGGTAACAAAAATATAGTCTTTGTGACGTCAAAAACGACATTTACATTGTAAATTGACGTTCAAATGATGACATCATAATGATAATTGTTGTTATGTCTAAGTTAATTTTTTCATTATCATAACGCTAAATCAAAACATTTATAACATTGTAATATACACATATAACAATAATAATAATGACTTTTTGCTAAATAGAGGACGCCCGCATACGTTAAATATGCCAGTTATTATTGTCGTTTGCATCGCACAAACCGACCGAAATAGAGACTCGGTTTAATTTTATACCTAGCTGCAATATTTTGCACCAGACTAACGTAGCCAAGCCTTCATTTACATTTCGTCTGTTACATCCCGCTGCGTGCCAATCGAATTATTCGATCAAATAGCAATCCGTATCAATAAGGTTCCCCGAAGAGTTGAGGTAGCAATGACGTAAATGACGTGGCGAATGCGTGAGCAATAATTGTAACGAACGTCATTTCCTATTCATAAGGTTGTATTATATACGGAAATTGCTTCATAATTATTTGCTTGATTATTTCCTCCTGTTTCGTGCGCATTGAAATAAAAAATATAAAAATCGCAACTGAATAAAAATAACTCGACAAACTTGCAGAGGAAATTCCGTCTTCGTGATAATATATGAAAATGGTTTTTATCTCTCACTGAATACACAGAAAAAAATTCTTACAATTTTTTTTCCCAAACAATATTTGCATTAGCATCTCTCAATCTCGCGATGTAATGGTGTAATGCAATAATACGGTAATAACGTTCAAGTGTTTGCGTTATCATAAAAAGTGTAAACGTTGCGTCAGATTTTCGAATGATAAGGATAGATTTTCCGGACAGAAGGTCCGAATCGATTCGCGTTGACGTCTCTCCGTGTCACAAGAGGACTGGGAATTTTATACATAAAACATAAAATAGTAGCGAGACGTCTCCCACGTCGTGTTCGACTATTCCTGCTAATACTACGAAATGATTTTCAATGAATGCGCGATGGATGACTCACGTGAATCACGCGTGACACCTTTCACAAACATTGATATACCTAACATTTTACGCGCGCAACCTTACCTGCGTAATTAAATTAACAGGATCGATTTAATTTACGCTAATTAGTGGCGCGCATTTTACGAGATCTTTATAAAGCTCGCTTTCATTGTATATTTTTGTATATTTTCTGTATATTTTTTCTATATTTTTTTGTACATTCTTTTATATATTTTCTTTTATTTTATATATATTATATATTGAGTATATTTTATAATGTTTAGTATATTGCGTATCGAGTATTTTATGGAGTATATGGATCTGCAAAAAAATCGATGTATAAATTGAAACCCCTGTAAAGAGTCAATAAATTCATGAATCTAAGGTGGTCGCAGTCTCGAAGCTTAAACAACGTTCCGCTAAAAATTAGTCAAGGTCTTCTCTATAAGGGACCGGGGTTATTCCGAGAATGACAGATGTGACAGATTGGGCGCGATATAGAGCTTATTAGCGGGAATCGGTCGGAGATCGGAGCAAATATCTTGGACGATTGATAAGGTCGCGCGCGCGGATGCGAAATACTTTCGGTATATCACGTACACACGTACATACACGTCGAGTTCAGTCATCGGCACGTACGTCAGAGTGTGTGCATCGCCGCGAGGCGCGAAAGATCGCTCTCTCATTCGATAAAGGCACGAGCGGATCGCGACGTCCGACCAGTTACTTCTCGGACTTCGAGATCGGTGAGCCGCGAGTCGCGTGGATCCCCTATCGATCGCCGATCCTTGGATTATTATACCTGTGTGTTGAAGTGGCCGGGGAACAAAAAATCTCCCACGTGTGAAAGATTTTTTTAACGATAATCCGAAGATAAAGTGCCGATCTCGAGAGAGTAACGTGTTTTCTGGTGAAAATTATATACTCGCCGTTTTGTTGAGGATTTAACGAGCAAAGTTGGAGTTTGGATCGTTAAGATGAACGTCGCGAGGAACCTTGATAATTGATAATCCATGTTGTTGAATAACTTATTAAAGTCAAAGTCAAAGTCTCCTCTTCGCGCCATAAAATCGCGAAAAAAATCGTCAAAAAGTTTCTCGTAAGTTCGCCTCCTCGTTTGTTCGCGAGAATACGACGACGTCACTTTCCAAACTTGGAGTAGGGAAAAGAAGGATATATAATAGAGAATGTGAGTTAATAACCGGGAGCTACGTCTCGTCGTCAGGATTACGATAAGGTCCGCTGCTCGTTGTTCTTTACGATTCGCTTCTCGAGCAAAATGAGATAGCGGGAATTATAGGTCAACGACCATTCATCATCATCATCGGGCTTGTATTTATATCGATAGACGAAATACATATTAAACTCGCCGATTTTTGAAAGTGACGTCGTCCTGTTTGCCTCGGGATTTCGAGATTTTTGCCTTGATTCGATCCGGATTTCTTCGCAATAATATATGCAGATGAGACATCGAGTTTTCGAGGTCGGTCCTTCGAAAGTCAATATTTCGCAGTATAGATGCGATATTGTCTCACAAAGAAATCCGATCGATTCGTTCACTATGAAAAAATTTGATTAAATTAATAAATATTTATTTCAATACCGTTTAATAAAAATAAATCATTTATTTGAAACAAATAAATATATATTTCTTTGTTCTGAAAAGGATTCTTTTATATCAAATAAATATATTTTTTACGTCAAATTAATATTATTAGTTTCAAATAAATGATTTATTGGCGCTATTGAAATAAATATTTATTCGAATTTAATATTTTTTTTCAGTGTTCTAACATTCTAAATTTGATAATAATTTTTTAATCTTAACACTGCAGGTTTTTTTGGAGGTTTCTCGACAGGGATTTCCAAATGACTTAATATACCCTGACACCAAACGTGATTGATGGATCACGCGTGCAGTCGTGCGTAGAGAAATATTGGCGGGAAAGAAAAAGAAGCACGATAAAGGTAGCGAGTGATCAATGAAGATCGTTGATCGCTAATCTCGATTCTATAATTCACGAGGGCTTCGGATTAAAACGTTCCTCTGGCTAATTCACGGAGCCGATCAGAAAGCGGATATATTGAGATGTTTAATTGAAACCCACGGCGATTAAGCGATTACCAGGAGACTTATCGACGAGTGCAAGCAAGGGCGTGACGAGATAAATGTGCAAGAGATCTAATAATGCGATATCGATAAGTGACGAAAGAGACGAGGAACGTAAGCGCCTCTGATTCTTGGCGAAATGTCATCAGAAAACGCGATCTAATCTATCGTGGACAAAGTCGGTTCGCCAGTCTCATTTAAGTCAAGTCCGTCGTGTGAAAACTCCAAAGTTCGATTATGTTTACAAGGTGTACGCTCGATACGTGATATCGATTAACGAAAGTTGACGCGATACGAATCGCAATCTAACAAATCTCAACAACGCGCAGAAATTCCAAGATTTTATAGACACTTCGACAAGGCATAATAATTATTATCCAGGATGCGTCTCATTTGCATCTGCGTCCTTTTCGCATATTTATCGGCGATGTCTGTCGCGAGTGACGTATCGCCGATTATACATGGAATTCCATTGGTAAGCACAACTTTCGTCAATTTAAGTCTTATATTTATTTATTTGTCTGAGCTTTCTGCTATTCCCATCTCCCAGAATTATATTTAGTCTAACAACCGCTGTCGATATTTGTTTCTCGATACTATCCAGATAAAAGAGTGTTCGATCGAAAGAGTGTTTTACGAAGATATCTGATTTGTGATCTTCTCCGATCCGTAAGATTTTGTGTAAGAGATTTCGTGATAGATTGAAGAATGGAATATCTAGCGTGAAAAAATATTTGTACGAATCTTGATCAACGCGAACACTATTTAAAAATCTGTGATTAATTTTTTATTTATGAATTGCGATGTATAAATTAAAATTGTATACCTGACCATCGCAATATAATTTATTCGAAAAAAAGAACAATTTTATAAAAGATCCGCTGTAAAAAATAATTTAAAATATTTTCGAGAGATATCATCTCCATCTCTGAATCTCTCAAACCAGTTTTCATTCATAAATAATTTGTTTTCAACGTTATGTGCATTATAACGTCATTGTTGCATTAATTCATATTCATGATGCTGCACCTCTCAAGTTGTTCGTGCTTCCCCGAATTTTCGAAATGTTAAAATGTGTTAAAATATTCATCGCTTGCAAATCGATGACTCTAGCGAAAAATAACGTTTTTGTTTTTTTTTTTTAGCGAAACAACACTTTAATACCGGATGAATACAGAGAGCTGGTGATGAGGATGCCGTTGGTGGGAAAATGTTGCCCCGTAAATGAAGTCCTCGTAAGAGATGGGAACCATACAGTTTGCGTTCCCTCCACCAACTCGACGATGCATTTTTCGCCTTTATTCAGTCACTTCAATAACACCGGGGTGTTTGTACCTGGAGACAAATTTGGGGAATTCGTCGCTATCATTGGAAGTCCCTGTCGTAAAAAGTACGTGTCGAGAAATTACGTCGAATTGCTTATAAATAGCTGATAATGAGTGTGTAATCAGATCTATCGAGCCGTGTTACAAAATTTTTTTTTTTTTAAGACCACTCGTTATATAATATAAAATGCGTAGAGACGTCGTACTATCGATACGTCCTTATCAATAGATCGGAACGCCAGTTGGTCATCCTACGATAAGACTCCATTTTAATTCGTGTCGTAGCGAAACGATTAACTTGGTGAGTTTTCAGTGTAATTTATCGATCGTGTGTTAAATTTAAATATAAAGAAATATAATGAAGGATAATTTCGACGAATTATTTCTACGTCGTGCGACAATTGCAAGTTATGAATGATAACGTATAATTATCGCGGAAATCACATAAGATGAAAATATTATTTGTAATGAATTTTTCTCAAAGAAAGTAAATCTAGAAAAGTATTGTATCGATACTGATAACTCTGCATTCTCGATATTGCATTCCTAAGATACTTACGAGACTTGTGAGACATCGGAGCAATTGTGTATCATATTGAAAGTAATTTACGGATTGTTAAGATCGATGGATGCACTCATTGTCGCCTCCATACGACAGATAACATATATAATTCATTTTTCCCCAATAAAAAAAGTTATTTATCGTATCGCGATAATCGGCGGAGATGAAATCATAAAGTGACATTTAATCTCGCTGGATGAATTATGACAGAAGACAATGTATTGTCTCGAACTATTGATTAAAAAAATCTTATCCATAAAATGTAATTAATTTTTGTATATTCGCGTCACAAAAGTTATGATTTGCGAATCCAGATAACGATAAACCTTTCAATTAAATTACTTTGTCAATTGAACATATATTAGTATTTAAGTTAAATATACATTGTGTTAGATTTAATATATCATATTTAATTTACATACTTTTATACGTTCAATTAACAAAATAATATTTAGTTGAAAGGTTTAGTCAAGTTGACTAATTTTTTTTTCAATATATAGTTTATCGCAGAAATCCGTTCGTTTTCTATCATACGATTGACAATGTAAATATAATACATTAATAACATTAATTGATTTAATAGCTCTGGATTTTTATGAAATATAGAGAATACGCAGACACACAAGATATCGAGCAGCAACATACAATTATCTTGTGTGAAAAATACTGCTTCAGTCTTCTCTACTCGTGAAGTAGTACAATATTATTGTAATTTCCTTGATGAATGTTCTTGGACACGGCAATTATCTCCACCGGCGTAATATAACTCGTTTCTCATAGATTACGGAAACTCGTTTCTCATAGATTACGGAAACCCGTTCTCAAAGATCCGGAAAAATCTCGCATGATATACCGATAATGGCTTTATTTACTTTTGAATATTCAACTTGTACATGTATCTTCAGTCAACTCTCGAATATTTGCGCGTATTTTTACCTACGTATTTGAACATGAGAAATTTTTTTCAGGTACATGCTAGAACCGAAAGAAGGCAGCGAAGACGACGAGGATAGCTATCATTTACTGATGAATGGTTCCATCTTTGCGCCAAAAATCGGTCATGCACCGATTATGCTTATGCCTGGTAAAGACTATTGTATGGAGGTTGTGCCCGAATGGAAACTTAGGGTGCTCGTTTGTTTTCCAAAAGGTATGTAATCGATCGAAATGAAACGATATAACAGAAAAAAATTCTCCTAAATTTTTCTTTTTGCATCTTATCAAAAATTTTAGGTATCTTTGTGCAAAGATTGAATTATTGTTGATAATTTTTTCCTTAAAAAAAGTCTTCTTCTGGAATGTTAACTTGAAAAAATACTTTGCATTCATTTGCGTGAATCACTTGTATAAAAAATCTAGCATAAGCATAACATTTGAAACGTATACACAGAGAGAATTTTCTCTTAGAATTTTATAAGAACTTATCTAATTAATAAGTATTTATCACAATAAAAAATATTAATAATCTACATAGTAATTTTTATTAGTAAATTTTATAGTAAAATTAATCGAACATGTTTTATATGTTATTGTGATAGATATTAATATAGTAAAGACATTTATTTTTTTATAATTGCATATAATATACATACACAGAGAAAATTTTCTCTTAGAATTTATCCTGAAAATAATGATAATGATTATGAGACAACATAGTATTGGAAGAATTTTATTTGAGTTTCTCTGATTCTTTATCTCTGATCTTTCGATTAATTTGACTATATACATATATTAATATTTTTTAATGTAGTAAATATTAATGAGAAAAACTCTTATAAAATTCTTTTCAGGGCAAATTCTACACTGAAAAAAAATGTTTGATCATATTTCGACGAACCAGCATTTTTCTGGTTAAATTGGCCAAAACTCCTTTTAATGCATCAAGCATCTTGTTTGTACAACAAATCTGATTCGTCGAAATATAACCAAATTTTTTTCAGTGTAAAAAAAATTCTTTTGGTATTACAATTCTCGGTAGACAATTAATGTATAATTTTATTTAAAAGACTTGTTAATGAAATCTCTTAATAAAACATATGTAACGATTGCAGTTATTCCGGATATACGGGTGATCATTTACGCTTGTGGGCTGTTGATCTCGGTCCCTTTTTTCATTCTTACCATTGCGGCGTACGTAATAACTCCAAGGTTGAGGGACGTCCACGGGAAAGCCCTTTGCCACTATTGCGGCTGCTTGGCGGTGGCCTTTAGCACTTTGGCCATTACGCAACTCGCGAGCGCGCGATTGACGCCTGAGGTCTGCGTTAGCATAGGTAGGGTATATAATTAATTATCCAACAAGGAAAACGTGTATAACTGTGTGACATTGCTACATGAAAATGTTATATCATAACTAGGAAATCTAGAAAAAAAATATCACTCTTGAGACTGTAATGAGAAAATTTGCATTTTCTGCGATTAGCGCTGAACATTCAATTTTCAATTTGCAATTTTTCAATTTACTTTAATAAAAATCTAAAAATTAAAGACTATTAAATTCGAATAATTTCTTGTAATTTAAATATTAAATTTTTTAGACTGTCACACTTTTGGAGGACGTTATATAACTTTGAGAATATTATTATTCTCACGGTTCGCTCTTTAGAACATGAATAACAGAGTTAATTAAGAGACCATATGACCGGAATTGTTTTCAGCGTTCGTCATCCAGTTCTCGTTCGTGGCCTGTTTTTTCTGGCTGAACGTGATGTGCATCGAAACGTGGTCATTAGTACATTATCACGTGAACCATCGCGCGTACAGAAAGATTCAGTCCAAAACGCTCTTCTTCTATTACTCGATATGGGCCTGGGGCGCGTCGGCGATCCTCATTCTCGTCTCGATAGCGATGCAGCTCAGTCCCACAGTACCCATGACCTACGTCAAGCCTGCTTTTGGTAGCGATAGCTGCTGGTTCAAATGTGAGTCCATTTACAGATATCGCATCTCATCGAATTTGCGTCATCCAGGCACACGTAAATAAAGCTTTTAGCAAATATAATGTCTTACCATAAAATAAATATGCACATGAACAAATAAAATAAATAACATACAATCTCATCCAAGAGATAAATTCCATCATTGTAACTTTCAAGCTTCTTATCTTCAATCAATATCCAAGATAAATTAATCAGCATATTAATTATTATCGCTCCTTCCACAGCCGACGCCGAAGCCATGCCATACTTTTACGTCCCGATCGGTCTTCTTCTGCTGGCGAATATGACCCTCTTCATAATCACGGCTGTCAAAATCAGCCGCTATCAGCAGGAGCTTGTGTTGAGACGCTTGGCGAGGAATCAGCATTCCGATCGGGAAGATCAGAGGCTCTTTCGCAGACTCAAACGGACCTTCCTCGTCTGCGTGGTGCTCTTCTTCCTGATGGGTCTCAATTGGTTGATGGAATTGGTCTCTTGGTGGGCTGGTCCGCTGGACTGGTCGGCGTTCGATCTAGTGAACGCTCTTCAGGGCGTTCTCATTTTCGGCCTGTTCGTTCTGAGGAAGCCAGCCAGGGATTTCGTTTGGCATCGAATACAAAAGTTACGGGGAATTCATAGCACGGAACCAAATGTCGGAAGTATGGACTTGGCATTGCTGCCTGTGATGAACGGTGGCGATTCCTTACCTAGACAGACTATCGTTCCATGATATATAAATTATCACGACAAAAAAATTAATCTTTAGACGTGAAAGTATGATGCATTTAACGCGTGCGTCCTAAGTACAAATGTCGACCGTGAACTTGACGAAACGATCGATAAACTGATAATGGCCCGGTGGAAGGAGGGACCTCGAATGTATATACGGCTTCGCAACGTGAGAGATCTAAGTTATTTTAAAACTTTGTTATATAGTGGCGGAATAGAACGACCTTCTCGATCGATGACGTTCGCAGAGACGTGAAATATCACTGTGTTATTGATGTGATTCTTCGATTTTATGAACATGCCATTCGAAACCCACCTATGTCGCGAAATCCCCGACGTGTGAAACTTTCGCGAAGGAGATTATTTATACTTAAATGAGTCCGCGTATGTTCGATAAGTAATAGCTCTAGTCGCTTTTTAATATACAATATCTATAATTAAAAATATAAAATAATCTATACATAAAATATGTTGTTTTTTTGCAAAAATGCAAACGCATAGTGAGAATATGCTACATGACTTTGTATGGGTATTGCAGCTTACCTGCAACATTGTATCAAACTGAAATTGCAAGTAATGTCTGTCTTATATAATATATTTTTCCACGATATATGACTCTTATGCGCTAGTTATACAACGTGGGAAAATAAATATATGACAAAAAAATGACTTAATTTACTTGACAAAACGATAAGGATCTCAAATGTACGCGTAATTATAAGCGTAAATTGATCACGTTAATTAAAATAAAAGCATATACGTAAACAATAATTATGTATTGTTAGGCATAATATTATTATCATTATATGTGATACTTATGATTTTATAATTTACGCCGCAAGCAAATGTTTACGTCGACAAAATATATTATTTATATTTGTACTTAAGCATCGCTGACTTACATGTCACATCAAATTTGACACGATACGTTGACATGCGTCTGTCATCGTGTTCTCGATAAGTTATGTTCAAATTCGTTTGTAAGACATTCCATTGAATATGGCACATGAAATGCGCTTGTTTATATGCAATCGTTAATTCGATCGACGTATCGCATTAAATTCTGGTGGAATGTAAATTTATACAACATTGTTTGTGGTATCGCATTATTGCTTTTTTCCATTTAACTCGCATATTATTTATTGTCACTAGCGAGTATTAATTTATTGAATAAATCATACGCGTAATGACAGAAATAGTAAGGTAAATGAGTCGAGGCGAATAGAAAATACTAATATCCTTTATTTGCATCCCTTTTGAAAACCATAGAATATATATAATATATATATTTAAAATTGCACCAGTGCGGCGCTATAAAAAATAAAATAACATAGGTTTACTACACGATGAGCAGTACGAGCCGCCATAATTCAAATTTTCACTGAAAATTACTACCTAAGGGAACAATGATATGCCACATGAACATGCTCGTACGCACTAGTTAACCCATTAACGCTCGGGTGACAAGAAAAAAATTGTATAACATAATCTTTATTTTCTTTAATTTTAGCACGCGTTAATGAACCGAGAAAGATCTGCGTGCAGAAAAACTCGTGGCAGTGAAGTCACTGCAAACTCTAAAGCGTACGACTATTATGTCGCACTCTAAGCCTGAGAGTGCGAAGACCAGGTACCGAAAGTAACGTTTGACATCCTATGTGCAAAGCATCGGTGTTTCTTTCGCGATGCTTTATAAATGTATTTCAACTTACTATATTGTGTTACAAGCACCCTGTGATTAAAGGCCATATTTCTTGACATACTTAAATTTCCTACTCGCAACTTATAAAATAGTGAACCGACTCTATTCTAAAACATTATCACAATTTCTGGGAAAGATTGTGGTAGTTAATGAACTGTAATAAAAAGTCAAGCTAAGAAAATATTTTCATCTATCTGCGGTAAAAAATTGTACAGCTATTTGATCTCTCGGCGAAAGGATTGGTGTTCACGTACATATGTATAAATCTGCAAGTATACCGATTCCTCGCTATAAATTATTTACGTGAACGATAAAGCGCATGGCTCGATCGAGTTGCGACGACCTGAAAATCCTGAACTAACACCCAAAACTTCGATAAATTCTCCTCGTTGTGCTACATAAACCAGACAATACATTTCCGACGAACGAAGTGCTGTGTCATTGAAGAATATTCGTTCCGTGTTCGCGTGAGACTCACTAGGAGTTGACGTCGGTTTACCTAGATAGCAGATATTAAAAAATTTTTTTTAATTAAACATTTAACAGCGAATATTGGAAGATAGAATTAGAATATAATGGAATGTAGGACTTACCGCGGCTAACATATTCGTAAATGATGTAATCATCTAAACTGGAGAATTCGTTAGGGAAGATACCTATCCAGTCCCCATTGCTTGGTGTAAAATCTCTCTGTAGTTTGTATGATATAAAATTTTCTTCCATTGTACATTCTTGGAATTCCACAATGTACTCTTTTACATTAGGTCTGACCTAAAGATTTTTTTCATTCGTTTTATATTTAGTTAAAAAATCAAAGAAATATATAAAAGACTCTTTTTACCGTGATTTCGAATTCTCCAGTTACAGGTTTGTGATCAGAGACACTGTAGTTAGGATGGCTCTTGTAAGTATGCTGCTTTGCGTTAAGTTCTACATCGTTGTATATATCTATTGCATTTACTTTGTATAAAATTCTATCAGTCCAAGATGGTCTGCGTCTGTGTGATAAATAATTATGAAACATATTAAAAAATTAATCATACATTATATGGAATATAAATTTGTATACTAAACAAATTGTTATTTCTTTTTACAGATGTACAACTTACTTGAGATCAAATTCCTGGGATTCGAATTCATATTTATAAGTAGGCGGAAATGTGATGATGCTTTCATTTAACTCTGCAAAAGCTTGACGGTCTTCCATTACCATCTTCAATTGATCTTTTTTAAGAAGCCCTTTAAGTTGTTCCTTCTTTACAAGTAAGTCTATTTCAGCAGCAGTTTCTTCTCCATTGAGCCGAAAATTTAAATCGCCAATCCAAAATATGTAGCTAATGAAAAACATACATTACCATGATTATTGAGAGTTATGTAGTTAGATAATTCTATTTGCATAACATAAAGTAGAGAAATATACTCATGGTATAATATTTTTGATGTATCTGGAGCAGTAAAAGTATGATCTGTTATTATAGTATTGTAATCTGATATTCTATCGGCCAACAAATGATCATGGGGAGTTAAATGTGTATTTACAACACAAATGCTGACTCCATAGGCATTCATTCTTATGCTTACTGCACCCTTGTTTCCCTAAAACAAAACAATATTGTTAATAAAATAGAGAATTCTATTGGTACATTGCTCTCTTACCCACATGCCACCAAAACCTGTCTTCGTGTATTGAATTTCTATTAATCTCAATTGTGTTAAATGTTTTCTTAGACAGAAAGCATTTAAAACAAGACCCTGCAATCGTTGCGAACGTATTTTTACATAATCATACTTCTTTAGTACATCTCTGAAAAATATATCCGGAATTAATTTCCATCTCTTATGAATGAATTTACATAACAAGTTAATTTAATGGATTCGTACCTGAAGGCCCTGGTCCAGGGATCTTCAAGTAATATATAATCCAACACTATATTTTGTGGCTGTGATTTAACTTCCTGAAATCTGAAAAAATATATGCTTCATTAGAATTAAATCATTACATTGAGGAAAATATATATACTATAAAATATACCCAATAAAGTATAAATCTGGCCATAGGTTTGACTCGCTGCAAGATTCAATGCCCAAAAGCTGGTGAAGGTCTTGATCAGGATCGGGAAACTTGGTGGCCACATTGTAAGTAATGAAATAAATTCTTTGAAGCATGAAAAAAAAAAAAAGATATTAATTACATCGCGATTAAAAATACATTGTCTTTATCCTTTACAGGATATTATAATCTACAAGTAAAACTGTGATATGTATTTCCAACTGAATTGGTCCACTTACCTCAGCTGTTCCACAGGACCTGCCATTTCTACCGGAGAAAGAATTCACGTTTGACGATAAATTTACGTAATTCTTTTTGCGCAGAGAAGGCGAATTATGTCGCGCTGACTCCGCACAGTGCTAAATGACAGCTCATCGTACGTCAGGTTAGAAACGAGCGCGCGACGTAGTGGTCAAGTGCTCCCGAGTATTCACATCTGCCTACCTTTCACCCGGCAATGTTGGCCGCGAGGAAACTGCCGTTCGACGAAATACGCGTCGCGTTTGCGAGCAACATCTGGACGTTCGATCTAGTACGACGGACACTGCGGTCTTTCTATTACGATACCATATTGTTGACAAGTGCAGTGGCATTGGTGGGGGGAAGATAAATCCCCTCCAACACGCGCCGACGTTATCGCGTGACGTCACGCGCGTACCTGTCATTATGCACGTGTTGCAGTCGCACGTGCGATCGATTGCGATCGAATGCAGGATAACATTAATGATTAGTATATGTATTATACTTTTCAAAATTTTCTTTGATATTGATTTTCTGAATATATACTTTTAAAACTCTCTTGTGTCGCGCAGAGATATTAATCGCGGTTAATATCAATCAGCTGATTATGACAGTTCGTCTTACGAATGCAAAATCGATTCTTTTAACGAAATTTCATGCTTGGAATAATTACAGAATTGTGTAATATTACAGAATATTTAATATTGAAGCTTTCAATTTTTAGCTAATTAGATTAAAAAAGTTGATAGGACATTTTTCGAAATATGTCAGAAAATTATATCAAGGTAAAGCTTGTATAAAAAATGTATCATACGTTTATTACATTAGTTTGGAAGCAACGCATGCACTTCCAATTCAATGATTTACAATATTATTAGACTCACTCATTGTTCGTGATGAATAGCATATATGTACAATATACGCTCATTCTCGCGAATCATCAGTGTTACAAAAACTTTTACAAAAGATTTATTGCTTCGAGATTTCTTTTCTTTCTCTCTTGAGACGCTCAAATTATATAATGACATATTGTAATGAATTATTTACAGAGCAATGAGAAAACATGATCGTTTGTCACATCGCAACATCTACAAACAGCGAGACTTATTGTCATCAATAATAAAAGATTCTGGCTAATCAGTACATCATTCCGGGATGAGCTGCCCTCTGGAAGAACACATTGGGATTGGCCGACAAGGTCGTGTAGAGATTTCCGGCATCCTCCGGCCTCAAGTACATACCAGGTGGCAAAACGAACGTCTCCATCGGTCCATGCACATCTGTAAGCAGGATATTTGCGTGTAAAATAATCATTCTATAACAAAAAAAAAATTGGAATCGATCAGACAACTGGAACAAACCGCCCATCGTCCCGATTCACTCGGTTCCCCCGGAAGCGAATTATTAACCAGTATCGGATCAGAGGAGCGCGTATCCGGTTGTAACTTTCCACGTGTTTGGAGAACGTATATACATGTGTATTTTCCAGTCTCGATAATAAATTGCAATATAAATCACGATATTGATAGAGATATAAATATCCGTCGAAATCGCGTGGCGCGAAACCGGGACGGAGCCCTCGTTACGCCGTGCGCTCTAAACACGACCTGTAATTTAAATCGTCGGCGTAAAGTAGGTCTCGCGGCTCTCGCAGCTGTCGTTACAAGACGATTACGTTCTCGCCTCCTAAATAGCTAATTATAAATTCGACTTTCGACGATTACTATATATATGTATATCTTCCTCGCGGAGAAACACGTTGTACGCGCGTAAATTCCATCGGGGCGCGTTTCTTTTTCCGTTCAATTATCTTTTTAATTTACTTTTCTCGCGATCCCGCCCGGTTTGCTGGATATTACACTTTCTTACGTCGTTTATTCCTCGCACGCTCGTCCATTGCATGCATGCGCCACGAACCGATGACAATGTAAAGGAAACCGCTTGTCAGCGAGATGTCGTGCCTTTTCGCCTGTAATGAGCGTCGTGAACGAGCGAGTTGTTCCCTTGTGCCCGAGGAGGCTAGCGACCTTTGCATCGTAATACCTTGCGTATTTCACGCCTTGCACGTAATAATGAGCTTTACCGTAAAGAAACGTGTCGTCGCGCAGGGTGAGGCCTGGTCGTATCGACGATATCGTTATAATATATTACATTATATACGAGTCAGCAAATTTTTTTACCAGAAGCGGAATATACACCATGTTAACGAATTCCTAGGCGAAAGTTTGACGATTTCTCGAAGAGATTCCGACGCGAATTTCGCTAAAAACAAAACAGCGTCGCGCTCGTTGAACGGATACGCGCGCCTGTCTTTAACGTAAAATGCGTATCGCGTGGGTGAAAGTCATCCGACTGATGATTTACGAGCTACGGTCTACGTAGTCGTATGTGCGTTCGAGAAACGATCGTGGCTCGTATCGACTGGACCATTAAGCTGGACGATAAATATCGTGGTTCCTATATAGAAGATCTTTTCTTATTTTTATATATACTCATTATTTTGGTTTTATTTTTCTTACGCGTTATTATTATAGCAACGAACAAACATAACGCGACCTCGTTACAACGACGCGTTCCCTTCGACTAGAGCTGAATAGGATCTAGAAATCTCGTTTACGTATATATGCGCGCGCTTTTCCATTATGCGTCTCTAGAAAGTGTGAAACTCCCGTTTACAATGTGTGTTCTCTCTAAAAGAAAATATATCTAGAATCTCGCGGCTCTCGGACACGCGGAGAAGATGAAGAAGGCCCCGAGGCTTTCCGCGAGATATCGACCTACGAAGAGTCCGCGCGCGGATGTATTTTATTCCTCTTCAAGAAGTGCGTAGATCATTGTCACCCCGAGTTGGGTCTCGTTTCACGAGAGACCGTGGATCCAATCTCTCTCTCTCTATCTCTCTAACGGGATTTATGTTCTCCCTTTCCTCTTCCTTTTCCAACAAGCATCCTGCGTGTAACGATGCTGACCTCCGCCTCTCGCGACTTTCTCCCTCTCCTCTTTTCTCTCTCTCCTCTTCTCTCTTTCGTTCGCACCTCGAGGTGAAGGTCGCCGAGGGCGTCAGCGTGACGGAGGAAAAGTTTCGGGTCAGGAAATGCGCGGGCAGGGCAGGAAGTGTCGAGATTTTGCGCGAATGATACACGAATGCTTCGCTCGAGACGGTCTGCGCGAGTAGTTGATGCGAAAATATAGATATCCGCAGTTTTTTAATTAGACAAAAAAACTGATGAAACTTTAATGCAAGATTAGCTACTTCTAACGGAACTTTAGCATGTCGTATAATGCAATCAAAATGAGTAAAATAAGTCAAATATTTAAATAGTATACATATACGTATATGGAGTATCCCAAAGTTGAACGCTCAAATTTTGCCAGTATATTCTATAGAAATAGAAACAAGACAAAAAAGTTATATTATGGATGTGAATTCGTGAGTTTGAAAATATTTTATTACCACATTTTATTATAACATTAAAAAAGAAAACACGTTTAATTTTTTAAATGCTGTCTTTCGTTATCAACATAAACACTGTATAAATTTTATATCTCTGATTTACAATTAGCTCAATGAATGCGAATTTAATTTTTCAACGAGTTCTTACCGTCAAATTGCCTCTAAGATACACTTTCGCTTTCATAGCTCTTCACGGATAAAAAAAGCAAGCTATAATAAAAAATATAGTCAGGATAATTACAGCTTTTTTTACATTATTATGTATCACATACAATGAGTCATAATTGTCTAACCAGCAGCATTTTCGAACCAATGTAATATTTTTTTATTTCCAACTGTAAGACATTAACAAAGTTTCATTTCAAAGTTCAACTTTGGGATACCTTGTATATATACACCTACATTGTATTATACCAATTAGATCAATTGATTAATATCTTGATCAGAACAAACTGATACGCTTTTTTTGTTGGAGTCTATTCTTTGCATAACGCGAGGAAACATCGACGTAGCGTAACCGTTCCAAGGAAAGGATGCAAGTACCTACGACGAGGTCGGCATACGACACACAGAGTAATTTTGCATACGGCACGTAATAATAATTGGGCCCGACTGATTTCTGAAAATAAATAATGATGGCTTACCGTCCGAGTATATAGGACTTCCTCCGTGCCTGCAGGCGCTGCATCCGGGTATCCCGGACGAGACCAGTGCGACTCGATCTGTAATTAGAAGTTTCCACGTTATGGTAATCTCGGTGGGGGAAAACGGGATTACTACTGTAACCGTTCATTTCGGAACACGTCGTTTTAACCGATTGCAACCGGTCGATCGTGATCGATTTTAGTTCACCATCTGTATATTTGCGATTTACAAAAGGATGATCTCTGCACTCCAGAGTTAAGCGATACTGTTTGCAACCTCATCCTCGAGTAACAAGCGCAATTATACGATTATAGGTGTATAATCGTGAATGTACACACATTTTTAAACGCGACGCAAACTATACGCGCGTTTATTTACTTTCTCGTTCGCTCTTTTATTCCACGTTTTACGCGCCGCCGATTTCGTCGGTCGTGACCGCATTTCTGTTATTCGGCTACGGATTACGTTGTTCACGCGTTTAGTGAGAAACCGAAGATCTTTTCCCGCGGTGTATCGAGCAAACGAATCGGAACGACAATCGCTGAGAGCTCCGAGAAACGTAATCGCACGGTGCGTGCACGTTAAGAGAAACTCGGATTTGGTAAAAAAGAGAGAAAAAGAAAGAGAGCTGCTACCAAGCTGATATCTGTTTTACATCGCGTCTCTTCGATCTCTTTTTTTTATATACATATATAAACGACTTTCATTTTCGTTGCTCGCGTTTTTGAAAATGAGTCCGCCGACTCACCCGCACTATGATAATGAAGCTTCCTCTTCAGAGACGCCTCCGCAGGTTTGAAGTGAAAGAAGGAGGGCGAGTAGCCGCTGCCGGGAAGGGAACTAAGGGCGTCGTCGCGATCGCGAATGACAGCTGCGGGACCCTCGCGACCCAGGGCGGCCAGCTGACGACCCTTGGGCAGGAACATGGTGAGGAAGACGAAGAGCGACGTGGCCAAGAGACCGTAGGCCAGCCAGGCCTCTCGGTCGTCCTCGCTGCCGGCAGCGAGCGAACCGATCCCGCTGGAGACCCAAATCGGCAGCGAGAGGCCGACCGCCAGACCGATGAAGGCCGCCTCCCGGTTGTTGTCCCGGACACCGCGCGCTCGGATTGCCAGACAAGTCACCGCCACCAGCAGCGCTCCGGGGTACCTGGAATTTAGTTAACAACTGTGGAAAGGACGAATCTCATTTAGTTGAAAATGTCAACGGCTATAAAAATCATGTATAGCTGTAAGAAGATAGTAATTAAAAAAATACTAATACAATAATTAAATATTATGTAGGATAATAAGTTTACCCGAGGGAAGCCACTATCTGTCCGAGCGGAGTCTTGCAGGAGGTGGACGCCGACGAGCTTTGGCCGGCAGCTTGCTGCTGCTGCACCTGGATCACCGCAGGTGGTTCGCCGTAAAACCATTGCCCGACAATGGCCACCTGCACCAACACTGCGAACACCAGCACCAGCGCCTGCAGCAGCAGAACCGAGACAAGAAAAAGCTTCGTGTGTACGATTACTTCCTTTCTACAAGATTCACGCATCCAGCCGTCCACCCTGCGTCGATCGGCGTTCTTTAATTAAAGGTGAACGTCCGATGGTGACAGCGTGGACGTGGAATGGAATGGGATTTTTTCTCGATTAACGTGGACGAGATAAAGACTATAAAAACACTGGGAACCAAGTTTTTATTCTTCTACAAGACATGCCAGATTGTTTAGCCTTTATCTCGAAAACGTGAAACGATGGCGCGATATAATTAAAGTCTCTGATCTCTGTTAAATCTCGTTAATTAAATTCCTATTAATGTCGTTCGTGTATCAACCGCTTTCGTCTAACCAAACATGTAAATGATAATAGCCTTCTTAATTACAAGAGTATAATTATGCTTCGTGGTGGACGAATCGTTCCGATTTCGCGCGTCTTTAATGCCTTGGAAAAAAAAACAAGATTCTCCTGCGATCGTATATAAATGATCCACTGAGATCGTCATGCCGATTGGAGCACGTCGAACGTGAAAAATGGATGTTCCTCCGGAAGAAGGTCTCCGCAGGGCGAGAAGTGCCACACCTGTCATTCAGCGTATGCGCCAACACAACGCCGCGATAATTGCCTTCGTGATTTTTTCGCACACGCATAATTAATCGTCGGCGCGATGACGCAACGCGAGGTATAAAAAGAATAAAGCGGAAGAGGAGAGAAGAAACGTTTGAGGCCCGTTCGCGATATATAAATGACCGTGCGAGATGAACATCCGGACGGTCTTGTTGAGTTTTCCGCGTAAAAGGAGACAGACGAAATCACATTACGATTTTCATTTTTATACGTTTTCGATCTCTACTTTTGATTAACCATATAAGGTATTATCGATTACTAGGCATCCTGAAATTATTTCGCTACTCCTTTAATTAAAATGGGAATTTCTCTTTCATATTATAAATTTATATTAAACAAATGAGTGGAATAAATTCATAGAAATATGTAAATTTTTTTCATTATATTTATACATCTAAAAATTATGCTAGTCTCCAAAATGATTTATGATTTTAGAATCTACTGTATATGATAGATGATTCGTATCGAGGACGCGCTTACCTGATAAGGCGCCGGCAGATAGACACCGCTGTTCAATGAAAGCAGGAATACGCATTTAACCAGCAGGGCGGCGAACACGAGGGCGGCAGGCAGACCTACTAACCGCAAAGCGGCGCAGGATAGCGGGTTTTGGCTGAGGGAAGCTGCAGCGGAAAGACCCGCCAGGAGAAAGAGGCCCAGAAGTAGCGCCTGGCCCAGAAATAAATGTCGTCTATTCGGCGCCGTCGTTCTGGCCTGAAACAGGGTAAGTGCTGTTAATATAGGATAATTTATTCAAAATAGGAAATTCATTTTCGTCACATTTGAAACTGACTAAGTTGAAAATGCAATTTGGAGGATGTAACCGGAAGAAACCGGGAGATCGTGGACCCAAATTAATTGTAAGCCTAGGTCTCGGCGAAATTCCAATTATTGGCTGTTTATTGGAGCTTAACGAACGAAAACGACTGATAGTGGGTCGACGACGAGCTCTATTAATTCCGCGGTCGCGATCGTTCGAGCGAAAAAAAAGCCGACGTTTCCATTTCACTGCGGGGAACAGCTGTTCTCTCTTCAGATTTTCTCAAATTCATATTTTCGTACAATCGACACGAACAAGTGAAACTAAGATCGCACGATAGCGAACGAACAAGCGAACGATTATACTTGTTACTCTCCGGTTTAGAACTTCTTCTGAAAAATTAATTATGAATTTAGAGAATAGATAGTAAAAGCAGCAATCGCACGAAAGAATTACGTAATAGATATATGTAGTATAAAATTAAGAGAATAAAATAGATTGAAAGATAGACTAGTCTGTCGAGATTTAATAACGAAGAAATAAAGAAGACACAATTAAGCAAGATAAAAATCAAAAGACTACCTTATATATGATATATAATCAAATATTTCAAACAAAAGAGAATAAAAGAAATTTTGTGAAAAAAAAGAAGGCACAGAATTCAAGTAAATAATACCAGATTAAAATGAGAGATTAGACTGATAAATTTCCGAGATAATAATCTGAGAAATGATTAAGATCAAGCGCGATATATCACGAATCATCATTTACGAGGTAGCAATTATATATCCAACACATTGAAGATTATACCGTTCCGGTGAATGAAAGAATTCCACAGGTTCGCAGTCCGTTAGAAATACATACATTTCGGTAAACAGAAGGTGTCAACGTCCTTACGCAACAAAGAGAGAGAAAAGAGGAGCCACCTTGAACAACACGAAGACCTCGAAGCTAGCCATGAGGAGCATCGCCGCGGCGCTGAGGGCGGCGAGCGGCAGAGCCCAGGGTCGTTGTTTCAGCAGGGACTTCGGGGTCGGTCGCATCTCCACCTCCTGGCCCTTCCTGACCCCCGGTGGCGGCGACCTAAAGACGGTGACCGTCCGGTTGGGCGCCGGCACGCTGATGACGCTAGCCACGCTCGCCAGGCCATGCTGGCCGATCTCGGACGGCACCAGGAAGAACTCCGTCGAGAGCTCGTAGTCCCGAGAACGCGGGGCTCGCGCTGCTGTCACGCTTCCGCCGTTTGACAGACCCGGCCAGCTGATCGTGGCCGTGGCCCACGACAGGATGATCGAGCCCAGCCTCATCGGCGATCGCCTCTGATCTCTTGCGTGGATTCGTACGTGCGTGCGTGTACGTCGAATAATCCTGATATCGTCGTCATCGGGATGATATCACGCATCGTTTTCTGCGTGTGCGCATCCTCGCAGTTATGAGGTTCTGTCAGGGTTCACCGGCTGCGCCTGTAATTATGCTCGCAATTAGACGACATCCGACACCCCAATTAACCTTTTGGATCCCGTCAACTTATGAACTATGTCTTAAGAAAATATTAACTGCCTTCGCAAAGTTCCGATATAACTGTACAATGCTTTATCCGCTATTTGCTTAACATTTAGGAAAAGCATTTCCGGCTTTATTGGAGGAAGGAACTTCTCATTAACAGAGGAATGCCGGATCCCATTAATGATTTACGATCTCTTTCCGCTGTTCTCGCGTGTCAAATGCACTCGTGTGGTTCTTCAGCCTTTCGAATATTCTCAACCATATCATATCAGTGCACATCGGGGCTATCAAAGATGCAACTGTTCTCGGCCCGACGAAACTCGAGATAACCGCGCCCTTAACGCGATCCGTTCGCGATGTTCCTGGCCCATCCAGTCGTCCGAGAAAGCTGTATAGAATAACGTAATATCCCCAGGTCACGATCAGGGAAAGGAGCGAGAAGGAAAGCCAAAAGATCGATGGATCGTCGTGTTAATGATCAATTAAGTCGCTGCTCGTGACTTACGCCCGTACTACCACTACTTATATGTAGAAGGTAGGCAGGTACGAGCGATCTGTATGCGTTAACTTCGTTAATTGCAAAGTCGTTAATTACGAGCCTGCTCAATTGCGCTCGGAAATTGTTTAATAACGCGAACGCGCCTGGCGTGTACACGCATTAGTCGCGGATGCGGACCAACTATATATCTATACTTATCTCCGGGGCCAGGCATGACCGATTCGAGGGGAGAGGTGCGTGGGGACTAGCGCCATTAATTATTACGAACAGGGTCAGCCGTAAGTAGACTGAAGCACGGACGGAGTAAAGCACGACGGAGAAGTGCGAAAGAGCAGGTAGCTCTCTTCGACATCACGTCAAGACGGAAGCGATCGATTGAATTTCTCTTTCTCAACTTCGCTAAAGACAATAGTAAATTTTATCACAATTAACACTAATTAACGTCGCCCGTTTCGGGGTTCGCAATACAATCCTCTCGTATTGATTCAAAGTCGAAGACTTAAAAAAAATCGAATAATGTATTCGCACACACATTAATTAAATTAATTATTTATAATACTTAAAAGGAGACACATCGAGTGTGTTTTAAATATTCTCTGATGAAAAGGATTCTTACAGGCTCTTCTTCAGCATTGAGCTTTTCTCTCGTGGATCCACCGAGTTATTTGGACTCATTCCTTCCGACCCGGTGCGCTCCGTCCTGGATTCGTTATCCAATTATCCTTCCGTGATGTTTCTTTTTGCTTCTAGATCTTTCGTAAGACCAGGATGATGGACGAATTCCTCTGTTGGTCTCTGTCGGAAACTTGAACGTCGGGATTGACGAGTTCGAGGATGACCGGCGACGATAACCGACCGAAGCGTTTTCGAGCGAAGCGCACGTCGTGAACGCTGCGCTCCTACTGAGCTCGGCGCAGGCATTCGCGATGGCCAAACCGAAAGCGGACTGGAGTCAGTTCCGTTCCGGAGGTGAGGCCTATCCGTTACAGAGAAGTCGGGGAGATGGTGATGACGATGCAGAGGCGGCGGCGGTGGCGATGGAGAGGAGCAGGAACGGATACTGAAAAGAAATTCCTTCCCGGACGACGTATCGTGCGATCGAATCGATTTCTGCAGAGGAAAACAAATTATTTCATATATATATATATATATCGAGAGATAACGATATCATAATTATTCTTCTCCAGATATCTATAGCGGTAAATGGAAAAATAAAAAAATAAGAATCTACTGGATTAATCCTTCTGTCAATGAATGGTATCCGGGTATCCAAGCAACTTTAAATGTTAAAAGTAATAAAGAGGAAATGTTTGATGTCCAGCAGCTGCTGTATGAAGAAATTGTTACAGCGCAACATGTCGAAAACACCCAGATGGGATCCATCCATCGATGGTAAGGTGAAAATTTAGGCACTGACAGAAGGGTTGAGAATGTATCTTTAAGAAATATTTTCGCGTTAATTTATTTGATGTGTCTGAATAAATTAAAAGAATAGATTCGCGAATTATTTCGCAGATCCGCCCCTGCTGAGCGGAGCGAGGTAGAAGGGCCTCTCCGAAAGAACGAGAGAGAAGGGCCCCGGCGAAGCTGATCCTTCGACGTCGAGGACCGACCCCGGCGACGCATTTACATATCTTACGTGTAATAACCTCGAAAAAGTTTTTAACAATGGCCCGAGGTCCGCCGCGGTCGAGCGAAAGCCGTAGAAGAAGGTGCAGAGTCGCGAATGAGGGAGGAAACGAACCGTCTGCAATCTTGAAGGATGACAGAGGCACATCCGAGAATCGTTTCCGAGTAAATTCCATTGATGAATAGAAACGTCGACTTATCCGAAATTTCAATTGGAATTCCACTAATTAAGGTCTCTGTATCTTTTTCTTTTAAACAAGCGATGCAACTTGATGGATTTAAAAGCATTTTCAAGTGTAAAATTATATGCGTTCTTTTTTTAGGAACAAGATCGTTAAATTTCGCAGCTCGTCAACCAGAGAGCAATCTCATCCAAATTCAAGAATGTATTTTTCTTCGGATACCACCGCTACACCAGATCGAACGTTTTACTGGAACAAGCGTTGCATAAAAAGTGCACGCGAAATTGCGACTGTCGCTCTTTGCCAGTTCCAAAGGAGAGTTGGACCTATCGCCGTAAAAGGAGGGAAGCGCGCCGGGCTTTCGAGATTTGAAGGTTCGGAATTTATGTTTCCTGTCGGCTATCTGTAACATTGTTGCGAGATGCGCGTTTTTCATCGCATGCGCGTCCATAAAAGAAACGCGCGGGCATAAAAGTTCGTCGCGTATTCCCGCTCGCGTGTCCCGCCGTAAATCGGTCCCGCGAAAAAGTGGCTCCGCGGTTAAAAAGCGAGGTCCGACGACCGCAACTCACGCGTCGAATTGTTTTCGCATACGGGGTACAATGCAAGGATAAAACGCGGCCGAAAAAAACGCATTCCGTAAGCAAATTTTACTTGTACACGCACGTGTTTCTTACGCAATTATTTTTACAATCGATATCTTTGGATAATTTGTATTCGAATTTTTCCTCGATGATATATTCATGTATAATGCGAAATTTTTCGTTATTTATTATATTAAATTATTATTATTAATATTATTATTAATATTATTCAATTATTAATAATATTATTGTTAAATTATATAAATGTCAACTGATCAGCTGATAATGACAGTTCCTCTTATGAACCCGAAGTCGACTCTTTTGATGAAATTTCATGGAACAATTACACAACTGTTTAATACAATAGAATACTTAATATTGAGACTTTCAATTTTTAATTAATTAGATTGAAAAGTTGATAAAAAATTTTCTCTAAGCATTGTCCAAATTACATCAAGGACAAGTATAAAAAGATTATAGGTGTTGAAATATCATTTGTGCACAAATTATATATACTTAGCAAAGGAGTAAGAAAAATTTTAATGTAGTTATTTAATATTAATTAATTAATTAATTTCATGAAGGTCAAATTTCACGATATAATTGGTTCTATCTGATTTCATATAATTTTTTAATCCAGTAAATTCAATCCGAAGAGAATAAACGTTCGCGAGCAAAGGGACAATTCGTAATTTAGTTTCGTCGTTTTGCGAAAGGGAGATTCACCGCATCGGCGACATTATTGCGCAGAAGAGGCAAGAAACACGAGAGGTATGTTAGGCGCTATTGCGGCGTGGCCGACGGCGACGTACGTACATACGGTTTGTGTCCGGTTTTCGAGACAAAGAGTTCGTCGAACTCTCTTTGGCCGGGGCTCGTTCGATCGAAGCGGCGACGCGGCTACCGAACATGCCGCGTGACGTGACGTGCGACGTGCGCGTGCACCCACGTGCGATCCTAGCGTGCGCTACTCGCACGTGTCGTTTCGCACGCGGAGAGAGAAATGCAAGAAGTGTCGACGAGAGAATTTTCTCTTAGAATTCATCCTGAAAATCATGGTAATCATATGATACTAGAAGAATTTTATAAGTTTTTTTTTATTAATATTTATTTAAAAAACTATAAAAATATTAACATCTATCACAATAAGATATAAAATATGTTCGATTAATTTTACTATGTATACATATTAATCAGAGAAACTCTTATAAAATGCTTTCAATAAAATTCTAGGAAGAAATTCTCTCTGTGTATCTTATTCGATCGCAATTACGAGGAGAAAAAAATAATTGTTAAAATAAAAAATATATCGTAAGATTGAAGTCACCTTCTTGTCTTCTGTTGCAGACTTGAGGATTCGAAGCCAATTGAAGAGAAGTGCGGAATCTCCGTAAAGAGGAGAACGATTCCTTTCAGAGTGTCGCCGTCTGGCCACACCCGGCCACTTTCTCCGCCAAAGTCATTCCGGTACCGTAAGTTACTACCCTTAATGACGCAAGCTGCCCACGCGATCTAGCGTGTGGTGTTGCAGCGCACTTTCATTCTGGACGAGCTGCAAAAATGAAAATTAAATATGTAAGAAAGAGTAATTAAATCACTGGTGACGTAACAAATTACCTGATCGACTTTGACCGATTCGAAAGCGGTATGAAAATCCTTGTCCCTGAAAGTTCTTCAAGGATTAGACTGGAAGAATTCTTCAATGTATTACAATTATCTTGAGTAATATTTGATGTACATGCATATCGAGAAAGGATTCTAAATCTTATCTTTTTAGTTTACATTGCTTAGTGCTGTTAAAAAAATAAATGTCAGCTAATGACAGTTCCTCTTATAAATCTGAAATCTACTCTTTTGAAATTTCATGCTTGGAACAATTACACAACTGTTTAATACTTAATATTGGAACTTTCAATTTTCAACTAATTAGATTAAAAAGTTGATAAGACATTTTTTCTAAGCATATTGCTGGAATTACATCAAGTATGAGAAAATTAGATGTGTTGAAACTATATATATATATATATATATATATATATATATATATATATATATATATATATATATATATATATATACTTAACATAAGGAGAAAGGCTTCTTATTTAGAAATTTAGCATGTCGAAAATGAGCAACTGAATAATATCTTACGTAAAACGCAGACGAAATGTTTAGCACCGGGTGCGACGTCACGTCGGCGATGATGTCCAGCTGGAAGAAATCTTCGAGCGTCTCTGCTTCATTCCGGCCGTGCGAAATTCCTTCCTGCGCCTTAGAGGAACCCTAAAAATTGCGACGCGCCGAATCCCTGGATTTCATCTCTGTCTTCTTCTTCCAGAGAGAAAGAGAGAGAGAAGCGGAGTCGCTTGCAACCGGTTTCGACTAAAGCTAAATAAAGGCATGCGAGAGAGGAGGACACGGTCGCGTCGATAATTGCGTTCTTGAAAAACCTCGCTCGCAAATTTTTATCGCCTTATCACCGTTGCCTGAACATTTATCGTCGCTCCCGTTATTGCGGAAATGCCCGCTGCTTACGAATTAAAGTTGTAATATTAATACTAACGACCGAAACCGCGCTGCTCGTTTCGACCGAGTGCCGTTAGTTTTAGAGCGTACATAATTAGAAAACGTAATCATATAAAAAAAGAAATTGGGAATATTCCGAGGAAGACGTCGGGGCTCGTTACATAATCTTCGACTTGGAGAGATCGCGATGTTGAAGCGAGCGAAGAAAGGAACTGTCCCTTAGGCGCATCCTTCCTCTCTCGTAACTTAACCCTTTGATTTTCCTTCTCCCTGATCTATCCCTCCCTCCGCTCTTCCTCTTTCCCATGTGCCACGGGGTTTGATGAAGCGTCGATAAATCCCGGCTTCTTCCATCGCGGATTCATTTGAATATAAATCCGACTGTCTGCGCTAGAGAGGATGCTTTCTTCCGCGGGATCAGGAAAGGACGATAAGGGACGAGGAGAGAAGGAGAGAATGCGAGGAGAGGAGGTGAAAGGGAAAGTCCTTTTTTTCTCTCCGTTGGGCGTCCACCAGGTAACCGCAAAGCAACCGCGACGGTTGGTCGCGCGAGAGAAGACCCTGACTTTTAGCGGTCTTATTTTTTTCGTGAGTTCTTTCTCTCTCTTTTTCTATCCCTCTCGGTCCTCTTCGGCGATTTTAATGTTCCCTCTCTCTGTCGGGGGACCGATTATGCACCGAGTCCTGACGAAAATCCATCCTGACGATTTCGCACAACCGCATCCTCATTTGAAATTCCATCGGTCCTCCCGCTCGCCCGAGGACGTAGGAGATTGCGAAGCGTCTATACGTTGCGTAGGATGCAGCTGCGCCGCGGAATGATCTCGTAAAACTTCAAAACGATCGGGGTCCGTCCTTGGAAATTTTCTTTTCATCGTGAATAAGATTAAACTGCGGAACAAAATGACGAGTAGCGTCAGACGATAGGTCCAAAGAATCTTCAAATGACTAATGTTGATTAATATTAAATTGCGTCAAGAGGTCAAACAATGTCAAACAATCGCATCATCTTAATAATGAAAAAAAAGATATGATATATAAAAAAATAAAAACGTAGATATTTGAGAATCGCCAGACAGAACTTAAAAAAAAAAAAAAAAAAGTAAGACTCTTCTCTCGACCGTACTGGCAAAGGATTAATTTTTTAAAACACAGAAACATGAATGAATCGAGTAATGAGCGAAATATTGTTGAAATATTATTTTGTAATATTGTTAAGTGAAGTAATTTTTTTATTGTATTAATCTCTGTACTGTATTTCTTCTCTATGCATATCTACATCACTTGATAAGGACTCAAAGAAGGGTCGAAACGTGATTTAATAAATAATATTTGCCAGTACGATATTTTTTTGATATATAAGAAAGTTTTAGGAGAAGAATAACGATCGCAATAATTTTACCGTATTAATCTCGACTGCAATTTGTATCGCGCGGCCGCTATATATAATAGCCGAGCGTGATTTTCGCCAGAAATAAAGCAAATGCACCACCACCACTAGACGATGTGTGTGTTTCACATCCGTCCTGGTGGCGTCGATACACGGAGAACGGCGCGCATTATTCAAGAAACTTTTCTCAGACCGGGGCCCAAGGCCGAAAGCTCCGCAGAGTCGTATCGGGGAAGTCGACGAGAGGAAGGCGTGTACCAGCATGCACACACGAAAGGGCCGTCCTCGTCTTACGATCATAAATATCGCACGTAAATGCGTATAGCGCGATGTGCTCCATAAATTCGACGCCGCCGACTAAGAAGAAAGAAAAGCCGAAAAATGAAGAAACGAGCGCGCTGTAATTAAACGCCGCATCGTTGCCCCAATTTGCGTTATTGGCGATCGTCCTTGGACGCTTTTCCTCGAAGCTGATTAAGCTCTTCCCGGCTCTCGCCGATATTGATTCGTACAATTCGTCGGATGGTGAACTCGACGCGGTACCATCATCGGCGGAAGAATACGAGGATTTTATCGAAACGAGATGTCGGAGATATGTACGCGGGAGAGAAATACACTCGCGAATGTAAAATCTCGCAAGGGAGGCCTGCTCGTTCCCCCACGTGTCTACGTGCGCTCACGACGGACTAACGATATTTATTATACGTCGGCAATGAATTATGGGCCGTTAAGTTCGCCGTCGTGATGGGGGCCCCAGAGCGCGAGACGTGAGCATCGCCACCGCGCCCGGAGGAAAAACGCAGGACGCGCGCGTATGCACGTACGTATAGGTATGTATATGCTCGTGTAGCCCGCGAAATGAAATATTTATTCCATTACGACACAGGCATAAGTATTGTAATACGCTGGCGTTTTTTCGCGACCCGCCCTTCCGTGGGGGTTATCGCGATGCGTCTCGCCTCGCCGTGGCTGGACCTCAACAAGGGTTTGTCCGATTGATTATCGCGCTGACATTGCATGTACAAAGTAGTTTTTTTTTTTTACAAAGGTTCGCTATTATAATATTCTCATTTTCCTATATGTGTCCTCGTGTGTCGCGCGTCTTTCATTTTTACACGGAGAGAATTTTCTCTTAGAATTTACCCTGAAAATCATGGTAATTGTGGGATAATTTTTAAGAATCTTTTTTTATAATTTTATAATTTTTTTAGAAAAGAGTTTCTCTGTTTAATATTTACCACAATAAAAACATATTAATAGGTACATAGTAAAATTAATGGAGCATATTTTATATCTTAGTGTGTGCGGTACATATATTAATATTTTTTATTGTGGCAAATATTAATCAGAAAATTCTTCCAATGCTATATTGTTCCGCGATTACCATGATTTTCAGGGTAAATTCCAAAAGAAAATTTCCGTGTGTACAGAATTAATTTCAAAACTGTACCTTTTTCGATAAAAATATAGGAGAGGTATTTCGAACCGCAATTCTACCTTACATTGAATTGTATTGTTTAGATGTATATAGTTTCTGAATCAAATTTACAATTTAAATAGGAAATTGATTAATTTTAAATTGAGTACTAATTAAAAACTATTAAAAACTATTTTCAAGTTTTTTTTTTCTAAAAACAGAAAAAATTCAATCTGATGTTCAGGAATTTTATATTTTACATACGAACACGATATGGGGAATATATGTCAAAAGTAGTAATCGTAAAGAATTTTAAAGATTTTTATGCATTAAAACGTACGAGATATCGATCTAGATTTCTCAGATTATTTTGAAAGATTCGAAGCATCACGCAAATCATTAATTACACGATACTCTTAATCGCAATTTGTCGTCAGATATCGAGGAGAAAGGCGACCTTAGAGGATCAAGTCTTCACCGAAGCAAAGGTTCGTTTTCCGCGGAGAAGATCCCTCGTCGCGGCGCTTCCTCGGTTCGCGCTCTTCGTGGGAAAGCACGTCGACGACGAGACCCCCGTTAACGGTAACGGTAAAGTCGCGGCATCCGCGAGGAGTGTCGCGGAGAATCGCGAAAAATCGCGCGCTCTCGTCTGCATAACGACGAGGAAAACGGGATCCGCGCATGTGGATCCATTAAAGTTTCAATTTTCGTCGAAGAACTGGCCCCGAAAAATGTCTTCTCTTCCCACCGACTGGTTACGCCCATTTCATCGAATTACGAAAGAAATAATCTACTGGACATTAAACACTCCGCGTTTACTGTTACGATCCACATGGAAATACGACTGTCAATGTCCAGCTGTTTATACCCGCTTATTCGCGCGAGCACAATTTATGAGGGATCCAGAAATTAATGACATTGCGAGTTCTCTCTCTCCTGACTCGCTATCGATATTTTTTTGTATAACAAGTTGCACAGACGTATGGTAGATATGTATATTTAAATATCGAGATGAATCAGCAAGTGTAAACTGAAATGAATTCGTCATGATTAAAAGTTGGTTGATATTCTTGCCTCTTTAGAATTATTAAACACGGATGACATATCGTTAAATCTTAATATATGTAAAGACTATTGATCGATGACATATTGTTAATTTATCGAATCTTTATACTACACAAGATTTTTACGCCAAATAGCTAAGAGTAGCAGTTACTTCGTATGTAAAATATAAAATTTCTGTTAATCTGAGCAACATCAGCTGCGACATTCCAGATCGGTCTATTAATTGATTCGTGACGCAACACGATTAATTCACGATAAACAGAAACGAGTTTCCGTCGATCGGTCGACAGGATCTACGGAAGAATTCAGTCAACATCATGGAGAGTCTGAGCGAAGGCGATCGAGCTGTCCTAAATACAATCTTCGATCCTCTTCAACTCGGTCTGCCTAATTTTTCACAAGAAGTTGGTACGTGACGCAAAACAATACATAGAGTCAACGCACAATTATAATATCTATTAGAGTACTTATTAATATAATAAATATAATAATATAATAATAAAAATTTCATAGCATTATCAATATAACAATATAATAATAAATTTAATAATATATATATATAGCAAGACAAATCTCTCTCGCGTTCCTAATTTGTCAAAAAATAATATTTAAAAACATTTATATATTATAATATATAATACTATATAATATATTATAATATATATTATAACAGAAATAGTTATAATATATAATATATATAATATAATATAATATATAATATAATATATAATATAATATTATAACATTATAATATACAATTTGTATGATATTAAAAAAGTAATATTTAATAACATTTAAAAATTCCTAAAAATTTTGAGTATAATAACGCGAATGCTCTGTAATTTCTTGTTATCTCGTGATTCGTGCTGCTGCTGAAAGTGCCGTTCTTCTTAACGACGGCGTAAAATCGTGCGACTTGTCGCGCTAGTTAGACTCGATTCGAGACTGCAAACTCGCAAAAACGGATTGTTCGAATAATCTGCAAGTGCGTAAAGCCTCGTGGGTAACCGCATTTCGTCTGGCGTCGCAAAAGTGCGTTCCAACGTGTTGATTCTCACGGGAGACATTCAGATCGTCATGAATATGTAAAAAACCGCGCGCGGCACAATAACAGATAAATTTTCTTATTATTATACAACTCTCAAGGTTCTACGCACGTGCAAATCGACCAGGGTTGCATGTTGACATGTTGCTATTCAACTTTTTAAAAACTACGCAGATAGCGAGCAAACAAGATGTTATTAATATATAAAAATATTTGTTCCCATTGAGAAGAGGCAACAGATACGTTGGAAGAGGATAATTTAGAACCGCACGTGTCGGAAATCGTGAGGAAGGCGATAATCTGCGCGGAAGCGAAGAACTTTGACGAGTCTTTTCGACTTTTCGACGAGGCATCAAAGCGAGCGCCAGAATCACCATCGATTCTAAACGACAGAGCACAAGCGTTACGTTTAGCGAATCGAGACGAAGGTACATTTCCAAAATATATCGACGTATAAAATAGAGTTTCACAAATATACTTGCGTGGGAGAAGAACTAATTTAATTATCGTGTTCCTTTAGAGGCTTTGAAGGATCTGCATCTGGCGGTGGAATTGAGCCGAGGAGAAGGAAGAGCGGGTATCCAGGCGCTCTGTCAACGTGGCGCTCTTTATCGCTGGATGGGACAGGACGATGAGGCCAGGAAAGACTTCGTACGTGCGGCCAAGGCTGGTTCGAGCTTCGCTAAAGAGCAATTGATCGCTCTGAACCCTTACGCAGCTATGTGCAACGCGATGCTGCGCGAGATCACTTCCAAGGCCAATTGCTCTTAATCTAACTCCGTGGGATTGCATCTTGAAACAATGAACATCATTTAATAGATAACGCTTTATTTTATCTTTTATTTCGATATAGATAAACTCACGACTGGTAGATCTACATAGATCCTGATATTATGGTATAATCGCAAAATATCATAATAATATAACAATAATATAATTAGAAATTTCGCATAAAAATATAAATTATTCGTCTGTATCAAATCGGGAATATATTTCTTTGTAAAATTGGATTTCTCTCTCATTTCTGCTAAAAAGGAACTCGCGCTATAATCGACGAAGGACGAAGAAAACATCAAGTTCTGTACCCGTAAAGATTCCTTCTCTTCCAGCTAAAAGCATCTCTTCTTCCCGGATTCGATGAAATTGATTTACATCAAACTCGAGAGGACTCGGTGCGAAATTAATTAACTATGTATGTTAACTGTCGGTAGACATGGATCGCGTTAAGGATTAAAGACTTGAAATATTCACAATTTATTCAACGGAAACTGATATACGCTCAATAACGAAATTACATCTAATAATTCTTTCGTATTACATATATAGAATAAAATACGCCTTATCACACGCGCGTTTTCTAAAGAGTAGTATTTTACAATCACACCAGTTATTGGAAATTTCTTTCCCTGCAAAAATCACAAGTCGGTTTTGCTCATTCGTTCTTGATCGATCGTACTTAAATGCAACAAAATCTGGAGAATCTGCTATATTCGATTTTTCCTCAAATCCGTGCGTTAAATTGCAGTTCGATGACCGAGTTAACGCATTGCAAGCATATATCGGTTTCAGCGATGATTAATGCGACAATTAATACAGCTGTTTGTTCCAGAAAACATGAAGCTATTTATTGCCCAGCCTACCTGTCTTAAACCATAACGAAATCTCGACCTGTATTAGATTTCTCGCTCTCCGAACCTTCCTCGCTGCCGTCCTCTCCTTCGGCTGAGTCAGACGAAGCTTTCCTTTCTTCACTGGGCAAAGATAACTCCTCGATTCGCTCATCTTCCTTAGGCGCCTCCGTCGCGCTAGATTTCTCTTCTCTGAAAAGAGAAGAAAATCCTAATATATTAGAATCATAATATATTAGAACGAATCATAATATATTAGAGATATATTTATATATTTCGTGTAATACGTACAATTAAATTATAAATCGCGAGACTTACGATTGAAGTAACGGCGCATCTTCGGAATCCGAATCCTTTTCCTTCTTTCTTTTCTTTTTACTGACTTTCTTGTCACTATCGGACATTGGGCCATAATATTCATACTGAAATAAATTTTGCGTTATAAATTCATACGATCGTTATATCTGTGGCAAAATTAGAAATATGGAGAAAACTATTAACCTGATACAATGGCCAGAAGGACGCGAAGAAGCCAACATCGGCCGTCAAGTTAGGTAGCAACCACAAGTGGCATCGACCTAATGTGGGAACCCACAGAAGACAAAATACAATCATTCTGATAATAGCCAATGCTAATATGAATACGAGGAATCCCGCGGCGGCGACGCTTAGGTAATATACGCCATGACGAATAGTTAATGGCCACAGTGGGAAGAGACAGACCCCTATCGCACCTAAGACTACCAATGTGCCAAAAAACCAATAATATACGGGAATTGGCTCGTATATCCACACATATGCATCGTTACAATCCACAAAATACTGTTCCATGTGCATTTCTAGTCTTACCTGGAAGCAAACGTGCTTTTTATCTTGGAAAAAAAGAAGAAAAATTACATTTAAGCTGTACGAGTAAATGCATTCTTACTTTTGGCTTTTTCTTATGCTCCTTTCGTTCCTCGCCTTTCTCTTCGCTTTTCTCTTCCTTCACCACAGCTGTTTCTTTTGTCTCCTTCAAATCTTCCTTCTCCGCAGGTTTCTTCGGTTCATCTTTAGTCTTCTTTTTAATACCCCGCATTTTATTGAGTTCTTCCTCCGAGATCACCACTTTCTTGGCCCTGTGAAAGAACTTGTGCCTCAACATCAAGTCCAAGAATTGGGCGACCTGCTCGCGATTCTCGAACATCGTGTTCCAGGGTGAATTTTCCAACAGAGCGTCGATCGCGCGCGACCCAGTGAAGTACTCGACATTGTGTGCTCTATCGAACTTGGTCTTCTTCGACGGTACATTGCTGCGTATCCACTTTGCCACTGCGTACTCCTCCTTGGATGGCTTGTCCTGGGCAACCTTTGTGTCCAAACTGGCTACTTCCTGTTGCAAACAATAACTTCCGTTAGATTGTCGACCCAGAACATCTGACCGGGAGAAATATTAAACTACGCGAGGAAGGGAAAAAATAGGAGTAATTAAAATTAGCAAGAAGCATAGTAATTAAAATTGGTTGTCGAATTTTCGTCGCGAGGAAGGTATCGCGTGCGCGCTGTCTACGTCACGAGGAGCTTCAACGCGGGTTCAACGAATGCGAAATGTGACATCCGCGCTACGTGTCAGGTCGAGCGAATGGGACCGCGAAACGAGGGCGAACGCGCGCCGATCGAGCTGTCATCCCGCGAACATCGGCATCTTCCGATTCCCACATCCCATATGCGACGCTTACATCTTTGCGCTTCCTGTTTTTCCTGCGTTCCGCCATGCCGCAAATTTGATGTCACGCTTGCGCGCACAGATCCGCTGCTCACGCTGCCGGCCGCCGAAGCTGCTGCGAACTGGCTGCCTCGCACAGGCATATGCGAATTACTGCGACGTCCGTCCGAGCGAGCACCGTTGCGGAAACGATCCTCTCGAAACGCCGCTGATGTTTTCGCTCCACCTCCTGTCTCTCCTTCCCTTCAGAAATCTCTTCCGCGAGAAGTGAAAGAGTGACACGACCTGACGTTCGCTCTCGCGGATTCACAGAATGGGATCTGGGGTGGTAGTAGCGCGTCGAGAAACTCGGTGGCGCATCTCGAAAGCTCCTCGAGATACCGTACCATGTGGCGTCGACGACGTGACTATCAGTGGGACCTTGAGGATAATTGGAGAGCGCTGACATTGTCGGCAGCTGTTTCATTGCCTGGACCTATTTTTCGCTTGGTACTAATTTACAAGTTTCATTTACATAATTACTAATGCGAATACATCATGCGCAATAAAATATGATAATTAGTATATGATGCGTTACGAAGAAGATAAGGATATTTGGATATATAATTGAAAAAAGAAAATATGCTGAAAGTATCAATTTAAATTGAAAATATACAATTCTCTTATTTTTATTGAATTAGTTAATTTTTTACAAAATATATAGCCTCTAACAGTTATACATACACAATACAAAAAAATATATATACATATATATATATATATATATATATATATACTTCTCTTTAATAATATATTCTTCAAAATGAAAAAAGATATTTATATTAATAAAAATCATAACAAAATAATAATTTATGGTTTATCTGATTTCTTTTCTGCATCAATTTGATATTTTTAAGATGAAAAACTTGAAAATAATCTCTGTAATGATAAAAGAAATTCTTGTTGCAATAAATTATTGTAATTGGAGCATGTGCATAGAACTCTATCTATATTTATTACTCGATATTTAAATTTAAATATAAATTTAAAATTAAATATTGAGATTTACATAATTTTTTATTCAAAATATTTTTAATGCTTTCTGATAACGTATCACTTTCATATATTTTTTCTGCATCTGCTTTTTACTTCCTCTACTTGTCTCTCTTGTGCTACATATATTAATTCTTTAGTCTTGTTTGGTTTTTATAAGTTTTTGTTTTCTAATTTTAAGTTTACTAATGAGTTTTGTAAATTCTATTAATTGTAATTTTTAATAGGTATCTCTTATTTGTAGAATTAGATATTGTTTTGACACCTTCTGATAAAGTTTCTGATATCTTTTTTTCTATCCTTTTTTCTTTTGAAGTATTGCCTTCTACATTGTTTTCATAAAGAATTTTAATATTGTCAGTAATTTGCTTGCTATTTGTTTCTTTACTTCTATATGATTTTTCATTACATTCACTTTGAGATTCATCACCTATTATATATGGAGAATATATTAAGAACATGTAATCTTTAGAAAAATAAAATATTATAACTATTTATTTTACATACCTTTTTGTATATGTATCGAATGTTTTCTCTGTAATAGAGTAATTGATTTAAAAATATTTATCCTTACTATTATCTCATTATTTCCATTTCTTTTTTCTTTCAATGGCAAGTGCGTCTTCTTATTTCTGACAAATATCGTGGGTATTGCACAAGATTTTAATTTCTTTTGTCCACCTATTCGTGTCTCAATCCACATGTTTGGTGCAAAATGTGCCTGAAATGTAAAAATAATTCTTATTGAATCTAGCATTTCATATCTAAAACATTTGATGCTATTAAAGCGTAATATATGTATATACTTCACATAAAGCTGAGTTTCGTTTTGGTATCCAATTGGTTCTGTTTATATTTTTTATCCAAGCATTTCTTCTCTTTTTTTTTCGTGGAAAATAATTCATTTTGAATCCTTTACAAGAAGAATTTCTGCACCATGGTGCAACGCAGTTAATCATGTTTGAAGCTACAATAAATATAAATACAAAAAATAAGATTTATTACATTTACACTCTATTTCAGTTCAATATCCAATTGCTAACATTTATAGCAATTGCTACTTGCCAGGTAGTCGTTAACTAATTTTTTGATTGTTGTATACTCTATCAAAATTCTTTCTATTTGATTAAATTAAGAATCTTATCTTCCTTCTCAATCTTCATTTTTAAAATAAATTTTTTTAAAAGTTTTAGTTAATTAATCCCGTTTTATTAACAATTTTCTATATAAATTCTTTGTTATTATATACATATACATTTTCTAATGTCAAACATGATACACTGACGTTTATCGCGAATTATTCCATCAATTTTCATCAAGTTAATGTGTGTGTATTAAAATTCCAATACAAAATATCTAAATTAGCAGTATTAACATATATAATTAATTTTACCGTATACGAATTCTCTGCTTCGATTACGCCACAATCATTACTCATTACATCATTATACGATCCATCAAGTTAGATCCCGATCAAATCCCGTTCAAGGATCTGACGAAATATGGCGGAGCCAATCACGAGACTCGATCGCGCCTGCAGAGGCGCTGGCGGCGTTCCGGATTTCCACGTTCGCTCTCCCGTCTCCCATTTACGTGATCCTCAAAGACAATCTTCGCTTTTGTCTTGTCAGTGCGACTGATGTCAGTGGACGTCTCGTGCGTGGCTGTTAAACAAAGCGCGTAATAGGCGCGTGCATCCCGCCGGGTTTATGTACAACATGCGTGAGTGCGAGGAATTCACGAGGAGTTTTCCACCGGGTCAGCCGGTCCAGGCCCCGCTGCCGCCGTCGACGCCAGGGGCCCCGGGTCTGGACGCCCTGTACAGCCTCTGCAGGCAGATATATCCGGAACAGATTAATCCCTTAACAGTCACCGCGATAATTAAGTATTGGTAAGCATGCAACCAATACCACTCCACACGAAAAGTGGCGTTACTCTTGAAAAATGTAAAAAAGAACTTTTTTTTATAATGCTCCTATACTTTGTCTGTATATAGCAACTGGTGTACTCCTGCCAGGTAATCGTAAACGATTACTTTTGTATGCACATATACATGTCGTGTATACCTTGTCGGAGGTAGACTTTATTTTTAGCGATTATTATTTAATTCAATTGCATCTAATCTATATTCACTTTTAAATTACAGTTTGCAAAATTAATAAATTAATAATTTTATTTTAATATATTAAATAATATATTATGTATTTATATATATATATATATATATATATATATATATATAAAATAATTAAATAATATATTAATATATATTAAATAAAATAAATTAATAAGAATAAAATAAAACAAGATTAATAAATTCTTGTTTTATTCAATTTTTCTGTGTTATTTTTAGCTGTGTTATTACGTATATATTATTTTCCCGATTGCTAGATGATGTATTCACACATTTATCGCGAATTATTGAATCATTGTTTATCAAGTTAATGTTGAGCCTGATATAGGCAATGTAATATGAGATACGCTTCTTTACAAAGTACTGGTAGAAACTCGTTTTTTCCATCCCTCCCTCGCGAGAAACATTAATTACGTAGTACTATATTTAGCCCCCCTCTTTTACTTACATACCGGATATCCTGTGTCAGCTGATTCGAATTTTCCATCTATTTTTCTCGTTTAGGCTAGGAGGACCTGATCCTCTGGATTACATTAGCATGTACGCAAATCCAGGATGTCCCGAACTCGGAGTACCTCCACATTGGCATTATGTGAGGTAAGAATTACATTTGTATATCAAATGTAACATCTATATGATGCATCTTAAACTCGAAGAATTGAAGCCATTTATTTACTCTATAATACTATTCAAAGTTTACAACAAAGTTGATTGAACTTGAGTCTCTTTTATCTTTGTATGCAAAATGCAAAACATTATTAAATATATATTTATGAGATAAAGCTCAAGAACCGCGGATTTAAATTTAAATTTAATTGGAATGCAAACTATGGCAGATACATATGAACTGTGCAGACGATATATGTATTTCCCTCCAACGTTTTATTGGAATCTGTGTACCGAATGACGAATGACCTTCCGTCAAAGGGTGCCGGCTCTTTTTTTCCCTATCTGCACCAAGGCGACCCTCGCTTCTTCAGTTTCAAACAGCTGTCTCAATACTGCTCCGCGTTTCTTACTCCTTCTCTCTTTCTCCATTTCTCCCTCTCTAGAGAAAGAGAAAGGGAGAAAGAGGGAGCGTGTAGGGCGCAAGAGGAACAAAGTCGTTTAAAGCGCGAGGAGTCGGAAATAGAAGCGCCGGACTTTCCCTTTTTCGTCTGCGCCGTCTAATTATACATCGCCATTGACCGAATGTCTACATACTTTTTGCGGGATACAGCTGAGAGTCGCCCTTGCTTTTTTCTGTCGTGCCACCCGTATCACTTCTAAAGTCATAACGTGATTTGTTCCTCTCTTTTCGAATCAAATTCAGAGATTATATGTATGTATATGGCTCTCTCTTTGAAACAACTTATTTTTTCTTATAGTCTCATATAATATCTGCTTTATATAATATCCATCTATTTTAAATTTAGTTTAGGACTGTCCGATCTACACGGCGACGGTCGGTTGCATCCGAAACCTGGTCCAGGTCGTCCAAGCGGATTCGGATTCGAGCTTACTTTCCGTCTCGTTCACGAAAGGGGCGAGATGACGCCGCCCACATGGCCGGCGAATGTGATGCAGCAATTGGCCAAATATGTTTTCAATTCCGGGAACACGTTGATGCCGGGTGACCATGTTTCTTGGCACGCTCCGTTGGACGGCGGAAACGGTCGTATCACCCAGATCTTGATGGGACAGGACCCGCAGCTATCAACGATTTCTACGCCCCACGGCGATGTACGTAGAAAAAAGAACTCGAGGTTGCATACTCACAAGTCGTGTATTTGAGAAATGAAATCTGTAATATGTACTTTGGATATAGAAGATGAAACGATTTCTCTTATTGTTAGGTTTCATTTGTTCAAATCGTCGGCGTCACTTCCGAGGAACTGCAGGCGGCTCAACATTGGAACGGTCCGGGCGTTGTAAATTTGTTAAAAAGCGCACGAGATTGCGGCCCGTGGTTGCTCACGAACATGAGAAGAATGCGTTCCGCCATGGAGGACGATCCTTCTATAGCGGAAAAGATACAGTGCGGCATCGAGAGAGACGGATCGAACACGAGCGGGGTGTCCGCAAAGTGTTGGTGAGTTTAACGACTAAAAAAATTCAAAGATTATTTAGAATCTGGATCGGATTAAAATTAAGTTATATATTTGTGCAGGTGGGTGCAAATAACGAACGACAAAAGCGCGGAGAGATACAGGGAGAGAAGGAACGATTCCGACGACGACGACGATGAAGAGGAGGATGTGAAACCGATCGTAAAAACAGAGAGGCTTTCGCCGTGCGAGCAACAGGACGCCAACGTCTCCGACGAAAATTGTATTAAAGTTTTGTCTGGATTACACCTAACGTTCAACCTCGAAGCTGGCTCGTTACTACCGTTAGCGATAAAGTTAGTCATGACGAGAGAAACAGAATTTGCGCGAGCGTTCCGACAGCAACGTCTGATGAATAATGCAATAATTATCGTTGCAGAGGTCGCGTAATGCACGGGAGGCATTTTACGTTCAAATCCATACTGTCCCACACAGCTGTCACCATAGTCGCGCCATCGGTCACGGGTACCTTCGTATCCAAGGACAGACCGTATGTTGTTCAAGGTCCGTGGCTGCAAGTGCTCCTTTCGGAAGAGCTAGCCGAAAAGATGGCCGAAGAATTCCAAATTTTGAACACACCCGATAAGGTAATGATATGCAAATTTGCTTCGAAATATGATGATATACGATGTACATTTAGGAATGTTGATCTCAAAATATTTTTCAACTCTAATTTCGACATCAACATTTCATATTGTATATATGTATCGATGTATTCCATTACAGATTCAATTGCCAAAAACGTTTTCTTGGCCGGAACATAACTTAGTCATCACCATCATCGATTAATCATCAACGATTAAAGCTCGCTCCATATCGTTTTCGTATATATTTAAGTTAAAGACAATGCAATAAAAGTATTATCGAACTCAACCTTGTTGCAGATCGAATCTTATATTTATAACAGCAATGTTTTCCATGACTATCTAACGTAAGATTTTGTAATTTATATGCTTTTTTATGTGTTTAAGGGAATTGACTTATATATTGTTCATCAATGTGTAAAAGCAGAGATTTGCGCACGTTTCCATATATTCTTTTTAAAGTACAGCATCTTGTATTTTTCTACGAAGATTCCAATGTCTCTCTTTTACAAGTTGATACTTATACGCGTGCCGAAAAATTTCTACAACACTTGTCAAGCTGTTTAAATTTGATATTATCTCATTACGAGGATAATAATATAATAAAGTGTTGTAAAATTTTTTGCACGTACATATTTAATAATGTATATACATAAATAATATAAATTATGAGCTATATTTTACAGCAAAGTTATATTTGATATACGCGTCTTACACGTTGTTACGGACAATAAATGTTTATGTAAATACCTCGTAAAAATACCTCGAAACATGCTTGAATAAGAATCTTAATTATCCTTTTCTTGTATTAATCAATCGCCTGTTATTTCGTTGCCTTATCCTTCTGCCTGTCTTTCTTTCAGGAGGACATGCATCCTGTCCGTGTCTCCTTGTCGGATTATTATTATTACCGACCTGCGTCATGCTTTGCCCAAACACGTTGAACAACTTTGCGTCGGAATACTGAAATATGACATTGAATTCGGTCATATATGTCAACGTTCGAGAGGCGAGAGTTTAAGTGCGAAGAGCTATCATCCTCGATGTATGAAATCGCGATTTAAATCTCGACGTTTGAAGCAGCAGTTGTTATTTTACACATGATACGATGGCCACAGCGATGCAATTATACTTTCTATGCCCTGGCGATCCTGATCCTTACGACGAATTTTTGTCATCATGGGGTGAGTTTTATATTTTTATGCATAATTTATAAATAATATAAACGTTTGCGACATTGAACGTTTAAAATTTTTAAGCGAACCGTCGTCGGATCAAAAACCAGATAAAAAGACACAGACATGGATTTCAAGATCCATCGTTTTTTCGAGATCCATATAAAAATCCAGGGAATAGTTTACGAAATAGTTTACCTGGTTTTTGCACCGCAACCTTCCACGTCACGTGGCAGTGATATTCCTCGCGAGAAACGCAAACGAACAGCTTAAAGTTCCGGCGCTTCGTCGTGTTTGATTCTAAAAAGTATAATAGTACCACATTTGCAAAAGTCGCATAAAAAATATGGAAGGCAGTTTTCGTCAAAACGGGATACCTGCGCAAGATTCTATTTGCATTTAAAAAACATGTGATATATTATACTGAAAAAAATTATGGTAGCTTGACTAAACCTTTTTTAACTAAATTATTTTGTTAATTGAACATATATTAGTATTTAAATCAAATAAACATTTTGTTAGATTTAATATGTTATATTTAATTTAAATATTTTTATATGTTCAGTTATATATATATATATATATAACAAAATAATATTTAGTTGAAAGGTTTAGTCAAGTTGAGAAATTTTTTTTCAGTGTATATGCAAATGTCCTGTTTTGGTATCAGTATTGATCAGATAAAATATTTATTTTCGAAAATAATCATCTCAAATAACAGCTTTTTTATATATACTTTTTATAAAATTTAAAGCTGAAATAATTGTTAATTTAAGTGACGGTTAATCGTTCGATTATCGGATATGCGAGAATTGCCACCTATTTTATTGACAATAATATTTATTACGCGATATATATGCTATATATACCCGCTTTAGAAGGTTCATGAACATCTTGAAGGCTCCGGTGAATAAAACGACGACGATGCAGGCAGAGGCAAAGTCCTCGACATCGTCGCGATCGATGCTGCTAACGATGTTGACGATCCCTCGAAAAACATTAGCGAATGTCTGCATTGCGTCGATGCATAAATCCCTGAGAAAGCAGATCACCTAAAAAATCCGATTATGCCTTGCTAAAAAGTCGTTCTCTCTTTCCGAAAAATTTTTTCAATTTTGATCAAAAACTTCTGCATTAATTTGAACTTTTATAAAATCTTTTCCTTCTCCTGGATCTTACTTATTTATTACCGCGATACATTCGAAATGTAAACAAAATCTGTCACCTGAAATATTAGGTTTATTGTCACGAGTATTAGCTCAATTAGCCTCGCTAAGCAATCGACCACGATAATCAGGATGAGTTCGATGGTTTCCCAGAGCCAGCAAAAAATTCGCCAGAAGGAGTTCGCGAATTGATCGAAGGCACTGGTTTGCGAATTTTTCATGGTCGAGTGTTGCCATTAAAATTTACACTTTGTCGCAGAAAAATTTCACGAACCGAATGTTAAGCTGTCGATTATCAAAAATTGAAGAAATTAATATTAATCGATTAATTTCGTCGAAACAAAAAACGACGCATAGATATTTTACGTTACCTGAAATTGGTTATCTACGCGTTCGCGATAAGGAAAAGTGAAGAAGGCAGAATGTCTGTTTAACAATTTAAGATATGCTTTATTGATATCAAGCTGTAGTTAATTAATCGTATACGCAAAGCTAGTGATAACCAGAGAAAAATGACGTGAACTACTGTTGTTTAACGATAACAAGATATAGCTTAAATCGTAATCTGGCAGTATTCTCTATATACACCCAGCAAACACCGATATATAATTGTTACATTACTATAATAAAACGGAATATAACAGGTAATATAACGTGCACGTTACATGTAACATCCATGTTAGTTGTAATTTCCCACTCATAGATGTAACATTTTAATAGAACATATATTACATTGTAGTTATATTGTAATTATATACCAAATAGCACATTGATGTATTCAATACATATTATATTGATAAGTATTATATTGTATTGATCAGTCAGTGCTATCTTGGGATATAATGACAATATAACTACAATGTAATATATGTAATATTAAAAATGTTATATCTATGAGTGGGAAATTACAACTAACATATACGTTACATGTAACATGCTTAAGTATATAACATTTATATATTGTGTTTGCTGGGACATGTATCTGTTTTGTGTATCGTAAGACTTAATGAAAGATCATTATATTAATTATGATCGTACATTGATATAATTACTACAACGTTTGCTGCCGTAATCTTTTAAAGCCATATTTTCTTACGTCCGAACTGTTCCGTTCCTGACATGATGACTCGTATTCGCGAATTTTTTATTTCTGCAAGATAGAACGATGTAAATTACACGAATATCGCGAGGATCGGCAACATTAAGGCAACCAGTGGTGCAAAATTCTTCGACGATCCGTTGCATGCATCTGCATCGCTGCAAGATTGCACACATCCGCGAACGTATCTAGAGAGAATATTCATATAAAGGTTTAAAAATGTTAGTCGCGCGTTTTTTTAATTTTTAATTTTTTATATCGTTCTCCTTACTTGTCGTCAAAGTAAAAACCACCGCAGTGGGACATTCTGATAATCTCGGAGTCGGTCGTCAAGGTTCCGCTGTCTAACGCGCAGGTCCTCACCATGAGAGATACACCGGATTCATCTGATATCATATCGGACAATTGATTAAGGCTCCTGGTTCCTCGCCGATTACGTTACAATTGTGATATCAGAGGCGAGGAAAATTCTTAGGTGCTATTTCGAAATAAAAAATATTTCGATGAAGCGGCACTTCAGATAACTAGCACACTCTTCAAATACTTCGAAAACCTTCCCCTTATAATCAATTTAATTAATTTAATTGAAAATCAATTTAATCAATTTAATTGAAAATCAATTTAATTAATTTAATTACAACCCATTAAATTAATTGAAAATCAATTTAATCAATTTAATTAAAAATTTCCCTTTATAATCAATCAACAGCCGCATGTAAATGACTATAATACGAGGCCTGATCTTTGTACATGCCAAGTCTGAGATCAATTTACGGTTGTTGATTGACTGTCAAAGGAAAATAATAGTTTTTGAAGTTTTTTTTTTCATTTAAAAATGGCATCTAAGAATTTTCAGCTTTAATTAAGAGATAATTTTATATCTTTTTAGATGCGAAATTCGTGTGGCTGAATTTCGATCAATTTGAATGAAGTATAAAAAAAGAAAGAGAAACAGTGCGTGAAAGTATGAAAATTTCGGTGGCTCTTGTTTTTATTTTACCGTATATGCCGGCGATCTTGATGCAGGCTGTCGCGGGAAAGAGGCCATCCCGGCCTTTTCGACCCCCGAGACAGGGCGACTCTAAGAAAGAGAGGCTGCCATTGTTGTGAAATGGGTCATCGCAAGGTTTGTTGTCGCCATCGATCGAGACGCACTTGAAGCAGTCGATGGCCCATCCTGAGGGAAGTTGTTCATTCATGAAACGCAGAATGAGAGAAAGATAAGGGGAATTTTTATCCAAAACGTGTTCACCAAACACCGATATTTCTCGCGTTCGAAACACCTTGTCTTCCTCAACACTTTACACTATATACAGGGTGTCCCAGAATTACCGTATCACACGTTAATAGGAGATTTCTGAGGCGATTTGGAGACGATTTTTCCTCAACGAAAATGTCCAGGCACCAATAATTTTCGAGTTATAAATGATTGAAAATAAAAGCTATTTTGTAAACTAAGCCTTGTCAAAATAAATTATTAACAAAACTGCATTTTTTAGTTAATTTCAGGTAAAGTTTACTTTAATAGAATTTTAATTTAAGGCTTAGTTACAAAGATACATGATTTCAAAAATTGGGAACATTAAAAAAATGGTGACCTTTCTCGACATTTTCGCTGAGGAAAAATCGTCTCCAAATCGCTTCAAGAATCTCCCATTAACGTGTGATACGGTAATTCTGGGACACTCTGTATAGATATAAAAATTCTTAGCTGATATAAAGTTATTTTCGCCAGGAATAAGGAGCAAGGTGCTGAGGATTTTTATGTCGCCTTTCAACGTTGCAAAAAAGATCTCGTGGCGATCGACAAAGTGTTTGAGAGCTCGTGTGGTGCTAAAGAGAGAGAGCTATTTTTATACAAAATTGCACAAACTATACACGTCGCGTTAACAACTCGTTCTCGCGGCTCAGTTATTGATCTTACTCGCGCGAGATTCGCGGATAGATGAGTATAACACCGTCTTTTTTCCATTATTTTTGCGCTTGACCTAATCTTCGATCATTTCATTTCGAGAGAGAAAAAGTTTGACTGATTTCTAGAGTATATAATTAATATATCGACCTCTTTGCAAGAGGGCGAGGATGATCAGCAACTGAAGGCTTCCTCGCGCGAGATTCGCGGATAAAACACTAAATAATACATTTTTTACTAAAAAAAAAAACAATCTAATAATTAAACCTAAAGTTAATAATTTTCCTTTTTCTTTTCTTTCAATATTTTTGCACTTGACCTAATAATAATAACAAATTTCGAGAGAGAAAAAGTTTAAGTGATTCCTATAGAGTATCGTCTCTAACAACCCATATTCGAAAGACGTATAGAGAACATCCTAAGAACATCCAGAGGATGTTCGAATGTCCTCTAGATATCCTTTGAATGCTTTCGGATATGTTGTGCTCTTAGGGGTATAATTAATATACCGACCTTTTTGCAAGAGGGCGAGGATGATCAACAAATGAAGGATCCAAGAATTTCTTACGTTCATGCTGCGATTTAAAGCACTTGTTCCCGATAGAATCGCACTTCCGTCGTCGTCGTCAGCTTCTACATGCCGGACGATACCGAACAGATACTATACCGATCATTTCGATCGGACAATCGCGATCGTCGTCGCATCAGGGTAACACCATCCATAGGGATGAGCTGTCGGTGACTGGTGAACACGGCTTTCCCGACGATGCTCGTCGACGTAGTGTTTGCACAGCCGGTTACCAAGGCGATCCGCACCGCGGACGATCGCGAACAAACCCCCTCGACAGATTTCTCGCCCACGCGAAGATTTAAGGGGCGATCGATGACTTTGGACGACCAGTGTCGCAGCGAGGAATCAATAGCTTCGCCGATTCCACGAGGATACGCCGCGAGGTTGGCTTCGCCGCGATCTTTATACGCGACTTACACTCTCTCTCCATCTCTGCATATATACGCTTTCGCTAGTCGCGTGATTCGCGGACGACACGCACGTGCGACACGCGAATAGTGGGTGTAGATTTGGGATTTGTAAATGTGATTCGAAAACTTGGATGACTCGATTTTTTCATCATTTTTCGCCATTCGGAGATATCGTTTTTTTCCTGGTGTCTTCAAGATGCTCGGAGATTTTAGGTCCTTAAATAGCGCCAAGTGTTTTCATTCCTTTCGGTAAGACTATGCGGTGGTAATGAAATTAGGTCTGCGATAAGAACGCAGAAAATTTCTTAGAATTTAGTTGCATGCAATTGTATTAGAATTCATATTATTTATTTATTGATTTATTTGTATCGTATCATATTATTTGTATTATTTAATTAATATTAATATATACTGATTGAATTATATAATTATATTTAATAATTTGTTAATTAATAATTATAAATGTAATATAATTTGCATGTGATTAACAACATCTTTGAGAAGAATTTTATAAGTGGAATTAAATATTGTTTAGAAAATTTAAATTTAATACTTACTGAACTTGCATATTAAATTTTATATAAAGAGATATTTAAAAAAACTGGAGATATAAAAGGATCGTATGCATTTATCTAATTCAAAGACATTTCATCTGTACTTGAAAGAATGTTATTTTGCATTTTGAAAGGAAAATTCGATGGAAGGTAATTTTCTAACTTGCATGGATCAATTTAATTATATCGTATCATATCATTTATATTATATAATTAATATTATAATTATATTATATTTAATCATATATTAATTAATAATTACAAATATCATATCATATATATATGATTAATATCTTTTTAAAGAATTTTATAAATGAAACTAAATGTATAGGGAATTTAAATTGCTAAATATTTATTAAATAGAAAATATTATAAAGAGAAATTTAAACTCAAGAGAGATATTTATTAAAAGAATCGTATACATTCATTTATTAAAGAATATTTCGTCCGTATTTAAATATACAATTTTGTATTTTTGAAAGAAAACTCGCTGAAAGATAATTTTATAATTGCATGGATCAATTTAATTACATCGTATATCATTTATATTATATAATCAATATTATAATTATATAATTATATTATATTTAATCATATATTAATTAATAATTACAAATCAAATATATCGTATGCACATATGATTAACATCTTTTTAAAGAATTTTATAACTGAAACTAAATGTTTAGGGAATTTAAATGACTAAATATTTATTAAACAGAAAATATTATAAAGAGAAATTTAAGCTCAAGAGAGAGATTTATTAAAAGAATCTTATAAATTCCCTTGTTAAAGGATATTTCGTCCGCATTTAAACGAACAATTTTATATTTTTCAAAGAAAACTCGCCGAAAGATAATTTTGTAATTTAAGCATGGATCCCCCTCGATGCACGTATCGATCGTATCGATATATCGCCGGCGCGGAAAAATCGCGGCAGCATCCGCGCACACCTTCACGCCGCGTCGCGTCGCATCGTCCTCTCTCGCGGGAATCAATTTCCGCGCTGCGGCGCGTTCAAAGCGACGCGCAAAATCGGCGCCTTCGCCGCTCGGCCAATCATCTGCCGCGGCGCCGTTTATCTATCGCGCTGACCGCGGCGCGGCGGAGCGAGAGCGCGGTCGTCGTCCGTTCCGTCGTTTCGTGTCCCGTCGTGTCGGCATCCCAGCGACACTGCGGATGCAAGATGCACTGTCTGTACGATTGACGGTGATTCTACGCCGCCGCCGCCGCCGCAGTCATCGTCCTTGTGAAAAATGTGCCAGTTTCACGCGCGCCCATGCGTCCGCGTCTTTTTCACGTGAGCAGTTCGCCTCGCAACCAAGTTCTACGAACACCCGACATCATTGCCCACCACTGCCACCGCCGCCGCCGCCGTCGCCGGGCCGACAACGACGACGATGGGTCAATCGTCGAGCAACACCGGACACAGCGGTGAGTGAGTCTCTGTCCATCTCTCTCTCTCTCCCATTACATATATATACATATTATATATATATATATATATATATGTATATTGATGCTTTCGCGTGCCGGCACGTCGTCTTTATTCCATGCGCGCGCGCCCTTGACATGTGTCAACCGCGAGGGCGATTGACCTCGCGGATCGTCGTCGAGGGTCAGCGCTGATCCGGGAGGATCACCCGGTGCTCCTCGTCGCGCGTAAGAAATTTTCAGGGAGGTTAGGACGGGATTTATAATTCCATTTCCTGTGGGTTCTTGTCGGCGGAGAGATGGAAATGCTCTCGGGAATTTTCCTCTCGAGAGATGCTCCGATATATATTGGACTCAATTGATGATCGATCACATGGATCGTCCGTGAGAATTATTTTATTGCGTGTTGTAAGCTAGCTCTCTTATCGAAGAGAGAAAAGCTTATCGCGTCTTATTCCTATAAAGCTGTCGCAATTGCACGTGGCGAGTTTAAATGCTCTCTTTTGAGTATCGTATCATTTGACAGCTGATTATGATGACGTTTGACATATGCGCAACGTGATAAATATGTATTTAATATATTAAAAGGACAATTATTAAATAGATAAACGAATTATTTATTAGGCAGAAAGAATAGGATGAATGCTGTATTCTCGTGACTGAACCTGTTTGATTTTAATTATTCCTCGATCATTTTTCTTTTATAATGTAAATAAGTTATGTATTAATTAAATATTTAACATGTCTATGATTATTTTTTTAAAGTGCTTATTTAAATGCACTGCTCTCTCTCTCTCTCGCACTGTTATCGACCTGTCTTTTACTAACACCGCCTTTGAGCGACATCTGCTTTGATCTCCATCCTGCTCTATTGGTAATAAAATAGTGTGATATCTTTGATTAGATGCAATTTCATTGCATATTTAGTTACGATTTTCTTTACGAAACATGTGGATATTTTTAATTGAAAAGTTGCATCTTTTTTATATATAATTCACTCATAATTCAAATCAATTCAATAAAAATAATTTTCTCAGAGGACTATGAGATCGTTAATAAAATTTTGGAGCACAGTTGTCGATTGTAGCCGACTGTGTCTATTTTTAATTAACGCATCTTTCCAGAAATGCAGTCTGCATTATATGCATTTCGTTTTCACGCGCATAAAAAAAATCGATCCGTCCGGATCGATGATTTGGATCGATGCTCGCGACATCCGCGTTTCGGAGCATGCGATATTTTGCCAGCTGCATTTTTCGGGGCGCGTCTCTCCGGGCCGCACCTTTCGATTCCATTTCGTAAAGGTTGGGTTTCGAGGCTTGCAAGATGCTCTCTCCCGCACCCCCATCGTAGGTTCTACCTATCGCAGGATCCCCGTACTTCGGTCGCATGGGCCACAGATGGTATTGTCATATGGCAGACACACGGGAGGCCAGGCCTCGGAGGCGGCAAAACCGCGATTGCACATCCGCACAAATCCACGACAGACCCGCGTCTCCTCCTTCCCAATTATCTAATCGACGTCACGCGAGCGTTCGACTTCCAACGTATATCTATTTTTTTTATTAGCATTCTCGATTCTGAATTCTACACGGAGAGAATTTTCTCGTAGAATTTATCTTGAAAGTCATGGTAATCGTGGGATAATACGGTGTTCGAAGTATTTTATAAGAGTTTCTCTGATTAATATATTTAGCACAATAAAAAATATTAATATTACATAGTAAATTTTACTATGTTCATAGTAAAATTAATCGAGTATATTTTATATCTTATTGTGGTAGATATTAATATTTACCACAATAAAAAATATTAATATTACATAATAAATTGTACTATGTATGTACATAATAAATCTAATCGAGTATATTTTATTATGATAGATATTAATATTTTTATTGTGGTAAATATTATTTTTTAATCACAGAAAAAATCATTTTTCATTAAACTGTCTTCTATATATGAATTTATATTTCGATACAAAGATTCAATAGTTTACAATTGAAAAATTTTCCTCAAGAATGTCGAGATCATAACTTGTATAAATTAATTTGGAATTAAAATTATATTGGAGTAAAGGCTATTAAAATTAATTATGAGTGATTGATTGTATCTTATGAAACAATATTGACAAAATTTTATAAGAGTTTCTCTGATTAATATTTCCCACATATGTATATAGTAAAATTAATCGAACATATTTTATATCAAATTCTTATAAAATTCTTCCAATACCATATTGTCCCACGATTACTATGATTTTCAGGGTAAATTTTAAGAGAAAACTCCCTCTGTGTATTTCCGACAACGACATAAATAACGAGTAGATGACGTATATGTTAAATATCGTTTCTCGGAACTTGAAATTGGAAAAATAGAAACCCTGGTAATGCCTGCCGAGAAAAAGATGTAATAGCTGCAAGGATAAGTAATGAACAATTATTACTGAGAATTTTTGGCGTTTGACTGGTTGTAAATCAGTAATTATCTATTATTTATCCTTTGAGCGTATTACATTTTCAGTAGATCAAAAACTACGACATGAGAAATTCAGCTGATTTTACAAAGATTCAATTTTATAGGATTAGTGCAGGATTTTTGAATTTATATTAAATCCTAGATGAAATTAAATCTCAGCTGGATTTTTCATATATTGTAGCTCGTGGTAACTCTCAGTGATAGTTCATTATTTATCTTTGCAACTATTACATCTTTTGTTTAGGTCAAAAGCTAAACATATAAAAACCCAGCTGATTTAACCAAAATCCATGTTTACATAAGATAGTGCGAGATATTTTAAAACATGAAATAAAATAATGAAAGAAAGCGAGAAATTGATACTCGTACAGTATTTATTTGATATATAATATATATTATTATACAAAGAAAAAATCTTTGCGCTTAAATTACTGAGTCTCTACACCGAAAACAATTGGTTAACTTGATTAAACCTTTCAAATAAATTTTTATTATTCAGCATATTAGTATTTAAGTCAAATATACGTTTTCTTAGATTTAATATGTTACATTTAATTTAAATAATTTTATATGTTCAATTAACAAAAATAATACATTTAGTTGAAAGGTTTAGTCAGTAGTAGACAATTTTTTTCAGTGTAATAATCTTCGGAATCTTGCGATGATACGATTAAGGTATCGAAATTGTGATGAAATTTTTGCGAAAAAGTGGCGCGTTTGAGATTCGTAGACGACACTTCCGGGGAAGGAGATTATCGAAGAAGGAAAATCGTAGACGGTGCGTGATGGCCGGGGTTCAGGGCAGCGACCCAATTCTCATATGTATTTATACCAAGAAGACGCTACGCCGGCTGCGCGTAGCCATTTTAGAGATCCAAGAGTGAAAGAGAGATAATACGATGGAGAAAGAGGGAGAGAGGAAAAAATGCGGCGTCTCCGTGCGTCACGAGACGCACTCCGACGCGAGTCTAATGACTCTGGAAATTCAATTCCGGTTGCATCTCGGGACACCGTCGCGTAGCTGCACTTTAAGATAATTTCGTTACCGCGGAGATCAATCGGAGTCACGTGACTGCAAAATTGAGAGGACGGCATTTCGGAGACCAAGAATATTTCCAAATTATTACATTTAATTAATTATTTAATTAATACAGATATTTTAATTAATACACTCTCTCTCTCTCACATTTGTACACACGAATATCGCTGATGGTTGCAAAAGGCTCGCGAAGAAGAAACGGGATCTATAAATCTTAATCGGGACATTCTCTCACGCCACTTTGCACAGCTGATCTGTCGGTCCAGGTGACGTTGCACAATAACTCGTTATTAGAGATTGGATTTTCAAGTCTCCTTTGTACACGAAACGGCGCGGCAGAGAAAATTCGGAAAAGCGTCGTGTCTGAAGACCGTAGAGCGAGATCTATACGTATTGTGCAAACCTCGACGACGCAAGCCGAGAGAATTGTGTTTTTCAACCTGACCGAGAGACAGCAGGTCCATTGTATGATATATCGACGACTAGGTCAGGTAGCTCAGGTACACACGCAACGCAGGAGCAAAATTCGAGAACTATCCACGTGAAACTTCCACCTTGAGGAGAACAGAAGAGGGAGAGAAGTCTCTTCCAGGTTTTTCCCTCGTGCCGCATTCACGAAGGACGAACCGAGACTCGACGAGGAAAATGGTTCATAGCATCTCGTCGATCTGGAGAAGAAGAAATAAAGAAGACGCGACATCGAAAATATCTACTCGTGCATAAAATCACCACATTGCTAACTTATAATACAATAGCTGTACGCGTCGATAGTACATATAGAGACTACAAGCAGATTTTATTTTCGGATTTTCGCCAGCGTGAATTCGCTCTCGTATGCTGCATTAAATTCGAAATGCAGCATCCATTTTCGTACGCGGTGATCTGTCAATAAACTTTCAGCGCTCCGAATATCGCGGAATATGGGTCATTACGAGATGATGTCGGGGAGAAGAAAAACCCTCTATTTTTATCCCCCTTGATGATTTACAGAGCAATCTCGATAAAGCGGAATATACCGGCTATATGCTTGTTACGGCTCTTTAAACTATTTTCGCGATGAACGAACGCAAAGTCTTTCGCGTAAACTTTGAGTAGAAGTTTTAAGTAACCGTTCGATGATGAGCGAACGATACGTGATGTCGGGGCTGAAGAAACGCAGGGTATCTAGCAGTTAGGGAAAACCGGGCATTGTCAAGGAATTTTATAAATCTGGAATTGTCAGGGAAAATAGAGACTATTACTATTTATCTGGATTTTTTCACATTATTCTACTTTGTCTCAATCATTGCAATTTTTTATTACATAAATATAAACTTTTCCTCGACTCCCAGCACGCTAATTTTTTGTGTTGTTAAAAATCATCTACAGTGTGTTCGTTAATTTATATTTTCATCGTCGTGTTATTTTATTTCAATATGTTTCACGATTTAATATTTAATTGATTTATCACATATAGATATATGAGAATAATATTAAAAAGTCAGGGAAAAAATGAATTTCTGGTCTTGGAAAATCTGAATAGGTCAGGTCGAATTTTTTTCATTGAGTCTGCTGAAACGGCTCCCTCGAGAAAACGGAAATAAATGGACATATAGTTTAGCGACACACGAGGCTCGCATATGTGCATCTCTTGTCTATGTACGAACACGTAATGAAGCGTGCACGGCCGTACCTTAAAGGCGGCGGCTATTTTTGACGTCAGATACGCACACATACAACACGCGGTTGTTGCATCCGTTCCTTCATTCTTCTATTCCGAGCCTCTTCTTTTTAGATAACGATAACTGTGTATAGGAGAGAGTCACTTGCATCGATATATATTAATTTTGTTAGACAGAATTTTCTCTTGGAATTTTTACCCTGAAAATTATGACGATCGTGGGACAATACGGCATTGGAAGAATTTTATAAGAATTTGATATAAAATATGTTCGATTAATTTTACTATGTACATATGTGGGAAATATTAATCAGAGAAAGTCTTATAAAATTCTGTCAATATTGTTTCATAAGATACAATCAATCACTCGTAATTAATTTTAATAGCCTTTACTCCAATATAATTTTAATTCCAAATTAATTTATACAAGTTATGATCTCGACATTCTTGAGGATAATCTTTCAATCGTAAACTATTGAATCTTTGTATCGAAATATATATAGAAGACAGTTTAATGAAAAATGGATCATTGCAATTTTGTGCAGGATCTTGGATCATTTCTATTTCATAAAACAAGAACAAAGTATTAAAGTTCAATAGCTCGCGATAATTTCGATTGCAAAGTCCTCGACGAGACACCGTCGAGATGCGATCTCGCAATTTGTGCAATTAAATCCCGAATTAAAATAAATCGGAGTAAAGGATATTAAAATTAATTACTCGAGATATATATCACATAATTCTGAATACACATAAAATTTGCAATTCTAAATGTATATTCAGAAAGAACAGAATCTTGTTCCCATCGCAATTAAAAGACCCATTTTTTCGCGCCTCGATATTCCTCTCTTCGCCGGGTAGAAAAATCGATCCTAGATTTTCGCGTCCGTCATCGAAATGACAATATCCCTTTGTGTAACCCGAGCAGCAACACGGTCGACGGAGACGATTCCGCCGCGGTGTCGGCCGCACCGTCTATTCCCAGTGCGTTGCAACACATAGTGCGCGAGCGCGATCCCGTCGCGTTGTTATTCTTAACCCGAGAGCGCGAGGCGGGGTGAAAAAAAGGGCAAAAGAGCGTGTCTATGACGTCAATTGGAAAAGGTTCCTGCCGTGCCACGCGAATTCATTCTCTCTCTCTCTCTCTCTTTCTCTCCCGCCCTTTCTCTCTCGTCTGTCACCGTCCTCGTCGGCGAAAGTGCGTGGCGATGGCATCCGCGGGATTCGCGCGCGACGCAATTGGCCGCGCGTCAAACGCACCGGCTATTTGCAACCCTAGTGGATTAATTTTAAGAGGGAACGACGATTCGGGAACCATCGTTCTCTCCCTTGCTTTCGCGACGATATCCGTCCGCGATATTTAGCCCCGCGGAATTCCTCGAGAAGACGCGCGATTGAATGAAACTGAGTATTCGTTTTATAAAACGCGCGACTCCGTCCAAAGCGATTAGTTCTCGAAGAGAGTTTGTACAGATGAAAGTAAAATCACTTTCGCTCTTCTCGAATAAAGTGTTCTCGTTTGCATCGAGATCGACGTCGCGCGAAGAACCGTCAGACGAAACGCGAGCTTTTATTCTGTCTCGCGATTAATTATGCGAGCCTATTCGCTCCTTGCGATTAAAGCACGCACGTTTCATTCGCACAAGTGTGGGTGAATGTCAGGGTCGACGTACACGGGCTGAATCGATCGAGGGGGATGAAAGAAAAAAAAACTTGAGGAAGGCTTTTATCCTTCGTTTCGTAGCAGGCCGCTCGAGACCCTCGCGATTGTAGAAACCACCCTTCTGCAAAAACTCGATGGGGTCGCGAAAAACAAAGAGAGAGAGAGAATTTCTGCTTGGTCGAGAAAAAGAAATAAATGCGTTTATTCAAAGGGTTCTCCGACCAATGCATTTATCGCTGCGAGTATATATGAGCAGTTTTATAGCATCTCGCAATCTTGAAAATGCATTGAATACTTCGCTGCATTAATGCTTGTTTTATTTAAATGTGTTATTTGAGAGGTATAAAATAATTTTTTTTTATATAATACATACGATGTTTTTCCTTGCGTTGAATACTTTAGAAATAAAGTCAACGTTTCTTCTCGAGAAATAAATAATGATTAACTATCTGTATAAAGTTCGTGCACATGTACAACTCGCATCTCTCAAAGATGAAATTCCAAACCCTGTATCGATCTGCGCGTAAGGGTGGGCTTATAATTTTTTTACAACTTTTTTTTTTCGAAGAACGTCTAAAGGGAGGACGCGAAGCGTAGTGTGCACAGATTCGAAACGTCATAACTCATCGAGTCATGGGGGTTGCAGGAACAAACAGTATGGGAACAACCGCAATTGTCCACGTAGCAAGCGAGTGCTAATGACCACGGAATTAACCCCTTCGTCATTCAAGTACACGTCCGCCCTCCCTAAATTCACGGTTCGCTGTTCTGAGACATATTAGCCCTGTCCAGTGCATCCTTTTCGCTCCCTTCTGGGCTTAACCCTTTGTATCGTGTTTTTGTTAGCATTGTCCATGTTTCGTCGACACTAAGCAGAGCTCGAGATTTTATGATTTTTAAGTCAAATTTTTTTATAGCAGCCTTCTTTCACGTTTATATAATTTTTTGAAATTTCTTAGAAATGAATGAATGAATTTTCGGAATACTTGCGCGAGCAATGATCGACATGAACGGGATTAAATTTAGAACGCGACGTGATCTCGTCTAAATTTAAGATGACTTGGAAAAAAGAAGTCTTGGACGCTGCGCTTTCCTCCGCTTTCTGTCGCGTGTCGTAATTGCATCGACGGTTCCTTGGCAACCGTTCCTTGACATAATTTCTTCCATTGGCGGATACGCGAATAAGCGACAAATACTTTAATATGCCCCGATCTTGTTCACGATTACAGAGTTGTCCGGGTTTTAAGAAGCGTCGTGTCGAAAGTTGCGCGACTGTCCTAATTACATATTTCTTGTAACTTTGTAAAACCCGAACATTTTATCTCGTATATATGTAACGTCGGAACAGGAGGACGCTAATAATTTATTCGAGTCGAATGTCTCATTTCATCGTATATATATATACGAGCATTATTGTTCGACATTTTAATTAATTACCAGCTGGCTGGTTATAAGGGACACGTTGCGACGTTCCTTCTCTCTTTCTCCTCGAGTGCAGCATACGATCGTGTACCGAGTGACTCGAAGAGAAATGTTTTTTTTTCCCGACCACCTGTTTGGCGAGAACCTGTCATATTGCGCGCATGCATATGTAGAATATCTCTCGTCCGTAAATTGGATAACGAATAGGCTGCTGATGACTTTCCTCTCAACATTTTTAACAACGGCTCTTTTCATGAGCGTCCGCAGGATTTTTTTCTAGCAAGGGGCATGATTCAAATTATTTTTATTTTTAATTTTTTGTTCTTAATTCTTTTAAATTTATTTTTTATATCAAATATGCGAATTAATTCCAGGGTTAATTTTTTTACCGATTCCAAGCGAATCAAATGCCCTCTCTATTACATAGATATAGATATATTTATGTCTCCCAACTTGTGATCTTAATTTATATTAGATCCTTCGGCGAATTACGAATTTATTTTTTTCCAAATGAGAGCTACAAGAATTTGACGATTATTTTTTTTATATTAAATATGCAAATAAATTCCAGTGTTTATTCAAAAGGAAACAGCAAATGCTTAATTTTTTTTTATTTATAACTCCCAACTTGTGATCTTAATTTATATCAGATCCTTCGAACTATGAGTCTATTTTTATTTGAAATGAGAAAGCTACAAAAATTTGACGGTATGTCAAGAAGAATTGGTGTCGCGCGTAACGACAAACAAGGTTCGCAGCCTCCCTTGAGGCGGTTCTGCGCCATTTTTCCCCCGCCACGGTGGCGATTCCGACACGTGCCTGCCGTGCCGTTGTCGCGTGGCTCGTCGTCCCGTGTACTGAAAGAAACTCGGGTCTCGATCGGGTGCGAGGAGGACGAGAGATCGGGACGAGGACGAAGCGAGTGCGGGAGCCGCGTTTACGAGCGAGGAGGGAAGAGGATATGATAAGTCGCCACCTGCCGCGAGAGACAGATGTTGCCGGTCCGGCTTGACCGACGACTCTCTCGAATCGCCTCCTCCCGATCGCGAGAAGAGCTGCCGAACTGATCGGAAATTAAACTTCACCGACCATTTAAGCGATATCGCTAAGCTTAGTTGATGATTTGAAATTCATAAAGTGACCCGTAAAATAAAGTACTCGTAGTTCTGTTTTACCGACTTTAAGTTAGGTTAGGTTCACTTTTTATTGAATATGCAGATTGAAAAATCCTCCACGATGAAAGTACTTTATTATTTTTGTATTATTCTTTCATGTCATCTCTATTAGGAGCGCCATATTTTGTGAACAAATGAACTGCAGAACTTTTGTATTAAATAAGTATTGTTATGAGCTGATGCAAGTAGCCGATAAAAAAACTGTGATTTTTTAACTTTTATTAGTTTTTTATACGAAATTACAACGATCCCCGTTCATTATTATCAGTGCATTAATTGTGGAGAAGGATTTTTCAATCTGTATAGCCGATAACAAGAAAAGCCCTTGAACTCAAAAATGGACATGGTCAGCATCCCTTTAAAGACCTGTGATCTTTAGTATGATATATAGTTTTAATAATTTAAAAAAATATTTTCTTCTACTTGATACTTTTATTGATCCTTTTCGCTACTTGAGGTCGCAACGTCGGTTCGGGTTTCCTTTTCGAAGCATCCCCGCGTGAAGTAACTAAATAACTCTTCGGGAAGTCGAGCTGATCCTCGTAGAGACGAGACAGCTCGGAAGCTTCTTGTTCCGACTCCTATCCGAAGAGAAGAGAACTTTGGGGATTACAGGAAGCGAGGGTTGTCGGGAACGGTGCTGTTACCAAGTGAACGTATTAACGGTGGTAGGAGGCTCGACAGATGTTGAGAATTTCGAACCTCAAGAACCCAGGCCTCCGGTCGGGCTTCCAATGAAAGAGGGAAAGAAGGGATGAGAGTAACGGCGGCAACGCGATGGTTTGTGAGAGAGGAGCAGGAGAGAAAGAGACGAGATGTTGGCGAGAAAATAATGGAGCATGCTGGCGCGTGGCAGCCTGGCTACCCTAGTGGGGATAAATACAGGGTGTAGGAGACACTTAAGACGATGATGATGGCGCAGGGAGGAAAAGAGATGCTGGGAGAAAGAGAGGCAGAGCCCCGATCTTCGAAAGCTCGAAGGGCGTTGAACCTTTTCCTAGGTTTCCGATTACATCCGTTTCGAAGGTGCTCCGAATAATTTGACTTATACCAATTCGCGTAATCCTTACTTCCAAATAATCGTAATAATAAAAAATGTATACTGGGCGTTTGACGTAAGGTGTTGCTCCGAAAATATATAAAATCTTGTTATTTGAAGACAATTTTTCCTCAGCAAAAATATTGAAACATTAATAATTTTCGAATTATAAGCGACTGAAAATAAAGGGTTCTTTTGCAAACTAAGCCTTGTAAAAATCAAATATTAACAAAACCATATTCTCCAATTAATTTCAAGGAGAGTTTTTACTTTAATACAATTTTAATTTAAAATTTAATTATAAAAATATATGATGGCAAAAAATGTGATGGCCTCCCTCGATATTTTTGCTGAGGAAAAATCGTCTGCAAATAACGAGATCTACTTGTACACAGAGAGAATTTTCTCTTAAAATTTACCCTGAAAATCATGGTAATCGTGGGACAATATTGGAAGAATTTTATAAGAGTTTTTCTGATTAATATTTACCACAATAAAAATATTAATATCTACTACAATAAGATATAAAATATACTCGATTAATTTTACTATGTACATAGTAAAATTTAATATGTAATATTAATATTTTTTATTGTAGTAAATATTAATCAGAGAAACTCTTATAAAATTCTTCCAACACCACATTATCCCACGATTACCATGGATTTTCTAAGAGAAAATTCTCTCCGTGTATATTTTCGATGTGTGACACTTTGTATTAAATACCCTATATATAAAAAAATCTAATCCAAGAGATGGTGAAAAAAAGTTGTGTTAAACAAGCGATTAAAAGGATCGTCGTCTATTTTCGTCATGTCGGTAGCGAGTTCCTCGACGAAGAACGGGAGATATTGCACCGAGATAAAAACCTGCTGCAACAAATCGAAAGCAACGTATGGACAACGATCGGCATTCTTCACCAGCTGACACCCCGGTGGCGCGTGCCGCTGACTCTTTTATGAGAAACGACTTTCTTCGTATATCTTGCATGCTTCATTAACGAGACTATCACGTGTTCCTCGAGACAGGTATCTTTGGATAGAGTGCGGAAGATCTTTTTTTTTTCACTTCCTTCGCGAGTCGCGCGAGATCAATGGATATCGATAACGTAGCAGATTACACGGTGTACGTATAGGCACAATAAGATCCACGCTTAAGATAGGATTGCATTATCTATCGACTGACCGCTGACTGTCCTCGCGAACAATGCGTCAATTTGCTCCAAACTGCGTAAACGACCGAACAATCAAACGGGACAATCGCACGCTAACGATTCGACAATTGCGCGTTTATCCCAACTCGCACAGTGAGATATATCATAATTTTTGTCCAAATTATATATTTTTATATGTAATTAATTTTATAATATATAATATATACTTAATATTTTTTATAATATAATTTTATAATTTATATAATATAATATATAATTATATATATGTAATTATATATATATTATTATATAACGAACACATGATATAGTGTGTTTTTAAAAAATAAAACAATTTTTAAATTAGACACACGTTTTTCGCTGAAAAATAAGAATTCGCGAAAAAAATGGAGAGATATTCCCGAAGGACGGAATCTCCGATTCAGGAAGAATGACAGCTTCCGCAGATCCCAAATGGACTTAAAACGTTAGCTCTATTCCGGTTCCGCTTTTCCGGCGGTCGCGCGCGCGCGCGCGCGTTGAAGAAGAAGGCGCACGGGAGCAATATAAAGTGGGTGGATGATGTGAATAGGATATGTTGTGAGCGGTTCGGTTGAGTATTGTTGATCGAACAATGGCGTCTGGCTTGTACCCCGCTGAGGCAGCTGACATTCTCTAACCGCGACGAAGAAATAGCTCCGCCCGGCAAGGGACGAGTAATAAATTTTTATCGGCGCGATATCAAGATAAATCGGAAAAGAAAATCTCGAGCTATCGTGGAAAACAGAATTCGATGAATCCTTTTCACGAGAAAAGAAAAATATTCGTATCTACGGTAATTTAGCAAATTAAAAGATTTTTAAAAATTTCATAAAATTTTCAATAGGTATACAGTTATATTTAATAATTATAATGGTTTTATATATTAATTTTTATGAAATTGAAAATATAAAAGGAAGAAGTGCAGGAGAGAGCATGATTTCTATAAAAATTATTCAAAGTCAGTTTTTATATAAATAATTTTAAAAAATTTCTTGTTCAACGTCGTAAGAAGAAGGTTTAGAAAGCGTAGTTAAATTTCGCATACAGATATAAATTATAATTATATAATCTATATTAAAAAAAACTGTATATTCTATAATTCTAAACCTATTAAAGCAGCCGTAAAGCTGCTGTCAGTTTTGTGATCGTAATGATGCTCTGTTGATGGGCAGCGAGACTTCATTCTTATAAGATCGTCTACATAATTACGTAGGTACGCAAACATCAGCCACTGGCTAGTCTTCGGATTGAAGACGCTTCCTGGAGGAACTCGAGAGTTCCCTCAATTATTATGTTCTATTGCGCGCCTAACGATCCGGAACCTGATGCGCCTTTTTGCTTTTTTTAGAGCGATTAAAAGTCAAACAATTACGACAAAGTAGCTAAAATACCGAGAAAACTCGATGGGTTTGTATTTGTCTTGAAAAATAATTTTCGAAATTTTTCTTATCAATTTTCTATTTGTCGCATGACTCTGTTGACGCCTTGGGAATCGCTTTATCCTTTGCCAATTCGCCTTTTCGCACAGCCGTGTCGCTCCTGTATGATCAGCGTGCAATGGACGCGCGTCGAAATCGATTGAAAGCGCTTTTCGACGAGGATGGGCGGACAATTTAGACACCTGGGACCATCTCGATTCTGTCTGCTACCTACAATTGACACCTGGTAAACATATGCCAAATTCCGCTTTTCATTTTCAATTGCTCCGACACCCGGTTTTCTTTTATCATCGGTTTTATATTTCACGGCGTTCGCAATACATTGTTTGTCCTCTTCCAATCATTATGTGCACGAAGAGAATTTCCTCTTTTAGAATTTACCCTGAAAATCATAATAATCGTAGAGCGATATGATACTTGAAGAATTTTATAAGAGTTTCTTTATTACAATGAAAAATATTAATATAAACATAGTGAAATTAATCGAACATATTTTATATCTAATTATATTAATCAGAGAAATTCTTTTAAAATTTCTAAAATTAAAAAATATTAATATATACATAGTAAAATTAATCGAACATATTTTATATCTAATTATATTAATCGGAGAAATTCTTATAAAATATTCTTCCAATACCATATTGTCCTACGATTACTTTCAGGGTAAATTTCCTCTAAAAGAAAATTCTGTCTGTGCACGAAAATAAAATTAAAATTCTTTATCTATAGTCATGCCAAAAATGTAAGATTTGTAGAATAAAAATGAATATTTTAATTTAATTTAGATAAAATATATTGCCACATCGCTCTCTCAGGAATATGTACTAGTAGAAATATTATAAATCAATTTACAAATTTTTGCATATAATTTGAAAAAAATTATTTTATTTAGAAAGCTATAAATAGTCACGGAGTAATGACAAGAATTTATTTTAATTGTCAAGTAATACATTTACGGAAAGTACGCGCTATGTTTTCCCGATGAATTTTATTATCAAAGTAATACTATAATTAAAATATAATTTTTCACAACGAATGTATCCTGCTAATAATAAGGAAATTTATTAATTTCTCGACGGACATGCGAATAATGAAAATTTCTCGCAACAGGCCCCGTCCGGAGGATTAAAAGGCGGGAAACATCTGGCGTCAGAATGACTCCCCGTTTGATGAACTATATCGGAATGTCAGAGGGAGAAAAGGGGAAGGGGGTACGAATATATTTGAATAAACCAAAGGTGATGCAGCGTGCGTTCTCTTTTTCAATCCCGATCAACCCTGCAATCCACTAAAACCAGCTGAGCTTCTATGCTTTTCAACCCTCTGCGAGTTTCCATGAATACCGTTTAATGCTTTTGATTATTATGTAATAAAAACGCGTTTTCGAGGGTTTATGAAAGGAGCGAGAAGACATCTGTACAAAGAATAAGTCTTTTCTTCAAATATCTTTTTTTTTTTTTGACAAGAAAATTGTATAAAATTATTTCAGGACAAATACAAACTAATCGAGTTCTAAATATCTAAACTATACTTTGTCGTGATTGCTTTGACTTTTAACGTTATTAAAAAAAAATCTAAAAAATTACTGACACAAGAGAATTTGAAGCTCCGAGTCGAATCACACAATCTTCCTGTTTTTCACGAGACAAAAGTCACAAGTTCGGGTCGCATTAAAGTTTCTCTACCGCGCGCGTGTCGTTTCGCCGGGATTTAACGTTTGTCTACGATCCCGACGCGACGATTGCTTCGTGAATACGTAATGAGATATGGTTCTTTCTTACGGAACGGATTCGAGGAGAGACGAAACCGCACATACGCTCGCGGTGACTCAACCACGTTCTTTGTGCGAGTGACGTTCCTGAGGTAATGAACTTTGTTTAAACGATCGCGTTTGGTAAACTCCGCACGAACGGACGCGTAGCACGTGCCGACTCCTCCTCGTCGACATCGGTTTCCGAGGTGCACTCGCGCTTTGCCCTCGCGATGATATACATGTAGGTACGACTGCGAGTCGATGGCTCAGAATTCCTACGCGTTTGCAATTAACGACAATTTCATCTTGGCCGCGCGGTTGAAACATTTGTGTTCAATTTGACAGATGTATCACAGGTCCACAGACATTTTTGTATTAATTTAACGCAGGGTTGGATAATAACTAATTAATTAGTTAAAAAAGTTAATAACTTTTAACTTAGCTTAGTTCATTTAAAATGTAGGAATTTTAACTTCAACTAATAGTTATTTTTGATCTTAAACTTATTAACTTTTTCCCAAGTTAAATTTTTTATCTCTGAATACCATTATTGTTTTTTTCTAAGTTATAAACGTATTATTTTTAAATTAAAGTATTGTTAATTTTTATGTTCATTTGTCGTCAATTGTAATTACCAAAAATATATTTCTATATAAAAATAAAAATTTCTTTGTTATTATATATTTGAAAAGAATTAACAAACAAAATTCTAATTTAATATAAATATTTTTAAAAATTAACTTTTGATTTAACTTCAGTTAATTTATTCTAACTTAACTTTAACATTTTAACAGATAAATATCTTGTCACTAATAAAACAGAATATATTTATTGTGTAAAATTAAAAATAGACGCACATTGTGTTATTTTTGCATCTTTTTTTAGTTGTTTTAATAATTTAATATTTAAGTTCAATAAACACAACAGCAATGTGTCAAATTAACACATCTATGTTAAATATTAAACACAAAAATTTTAACGGGGACCGTTTTTAACAAGAAAACAAATTTTCCTACCGTGAGCTTTCGTCTGATTAAATATTGAAGGCCTCGTTTTTAATTAAAAGGCTAGCTATATTTTCCTCCATTTGATTTAATATATTACTTTGAAGGCACACACATATGCAAGGTTTGATACACTTATATTATATCTAAATTTACCGACAACAATTTATTGGGTCATCCGTTTTCTCGTTTCTTTATGCGATGATCAGATATAAAGAAAAGGCCGTTAATTCTCCCGAATATATTTTAAATTTTTATCGATCGATCTGCACAATGGAAACAGGTGTGAGAACGATACTGAAAGTGAACGACAATAAAGCAATTAATCCTGCGTCAATTATGTAATGTTGTAAACTGAAGAACAAACGTCGACTTTTCAAACGAACGAGAGCGAAAATTCCCAAGCCTTATTATATGAAAATAAGAAAAACTGTAGGAAAATAAAAAATATGCTTTATAGAAGCACAAGTCCTTAAATAACATCGTTCATTGTCGATTCGTTGTATTCTTGCGAGAAAGTTTCAATAATAAGCTTGGCTCTCTTTCAACCTGTCGTAAGAGACTCGCCTGTCTTTTTCCTCGCATAAATTCTATCATTATACGATGCAATCAAACGCCTGCTTGTCGGTAAACAGAGCCTGCAACGAGATCGCTACCTATATCAGGTGGACGATAACTGGACAGCATAAACGTTCCCGTTTCACAGCGTTAATCGCGTTCTTACTCACCTGTCGGATTCGTTCCGCGGACTCAATTCCCATTAAGGTATGGGACGATCGGTTGTTTTCGGCACGAATCCCCAAGTCGCAAAAAAAGCAAGCCGGCATCTTGTCACAAAATATTATACCCGTGAATAATTCTAATGAATAAATACAATAAAATTATCCGTAGATGATTGTATCAAAAGGATTTCTTATATCAAATCAATATTCTTAGTTTCAAATTAATGATGCATAAAAGGTGTCGAAATAAATATTAATTTGCATAATTAAAATAATGATAAATATTTATAGTAATGTATATAATATAGTATATAATATAATATATAATATAGTATATATAATATATAAAGGATTTCTTATATCAAATCAATATTCTTAGTTTCAAATAAATGATGCATAAAAGGTGTTGAAATAAATATTTATTTGCATAATTAAAATAATGGTAAATATTTATAGTAATATATATAATATAGTATATATAATATAATTATATAATAATGATAAATATTTATATTAATAAATATTTCTGAAATATTTGTATCTAAAAATATCTTTTTCAATTTCCGAACAAGCGAATGAAAAAATGTACTAATCTAACTGCAAGTCCGATCTTTTTCCCGGAAGGCGTATATCGGAGCATGCAAAAATGCCTCTCCATTTTGCACGAAGAAAGCGAACTCGCGCGACTCGTCGCGTCGCCTCTTATCACCGACGACGATCTCCGTGGAGCGTGCAATTAATTCGCGAAGGAATCCTCCTCTCTTTACGTTACGTACAAGGAAACTCAGAGCGAGGGAAGAAATTCTGTCAATGGAATCGAGGCCGGTGCAAGGTGCATCGCAGTCCTTTCTCGTCTCACATGTGCGTGCTCCTACCGTACCCCGGTATAAGGTACAAGATGTATATGTATATATATGTACGCCTTGCCGAATACTATTGGTCGGCCGGCACGCGCACGCACCTGCCACGCATCCTTTTTCACGCCGGCCTTTGTCGAGCCGCGGCTACGAAGGAGCAGCGGGAAGAAACTTCCGACAAAATAGCCGCGAGGGATTAGAGTGGAAATGCGATCCGGTAGCGCGCGGCCAAGAGGTTTGTTCATGTATAATTGAGGAAGAGCAATGGATGTTTGAGAAAATGTGTGTACGGAACCGAGAAAGGAGCGCTTTAATTAGAAAGTTGATGTGTGAAAGCTTATATGTATATATTGCATGGTCGCTGAACACGCGGACGGAATAAGATAGATAATAACTGTAATAATATTAATTTCTTTTGTAATAATGAGTGCGGTAATAACGTTAATTCGTGATACACTGATATAATTAGTCGCGTTGCGTGATGGTAAAAAGTTTTGCGCAATGATTATAAAAATTATTTACGTATGAATATAGAAAATAAAGGGTAGGGTAGAATTATTGAATTTCTAGGAAGATCTCTTTTGGTTTGACAGAGAGAAAGACAAATGTTGAGAGGAAGAGCGTAGTTTCTCAGGTGACGTCTGTTTACTCGCTGCAGTGATTTAAAGTCCTGCAAAATTCGCTTCTTACGAAATCTAATATCCAAAAATTGATTTAATTACTTTGATATATTGACATTTATTACGTCAACATAATTTCAATATTTCCTAATCATAGATATCAATTCTCCAGGATTTTTGGAGTATGTATTTTTTTTAGGTTTTAGGTAATATAGACGATAGATCGCGAAAAAAATGATAAAAGAAATTTTTGAGCTTTGTCTCCAAATTGTTTCGCGCAGCGAAGTAATTTTTCACGCACGTGCCGAGGTTTCCGAAAATGATTTTTGAATAGCAGTCTCGATGAATGCAACTACCTGCATCCCCATTCTTGCGTTTCCAGCAAAGACGTCGATCTTGTCCTTTCGTATCACGCCCTGTGATTTTCGGTGGATGTGAAGTTCGTACGAAAGATTTTTTTCGACTATACGAAGCGATTTAGGAAGCTATTATCGGGCATGGTCCACCAGCGACCACCGAATTTTGTCATTCTATATAGAATTCTGACAAAAGCTGAAAGCCGACCAGCTGCGAAAAAAGGAAATCGACGCAACGTAGCGTCGAAAGAAGCGCATCCGACGAAAGTTGTATAATTTTCTTCTACTTTTAATTAGAGAACTGCTTTCTTATAAATTGAAAATAATCACTGATTAGAATTACAAATTATAGAACTGAGCAAAGTAAAATCAGGCTTTCTCGCACAAAGATCGATTCTGTGAGCTTCGAGAGGAGATTTTTTACAAGCACCTGTTCTTCGTCCCGGTATTTTTTCAAGGTGGGAAGTCCGTCTTCATCTTTTAAGATCTCGAACATCTGCTTTGCGTAACTGCGCCAGAACGCGTGTAGTGAATGAACTACCTTCTGGGATCGTACAAAAAAATTATTTCCGAAAAAGAATTCGGAATTCTAATTCGTCGATTTCCTGCATTTAAATATCCTCCTAAAAAGGAGGGTTCACTCAGCAATATTGAATGAAAAAAAAAAAAAAAAAAAAAAACGAGAGGGAGATTCGTCTTCAATTTTTTGATGATGTTGAAGAAAGAAAAAGGTGCCGTCTCGTGACTTAATCGATAAATTTGACATTCGGGAAACAGTTAAACTTTCTTCGTTATTCGCGGCGCGCGCGAGCCAGGTGCATCGGATCAGTCGCTCAACAACGAACGCTACATATGCCGTTCACTTGTGGCGTAACTATTGCGAGGCACGCACGTGCTCGCTTTTCCATGCGGTTATTGGAATGTTGCGTTTTTTGTTGTTAGCAGACGTTGCACCGATGCTCACGCGAACCGCGCTCGGACTTCCTGGCACAAAGCGGACGCAAGCATCACAATGTTTCTCTTTTCGTCGGCGTTTCCTGGATGCCGTGTGCGACCTGCTGAATGAATTGCTTTTCGAGTATCGTCATCTGAATAATTCGCCAGACAAAAAGCTCAAGTTTCAAAAATGTTTATTATATCCGTTTCCTTCGAGTATCGTGATGCCTGCGCACTGAACAAAACAATTTATTGAATTCGAATAAATATTTATTTATACTGCCTAATAAATCGTTTGTTTCAAACTAATAATATTGATTTGAGGTGAAAAATATTTATTAATTTAATCATTTTTTTTCAGTGTGCGGTGTAAAATTTTTGCGAAGCTCTAACGATATTAAGAAAATTTACATTTTTTATGAAGAATTATATTATTATAATTCTACACAAAAGATGTATCAACTTTGTGAAATAAGCAGTATATTTTTCCTATAACTCTTTGACTTCAAACTAGCAAAATATTTATAATGCATGATAATAAGTATAACATTTTGAAAAAAAGTATTTCTCTTCGATTTAAAGTTTATAGATAATCCGAAAAAAATTCATGCCCGTTAAGAGGATGCTGCCATAGTTCTGTTTTATCGATTTTAAATTAGGTTAGGTTCATTTTTATTGGATATACAGATTGAAAAATCCTCCACAATGAAAGTACTGATAATATGTGTTATTCTTTCATGTCATCTCTATTGAGAGCGCCATATTTTGTGCACAAATAAACTGCAGAACTTTTGTATTAAATAAGTATTGTTATGAGCTGATGCAAGCCAATAAAAAAAACTGTAATTTTTAAACTTTTGTTTTTTTATACGGAATTACAACGCTCTCCGTTCATTATTATCAGTATACTTTAATTGTGGAGAAGGATTTTTCAATCTATGTAGCCAATAAAAAGAAAAGCCCTTGAATTCAAAGTCGGTAAAACAGACATGGTCAGCATTCCCTTAAATGAAAATCAGAGAAAGAGAGTAATAGAATAATATCGATAAGTAGGTGACGAGGCAGATGATGGAAAATGATTTCACATACACATGTACATTCTGCAGATTACTTTTGGCACAGCCTATCCTTCAGTCTGCATAGCGGGCGGCGATAAGCGGTCTATTTGAGCAACGAGATAATGGTCTCCTTTGTCGCTACCAAAAAGCCGATTACGCCATGATTGTCCCTTAACAGTCATCCATATATCTCTCTCGCGCGCTTTTCTCGCGGCTCGTACTTACTCCCATTTGCAAACGCCTTTTAAACTCCCTCGACAAACCGACTTTATACACTTTTCGTACATATCACTTCTTACGTCGCCGCTCTATCTTCGCGTTTATTTATTTAGCATAATTTATAATGCGCTATATATGTGTTTTCGAAGCCTCGAGATCATGCCGCCCCTTATCAGTCTCGAGTAATCGTCCTCGTTTCGCGTTTAAATTCGCAGATTTGGTGCGAATAAAACTCTACGACCCGCATGAAGGAGAAAAGGGTCTCTTTCCTTATACATATATCGACGCTAATATTTTACTTAGCTAGTATCGGGCACTTCCTCGCACTGGACAGGTGCACTTAGGTATTGTCCGCGGCAACGAGAGACTGGGCATTTCGTCGTCTCGAATGATATGGTGACAGCTGAAGGATCATTACGCGACACCGAGGATAATGCCCGTATGCAGCTGCCGGGCACGTTATATGTTTAATTGTACCGAGAATAAAATAAAACGCCAGAGTTCGCCGCATTTCGCAGAGATATATATCCTACGTGTGTTCTGAAAAAAATCGACGCTAAATCGCGAAGCCTATAATACTCGAGGCGATTAATATCGATATCATTTTGCTTGAAGGTATTTGATTTGGTATTAAATTAAATCGACGTAAATTGACTTTGAAAAAATAATTATTTTTTATTAGTATTAATTAAATCGAATATTAGTACACTGTAAAAAAATTATTGAACTCGAATAATAAATATTTCTTTCAATACTGCCTGATAAATAATTTATTTAAAACTAATAATATTGATTCGATGTGTAAAAAATATTGATTTGTTTGAAATAAATGATTTGTTAGGCAGTATTGAATCAAATATTGATTAATTTAATTTTTTCAGCGTGGTAACCTTTAAATAATAAGTCGAAGGAATGAATGATGTAAATAAGATACAAGCTACTACTCTTATATAAGGCAATTATTTTCACTTTTCCAACAACGTTCTCAATGATATTAAGCAACGTACTTTCTTCATAACATCACGTACACGTGCACTGCCGACAAATTGAGTGATAATAGGATGATTGTGGCACAATGGGGTCAACTTGGTCCAGAGACCCGTGTCTTCAGTGCCGTGCCTCTAAAAGCGCACAGCGTGTCAAAGCATATTGTGCTTTAATATCTGTGATATTGTCGCATGTGTGCGCGTTAATAAGAACGAAGAGAGAAAAAAAGAACATTGCTGCAAAATGTCCGTGTAAAATATTAAACGCACACACTTCTCCACGTATATTCAATTTCAACATCGTGCATAATTAATACTCGTCTCGTTTCTGTAAAATTAACGCGATAAAATGCAAATGAAAATGTATGCGTCTGTGTCTCATTGCGTTCTATTATTTTAAACCTTGAATGAGAGTCGGCTCTCGTCCGGAAACGGATGTTACTTTCGAACGTTGAGACACGCGGATTGTTGTGAATATATGGGAATTGTGTGAAACGGTCGAGGAAAAGCGTTGTACGCGTTACTTCTTTTTTTCACGAGATTACGCGTAATATCCCAAATTTATCGTACTCGAACGGTGACTGCCTTTCGGAGACGCATCGCCGGGGTTCGACGCGAGAGTCAATTCCGCCTAAGAGTTGCCAAGCGTATCTCCGCTTCCTTGCTCAAACAACGGAGTCTCCGCCGACCTCCTCGTCGCTCGTTGTATTTCATTATTTGACACTACGCTCGCACCGATGAGCTAGATGAAAGAATCTCCTTACGTCAAACTCACTTCTGTACATCTATTCGATGGCTCCCATAATTTTGCCTTCCCTTCATTTAGTGGATTCAAGACAAGACAAGAATCAGACACACTGTCTTGTCGAAATTTTTTATAATCAAGAATTATCTCTTGACCTCGACAATCAATTTGTCTTGATTCTTACAAGATTCTTGATAGTTTTATAATATTTATGAATATTTATTTAGAACATCTTGATTTTATTATTTTTGAAAATTATTTTATTTTTGAAAAATCGAAAAAATATGTTTGCCAGAAAAATTGACTAAAGACAGTCTCCGCCGATCTCCTCGTTGTATTTCATTATTTGACACTACGCTCGCACCGATGAGCTAGCTGAAAGAATCTCCTTACGTCAAACTCACTTCTGTACATCTATTCGATGGCTCCCATAATTTTGCCTTCCCTTCATTTAGTGGATTCATGGATTCAAGACAAGACAAGAATCAGACATACTGTCTTGTCGAAATTTTTTATAATCAAGAATTCTCTCTTGATCTCGACAATCAATTTGTCTTGATTCTTGATAGTTTTATAATATTTATAAATATTTATTTAGAACATCTCGATTTTATTATTTTTGAAAATTATTTTATTTTTGAAAAATCGAAAGAAAAAAATAATATATATAAAATTACAATTACATATATAATTGTAGATTTTTAAGTATAAATCTTGTCTCGTCTCGATTTTATTAAGTACAAAAAAATGTATGGTCTCGTTTTGAAAAATCAAGACAAGACCAAAATTTTCAAATTTTTGTCTTGTCGTCCATCACTAAACTTTGATTACGTCTTGGAAATAATGAGACGAATTTTTCCCGCAACATTGAGGGGACGAAGTCGCGAGAGATACATTCGCGTCGGAAATTCGAGCTCGGTCGATCGAAATATCGCGATCAGCTGCGTCGCAGGAGAGAATCGAGAGAGTCCTGGGGGAGGTTAGCAACCGTTGGAGGATCCGTCGTCCCTCTTCCTCGGGGGTGCCGCGTATATATATATAGTAATCCGAGCCGACAATACACTTCTAAAAATCCGGCCTTCCCTCGTCTTCTATATATTTCCACGAGGGAGAGAACGGCGCGCACGCGCCAGTCTCTCCGACTTCCTGCCATCCGCCTTGCTTCCGCTACTTCACATTATGCTATATACATACATACGGGTCGCCGCTGGGAATCCCTATAAGGAAACGCATCTGCGCCCGCGATCCGACCGATTTATTCGCCGACGTTGCTTGCGAGGGGCAACGAGTGTCGCGCGAATGTTGAGACGACGTGGCCGACAGATGCTGGACCGAGCAACCCCTTATTCTCTTGTACGATGACTTTTATCAATCGATCGTACGCGAAAAATCGGAAAATTTAATTATTACGTATACGATTAAGAGAGAAAAAAGATGTGAAAATTAATCCTCTTTTTTATCTTCTTTAGAAGAAGAATATCGAGAGGAGAACATTTTTATATTACGAAGAAGAATCTCAAAGTTCTATGCTAAAATTCGAGCAACCCCTTATTCTCTTGTACGATGACTTTTATCAATCGATCGTACGCGAAAAATCGGAAAATTTAATTATTACGTATACGATTAAGAGAGAAAAAAGATGTGAAAATTAATCCTCTTTTTTATCTTCTTTAGAAGAAGAATATCGAGAGGAGAACATTTTTATATTACGAAGAAGAATCTCAAAGTTCTATGCTAAAATTCGAGCAACCCCTTATTCTCTTGTACAATGACTTTTATCAATCGATCGTACGCGAAAAATCGGAAAATTTAATTATTACGTATACGATTAAGAGAGAAAAAAGATGTGAAAATTAATCCTCTTTTTTATCTTCTTTAGAAGAAGAATATCGAGAGGAGAACATTTTTATATTACGAAGAAGAATCTCAAAGTTCTATGCTAAAATTCGAGCAACCCCTTATTCTCTTGTACGATGACTTTTATCAATCGATCGTACGCGAAAAATCGGAAAATTTAATTATTACGTATACGATTAAGAGAGAAAAAAGATGTGAAAATTAATCCCCTTTTTTATTTTCTTTAGAAGAAGAATATCGAGAGGAGAACATTTTTATATTACGAAGAAGAATCTCAAAGTTCTATGCTAAAATTCAAGCATTTGCGCGAATGTCGAGACGTGGCAGACAGATGCTGGACCGAGCAACCTCTTATTCCTCGATATTCACTCGGTTCCTCTCTTGCATTTAATCGGAAAATTAAATATGTATTGTATAAGATAGGCGAAAATGAAATCTGTTTTTTCTTTACTAGAAGAATATCGTGACGAAAAGATAAATTTTTTTTATATCGCGTGTAAAATGAGAAACGGATTTTTCTCGCAGATCTTCCGAGGAAGAATCTCCAAGTTTTATGCTAAAATTCAAGCACTTTCGCGGGAACGTAGAGTTAATTATATGTTACGTATTTCTTGGAGCGTCTCTCTCCAAAACGTATCGCCGGGTCGGATTTTAAGTTTCCGTGAACGTGGCGAGTGAGCTACCGAGGCGTGTCTCCGTTTCCTCGAGGTTGTGGCCGGATTTGCGAGGTTTTGCATTTACCCGCGAAATCGTAGAGGGTAAACGCGAGTTGCACCAACAATACGCACTTGTCGACATCGAAAAAAAAAAAAAAAAATACTTTCATTATATTTCCTCTTTACGAGCAGACGTTCAATCAAAAGTACAAATATGCGAAATTGCGTTCCTGTCTCATTATTTAACTTTATAATACCGAGATTTATCTCTTGAAAGGTGTCTCTTGATTTTTTGTCTGAAAATGTTGCTCTCAGCGAAACTGCTTTTCGCACTCGCGTCCTGAAATTCACGCGTCTATGCGTGCGCGGTCAACGAGGTGCATTATCATCATCGTACAGGGACGCGCGCGCACGCGTGCATATAAATAACCGCATACGGGCCGCGAGTGCGTGCACGTGTACTGGTGGTCGTTCACGTGCGGGGAACAATGTGCGTGGTTTTCACATGTGCGTGCCCACGTATATGTATAGCGGGGATATATAATGAGATACGAGCGGGTAATTAATCGAAGGAGCACTGTAAGAAATCTTTTCGGGGTCTCTCGTTATTTTTTTTCTTCTCCTGCGTCGTAATTAGACGGTTAAATCGTTCGTCACTTACCCGAATATATAAGCTTCAAATATAAAGAATTTTCTTTAATTATCGCATATTATATTAACGAAACGAATATTTTTATTATTATTTTATTATTTTATTTTCCCTCTTTTTAATAAGTTTTCGAGATACTCCATTCTCTTGGCATTTAAATGAAGTGTCTTATTGACAGGGTTGGGTAAGTTAATGATTTTTTAAAACTAAGTTAAGTTAAAGTTAGTTGTTTATAAAATTATAATTTAGTTAAGTTAAAAGTTTCATGAACAAAAAATTAAATTAACTAAAATTAAATCAAAAGTTTATTTTTATAAGTATTACTTATATTAAATTCGAATTTTGTTTGTTAATTCTTTTATAAATTAAATATATATTATTAATATATTTTATAAATTAAATATATAATATTAAATATATAACAAAGAAATTTTGATTTTTATATAGAAATATATTTTTTGGTAATTACAATTGATGATACAATGACAAATAAACTGAAAAATAAGTTTAAGGTGAAAAACAATTTTACTTAAAACTTTTAACTAATTAACTAGTTATTACCTAACCCTGCTTACTGATGATTCGAGATTCTTATTGATCGTTGGATGAATGAATCCGAGAGGAGCAAACAATCCGTTACTACGCGTATAATCGCAATAGATACGAAGAGTGTCGACGAAGAGGATGTGCGAAAGGAAGCCGCAGCCACGGTGCCGTGGGCATATTTCCCATCTTACGAAAGAATGAGAGAGAATGCGAATCTCTCTCTTATTCCCGCACGAATATAATACTATACGAATGCACGAATGAATAAAATGTCTGCGTGATACGCACACGCGCAACGAAGGAACGCTGCGTGGAAACCGCGGCGGCGTGACAAAACCTCTTTTCGTCGAGGTAATCGCACTTAGGTGCCGCGTCTGTTTGATTTGACTCTCACGCGACCGCGTATTTACTCTCGACGTTACTTAGATAGCTAGACGTAAGCACCTAGCTATTTTACGCCCCGCGAAAAGTACCTCGAGACCGCGAGGAGGATCCCAATGATTTGCACTTTACGTCCCAGGCGTTTGACGTTTCTTATTTTTATTCTCGCTTAACCGCGGGAACAATGAATGATGTCGATAAAGCGACATTATTTTATTACGTCGAGACCATTTGCTCCCCTTGGAATCAGGAAAAAATTCAACATATGCTCTCCATTATTTTTATCTGTTTTATTTATTTATTATATTATTTAATTTATTTAATATAAAAAAATAAAATACAATTTTTCAAGAAACAAAAAGATTAATTGTGCCTCCTTCTGGAAAAAATCCAGAAGGTTGAGACCATTTGCTCCCCTTGGAATCAGGAACAAATTCAACATATGCTCTCCTTTATTTTTATCTGTTTTATTTATTTATTATATTATTTAATTTATTTAATATAAAAAAATAAAAAAAAATAAAATACAATTTTTCAAGAAACAAAAAGATTAATTGTGCCTCCTTCTGGAAAAAATCCAGAAGGTTGAGACCATTTGCTCCCCTTGGAATCAGGAAAAAATTCAACATATGCTCTCCTTTATTTTTATCTGTTTTATTTATTTATTATATTATTTAATTTATTTAATATAAAAAAATATTAAAAAAAATAAAATACAATTTTTCAAGAAACAAAAAGATTAATTATGCCTCCTTCTGGAAAAAATCCTGCGGACACCCATGATTGAAGAGACTTTATTATACATATTTTTCTTTTCCTTCGCGCGCGACTCTCGCTTAATAATATTTTTGCGAGCGTAAAATATCGATCGCGAATTATCTCTGTTGCGTATATTTTTTTTCCCGGTAAGTAACGACGTAAAGAAACAAAGTGGCAGTAGTTCTTATCCGGTCTGTTATAACGGGCACTGCGCTCGTACTTTGCAAGGGTGCATAATATATCGAGCGCACCTTGCGCTGATATACCGCAACCTGTTGGTTCTTCCACGCGAAATTCGAGTTGTCGATGATGGGGTCGCGCAGAATACGAGTCATTTATAGCGGCACAAAGCGAAATGGGGTGAGAAATAATATGGACGAGGAGGTCGTCGATATGATCGGACATGTATATATATTATCTAGCGGCATTATACAATAAATTATTTTTTTTTTCGCAACTCTATACGCCATTAATTTTTACGCCATTTATCAGAGGAAATAAAAACTGTCGGAATTCTCGCGAGTATCCGTTCTTGTATCGATCGGAGACTTCGATTTCACCTCGTCAACTCGATACAGATCCAATTCCCTCTGGCTATAACGACGTTTCTTTTCGCGTAAGTCGATTCGGGGTCTCTCCTTCGCGCGAATTAAATTTCGTCCCAGAAGAAAAGTATTAGCAGTGAAGCTCTCTAAGGATTGTCCTTCTTTTTTTATATGCTCTCTCCTATAAAATCGTTAATTTGATCGTTGTTGAAAAAAATTTTTTTTTTCGGGACTACATTAATATAAATCATTGCTATATCATTCCTGAAAGAGCCCGCATGGCCAAATTGAACGAGACGTGTTGGGCACACAATTTTGAACGAATTAAAAATTGGACCGATTGAAGGTATATTATATGGGTACCTGTATGTAAAATTCTTTTGCCACGAATATCACTTTTATTGTCATTATATAATTTGTAGCTCTCGCGTCGATCTCGGTCTGCATCGTCATGGGATGAGAGATGCATCTCGAGTCTCATGGAAATACGATCTTTCTTTGGATATGCTCCGAGTCGCGAGACCAAAAGCAACCGTGATTATCACTGCGAACTCTCACGAATCGACTACTATTATTTACTACTCATTTATATATCAAAATAATTTGAAAACTAAATATTGAAAAATATACCAAGCTAAAGTATCAAATCGTAATAAAGTTAAAATACGACATCCGATTAGACACGCTCCTGAAATAGATTTTCAATGAAATTGCCACGTTGAATTAATGAAATGGGATTCTTTCGGCGAAGGATGATAATTGAAAATATATATCGATGTTGACAATCCTCTGTCTGAAGGTCGAGAAACGAACGGAGAGAGAAAACGAAGTCGAAGTCTCTCTCGTCCAATCGACGATCACTTCGTATATATCTAACCCCAGGCGGCGATGTGCGGCCGGTCTCGTCGGGGTGGCCGGGTGCATCGCGGCGGCCAGGTAAGGGGCAGCTGTCCACCAGGTGCCAGTCACCCCTCCATGTGTTACCACCACCTTGAAGCCGGTGGGGATCAGCGCGGTATCATTGGACGGCGGCTCGCGCGCGTTGCGGCAATACTCTCGCGCTCCGCGACAGAAAACAGTCAGTCGTCCCAGGGCGCTCGACGGGAGACGCAGGCGATTCGCCATTCACGCGCTCACTCGTCCCCGTAACACGCGGACCTCTATGAAGTCTCTCCTCTCTCCGTTTCTCGGATTAAAGTGATCCAACCGGTCAGTTATTCTCGTCGAATATTATAAGTCGATTTTTTTCATTTTCCGAGAAACCTCACGTAAGCTTTTTTTCACGATCGTTCGAGAGCACAGTGTGGTGTGAAGGAATTAACTTTGTCTTCACGATCAGTGATCCGAAAGTGCGATCAGTGAGTTAACGTCCGTGATTTGTCCTTCTATTTTTCTCTTTTTTTTCCACGTCTCCGTACACCTCGCCGCGGATTTTCGCATCCGTCTCTTTCTCTCTCTGTGTCTCTCTCTCTCTCTCTCGGGAGCAGCACGGCTACATTTATGGGGGTGTCCGGAGAGTGCGTGGTCAAGGGCAGCAAAAGTAGCCTCCCTTGTCACTGCTGCAGCCACGTCGGCAGTTCCGGCGCGAGCGTGCAACAGCAGAATCAACAGCAGCAGCAACAACAACAACAGCAACAACAACAATCCTGCGAGCCGTATCATCACCACCATCATCAGCACCATCATCATCACCATCATCATCATCATCACGGCAAGAACGCACCGACGAGCGCGTCGCCGCAGCACAACAACAGCGGCGACAATAACATCCTCGCACCTTTGCGCAGCAAGATGAAAGTGCTCAAGAAGCTCAAGCGCAAGATGGGTCTAGGTGAGCCACACCTCCATCTCTCCCTTATTGTCTCTGACGTTTTCCGGTCACCGCACGGTTGACCATACGATTACCGATCGATCGATCACGATGTTCCACGAGTCGGCCGATTTTGTTGGTCAGTGACATTCGGGAACGAAAAATATAGTCAGCTGATTCCACGCGGACCTGTATATTCATTTTCGATTTCTCGATTTTTGTATACCTCATATATATTTTTTTTTTGTCCATCTGCGAACTTTAATTTTTAGAATGGAATCGAGGAAATATCGACTCCCCCGAATCCATTAAATGTGAAATATTAGCTAATATACTATAGTATAATGGATCACCCTGTATATCGCGCAAATTCTTGCCAGAGTGATCTGCATTCAAATCGACGTTGTAAAATTGAATTCATCGATCGCTCCGCTGAATATTGCGAATAGAATGGAGCGACGAGCTCTCATCGTCGAGGAACGAATCTCTAAACTCTAGAACGGCGATACAACGAGCGAGAAACAATTTTGGCTTTTATTTCCTGCGGTCCATCGGCGGTTTATCGCACGCCGCAAGGCCGATAATTGTTGACGACGCATCTACTATCCTTAACTTTTCGCTATATTTCGAGAAAAAGTCAAACTATCAGTTTTCTAGCATTATTTAAAAAGATACTTGTGCACAGCGAGCAGCTTTTATTAATAGAATTTTTTCGTCCCTTTTTTTCAATATTTATTCAAATTAAATTAAAATTGTATCCATGAAATTCTTATATAAAAAAAATAATTAAATAACAATCTCTCATTGCGATTTTTTAAAGAAAAGCATAAACTAAATACTAAAGGATAAATAAAGGGCTAGGAGCCAACGCCAAAATAAACCGAGTGACATTGTAAGTAGAAAAGATGTCGACTCTACCAAAAAATAAAAAGAACCATGCCACCAAGTTGTCAAAAATTGTTGTTATTAATGTGAGGTCAAATTAAAATTAAAACTGCATAAACTAATTGAAATAATGATTGATATTCCATAATCTGCGGTTGATTAAAGCTGCGAGACAGAAATAGGTTGAAAAGCACTGGCCCTTAAAGGGCGCCATTTCCTCCCGGTTGTCCTGATTTCAGAGTCGTATTATCCCGCTCATTTCCATTGGCATTTGGTAAAAGCTCATTTCGAGGGGAACCAGGCTTTGTAGCCTGGTCTATATACCGCTGACCGACTTTTCCTTCAATGGTTGATCCGTTGGATTTCGCGAGGGAGTCGGAAACAAGTGGATATCGTTTCTCATTGGCTTGCTCCTCTGCCTCGCGGCATTTTCATTAGATATCCTTCCTGATCCTCCCTTTCGCGAGCATTGTCGACCACAATGTTTTCGCAAAGTAACTGATTTTTGTCCTCGATATCCATCGCATCGTGTATCTTCATCTCTCACGTCGTCTTATCACGGCGAATTTCGAGTGCAATGATGACTGATTGTGAGATAAGATGTAAAATTAAATAAATTGCGGAAAATTGGAATTCTATTTAAAAACACTAAGCGAAACAATACGCTTAACAATGATACATAATTATAGTACAGTCTAATATTAATGTTTATAACATAATATATGATAATTTGGGAAAAACTGCGTGTGATACTTTTCTACGCAATATGATTCCACGAAAAGGTTTTCGTTTGAATTTATGTTCTCATTGATTTACATTCCGCTGTAATCTGATGACCCAGTTCTTGAAAAACTATTTCCCAATAGCAAATAGCCATATGTAAACAAGATTTGTGGCACTCAGTTCTTTATTAGAAGACAAAGCGTCGCTTGTTACCGATTGAAACCGAGGCTAGGCTTTTCCTTGCGCGATGAATTTTACGCGTTAATGATTTTTCTCTGCCGGGAGGTTTCAAGAGACCAACGCTAAGCGAACCCTTTGTGGGAGGGCTTTGAACCGTTAAAGATTTGTGAAGGGGGCACAGATACATTGTTTTTATGTTAGAGATAACTAATTAATTAAGTTCTATTTTATATCAAATTATTTCGTGATATATATGTTTAATCATTTTTTAAAAAGAAGAATATTTGCAACTGCGGTTCCACTTTTTATCGAGTAATAATATTAATGAAATAAATAATACAGTGATAATATTAATTATATTTATTATTAAGTAAATATATTAATTAAACAATGTAAAGCTACAATGTTTTGCAACCGCATCTGGATTCGAGAAAATACCTTTTACTTCTTTTTCTTTTTTCTTTTTTTACGAGCGAAGCAAACTGGAGCGAACAGCTGACGCTGCCGTCTTTTGAAATTACTTCGTTTCCCTTTGCGTGCAAAACTCGGTTCAGCTGATAGGAATATTTAAAAATATACCAAGTATTTCATTTTTCATGTATATATGTATTCTGCATCGCGGAATACGAGAATCTGGCACATTGAAAGGAAGCAAAAAGAAAAAAAGGAATATTCCCAATATACAAACTTGAGCACTTTGTATGTTTCCTGCTGCGATTATCGTCGCGGAATAAGCGAAACGAAGAAAGTACATAACTTGTCGCGATGCTCCTGGAATACCACTCTCTTTACTCCTCTTTGCTTCTCCTCTTTTTCCCATCTTTTTGCGGCTTGGTGAATCATTCGCTTCTCGGTTGCAGAGATTCTCAGCCTCTTTACTTTCTCATCCTCATCTCTGTGATTCTTTTTTCCTCTCTTTGCGGCCGCAGCCGCGTTATTGCACTTGTTTCTCTCTCCGCACATCTTTTGTAACCAGTTTTTTTTTTTACAACTTCATTTCGTATCTTTCTATTGTATCCGTAATCAGAATATTGCATTATTTGACTGTCGATAAAATACGATAAAAGATTAATTTCCCAAAATAGCGTCTGAATAATTTTGGAAAGCAACAGATGTTATGACTGGGTTAAAATTGATTTATTCGTCTGTGGAACGATCTCTTTCTTCCTCTCGCGCGATCTGAGTCACCGAAAGCGATCGATGACGCATTAAGTAGCTAACAGTGACGAAACGTGGTTGCAATGTAAGTTGCATAATGTTGTGTCCGGTCGATGCAACAATGCGCTACCTGCATCAATGCGATTCAATGTCAACAGTCTCGTAAATTTCACTTTGCCGCTCTCCATGCGAGCTTCCGAATTTAATTATTCATATATCTTTTAATCTACAAACATATAAATTTGTAAAAATGAATTCTCTCCCACCTAATACTGTATTTAAAGCTCGATAAGGGAATATTGATTGAAATTTAATATATATTGCTTTCAAAATGCAACAATTAAATCACTTGTATATAAATTTTTTAAAATTAATTCTCATTGACCTAATATTGTATTTAAAGCTCAGTAAGAGAATATTGATTGAAATTTAATATACATCGCTTTCAAAATGCAACAATTAAATTTCTTGTAATGAAATGTGATTTGCCGATTAAATTTAAACAATCAAATTGAAATTGAAATAAATTTGTAGAAAGAGCTGATGCAAATTTTATTAAAGCAATTACTCTCAATCTCGACGGTGTATCTCTCTCCTCTCTGGGATTTCGCTAATCATGCGCTTGGAAATGAAATTTCTTGCGGTCTTCGTACGTCTCCCTCGCAAGAGTCGTTCACGTCTTCTGAAGGAAGATTCAACCTACCGAAGGGCGATCACTGACCGTCCTCACTGACTCGGCAATCTCGCACACCCATCCACCCACTTTCCGCTTCGCGTGTGACGTCAGAGAGAGAGAGAGAGAGAGCCGCGGAGACGAAACCCGTCTTTGTTCCCACAAGCGTTTCGCGAACCGGTTTGCGGTTCCGCGTAGTATTCCCGGTCAGCTGGTCGGACCGTTTAATCAAGGAATTCTCCGCCTATTTTAAGGGTTCGGCGTCCATCCTCCAGGACAGTGCCTCCTCCAAACAGTCATCCTTTTCGAGGAGCGTTCATTCATCCTTATAATGCGACAGCCAGAGAATGACGTCCGTAAATTTTCGAGACGAGTTCATTCACTTTGATATATGACGGAACAGAGAATAAGTAAATTAAGAATTTATCGGCTCGTGTTTGCGATAAGCGCGTTGGAATTTGTGCTTACGTTAGTGTAGTTATCGCGCGTTTATCTCGGCAGGATTTCCGTTTAAATATAGATATAAATACCGCGCAGGACGATAATCATTTTACTAAATAATCATTTTACACTCGAGTCGATTGAAACCGATGTGGATTTTCTAAATATCGTTTATTTGCCGGACGAGAGTCTACTAGATAAAATACTGTTGGTTTATGTAGACGTTCTGTAACTAAGAATATAGCGATCGTCGTTTTATTCCGGTCTTCGATAATTTTCTTGCAATTAGATGACCGGTTCGTGACACTCTCCGGAAAGAATTCCGCGAGGTGTCGGCCGCAATTTCCGTCTGGCGGAAACTGTGAACGGAAACGTGTGGATTCGGAAACGGAAGTCTTCGACCGACAACACACAATACTCGAGAGCTTTGCTTTCCTGGCTCGAGTTTTCCTTCTTGTTGTAGCTTATCCACAACAATGACATCGCATAACGGTAAATATAATCGTGTATTCTGCGTATCGTACATATATATATATATATATACATTCTATACGTCTTTCATATCGTTTATATTTGTATTCTCCACGTCTCGTCCTTGTCTTCGACAACAATCGCGTATACATTAAGCGGAACGAGATATCCGCTATTTTCCGCGCGAGGCCTCGAGCGTTCGTGAAGGGATCATCATATATATCTCGCGATACACCGACGCGAAAGTGGAACTTTACGGAAGCAAGGTGCGTGAACACCCCGTATACGCGCACCCAGGTTCGTACCTACCGGAAGTAGCTACCTACGTGGACTTAATGGCACGGCCTCGTAAGCAAAGTCCATCGCCACGTGCTCGACTGCGTGAAAATTCGTTGAACCCAGGCTGCCGTGACGAGGTGCTCTTCAGGATGGAGATATAGCGGAATATAGAATTTTTTCCAAATTTTTCTTTCATAAGTTCACAATTTTCATATCCTATTTTTCAGGGTGTCTAGCAGACTCGATGAAAAACCTTTTCAGATTTTCCAAGACCAGAAATTCACTTTTTCCCTGACTTTTTAGTATTAATTTTTCCAAATATAGAATTTGCATATATCTATATTATAAATTAATTCAATGTTAATTCATGAAATCCTTGAGATATTTTTGTCAATAATGAAAAGGTTCGGAAGTTAAAAAAAAAACAAAAATTTAAATCAATTATACAATCTGCATTATATGTACGATAAAACATGTCACTATGAACTATTTAAATAATCACTTTTTTTATTTATATCATATCAAATTTTGCACTTAATAAAATCTGCGATCGAATACATGCAAATAAATATCAGTGTAATAAGAATTAAATATTTTGTTTTTAACAATTAGTTCTTATTACATTGATATTTATTTGCACGTATTTGACTGCAGATTTTGTTAAATCAAATAATTTTTTTTCCGTGTGGGAGTCAAGGAAAAGTTTATAATTACTTAATAAAAAATTTCAATTTATTGAGACAAATGTAGAATATAATGTGACCGCTAGACACCCTTATTTTTATTAATTTATTTTATAAATGATATATTAACTAGAATTTTATTAAATTTAATAATAGAAATGTCAATCTCGCACGCGCGGTTCCGACAAATATAGCTCGTGTTCTTCTGCGCTCGAATTAATCACGAAGAGGGTCCAGGTGTATTTTTTTCCTTGTTTTCGGCTAGAACTCGCAGGACGAGCTTCTTTGATCCGGCATTCGCGGTTATGAATAGACATTCTCCGTTGCAAGCTCCTATGCCCGATTTATCTCTTCGCAGTCGAGTCGAAAGAAAAAAAATATCGGAGTAACTGCCGAACATCTGTCGTCGAGTCAAGTGTTTCAAGAAGACGCGAGCCAGGATTCGAGAGGAGTTTTCGAGGAGTTCATTTACTAAGACATTCGCCGCCGTCGTCGCTGCTTCTATACGTACATGATGAATGCACGAGCGAGAGAGAAAGAGAGAGACTTTTATAAACTGCCATCGATTAGAAAATACCTCGGAATTTTTTTCTTCTAAGAAGCAGACGCGAGAGCACCGATTTAAATCCATTTGAATCACGAATTAATCGTCGAACCCATAATTCACGCGAGCAATGTTTTTTTATTTTTAAATTCGCGCAAGAAAAATATATTTCCCTCCACGAAACTATAATTCAGAGGGAGATTAAACATTTTATTCAAATCGCACGCTCGAGATTTATTCGGCATAAATTGCTCGCGCTAGAAGGGAAAACGCGTATGGAGAGAAGAGTTGTCAGTACGATCTTCACGCATATATTCTATGCATAAATCTTCTAACTACGCAGCGAGACTTTCTAACGATGCGTTTTCCTTCGCGTGAGTTCCTGAATATAAGCCACGAGCTACGGAGGGCTCCCACTTCTTTTTCCTTTCCTGACCGTCGAGATTTATCGGGAGTGCCTTTTTAAGGCTTCCCTTTTCTTCATGGATGTGCTCTACTGCACCCAAGTGCATTAGCCGTGCTTTTAATGGGACGAACGACGAGACACCGTCGAGGCGCGAAGCCGTTTTCTTAATTCGCGAACGTTTGTCTGGCAGCTCCCGAGGCTTCTTCTTCGTCTTCTCGCCCCGATTCGCGTAGCTCCTTATTCAGAGAGCTCTTGTCGAACCCTCGTTTCCTCGCTCTCGGCACGTACTCGATACTCGTTAATTGCTGTAGAAAACTGGAACTAAAATCCGGAGCTGGGAGGAACTCTTTGTAAAATAAGGACAAAAGGCCGCATAAATGAAGAAGAAAGAAATCAACTATTTTCGGAAAACTCCGAGAGGTCCGTTTACACGTACCTATTTATTTTACTTTCCCGTCCCCTATCTTTCTTTATCTTCTTTATCTGCTACGTGCGTCGATCGGAATACTGCGCGATGATTCATTTTTCCGATTAAAATTGTGGACTGTTAGTTACATACATCATCCGTCCATGACTCTCTCGGCCCTCCGGTCCGAGACTGACTTTTTCCTGGCATAAGAGAGTGAGGGAGAGAGAGAAGGAGCCCCTAGAGCCCTTCACTTGCAGTACACATATTACTCCTGGGAGTCGAGAGCCGCCTCTAGACTTTAATGGAACAAATGTTGCGAAACCACACCCTTCTCGATCTATTCCGAGGACTTCAATCACAGTTGCAACTTCGGCGATGACGGTTTCGCAAGAAACTGTCGAGTGTTTTTCGCGATCGAATCTTTCAACTCCGACCATTCTCTCGAAGAAAAGTAGATACGATTGATCATTCAAATATCTTAGTTCCTTGAAAGAGAATTCTTTTAGTCACGATGAATTCTCGAAAGTATATATATATAGAGATTTGTTCTCAAAATACACTGAAAAAAAATATTTGTGTGAAATTACGTGATTATGTTGGGTTTCTTTTGATCCAGCATAATCGTGCAATATTGTTACTCGTATGGAAGATTACAGATTATGTGTACTTTCATGTGAAATTTATTTTTATATATTTTTTCAAGATTAAAAATATTGGAATTGAACATGGAATTATACATATAGGAAATGCTATATAAAATAATATTATAAATAAAATAGATAAATGCTTACAAAATAAAATTCTAATAAAGTAAAAATACTAAATTAAAAATTATACGCGATTTTTGCATTGTGAAAAATAATTTTAATTATAAATAAAATAAATAAATGCTTATAAAATAAAATTCTAATAAAGTAAAAATACTAAATTAAAAATCACACGCGATTTTTGCATTGAAAAATAATTTTACCTTTTTCCCAGTTTCGAACAAGTATATAATTTCCATACAAAAGTACATGTCTTTTTTTTCAATGTACATATCATAACCGAACAAAATCGCACGATTTCGCCAGGAATTAATTTTCTGGAATGCGCATAACAAAGCGTCCGTCGCTTGTCATTAATGACTTTTCGAGTGCACTTGCCCTCGGCTTTAATCGCCGGAAGTCGGTTGATCCTCGCAATTCCTCGCTGATTGCGATAGAGGCAACCTTAACGCCCACTAGTGGTCGTATAACAATTAAGAAAAGAGAAAAAAAAAGAAAAAGGAAGAAGGAATGGCCTCATAGCGAAGAAGAATCCAACGCGAGCGACCCACGCGCAATTCGCGCGGCTTGGCGCCACAATAAGGAGCGCGAGTCAACGACTGAATGAACGAGGAGATGATTTAATTGGCCGAGTGTCAGAGTTCGTCTCTCGTCGACGTCGTCGATTGTCGTCGATTGTCGTCGGTGTTCCGATCGGTCTCTCGTCCACCCACGCCCCCTAATCACAGGAAGTTCGCAGCTGACCACCGCGATTAAATTCAATTAAGAGAAAGAGCGACGCGTTCGCGAGAATTTCTCGCATTTAATCGATCGTTCCTAAGGATGTTATATTACGACACGATCTCACGGAATATGCAAACAAGCCGGTAAATCGGGATATAATTCTACAATTATAATCGGATTAATGCGAGGTATATAATTCGCGAGAGATAATTGATGGCCGCGCGCTGAAAATGCAAGATCGTTTTGTGAAATCGGTATAATCGCTGGCTGGCAACGAGGATTGATTCATCATCCGTCTGCGATCGGCAACTTCTTCCATGGAAACCCACCCACATGGCGCGAAAGTACCGAGTTTTAAAAGCGGATAAACCAAACCGCCGCGTCGGGCGTTTGTAAACCGCGACGCGTTGCAAACGATCGGCGTCGTTTATATCGGCACGTGGCGTAAACTCTCCGCGACTTTTAGCTCGCGTTTCCCGGCACCCGGTGATTTACGATCCGCCGAGTTAAATTTTCACCGCCGCGCCGTCCAAAATTTCGCAGTACACCCGCGATAAACTCGACGATGCGAAATCATCGCGTTAAATCCGCATCGAATGCCTTTCATCCAAAGGCGTTTATTCGATCGCGATAACTAATGAACCCCATTTACCTCGCAACTTTACATAGTACTTGAATAATATGATAGGGAAGAGAGAGGAGAATAGAGATTATTTTTAGTTATATTTTACTGCATGACAAAATATTTGTGTTGAATTGAAAAAAAAAAAAAAAAAAAAAATAGATGGAATAAAAAAATTCTCGAAATAATACTTAAAACCAGGATTGGGTAAGTTGATGATTTTTTTTAAACTACGTTCAGTTAAAGTTATTTGCTTATAAAATTGATTTAGTTAAATTAAAAGTTTAATGAACAAAGAATTAACTCAGTTAAAGTTAAGATTAAATTAACTAAAGTTAAATCAAAAGTTAATTTTTACAAATATTATTTATATTAAATTAGACTTTTGTTTGTTAATTCTTTTGAAATATATAATAACGAATAACAAAGAAATTTTGATTTTTGTATAGAAATCTATTTTTTGGTAATTACAATTGATGACAAATGAACATAAAAATTAATAATACTTTAATTTAAAAATAATACGTTTATAATTTATAAAAAACCAATAACGGTATTCAGAGATAAAAAATTTAACTTGGGAAAAAAGTTAATAAGTTTAAGTTCAAAAATAACTAGTTAAAGTTAAAAATTAATACACTTGAAATTAACTAAGCTAAGTTAAAAGTTCTGAGAACTTTTGAACTTTTTTTTTTAACTTTTAACTAATTATTACCCTGCTTAAAACGCGTGCGAGTTTGCGAAAACAATCAGGATTCTGAAGCGGCAATTATCGCGAGGAAACGGAGTAGCGTTTCCTTATCGGAGCTTCTCTCTCGGTTGTTAATTTGCGTCTAATTTAACATCGACGGCATCCCGAGGCGATACCGATGATCGCGCTTTAACGAGCTTCTCCCACGCGACATTCCTGCCTTCCAGACATTGTCTCAATTCCACGCGTGTACGAAATTTATGGTTTCGTAATTTCACCGTAACAAGCAGCATGTAAAATTGAACTGGTAATATTCGAATCAAGTCTCGAAGCAGGTATCCTTCTCGCGTTCTAATCGAATTCAGTCACCGTATATCTCGCGGCGCACAAAAGGAAGAAATCGCGTTCCGTTGGAAGGAGAATGGCAGAACGGGTGGGGTTTTCCGCTTCATCTGTCACAGTTGGGAGCCACGTCGACCTCCGATGTAAACTCAGAAAGCACCGGGACGACGACGGCGAAGGACGTGTCAACGAGAGCAGAGGAGTTAAATACTCGGGTCAATGCCTTTAATCCTTTTTTTCAATTACATATTTTTCTGCACAATTCAATGTAAATCGACAACTTGGAGGAAGAAAGCAAGATACAGATCTCAGGATATATACGCGTATATTTAATTATTGCTCTTTCATAGCGTGGGAATTTGCATGTGAATTCCCATAAACTTACTTCGGCCGAGTCTCGCAAGGATATTTTTTTTCTATCGAAGGGGAGGATCGAATCTCTCCCCAGGAAGGAAACAGGAAGGAAGGTGAAACGAGGGGAAGCCGATGATGGTGCAACCGGTGGCTTCCCTTCGGGAGCAGATGGACCGTGAAACTTATCGTCGTAAGAGCATTACGCGATTAAAGAGCTCGGTTCCCATCGAGCCGTTCTTCGGTACCTACCTACAAGTAGTATAACGCGAAATATCCATTACATTTTTTTCATTATCCCGTTTAATCCAAAAGGTACTTTCCTATAATTTTTCGGGAAATCGTGCGTGCGAAAATTCATTCGGACGAACGCCGGCGAGAGACTCGTTCGATCTCGCGTCCGTTTTCAGTTTTCGGCCCGGCGAGCTTCAAATCGCTCGAAGCTTTTAATACAGAGAACCGCGTAGTATATATATATATATATATTCCAATATATATATATATATATATAGTGCTTGCAGAGCTTGCATATCGCTATCAACCCCTTCTCTCCCCCTGACAACAGCCAGTCTGGCTCTGTCGGCGACGGGATCGATAGAGCTTCTATTGCGATATCAACGCGCAAACCCCATGGGCGAGTATGGTGGCGACAGCAGTCAGGATGGTGGGGGAGTCCTGCGTCGCCGAGAGCCACCCCCTCGCTTTTATGGAAATTTTATATATATATATATATAAAAAGAAACGCGCGCGTAGCAACCGTTCAACCCCTGATTCATGGCGGACTAACGATTTCGCTCTGCAACTTCGCATTCCTTCGTCATCGACGCGTGCCTTTATTAAATTTATACTTTTATTCCGATAAACGTGGAAAGATCGAGTTTGATGTAGTTTTTTGGTCAGAAATTATTGAACCGATTTGGAAGAATAATTTTTTAGGAATGACTAACGTTCGTCTACAAAATAACGCAATTCAATTCATTTTTTATCAATCGCAAACAAATTAAAATAAAATACGACAGTCTTTTTTTAGTACAAAATCTTAATTACTAATCATTACAAAGGCGAGAGAGTTTGTCGTATATTAACATTAAATGTAAAAAAGAAAAAATAAAATAAAAAATCAAATTGAATACTTATTTAAAATAGGAACGATATATTTAATTCGACCCAAACTAGCCAAGAAAATTGACTAAAATATTGACTAAATTGATTAAAATAAAAAAATTGACATCTTCCCTAAGCGACTGAACGGAGGTCTTTTTAAAGAGAACCTATAAAAAAATAATGTTTTAGATTTCTCTTCTACGAGCTTGGATTATAGAAACCGTAATGAAATAATAATTAAGGTATCACTCCGATTGTTAGACTTAATTTAATTCTGCAAAATTATTAAACCGCGTCGTAACAAATAAATGATAATTCCACCCGGTGATTAATGTTGCGCAACGGCGCGCAACCCTGTAATACTTGACACGCTGTTTTCGAGCAACCCCCGATCGAGGTAAAACCTCGCCGCATAAGCGATCAAGTATGCTAATGTCCCGTGAAAATCGCCGGGGCATGAAACTCCGCTTTTCGGGGGATACGCATAAATCTTTCGTCCATTCATCAGCTTTTCTGGCGTCTCTTGGGCGAAAATACATATACACCTACAGAAAATATCCAGAAGCGTAGCGAGCAGCTCTATGTACTTCCTCAGGATCATCGATCGGTTTTCAGGAAGCGCGAAGGGTGGCGGAATTCAAAAAGCTGTAGGGTCCTTTTGTGTCATCCCCTCCGTCCTTATTTCAGACTCGTTCTTTTCGGTCGAGAGGGTCTACGCCAATGCCGATGCTGGCTGGCTTCGTCGGGCCAGGTGGTGCGCAACCGTTGCTACGGCATGCATCGCCATCCCCAAAGCCGTGTGTTCCGCTCTCGCGAGCAGCTGCAGCTGCGACATATATATATATATATATATACAGGGACGCGTATTCGAGTGCGCGCGCGCGCGTTCCTCCTTGGCCGGCTAAGGGTCGCGCGCGAAAACTCTCGTTTTAATGCTCGAGAAATACGCATTCATTATTTTCGCAGGCCGAGCGAGATGCGTATCGAGTATGCTTAATGGCCTTCAACGCCGAGGAGTTCATTTTTAATTGGCCGGCTGTGGCGTCACGCTTTATGTCATTTCTCGGTAATTGATGAATATTTTTAATCGCGCGGGAAGACGAGAGACAGAGCGAATTGAGAATAATTCGTAATTTCAATTTAATTGAAAAATATATATTAAAAGTATATTTTGCTAGTAATCTAGAATAAAAAAAAAAAAAATCCAATATCACGCTCAAGAGGAAACTCGTGATTTATCTTTCCCTTTCGTCAATATCGACAGATAAGGCCACGCCTTATCATAGTGTATCCGCAAGCTGAGATGTTGCAGATACATGTTCGTCTTTCCGTTCGAAAGGTTCGAATGCTCGGCTGCCTAAGCGGGTTTGCTTGTGTGCGTGTACCGACGGGCCGGCATACAAACACACATAATGACAGTAGGGAGTTGGTTGGGGCAGCAAGCAACACAGCAGATGGGGAGTTTGCTTCTGCAAGCCAGTCGTTGTAGCGGCGTGGTTCAAGCTGCCCGCCTTTTCCCGACAACTCCCGCTTGTAAATCCGCACCAGAGTTTTCTCGTCCTTCTCTCTTTTCCTACGCGTCATTTTTCTTCCGATCCGGAAAATCGGGAGGGTGAGAGATCCGGAAGACAATGTGACCGCGCGCGTGCCATCTTTCCACCCTTCGACGCGCCTTTCCTTCACCCTCTTCCACCCTTCGTCGGATCTGAAATAGTGTTGAAGATCCCTCGGAAGCGATGAGAATCGATCGATCGTCTAGCTGTTTGCAATCTAGTGAGTACTACTCGAATCTCGAACTTGTATTCGATCAATTCGTTTTTGTTATATCTCTCTGCAGTTCAAGTCGAATGATAATTTATCTTGGAAGAGAGAAAAAAATATAGCGCGTCGCGTCTTTTGCATATTTTAATTTATTGTTCTTTAATTCTAAATTTGATTACGAGGAAAAGAAGTTATCTTCGAGAAATAGTTTGCCAGATCTGCTCCTTTTCTTATATCCCGATAATTTCGTGAATTCAAAGATTTTGAAAAATTTCCATTTCTCTCTACCTGTCTTCGTGTAAAAAAAATACTGGTGTTTTTTCTCGTCGTCATCTTCTAAAATTGGAAAGATGTCTTTATCTTGTTCTAACAATAAGATCGAGATGTCTTTGTCTTGTCAACGGGCAAGACGACCGTTGACAGTCAATAGGGCCACCAGAATGGCACGATTGCGTCTCTCGGCACACGTTCATGGTGAGTATAAAAACGCATTCGTTCTCCTTCGCATCTTCCCTTCTATTAACTCCAATCTCCCTCCCTAAACTCCCCCGCTAAGAATCAGCTGCTGCTGCTGCACGCTACCAAAACACCTCGCGCAATCCTATTGTTAAACATCTCCACTCCTAGATTTACTTAATTTATATATTTTTTATTTATATATTTGTATCTGATAAATATTTAATTATGCACTAATTAAATCTATAAAATTTAATAAAAATAAATTTTTTGGAAACAATTTAAATTAATTAATTTAATTAATTTAAATTAATTTAAATGAAATATAGTGGAACAATATCCAGTATTAATATCGAAATTCAGAAAATTAATAAAGAAAGCATTGAAATATTATTACAGACGGAAATGACCATCTCGTGACTGTGATAAAATTGATAAAATAAATTTATGACGACAGAATTCTTCGACATTATTGAAAGGCTTACGTAAATACCGGTTATCTCTATAACCATTGCGTATCCACTCTATTATTCCATTTGAACGGACGTTTCCTCGGCCGGTTTGTACTCGGAATTAGCGCACAGAGCACGAACTCCGTTTAACGACGAGCTGGGACACGCGTTTCTTTGTCGCAGAAGGAAGTCGACGTTTCATTAACGCGACCCGCGTGAGTCATCGCGATGTGGCGGACACTTTGCGACGTATACATATACATATATACGATGATATAATCGGAATTTCTCCGACTCTTTTTCGTCGGGTTTTATTAGGGACGAGGTGCGCGAGGAACCTGATTTCTCAACTTTGCGTAAAATATCGCAACCGATGATCGCAGCCTCAACTACAGCCACGGGGCTCCTCGTCGTTGTTTTTATTCGGGGAATTTCACCTTGTATACGATAGAAGAGCGAATACGCCTGAAACCGTTAAGCGCAATTGCATCGCGCGCGAGATACCATATATTCCTGCGGATTTTCCGTATCTAATTAAACGCGAGCACGCTACGAAGCGGCAGCAGTAACCCTGAATTATCCAATGCACTTGTTTCTTTACTTTCGTCGTCCATCGTGATTACCAACGTTATCCCGCGCGCAGTTCGATCGCTCGATCGTACTTGGCTTATTAACCAGAGTTCCCGTGCCATACTAGATTCATGTTGCATTTAAATTGAATCTCTCTTCCTAATCAATCACTGCGACTGCCGAGTATATCGGATACAATGATTTTTCATTCATTTCAAGCGTTCTTTTAGCTCCTTCGTATTCTTCGATCTAGATTATTGTTATACGTAATACGAATATTTTAATTATAATTAATGAAATTACAATAGTATATTGTGTGTCAAGTGCGGAAAGTTGACAATTGGTCACGAGTGCGGGGGATGGACGCACGAGCCGAAGGCGAGTTGGTCACGGTGCGGGAATAGCCGTGTTCAAAGTCATTGTCCACGGCTGAAGCCGTGAGCAATATATTTCCCACGGCTAAAGCCGTGGGCAATGACTTTGAACGCGGCTCAGCCGTAGGCAATGGCTACAAAATACAAAATATATTAAATATATTAAACAAATTATATTGTATAAATAAAATATGTTAAATATATAAAAAGAGTCTAGAGATTTTCTTCTTTCTTTCGCGAAAAGTTGCATCATTATTTGCCGATCGAAAGATCAATAAGCGACGGCTCAGCCCCCGCAGAACAAACAGAGTGTGGCTAAAACCATTAATCCCGTGTCCACAAGGGTATATATACGAAACGAAATATGGAGAGAACGAGGGGCTGGTCTCTTCTGTTTTCTATACACCCCCGCAAATAAGTCGTAGCGATCCTATACGTGCGAAACGCGACAGATGCATTCCCCATCCTTCAACTTCGAGGGGGGTATATACGATAACGAAGGGTGGCCACCCTCTCGTTTAACTTCGTTAATCCGATTGTTCCTCAACGGGCCGTGGTGGTCGCGGTAAAAGCGCCGCGATGGGAATATACACTTGTTCGTCCTGGGGTTTCGCGTGCACCCTCGAAAAACTTGTAGCTTAAGGAGCTTATAAATATTCGAGGATCGCTTTGCGTTTCCACGAAAACCGGCACCTTTGTCTTCTCAGCTCGATATCGCGAATCTTTGAAATGTCATCGATGCGCGACGACGCTTCTGTAAAATTCTCTTCGTAGCGAACCGAAGCAGAGGAATGAATCACGCTTTGTTGGGTCGTTGCCATTAGTAGCTATAAGTAGTCGAAAATTAATCGTACCGGGAAGAGAGGTCCTCGTAAGTCGTCAAAAAGATGGTCAACAAAGGCTATGTGCCGAGAGAAATAGAAGAAAAAACTCGGATAAAGATCTTCCTCCGTCAAGCGTGGTATCCAAGTTGTATCCAACAACGTCGCCCAACAACATACCTGTGTACGTTTTTTTCCTCGAAGCTCGATCTCTATTCCGTCCGTATAGCACGAGCCTAATTCGAGTTGCTCGTTTACGAGAGACATACATTCCTTCGTCGTTTTATTACGACAGCGGCGCCGAAAGGACTCCTCGTATAATTATGAAGGAATCTTAAGAGATTCCCCAATAACTCGCTGATTCCGCAACACGATTGCTATCACCCTACCGCACAACACATTGTGTGTCATCAGTTTAATCGCGCGAATATAGCACTATCGCGATATCTACACGATCTTAATCTTCATCTCTCGCGTTGCAACTCGAGGCGATTAGGAGAAGACTCGCGAAGGAGAGAAAGAGAGTTCGACGACCCTCCGTTACTCATCATTCCGCTTCTATCATTCCAAATCGCGTGTGCGGTTAGTAGCTTAATACCGATTGTTTACCGCCTGTCCCGCGCGGGTGCATCACGTGCACGCGAGATGTTTTCCATAATTACGCTAACTCGCGCGCCTCAAAGCTACCTCGGCCGTTCTTCGTGTACTCTCCTGCCTCGGCTTCTCTCCTCTTCTGCTCGCTCGATCGTTCTTGCCTTGAGCGCTGTTGTACGCGTTATTATTATTTCAGCATGACGGGAGACTCGCACATTGCCACCTTATGTAATGCGCATAATGGTGGATAAGGCAGAGAAAGAACCGAAAGAACGACGGAGAAAAAGAGACAAAGAAAAAGAGAGAGGAAAACTCTGCCTAGGAGAAAGGGAGCAGCAGAGATGGAGAGTGGGAGATCTCGACTCCTAAGACTCTAGGTAGCTCAGCAAAGATCACGGCACCGGGCGTGGGAACAAGGCCCCTCCTGCTACACGAGGCCTAGCCTGCGTCGGGCATAGTGTTGCGAGTGTGCGAGTGAACAAGCGCGCGCGGAGAAAATTACCACCGACTTCCACGGCGTGCTGCTTAACAGTACCTCGAGTGCCTTATCGGAGCGGTCCGTAACCCCTCGTTCAAAGTCGTTCTTACGTAGGCGCACGCGACTACAGCCTGTTGCGCGTCTCACCTTCGTCTCCTTTTTTTTTTTTTGATTTATTTCCGTCGATTCTAAGGTCGCGTGCCGGAGAGATTTCGTCTTGACCTTACCTCGATATCGATCGATTCGTAACATATATAAGAGGAGCCTAAACCCTTGTCTTGTTTTTTCGATGAAACATCATCGAGTAGCCTAGCCATTTTTTTTTTTTAATAGCATAAACATTTTTTCCCAACTTTCCTTTCATTGTTGTAGGTAAATTTTTTACTTGCTTGAGGGGATTTAAACGCCGTCCTGTTTCATGGATAGAATACCATTTTTGGTTTTTTTTATTGCTTGAGTGGAATAATAAATGCTTCTCCACGATTGAAGTATATATATATGGAAATAAAGCGCGAACCTATCGATTTTATGTTAGAAATGAAAAAAAATTTTAAAAAGAATAAAACGGGACGGCGGTTAGGATCCCCTTAATACGTCGTAAATTAATGGAAAGAAGATATTGGTATGCAGATTTTTTTCAGACAGTCGCTCTTTGTTTATTTCCTACTGTTACTTATTCGATTAAGATCCCGAGTTATTCTACGTCACGGTTCGTCGAACTTGAACGAAGCTGCACGCCAGGATGCATCGATTATGGCGGCTTATCAGGCTAGAGGGCATATCCATCTTTTTTTCCTACGCGGTTGATAGCAGTCGATGCAAAAATAGATTCGATGATTGCAGTCAATGAGCCGCGGGGGAGGACGAAGCTCGGTCAAGGCTTCGTTTATTTACATCATGCAAAGTGCATCGCGTTCACATCGCATGTTCTCGCAAAGACGTCTGATTTCCCAAGCATCACTTTCACTTCGACAATAGTCGCGAATCAATTGGAATTATTTCAATAACGTCGCGAGCGCATTAAACCATTTCTCAAATGTCACGGACCTTATTCAAGTAAAATAGCGTTATTTATGTTGACACATTTAATTGACTTTTTATTAAATATACAGATTGAAAAATGCTCCACAATAAAAGTACTGATAATATATGTTATTATTTTATATCATCTTTGTTAGGAGCGCCATATTTTGTGCACAAATAAACTGCAGAACTTTTGCATTAAGTAAGTATATTGTTATGAGCTGATGCAAGAGATCGATAAAAAGCTGCAATTTTTCAACTTTTATTCTTTTTATACAAAACTATAGCGCTCCCCGTTCATTATTATCAGTCCTTAAATTGTGGAGAAGGATTTTCAGTCTGTCTAGCCAATAAAAAGAAAAGCCCTCGAACTCGAAGCCGGTAAACCAGACATAGTCAGCATCCTCTTAACATATTTAAAAGGAAAATATAAAAAAATAATGATTCAACCTCGCAATAAGGCTCGCAAATTTTTCACTAACTCTAGAATTACAATTTGACACAATTATACAGACAATAGTCCATGAAGCGTCTTGTCTTCTCTATGACAAGCGAAAGGCCGCAAGATACTCGGTGTGTCATCGTTTTATTTCCAATTTTCTTGCGCTACATCTCTCGCAACATCTGTTATTTCGCTCCCGGCGAAGCCGTAGTCGAGCTGGAAACGAGATTTTAATTAAACACGGTCCCGAAGAGACGCGACGACGACGACGACGCAGCATCGCGGCGGCTCATCAGAGACGCGTTGCAGTCTACGAGTGCACTTCCGCGCAAATGTGTGTCACGGGTTTCCCACGAGATGCACCGGCGAATGGCAGGCATAGGCGCGGGCATAGACCAATTACTGCTACCTAGGAGAGAGATTTCGCGTTGACTATCCGCGCGATTTGCGTGGAGAGCCGATCGATCGTGTCCTGGGAAAAAGAACGCGTCGCGTTTAATGACGGTCACGACGATGAATCGGCGTCCGAGAGCCGGCGATTATTCAGCGGATTACCGATGTTCGCGCATAACTGTTCAGGCAATACGTCATATCGCGGTCGCAATTTTAATCCCCGACTCTGAATAGTCTATGTCAAGTCTTTGGATTTCTATGACCTACCGATGACAATGCGTAAAAATTAAAAAAAAAATTATAGCAAAAAACGCGATAACTCTTGGTAAATTTAGATTGATTGCTCTATCAGCAATTTAATTTGCCTAAAGATTCATCATCGAAGATATAAAAAATTAAATAAATAATATTAGTATAATAATAAAAAAATATAAAAATAAATTTATTGCTAATCAATCGAGTTCAGTTCTCTTTCTCTCTCTGTCTCCGTGAGACCTTCCTCGAGCCTTCTTCAGGCTCGGTGCTAGATACGGACAGTGGCGAATAAGTGGCCGATCATGAGGGGTAAATGGAGTCATGGTTTGCTCCGTCGGGGCCAACAAGAACGCCGACGAGAGATGCAACGGTATACATCATAACATTCCCACGGTGGATCTGGCCGGGCGTCTCTACCGACCGAGATGCGTCTTCAGGAATCACGTCTTGCGTGACTAATCGTGGCTAAACAACGACGCGTACAATCCGCGAGAATGTACTTTCGGTGATGCGCGATGCGCTTCGTCTGCTCTTTCCCGTGTACTTGAAAATCACGGTCGTGTTTCAGCCGTCGCGACTTTGAAATCTGTTGTTCAATGTTGTTTAGTCTGAATGCGATTGCAATCTTGCAGCCATCGTAATTTTCGTAATACTAAAAAAAAGATTAATTCTGCATTTTTACTGCATGATTACTAACAATATATTTTATTGTTACACGTTAATTATAAAATAATTTCTTCCTTATCGAAAGTTTTCAAGATCACAGTTATTCTATTTCAAATCAATTATTAAGTTCAGTGTTAAGTGATATCTGCTTCAATTAAATGATTAATTAATTTAATTCAAGATACAGCAATAAGGAACGTGTATTCTTTCGCGATATATTCTTTTGTTATTCCTTTTGTAAGATATACGAGGAAGAAATTAATTTGCTATTTATAAAAATGAACAGGTACCTGTTTATTTATTTATTATATTATATAATTAGATCTCAGAAAATTGATATCTTGTTTTCAGAATTAATATGTGACATCATTAATCAGCAGAGAGATTGCTGTGTAAATATATTAATATCATTTCCGAATAACACATTTATTATCATTGGATTTATCCCGATATCTCCATAATGACGTAATAAAAAAATGTAGGGATAGTTATTAATCTCTCTCTCTCTCTCTTTGCAAACATATAGAGATTAATACCACGAGTTCCTCGAAAAAACTCGAGTCAGGTAATTTCATAAGATTTCGCAATGGTGCCTAATCGGACGATTGGTCGAAAAATATACCGCGGAAGAGACACGAGTCGAAAAAAAAGTCGTATGACCTCGACGTCGAAATACGACACTTTTACAAGTCGTCGCGTAAAATCCTGGAAATCGGCGCATTTATACTTTTCGCATCGCGTTGCACCGCGGCGTAACGGTTCCGCGTTTGCGTGGAAAGGAGGGAAAAAACGCGACCGCCTTCTCGAGGGGGAAATTAGAAATTACAATTAGCGCGTTTCCTAATACGCGAGCCTTCGAGCGGGAGCGTGAGAAATCGAACGGTCTCGCGATGTTTTACCGGTATTTATAGGTATGTACGTGTCGCGATTATTATTCCATCGATCTCGACGGTACTCGACTTCGATTAATCATCGAGGATTAGTATTTTCGTTGATTTCGAATACTTTGTAATACACGTCTAAATACGAACTGAATGAAATTGCTTTCGCGAATGAATGAGGATGTAGTAATGTATACTTTGCTGAACACGCGCTTTACGAACAAACGATCGTAACAAGAGGCTTAATTTTTAATTACAGGTAGAATATTAATCCTCGCTCTTTACGATCTTTTTTGTATTCATCTTTGTTCTTCTAATTTAAAATTTCCGACAGGATACATCGTACATATTTCTTTGTTGCGATTAAAATTACTATATAGTGTTACTGATCCACGGGTATGTTGAACCGTCGTTTTTTTGTTATTCTTTCAGTCGTATACAAATACGGCAAGGAAGCACGCAAAGTGTCGATGATCAGAGTCATCAAGGTGTAAATCGACACCTTCCTCTCGCCCTGTGCATTGTTATAACGCCAGTTTTTCGGGTCGCATCCGTTTTGCGGAGAAAGCGGATCGGCGTACTTGACGTTTCCCGCGCGGGCCGCTTCCGGTACGAAACGTGCGGTTTCCGGCGCGCATACAATAATCGGCTACGCGCCTCGGCATATCGATAGTCGTCAGTAAGAACGAGACTCTCGCAGGCGCCGGTCGAATCGACGCGGCACTCCCGATTTACTTTCAAATCGACACAAAGACTCGCCAACTATTTCGCGCACCGACGTCTTTCGCGTTAGAAATAGTTCTTTCTTCTTCCTTCAAAATTTGCATGTATTTATTTAATTGTTAATAAATAATTATCGTGGTTCAGGAGTGATGTATTAAAGTGCGCGATGAAAATCGACGATATGGTGGTCTAATTATTTACGCAGAGAGAATTTTCCCGGAAAATCATGGTAATCATATGGTATTGGAAGAATTTCATAAGACTGATTAATATTTACTACAATAAAAATATTAATGAAAAACAATGATTAAATTAATAAATATTGATCTGTTTTCAAAAAGATTTTCTTATATAAAAACATTCTCTATTCAAATTCAATAAATTTTGTTTCAGTGTGCCACAATAAGATATAAAATGTGATGTTCAATTAATTTTATTACATATATATATAATAATATTTTTTTTATTGCGATATAAATATTAATGAGAGAAACTTTTAAAAAATTATTCCAATATACCAAATTGCCTTACGATTATCATAATGATTGTCAGGGTAAATTCTAAGAGCAAATTCTGTCCGTGTGTACACAGTTCCGCGGGTGAATGTTAAAAACAGCTGATTATATATCTCTCTCGAGGAGATTCTCCCTTCATGTACCTTGGTACCTCGATGCACCAACTCGCAAACGCGTTCGTCTTCGCCTGAAGATATTATACACGGAGTGTATCCCCGCATTCCGGATCGGCGAGCCAGCATTATTATGAAATATCGAAGTGGAAACGCTCGAGCTGCCCCAAGAGGTGCGCTTTTGTATCAGAGAGTTTCCCCGCTCGAATCTCTCTCTCGCTCCCTCTTTTTTTCTCCTCCGCGTTGTTGGAGCAGAACTCTCCTTTGTTCCTCATCCGCGAAGTGCTTATCCGCCTCGAGTGAATTTCCCGACCAGAGAGAGAGAGAGAGAGGACGTTAGAACGCGGTCGATGGCCCATTTCTTGCGGCGACGTTACTTTGATTCCCTCGCGAAAAAGAGAAATCAAGTCGGTTCGCGACGACGCCTACGTAAACAATTCCTTGTCGAACGCGCGAGAGTATATACAACTCTTTGACAAGTTCCTCAAGTTTTTCAAGAACATCCGGGAAAAGGATCTTCAAGATCGCGCTATCGCGTGGCCTTCGTTAGATCAATATTATATATGCATATATACGCGCAGTCACATTCCAGCGACGTTAGTCGGGTTGTACAAATTATGAAACAACGCACTTGCGAAACGAGTAAATTGAAACTCCAAGTGTATATATACATACACGCACTTGGATAGATCCGCCGACAATAATAGATGCCTACAATCTCCTATGAATATCTTGCGAATATGAAGTACCGTTATTTAATGATCGACGCTTTCTGTTGCAGCGCCCAGATCCTCGAGCGCGGGTACCAACAACCTGCCTCCGTTGACGTTTCACCACGTCCACGGTGACAACATCAGGCTGTGCAATGGCGGCACGATCGCCCGGAGGCACGAGAGCTTTTGCAAGGGTGTCACCTTTAGCGCCAGACCTGTGCGAGTGGGCGAGAAGGTGAGTTTGTCTCTTAAAGCCGTAACTGAATCGCTAATTGTGGGAAACCGAGCCACTATCTCGTTCCGCTCCACCGATCGCATATTTCTCCAATATTATTAGAACGGACTATTGCCCGCAATTATAAGAGGGAGAAGGGATCGTTTTTATCCCGCGAATCGTTCTTTTGCATATCGTTCCACTTTAAAGTTACGAACTCTCTTATCTTGAGTTATTATTAGTGTATCTGTTATTTGTAGCGTTAGATAACACGAGTGTGATTAGTATAGTCGGGCTAAACGGTGGACCGACGTTCCGTGGACCCTCGAATAAATATACGATGACCGGTCGCTAATAGAGCGTGTGGGCGACGCGTTAGGTGTATTTTCGGTTTCGGTTACGACGGATTGGAGCTAATCGGGCGCGGGCGAGATGTAAAATTATTATAATGTGGAACGTCATTCGAAACAATCAATTCCGAGGATGCCTCCTCGGACAAAATTCCATTTTAGGATCGCTCGATCGTTCTGGTCCCCGTAATTTCGTCACCTCCTTTCCTGCTCTCTTTCTCTCTCTCTCTAAAGGAGTATACCAAATTGAGAAAATTTTACGGTACAAAACTAATCGTCACGCAAGTTCATATTTCACCTCATACTATGTCTACATCAAGTTTCATGACTATTTTGATTTTGTACTGCAAAATTTTCCCAATTTGGTCTACTCGTTTACGCACAATTAAGCTACATGTTTGCCTTTTTGTGGAACAACGCAGGTCTGCGTGAAGTTTCTGGAGATCTCCGACAATTGGAGCGGCGTGATCCGCTTCGGCTTCACCAGCAACGACCCGATCAACCTACGGAGCGGTCTGCCGAGGTACGCGTGTCCAGATTTGACGAACAAGCCCGGTTACTGGGCTAAGGCTCTCGCCGAGCGGTTCGCCGAGCGGGACACGGTGCTCTTCTACTACGTGACGTCAGCCGGCGACGTGCACTTTGGCGTGAACGGCGAGGAGAAGGGCCTCTTCTTCAGCGGTGTCGAGACCCGGGGTCCGCTTTGGGCGATCATCGACGTTTACGGCAACAGCACGGCGATCGAGTTCGTCGACCCGAATCGCCAGCACTTCAACAACATCCGCAGGGGCGCCGAGCACAGCAACGAGGACAATGCGCAGCACAGCAGGCACTCGGCCATGGACGACGCCAGCAACGCCGGTAGAGACGTCGAAAGGATAATCGTGCCGTCTATGCAGAACATGTCGATTCATCACGAGCCTGACGTCGAGCTACCCGGACTCAGGTTTCAACCTCCCGGCGTCATCTTCACTCCTTTGCCCTTCCACTCGTGAGTATCGATCGTACCTAGGTCATCTATTACGCGCCTCTCATCCGCATCATCTAGGTCTGCCCGACGTAAGCTAACGTGACGCTAACGTGGAAAAGGTTCTTGCACTCGGTAGCCTTAAGTTCGTCTACCTCTCGAACCAATTCAGCCTCGAGTCACGCGATCGAGGAAATTTATTTCGGATGCAACTTGTCCATTTTAAAATGCCACGCGATTATGTTTTCAAGTCGTCCGGTTGAATTGTATAATAGCGCTTTTTACTCCTTTCGCAAAATCGCTGATAGAAACATGCAAATGTTCAAAGTCATCAGTCTACGATAGAAGGCGCGAAAGCCGACGGTTCGCCGTACCGGTCAGCCAAACAGAACTAATTCGCCATCCGCTTTTCACGGTTTCCCAAGACGCCCCCGTCATTAGTGTCAAGCCGAGCGCCGCCGAGGCTAACCGCTTCCTGGTTTTGTTTTTCCGCAGAACTCGAGGCAGGAACATCCGCTTCAGCAATCAGCAGTGCGTGGCGACGCGCACCGACACGGAATTCTGTCACGGCTACGCGTTCACGGGTCGACCGTTGCTTCTGGGCGAGCGACTGGTCGTGCAGATCCTCTCGACGGAGCCGATGTACGTTGGTGCTTTAGCTCTGGGCCTGACCTCGTGCGACCCGGCGCGACTTACGGCGGAGGACCTGCCGGACGACAGCGACCTGCTGCTGGATCGTCCCGAGTACTGGGTGGTCTCCAAGGACGTGGCGTCGAGTCCGCAACCCGGTGACGAGATCGCCTTCACGGTCACGCATTACGGCGAGGTGCAGATGAGCAAGAACGGCGGCCCGCCCAACGTCGTCATGCACGTCGATCAGAGTCTTCAGCTGTGGGCCTTCGTGGACGCTTACGGGAGCACTCAACGTGTCCGAATGCTCGCCAGCAGACCGACCTCACCACCCCGACAGCGTCAGAGCAATCCTTCGCCGGCCAACATCGTTCAACAGCAACAGCAGCAGCAACAGCAACACTCGAACCACAGCAACGCCGCCACGGAACTCTCGAGATTCTCCGAGATGGTGCAGTTCAAGCCGGCGGTAGGTGGCGGCACCGTGCTGGTCGTGAACCTGCCGCCGCAGGCTGGTTACCCGACTCCGCCACCACCTACGCCACAACCGATTTACGCGTCCGCAACGCACAGGAATCCACCGCCACAGCCGGTGCATCTTTCCGCGGCCGCGCCCGCGCCGGTACCGCATCCCGGTTCCTCGAGACAGTCCTCGCCTCCGTTGACCGGCACCATGGCCAGCACCGGCTCGTCCACGTACGTCGACCCGGTGACCTACCAGAGCCTGGAGGGCACTCTGACGCATTCGTCGCACGCAACGTCGTCTCATCTGCAGCAGTGGAGCGAAGGTCTGCAGCCGACGCTCTCCGGCCAGCCCAGCGAGTGCTCCATCTGCTACGAGCGTAGCATCGACAGTGTTCTCTACATGTGCGGCCACATGTGTATGTGCTACACCTGCGCGATTCAGCAGTGGCGCGGCAAAGGCGGCGGCCACTGTCCGCTCTGCCGAGCGCCGATCCGCTGACGTCATCCGCATCTACCGCTCCTGAACGATTCCGAATTGAGAGAGCGTGAGAGGGAGAGAGAGATCGCGGATGCTCACCCGGATGTTTTCACCATCGTTATCGTCGCCGCCGCGTCCGTCACCGTGCTTCCGTCGTCTTGGTTTCCTTCCGCGTCGAATCCGTCTCGCTTCATCCCCGTCGCGCTTCTCGCCCGTGTCCTCTCGCGATTACCAGAACGAATAAACGAATCGAAGCGAAAGTCGCCGTTTTCACACTGCCATTGTCTATCTTTTTTCTTAACGGAAGAGTGCTTAAAGTATATCGAGAAAGCAACGATCATTTGTTAAGACGTACGTCTCGCGTCGAAATTACTTGAGGATCGTGCCAATCCGAAGATTATGCTTATTAAAATTAAGCAGTTCTCGAGGCGCCCGCGAGGTCGCGTCGCTGTCAATTAACATGTCAATAGGTGGACCATCGCATCGTGCACAAAGAAAGCAGCGGTGCTTTCGAAAACGCGATCACTGCCACCGTTACTGCTGATCAAGCGAGAACAAGGGAGATGAATCGCCGCGGATTCGAATAACTGAGAGAGAGAGAGAGAGAGAAAGAGAGAATGAGTGACAAATCGCTGTAGTTGATCGAGTTTGCTTGTATATCGATATGCTGTCTGCCAGTCTGTGAGTGAGCGTGAAACGCGTGAATGAGTGCGATTACGTCATCAAAGAGACAGATCGATCCTAGATATTTTCACAAGCGACATAATCGTCACTACAATTACCACAATTATTACTACCGCTCTCAACTATTACTACTACTATCCACTATTACTATTACTATACTATCATACTACTCTTCCAACCTTTAATTATTATTTTATTATAATTATTATTATTATTATTATTATATTACTATATATATTATTTTTATTATTAATATTAATACTTATCGTTACTATCAATTATATTATTAGTTATTCGAGCATTGTATAATTGTCTTTAATTACTTGCGAGCAGCTTTGTTTTGCCACAATAGCTATTACTTTTACGATTTGCCGATTATAATATGATTGGTGAGTTAACATAGTCACTATCTCGTAGCATTATTATTTAATGGACCGGGTGATTTACTTGATAGCCGCGAACTTGATCAAACTATGACGCCTAGGGCATTTGGAAAGCTTATTCGCGCATTCCGCCGTCCTCGAGGACGATCCGACAGATCTTGTCGTCCCGTATCGTAAGTCACGAGAACGTGATGGGCTCAGGCATACGAAGCAGTTTAGTTTGTTCCGATCATTTCCGCCTTCAACGATAAAACGCTTGAACGTTTATGATCGCCGCTAATATTTTAAGCGGGACTTTACCAAAGATCCTAAGCGTTTTCCGCCCTTCGCGACATCTAACTCGCGTGCAAGCAGCCCCGAGAGAACGACAGTTCGATCTAATTTAATCTCTGTTTTGCGGCAACGTTAAAACTTTATATAGATAGATTGTGACACAAATATTACGTCGATGCGTTTGATTAAAGATGTTTGACAATCAGATCCTACGACCAGTAACTTTTTTATAAAAGCATTTTAGTCTTGAAGCTACATACATATGTAATTGTTGCGAGTTTTCATGCGACCTCGTTTTGGATGACTCTTCGACGGAATTTGAAGCGACTGAAGATTTAAATTTGTTTCAAACTCCGTCGCTAGACTTCCTTCATTTTTGCGTTTTAGTGATTTGTATCGAGCCTTCGGATGAGAACAGCCTTCTGCTCAATTTTCGAGGCAATGTTTTGTGCGTTCGGTGTTTTGTTAATCGCGTGTTTGTAAAAAGTTTCTCATCTCGAGAAGAGATTGCCCTAGGCAAAGTTCGCCTCTGAACGTAAACTTCGTAAACGCACAGCGTTTGATCCGTTATGATGAACGAAACGAGGTTGTCCACGTAAAGAATCGTCCGTATTTTATTTTGCGATTCGTCTACCCGAGAGAGAAAAAGAAAGAGAATGAGGAAGACGAATTTTCCACAGTCGAGAGAAAACGGAAGAAACGATTTTCTAGAGGGGAGAGAAAAAAAAAGAAAAAAAAAACGAAGCGTCTGGCCCTTTTAAGGAATTAATTTTTAACGAGAAGGAGGAGTATCCCTCCTTTCGACTATAATAACGGATGCGCAATAAAGCGGTAGTGAAAATCTCTAGTCCAGCGAGCGGCAGATTCAGTCTGCCAATCCAAAAAGTACTGATGAAAAGAAAAGCGTTTCCCCCTTTTTCCTTTTAAGAAAACGAAAGAGGGAGATAGGTAGAATACAGTGAGCGAGAGAGACCGAGAAATTTTATAGATACGAAGGAGGAGAAGATGCAAATTATCACGCGCGTCTGCCAGTGAATGGCGCGTTCGAGATTTTATTAAAAAAAAATATATATAACAATAGATTATTATTATTCTATTGATATGATACGACGAGATAAGAACAGAAAAAAACCTTGCCGACGATAGAGCGAAAAAGAGAGGGAGATAGCGTAAGAGAGAGAGTAATGCTTGATAATAATTACGACGAATGTTTATGATTAATCCTATCATCGTTATCGTTGTGATCAGCGTGATTAGTTGTCGTGTGTTATTCTGTCGTCAGCTTGGCCGCGCCTCGATCATTTGCGCAAAACACACATTTATTATTATCATCGTAATTATACGACTAACGACTTTTTAATTCGACTATTATATTCGCAACGGTTAGTTGTGCTCTTTCCGCAAGAGAGTATATTTTTTTTTTCCTTTCGTCTTCTTTGCAATATCTATCCTAAGTTTCTCACGTATCAGCGTAACAATGCACAAATAACCGAAACCGATTTTTACACCGCATTTACAGACACTCGAAGAAAACAGAAAGCAAAAGTTTTACGTGCGCGATGCGAGAGTTTCTCCGACCGTGATGTAAAGATGCCGACGGAAATTTATACATATGTAATATAATTCGCGCAGCCGCGTGCTGTTCTATACAATAAAAGCCTATAATATCTACGAGTGCTGTTTTTCGTTAATTATATTCTCCCTCCCGAAAATCTCCCGAGAAGTTCCTTTAATCCAAGTTTCTTAAGAAATCGCAGACTATGAATGGTGCAACTTTTTTATTATATCACAAAGACGCGCATAAACATTCATGTCTAAAATAAAAATGATATCTAAAATATAAGGGACGATACAAAAAAATTGTAAAAATCCTATAAAAACGGTACACTCGAGTAAAAAAAAAAAGGGTTCATTTATCCCACCAAAATGCATGCAAGTCTTTTCAAAGGAGCGATTAAGACTCCTCTTCGCCGATGTCTAGAGAATCCGCCGCGACTTCGTGGTAATCTTTCTCCAGCGCGGCCAGGTCTTCCCTAGCTTCGTTAAATTCGTTCTCAGTCCATATTTTCGGCGACGTACCTGATAACGCATATTTGACTACAATTCGCGAGTGACAATCCAAGAGTTTAATTTAAATTGTATAAAAAATAAAAATCCGCGCAAAGTTTACCAATGAACGAAAGCTCGTTTGTGGAACATGAGATCGAATTTTCTGTTCAATCTGCCCCACGCTTCGGCGATCGCCGTGGTGTTCGCCAACATGGCCATGGCTCGTTGCACTTTCGCCAGATCACCTCCTGGTACCACAGTCGGCGGTTGATAATTGATTCCTACCTAATTATTGCCCAATTAAATAAATAAAGTATCACTCGATTACGAAAACCTAGACTATATCGCGAAGAATTTGTGAAAAGACATTGAACCTTGAAACCCGTTGGACACCAGTCGACGAACTGTATCGTCCTCTTGGTCTTGATGATCGCGATCGAGGCGTTGACGTCTTTCGGCACCACGTCGCCTCTGTACAATAAACAACAGGCCATGTACTTTCCTCTTCGAGGATCACACTTGACCATCTGCATGGCCGGTTCGAAACAGGCCGAAGTGAGCTCCATCACGGTGAGCTGCTCGTGATAAGCCTTTTCGATGGACACGATGGGCGCGTAGGTCGTCAAGGGAAAGTGTATCCTGGGATAGGGCACGAGATTCGTTTGGAATTCGGTAAGATCGATGTTTAGAGCGCCCTCGAATCTCAGAGACGCCGTGATCGAGGAGACGATCTGGCCGATCAGCCGGTTCAGATTCGTGTAAGTCGGCCGTTCGATGTCGAGATTACGTCGGCAAATGTCATAGATCGCCTCGTTGTCCACGAGAAACGCGCAGTCCGAATTTTCCAGAGTGGTGTGGGTCGTCAGAATCGCGTTGTACGGCTCCACGACAGCGGTGGAGATCTGCGGCGACGGATATATGGCAAATTCGAGCTTCGATTTCTTGCCGTAATCCAGGGACAGTCGTTCCATCAGCAGACTCGCGAAACCGGATCCGGTTCCGCCGCCGAACGCGTGAAAGATGAGGAAGCCTTGCAGACCGGCGCACATGTCGGCTATCTTGCGGATTCTATCTAACACGAGGTCGATGATCTCCTTGCCGAGGGTGTAGAAACCGCGGGCGTAATTGTTCGCGGCGTCCTCCTTGCCGGAGATCAGCTGTTCGGGGTGGAACAGCTGATGATAGGTTCCCGTGCGCACCTCGTCTGAGGATGGACGGTAAGTTGGGCGAAATTTATTTCGTCTTTCGTTTATCGTTTCGACATTATATAATATTTATATAATATTATATTATATATTATATACTATTATATTATATGATATTATATTATATAATATTATATTATATATTATATACTATATTAATATAATATTAAATTATATAATATAATATTAAATTATATAATATAATATATAATATTATATATTATATAATATATTAATATTATATTATATAGAATATATTAATATAATATATTATATTATATTTATATAAGATTATATATTTTTTCTCTACGAGTTACCTATCACCGTCGGCTCGAGATCGAGGAAAACGGCCCTGGGCACATATTTTCCGCCGCCCGTCTCGCTGAAGAAGGTCTGGAAACCTTCGTCGTTCGTACAAGTCTGCGGTGGCAACATACCATCCGGTTGTATACCGTGTTCCAAGCAATAAAGCTCCCAGCAGGCGTTGCCCATCTGCACGCCGCCTTGGCCAATGTGGATCGAAAGTACCTCGCGCTACCCATTTTAATTAATTAATGTATGTTATCGCGTCTCCCTATTTCTCGTTATAAAATAGATTTTTGTAATAAACAGGAGTAATATTCATTTTTTTAATTCTAATTTTTAATTTCAAACATGTGGAGTGTATTTCGAGGTTGATAAAGCTTATCGATCTTGAATAACTCAGTCTCTATTATGAAAAATGTTATTTCGAATTCGACGAGTCTGCAAATAATTAAGTTATATATTTTTCGATAATCACCATTTTGAAGACGTTTTTTTTAGCTTGCAGCGAAAAGGTGGGATAAACAAACAATATTGACACCGAAAAAGTTTGGCGCAAACTGACGGCGAGATGATTTGTTTTGCGATTTTGTTCCCGTTGCCCGGAGCGATAGAAATCGGTGCAAAAATCTAATAAGCTTTGATTTTCAGATAAAGTATTTTTTTATCGTGAAATATATTCATTTACTACTCTACTTTGTAAAATAATTCAAATAAAAAAATTAATTTCTTAAAAATAGTATAATAAAGAACGCATCTTTGCAATTATTTTCAATTAAAGTAAATAATTTATATAAGTTTCACACAATAAATTATAATTTTAAACTATATAAAAATGTTCTCAGAGCAGTTTTGAATTCTATGTACTCTCATCGACCGGAATCATTTATGAATTTTAAAAAATCCAAGTTACACACATAGCTACAGATGCAGGAAATATTTTTCAGCTTAAAACTTAGTCCACCATTATTAATATTCTTAATAAAAAAGGCGGAATAAATTAGTAAAAAAATCTTTAATACACATATACAATTTTCTTGGATTAAAATAATATGTATATAATATATATGTAAGTATATATTATATAGGTATTAAAAAAGTATAATATTATTAAAATGCACATTACATTTTTCCTATTTCTCATTATTATTCTCCTCTATTTCTAAAAGGCACCATTTAATTCCTGAATTAATTAATGCGAACTAACGATTAAAATTGGCAGTATATACGACTTATAAAAATAATCTCCGAAACAAGATTAGTCACAGATAGCACTATTTAGGCAGAAGTATACGAACACGAGCGCACGTTAACGAGCACGTGAGATCTTCTTGCTCTTATCGGTCTCGATAGGAGGTGGCGGGCCTTTGGCGCTTTGGTGTCGATTGTAAACACTGCAAAAAGTGACAATTACCTTCATCGTCCAGACTTTTCAATCAATAATTCTATGTTAGTAGCCTTGAATTGTGATGTTAAATGCAAACAAATGCGAAGAAATCGTCGAGTTTAAGCTTCTAAATATTTGTTCGACTCTTAATTAAATTGTGCTGTGACACAGCATCTAATGATAATAGAAACACCTACTATCGATACGTTTCCGAGCGGATATAATCGATGACGTGAGATATGCCCACTTGCAGCTGATCGCCAATCGGAGTAACCCACGGATTGAACTCCATTCGAAATACCGCTTTGTTACTCACTAGATCCAAGTTTCCTGTAAGGTAAACTTATGTAGACCCTTTTTCTTTCGGCGATAAACTTATTTTACCGCTATTCACTAGTCATACCTATCTCGGGAGGCAACACCGTCAAACGATTTCCCTGAATATGCAGCTCTCTAAGGCGAGCCAGCTCGCCGATTTCTTTCGGCAATTCGATCAGATCGTTTTCCCTCAGTACGAGCTAAAATATTTTAATCTCTGTAATCTCCTCCAAGATCGACAGATTTTTTCAAAACTATTTTCTTAAAAATTGCGAAAGTGTCTGACAATTCTTACAATTTGCAGATTTTTCAACTGTCCGATTTCAGGTGGTAGATACTCAAAATCATTGTCAGCTAGATAGAGCGCTCTTAGAGTTTCTAAAGGAAAAAAAAAGATTAATGCGCGGTTTGCGGGAAGACGCATTAAACAATTTAATAACTATACGACTGACCCATCATGAAGAAATTTCCGGGTAAATTCTTTTCACTGAGATTGTTGTACGTCAGATCTAGTACCTCGAGAACCGGAAACGCACCGAAACCGCGAGGAAGCACATCTAATCGGTTCATCCTGCCGGAAGTCAAATACTCTAGTAAATCTTTATCGTGTGATACACAATTAAAAAGCTTACCTACAAATTATACTGACCCTACGTTTAAGATTCTCAACTTTGGCATTTGCGACAGTGATATAGGCAGCTCGGTGATGCAATTGTTGAAGAGATTCAGTATTTCTAGGTTGACTAGATTGGCGAGACCCGGTGGAACCGCTATATCGAAAGCAATTATCGATCTGAATGAATCAATTGAATCATCGAACATACAATTGCGTGCAATTACGTCAAGCTACATTACCTTGAATTTTATTGTGGCTTAACGTCAGCCTCGTTACATTAATCATATTCACTGAAACATAATAAAGTAAAAGCCGCTGTAATATTATATTTTAATGTTGATTATTTTACTAATTTTATCTAACAAGAAACTAATTTGTTTTAAAAAAGTTTAGAATTTATCCTACATTAACACGTGTATCTACACTTCTTTGTCACAATATAAAGTCACGATGTTTCAAACCTTCAAATTCGCGCATCGCGAGATTTATACACAGTTAAAAAATTTGTGTTAAAAAGATATCACATGTCCCAAACAGAATACTGTGTTAATATTTTAACACAAAATAAATGCAAAACCTCAAGTAACTTAAAATAAATGTTTTGTAATAAAATAAACATAGTTAAAATAATCCTCACTTATATTATAAAATAAAAAATCAATATTTTTTTGTAAATTTTAACAGATAAATCTTGTCACTAATAAAACAGAACATATTTGTTACGTAAAATAAAAAATAGATGCACATTGTGTCAATTTTACATCTTTTTTCAGTCTTTTAATAATTAAACATATAAGTTAAATTAACACAACAATATGTTAAATTAACACACGAATGCGTTAAATATTTAACACAAAAATTTTCAGCGGGAACCATTTTTAACAAGAAAAAATGTCCTACTGTGTACATTGCGTATAACTCGATGTTTACGTTAAGCGCGAAATGTCAAATTTAAAAGGACAGCGCGCGCGCGCGCTCTGACGCGCCCACGTGGTCCGGACGCTCAGATGGCCGAAGCTGCGCGGATCGCGTCAGCCGAAACCAGCCGCGACAAGTTGCCTAATTTGGCGCGATACGAGCGCGACTACGTGTGGGACGAGACTCACGCAATCCCGGCATCTCCTCGAACGTGGCGATACCCTTGTCCGCGAGATCCAGCTCCGGATTCTGGATCTCCCGGGCCTCGTCCAGCACCTTCTTCGCCTTTGACATCTTCCCCGCAGGAATACACGACACTGGCGCGGTCTGATTCATTGCGCCGCGCAATCGCCCTGCGACACACGTACCGAGAAATAGTACCACGGAGCGAGCGTTGCGAGCGTGCGCGTGAATACACGCCCGTTCTAAGAGTCTCGCCTCGGCGCACTCTGTTAACTTTGAGCCGTCCCGATCGACGGAGCCGGCTTCTTTCTGTTCGTTAGATGGCGGTTCCTGTACCTCTTTCTCTCATCCGACACGAGACTTCATCATCGAGTACTTTAGCAATTTTTTCATTTCTTTCGATAGCATAAACATTTCTTTTAAACTTTCCTTTCATTGTTGTACGTCGATTTTTTACTTGCTTAAGGGAATCTTAAACACCGTCCTGTTTTGTGGATAGAATACGATTTTTACGCACCTTTTTCTTTTTATTAAAGTGTATACTGAAACAAAAGACAAACCTACCAATTTTATGTTAAAAACAAAGAATTCTTTTAAATTAAAAAATTAAGTACTTTAATCGTGGAAAAGCATTTATTATTCTTTCAACCAATAAAAAGAAAAGGGTGCGCAAAAATGATAAATATTTATGCATTTCTTGTGGTACAATTTAAAAAAAAATATATTTTCTTTAAAAATTTCTTCATATTCGAAGAATGTAATTTTATGAAACTAAAGGGTAAATTTAAAGAAAGGGGTGTTCTTCCGATTTCGAAGCTGGCCGAAAAACAACTCAGGATGAAGCTGATCCGCGCTTAGACGCGTCCGATCTCAGCGTCGCGTTAATAAATCGCGCGTAATTACGGGACGGGATCACGAGAAAGAATCAGTGACGCGAGAGATGGCGGCACGGTTTTAATAAACTGGTTTTAATAATGTTCGCGGATTTTTTTTATCTCTGCAGCCGCAGCTCCCTTGCGGTTGAAACCGGAGCGGCGCGCATTCCGCAGCTCAACGAAGACGAGATCAGCAGCGACATTAAAGATAACAGGAAGGGAAATTCTCGCGCGACGCGGGATAAGGATCTGAGGCTTAGCGAGATAATTTGATCCGCGAAGATTTCAAAGATTACGGATTTCAAGTCGCCCACCTTTGTGCCGCTGCATCCCTCGATTCGTCAATTTAGAAAATAGCAGAGTGCTTAACCGATCGATGCATAGCTACACTGCACGCACACATCTATGCTTTATTACCGATAATAGATGATGCATTAGAGTTTCTTTTTCAGCCGTTTACACGATAATGGCTGAAAATAAATTTTACACACTCACTTCGCTCTCACCTCAAGTTAATCAGAAAGATCGATGGTACTCGCGTCGATCATTTCTCGATTTTTCCTAATTTTCGCTGAAATAATCTCTCTCTTCGAATTTTGCCGAAATTGAATATTCAAACGCCTCACGACTGACGATTATCTCGGGGAATCGCGGTAGCGATTTCCGAAAACTAAAAATATCTCGACGGTGCGATGATCCGCTCTCGCCTCAAGTTAATTAAAAAGATCGATGGGTCATCGCGTCGATCATTTCTCGATTTTTCCTAATTTTCGCTGAAATAATCTCTTCGAATTTTGCCGAAATTGAATATTCAAACGCCTCACGGCTGACGATTATCTCGGGGAATCGCGGTAGCGATTTCCGAAAACTAAAAATATCCCGATGCGATCGTTTCTCGATCATTTCTCGATTTTTCCTAATTTTCGCTGAAATAATCTCTCTCTTCGAATTTTGCCGAAATTGAATATTCAAACGCCTCACGACTGACGATTATCTCGGGGAATCGCTGTAGCGATTTCCGAAAACTAAAAATATCTCGACGGTGCGATGATCCGCTCTCGCCTCAAGTTAATTAAAAAGATCGATGGGTCATCGCGTCGATCATTTCTCGATTTTTCCTAATTTTCGCTGAAATAATCTCTCTCTTCGTATTTTGCCGAAATTGAATATTCAAACGCCTCACGGCTGACGATTATCTCGGGGAATCGCGGTAGCGATTTCCGAAAACTAAAAATATCCCGATGCGATCGTTTCTCGATCATTTCTCGATTTTTCCTAATTTTCGCTGAAATAATCTCTCTCTTCGAATTTTGCCGAAATTGAATATTCAAACGCCTCACGACTGACGATTATCTCGGGGAATCGCGGTAGCGATTTCCGAAAACTAAAAATATCTCGACGGTGCGATGATCCGCTCTCGCCTCAAGTTAATTAAAAAGATCGATGGGTCATCGCGTCGATCATTTCTCGATTTTTCCTAATTTTCGCTGAAATAATCTCTTCGAATTTTGCCGAAATTGAATATTCAAACGCCTCACGGCTGACGATTATCTCGGGGAATCGCGGTAGCGATTTCCGAAAACTAAAAATATCCCGATGCGATCGTTTCTCGATCATTTCTCGATTTTTCCTCATTTTCGCTGAAATAATCTCTCTCTTCGAATTTTGCCGAAATTGAATATTCAAACGCCTCACGACTGACGATTATCTCGGGGAATCGCGGTAGCGATTTCCGAAAACTAAAAATATCTCGACGGTGCGATGATCCGCTCTCGCCTCAAGTTAATTAAAAAGATCGATGGGTCATCGCGTCGATCATTTCTCGATTTTTCCTAATTTTCGCTGAAATAATCTCTCTCTTCGTATTTTGCCGAAATTGAATATTCAAACGCCTCACGGCTGACGATTATCTCGGGGAATCGCGGTAGCGATTTCCGAAAACTATAAATATCCCGGTGCGATGATCCGGTCCGCTTCCTCCACGTGCCCGGTTATACATATTCCCTGCCCGTTATCGGCGGACGGCCGCGGTAACAGGAGCAGGCTAAAAGCTACGAGAGAGCAGAGTGTGGCGCCAAACAGCACCCGAGGGCTCGTAAGGTTAGCGACCTTGGCGTGCACGTAAAGGCAAAGGACAGGACGCACATAGGGAAGGTAAGAAAGGAAGACGCACGAGCGACGACGACGACGACGACACGACGAGGGAAAGGCGCCCACCTCTTCGAGTATCCATCATTGCTATCCGGTAATCAGTGCCAAGCAACATTATCGGTCAATTTACTGACGCCGTGACCGGTCTCTCCCTCGCCAGGCCGGCGCGGAAAAAGCAAATCTCGTTACCGCAACGAGAGAAGGAGAGCCAAACGCTGCGACCGGACAACGCGCCGCTGTCCTTAGTACAGTGGTCCTTTATAATGAGCGAGCGCAAACTGTGTATGCTCCGTGAGCTATAAATTTGTGGATCTAATTAGAACCGAGGAGAGATTGCGTGTAATCTGAATTGGATCCAAGCAATTGGAGAGGTCTCGTTTCAACTTCCGAAAAGAGTAATCGAAATAATCTCGTTTTTTTTTTATAATTAAGGTCATGGGTGTCCGTAGGATTTTTTTCTAGAAGAGGGAGAGATGATTACATTTTTTCTTAATTTTTTATTTTTTTAAATTTTAATTATGCAAATTCATCCCAGTGTTTATTCAAAAGAAGAGCAAGTACAATTAATTCTTTTATTGATTTTAAGAGAAGACAAATGCAAGGCAAGAAAACATACGCTAAAAATTCTTAGATGGCATTTCGAAATAAAAAGATATTTCGATGAAGCAGCACTACAGATGGCTACACTCTTAAAATTTCTCGAAAACTATCCTCTTCCCTTTATAATCAATCATTATATCATAATTATATAGGGTGTTCAGCAGACTCAATGAAAATTCCTTGACTTTTTCAGATTTTCCAAGACCAGAAATTCATTTTTTCCCTAACTTTTTAGTATTATCTTTTCCAAATATATAATTTGCATATATCTATATAATAAATCAATTAAATGTCAAATCATGAAATCCTTGAGATATTTTTGTCAACAATGAATAAGGTTCGGAAGTTAAAAAAACAAAAATTTTAATCAATTATACAATCTGCATTATGTACGATAATCGAAACAAACGATTTTTAACACAGAAAATTAGCGTGCTGGGAGTCAAAAAAAAATTTATATTTATTTAAATAAAAAATTTCCAATTATTAAGACAAATGTAGAATAATGTGAAAAAATCCAGATAAATAGTTAAGTTTCCAGACTTTTTCCCTGACAATTCCAGATTTATAAAATCCCAGACGATGCCCGGTTTTCCCTGACCGTTCTAGACACCCTATCATTTCACAGTTGTTGATTGACTGTCAAAGGAAAGGAATCGTTTTCGAGGAATTTTTCATTTAAAAATGGCATGTAAGAATTCTCAGCGTGTGCTTTCTCTGACGTCACAATCCAACGTGACTGAGGAGCCTTAAAAAAGAAAGCTAATCGCCCTCGAGAAATCGCGTAACTCGTGAGACGCGTCCAACAATAAGACACGAAGGAGTAAGGACCGGACACATGTGGCGCGCGTTCCGTACGCGTGCACGAGCGGATTGAGAGAGGACGGCTGACGATGAGCTGAGAAGAGGAAGAGAGAAAGAAATCCGCGCGCGGATTCTCTGGCTGGCGAGAGGAATATTCAGTGCAACGTGTATAAAAGCCCGTTATGCACGGCGATCAATGTGCTTGGTTGAAACACGCGTGCATTTGTGTGTGTGTGCAAGCTATAAATAGATGTAGCAGACCGCAGAGATTCTAAGAGCACACTCCGCCTCCTTTCATACACGCGGTCGATATAGTGTGCGAGAATGGGAAACTCATCTCTGTATTTCTTATATACAGGGTGTTTCTAAAATTATGTCAGAGATTTTCAAGGTGTATTCTAGGAGTCGAAGAAGAGGAAAAGTTATTGCTGTGAACATGGGTCCAAACGTGCCTCCGAGTTATAACCCTCTTAAAGATGAGTGAAAAAATATAGAGAAATGTTTGTATATAGCTTTCGGAGACTTTTTCAACAATCTCGGTGAAGAAATCTCTAAGAATACATTTTTTCGATTTTTCCCCCAACTTTAGACGGCTAAACTCGGAGGGAAAGTATTTACGGACCCATGTTTATCGGAACGTTTTCTCTTATTTTGGTTCCTAGAATACGTCTTTAAAATTTGTGACATATATTGAAATGAAGTTGAAATTGATTCGAGAGAAATAGCATTTTCGAGATCAAATGATTCGTGCCACAATAATGACTATTATATAACGCTTGAAGAAACGATACTCTTAGAGTCGACGTTAGTAAGACCTTTTTAGACCGACAAATCATGTTTCAGGGGTAAAAAATAGCATTCCTAATTCTTGTATCACTATACCGATGAAATGTCCTTCCTAATACTCCGTTTAATAAAGACGAAATTTCACCGAAGATCCACGACGAGCGATATATTAATGGCGAGACGCCCGAGGACATCCTCTCGAATCTATGCTTCCTGTGCCACTTCCCAGAAAGCCTACGGACTCGTGTCCCGACGTTAATAAGGCGCCGATGTAACCGTGCAATTTAATAAGTATGCAATTTCGGCGGCGCGAGCCGTTATGAGATACCGGTGCAATTGACCGATACAGAGGCAGCTTCTGTTTTCGGCAATGAGGATGTCAGACGAGTTACGACTTCGGGCGGCAGGTGCGTTTGCACGAAGCAAGGTCGCGCGTCTTCGTTTTTTCTCGTTTATGTCACATATTGATTTTCATTGATTCCTCTCTGAAGCAAAAAAGTCTCAAGCACTCTAATGTCTTCATTAAATTCTCGAAGACCGCGAGGAACTTTTGCAAGCGCAGAGGAAGCACTCGAGGAAGGACTCTTCTGGATTTGCCAGTGTTTCGCAAAAAGAAATCCCCTTCTTCGCGGAGCTAACACCTTCTTCGAGACCTCGAGGAACTGAGTTATCTTCGCAACAATGTAAGCAACCCGCGGGCTCACGTTCCGAACGTGATCCTCGCGCAGGCAGGCTCGGCTGATGCAAGGCCGCGAGTGTGATCTCTTCAAGGGCTCCAAGGTCAGCGATACAATCGAGGACGACGAGAAGAGGCAGACGGAGGGTAGAGAGGAGAGAAAAGGGTGGTGACCAGTTTGTTGCATAATTGCGTCACGTTGTCCGGGAATCACTGCCCTGGCACTAGCGCGTTTTGCAAAAACTCGCGGCAAACTGGATTCGCCTTGCGCTGGTGTATGTGTGTGTGTGTGTGTGTGCACGTGTATATTTCTGCATACGTCTAAGAACGCGAGAGGCGGTATAACCTTCCCGACTCTGCATGGATATAAGGGTCTTTCCTAATGTTACGTATTATGATAACTAAGTGCGCTCTCGAGCTCTCGCGAAGCTCTTCAGAAATCGCTTCGTCTTCAAACGCGTAACAGTATTAAATGCGGGATATGCAGAAGTTTATTAAATTGCGAAAACTCGAGACTTCTTAATATACGTTTTTTCCAGGATTGGGTAAGTTAGTGAACTTTTAAAACTAAGTTAAGTTAATGTTTAGTTGCTTATGAAATTAATTTAGTTAAGTTAAAAGTTTAATGAACAAGAAACTAACTCGGTTAAAGTTGTTAAATTAATTCTGTTAAAATATATAATAACAAAGAAATTTTGATTTTTTTTATATAGAAATATATTTTTTGGTCATTACAATTGACAATGACAAATGAACATAAAAATTAATGATACGTACGTCTATAACTTATAAAAAAAAAAACAATAATGGTATTCAGAGTTAAAAAAATTTAAGTTACTTGAAGTTAAAAATTAATACATTTTAAATTAATTAAGCTAAGTTAAAAGTTATTAACTTTTTAACTAATTAACTAGTTATTACCCAACCGTGATTTTTTTTCTCTTTAAAAACTCTTTATTAAGAAAAACATTTTTATTGTTTAGCTTAAAAAAATTCTTTGTTTTTAACATACAATCGGTGAATTCGCGCTTTGTTTCTATATATACTTTAATCTCGGAAAAGCATTTATTATTTTATTCAACCGATAAAAAGAAAAGGGTACCCAAAAATAATGTTTTATCAATAAATCAAGACGGCATTTAGGATCTCTATAATTTTACATTATATAAAAAAGATTTCTTCTTTTAATAAAAAAAAATTGCGATGTTCGTGTGGCGAAATAGCCGCGTTTAACACGTCAAAATATTTTCGAAGCAATTTTAAATTTAATTTAATCGCATTGTATGTGATTCTCAAGTGAAGCAAATCCCATATACGACATATCGGCAGGTAATCGTCGAGGATTACGACAGTTTATACAGCGACAGCGGTCTGTCAAGCAATGTCGACATTTCTCCTCGATACAGTTAAGCCTTTCATCGTCTATCCCCTCACGTGTTCTCGGTATTGATTAGTTATTAATTCGCGATCGACATCGATTGCGTATCGCGGTGCTTGGGAAAAATTGTCCGATGGTTTCGCAACAGCAACGTCTTGTCGTACGCGGACGGGATTTATTTTATTTCGCTCTTTATGCATTACGCAAATTTCTCCAACCGCAGTTTAACCGATTAATCATCGTGGCGCTTATTATTAAAACGTTGCTTGTCCATATAGGATGAATTATCGCCACGTACAAGTTCGCTCGTGACTCTAACCGCACGGATATGCGTAAGAGTGCACATGTAAAGTGTTTTGATCGATGCCTGTGACATGGAAAAAAAAATTCAGTGGAATACGTATATAAATTATACGCCGGCACTTAGGTAACGTAAAATATGAGTAGTAAAATTCGTCTGTCGTTATTACGTTTTTTCGTCGTCATCGATTTTCCATTACTCGGCGTTTTTCATCCTCTATATTGATTTTCCATTAACGAGAAAAAAAAACGTAAAAGGCGAAACCCACGAATTTCTTATAATCTTCATCGTAGTTTTATGCGAATAACTCTGTTTCTGTATAGTTTTAGTATATTGACAATTATGAATAATTTATTGTTAATTTTTATTAATCTTTAATTTTAAATGACGCGCTGAAGAAGGTTGAAAAAGGCAACCGAAACTTTTTTGTCTAATATTTTATGTTAAAATTTTTTTCCACAAATAAATATTAATAACAGAACTTAATTAGCTCTATATGTATATTCATTTTTAAAGAGCTGTTACAAATTATATTCTTAATCTTTCTATCTCAGAACTCTTTTCCTTAATGATGTATAATAGTTAATGCGATTTTAAAGGTCAATTCTTCGACGAGTTGCGATGGCAAAATTTTGCCTACGATTCTTCTTTAATTAAAGAATCGGCGGCGCTAGACGAGGATACGGCAAAAAGTGCTCCGCTCGTTTAATACCCGAAGAGGCGCGAATCTATAAGATTTCGCTAGTTAACCTACTTTGCGAGAGCGCACTTTCTTACATCTTCTTTTTCTTAAACGTCAATTCGACACTCAATAGCGACTTACGAGGCACGATAATGAAGACATTGACGTGACTGTTGGATTAACGGAGAAAGTTCATTCTCATCCGAGTACGATTGTAGCTAGTCCTTTGTTTATACAAAACATCGTTACGATATATCATTCACAAATTTATCAACTGTCCAATAATCGACGAGATAAATTTGCCGCGATAGATATTCGACGGAATCTCGTATCCAGGAGAAAATGAAACGTCATCGAGTCAATCGCTCGTAGAGCCAACCTTAATGAGCCTTAAATCGCGATTGAGATTCTAGTTTGCGACTTATGTAACGCATCTTGCAATTCTCTTCCGACAGCCTCCTTTTTATATATAACAGCTATAAGGAGTGATCTACGGAAACGGAGCGACAGAAAAATGACGTGTTGCGTCGTAAGCGAAATGTCATTTTTTTTGCGAGAGATTTTGATCGCCCGAGTTGATTGGTATGAAATGGTATGAAATCGGGAGTATATAGACTAACAGCTTCAATTACAATTCGATAATTTAGCAGTTTACCACCGGGCTCTCGTTTCAAGGAAGCGAGCAGCCGAGATTTATCACAAAAGCCATATCGGATTAATAAGGTCGAAATAATGTAACGACTTTATTGCGTTCCGCGTGCTTAAATCCGACTACATAAAATCACAGATATCTCGAGGATGTTCTGCTTTCACCGAACGATAGAGAGTGTACGTTAAACTGGCACCTAGATACTTTTAGGGGGAATTTAACTAATACAAAACTTGCAAAAGCTGCATAACATTTTTTTAGTAACATAATTTCCAAATTTAATTTTTTTAAGCTGGTCAAGCTACTATGAATTAATTATTATAAAATACATTCTCGATAATAACGATAATAAGCGAATATCTCGGTATAGCTTTTTATCTCTGCACTGTAAAAAAATATGTAATATATTACACAAAAATATGTCAAATTACATATATAATAAATGTAAAATTACATGATAAATAATGAAAAGGTAAAGATTTCTATTATTTATTGTGTAATTTTACACTTATTATTTATGTAATTTTACATATTTTTGTGTAATATATTACATATTTTTTTACAGTGTGCTTAATATAATAATGATTGAACTGCGAGATAAATCGAAATAAAATACTTATTTTGGACAGTGTGATCGTCCGATTTGATTATTTTCGTGAACTGGGACGAGGAGTGGATTTACGGTCCCGATTAATTAGAGAAACGAGAAGCGTACTCGGAGAATTTTACGACGAAACCAGAAACGTAATTTCGAAGTGCGAGCAAGTGTCGACGCCGCGGTTTACACGGTTCATTAAATTATATTTCCTCTCGCGTGTGCACCACCGATATTTATTGTCTCTCCAAAAGAAGGACCGACGGGAGTTTTCACCGCGCCAATCTCATTTTCCAGTCTAATTTTCATTCTAGAATTACAAACAAGAGCGCGATCGCGTCATAAGAAAGAGAGAGATTATACGCAGAATTCGATATAAAATTATATATTTAACGGCGAAAGTACAGAGCGGAGGATTATAAATTACAACGTTCGCGTAAACGCGAAAAAGGAAAAGGATATATTATTTCTTCTCACACATATTTTGCGCCCATTTGAGATATAAATATGGACTTTTCTCCTTCCAGGAGAGACACGACTTTCGGAATCAAGCGGAAGTGATCGATGATCGCCAAATCGATCGAAGGGAAAAGCGGTGTATCTAGTTTTTTTTCTTTTTTTTTTTAATAAAAATAAAAATCGCTGAGGTACGCAAATTTAAGAAAAGCTCTCCGAGAGATCAGGTCTTCGACTTTCTAATCGGAATCTATATCTTACCGTATGTACAATACGTATAATACATCATGATAACAGCTGTAATATTGTTCAATAAATTCAAAGCGATTAAAATCGCATCATCGCAGGAACGTCGCTTATATTTTCATTGAAATGCCAAGACTTGGCTGTTTCAATAGCGGAGTGACTCCAGGTCAGTCTTATCTATCTCGTTGCATTCAACAACGTTCCGGCATTCAGCGTGTTGCCGGATAATTGTTAATTGCGCAACGCGTCATCCATCATCGGCTAATGATACAATCCGGTGGCGCGCGGTGAATCGATATTACATTTCGGATGGCCTAATCGCTAATAAGGATTTATGGGGATCGTGCGCGCCGTTGGCAGAATGTGAAAGTCTCCCGAGGTAACGAGGGTGCACCGTAGGCATCTCTCTCTCTCTTCTTCCTTCTTTTCCTCCATCTCATACGCGTATTAAGTAACGGCCCGGTCGATGCAATTATTAATGAATCCGCGACGTTGCGCTATGCGACCTTTCTTCCCGCCGCAATCCACATTCAAGATATAAGATGCTCGATTACCCTCATCTCACAATCGCTATTCGATATATCCATGGGCGTCCGCATTGTCTTGGAGTACAAAAAATTAAGCTCTCCTTTTGAACAAACATTAGAATTTATTTGTATATTTAATATTTAAGAGGATGCTGACCATCGCTGTTTTACCGACTTTGAGTTCAAGGGCTTTCCTTTTTATTGGCTATACAGATTGAAAAATCCTGCTCCACAATTAAAGTACTGATAATAATAAACGAGGAACGCTCCTTTTGAACAAACATTAGAATTTATTTGTATATTTAATATTTAAAAGGATGCTGACCATCGCTGTTTTACCGACTTTGAGTTCAAGGGCTTTCCTTTTTATTGGCTATACAGATTGAAAAATCCTGCTCCACAATTAAAGTACTGATAATAATGAACGAGGAACGCTCCTTTTGAACAAACATTAGAATTTATTTGTATATTTAATGTTTAAGGGAATGCTGACCATCGCTGTTTTACCGACTTTGAGTTCAAGGGCTTTTCTTTTTATTGGCTATACAGCTTGAAAAATCCTGCTCCACAATTAAAGTACTGATAATAATGAACGAGGAACACTCCTTTTGAACAAACATTAGAATTTATTTGTATACTTAATGTTTAAGGGGATGCTGACCATCGCTGTTTTACCGACTTTGAGCTCAAGGGCTCTTCTTTTTATTGGCTATACAGATTGAAAAATCATGCTCCACAATTAAAGTACTGATAATAATGAACGAGGAACGCTGTAATTTCGTATAAAAAAAAGAATAGAAGTTAAAAAATTACAGTTCTTTATCGGCCTCTTGCATCAGCTCATAACAATAGTTATTTGATACAAAAGTTCTGCAGTTTATTTGTGCACAAAATATGGCGCTCCTAATAGAGATGACATGAAAGAATAATACAGAAGTAATAAAAATGAGATTAAAAGCCTGTATCAAAAGATTCGTACTTGAATTAATTCATTATTATCAGTGCTTTCATTGTGGAGGATTTTTCAATCTGTATATTCAATAAAAAGTGAACCTAATCTAATTTAAAGTTGGTAAAACAGAACTACGGTAGCATCCTCTTAATATTTAAAAAAAAGAAAATAACAAGAAAATAAAATTTAGAAAAATTAAGAAAAAAATTTTTTTTAATTAAGAAACAAATGCAATTATGCTCCCTGCTGGAAAAAATCCTGCGAACGCCTATGGATATGCCGATCGTAATGGGAATTACTGAAAAGTACGAGCGTATTTCCCGACAAAATTGGAATACGCTTTGGAATTCGGTGTAATTCTGTACCTCCAGATATTTCTCCGAATGTCGTAAGAGTGATCGTTAGAAGATTAAAAAAAAAAGATATTGGTTCCTTTGAACGAGCAGACATTCTCGATGCCATGCATCGAGAACCGTTAGAAAGTATCGATATCTCGGAGATATCGTTAGATATCGTCGTGATTCTCCAGTCTAGACTAGACGTGGGACGTGAAGAAGAGGGACAACGTAACTTGACGCTCTTATCCTGATCTACATACATTTACATTTACACACTAGAGTCCCATTTGAGAATTTTCGATTTTAGAAATCGTCGAATTTTTTACCGCGCGACGACGACATTAAAATGCATCGAAAGTCACACTTGTGTGATGCAATTATCATGACATATTATTCCAAGCGCATCAGCTGTTTCTTGACCCAGAATACGACGATAGATATAATCGAAATTTCAATCGATATACCATAAGATTCCGAATGAATGTTAATTCTCTCTTTCGTCATTTACCGTGAAAGTGTGAATTTACGGCTAAACTGAGCTCGTCAGTTTCTTTAAAACAAATCGATATGTATACACAACACTTTGCCAAGACTTCTCTCCTCGTTAATCTCTATTTCTGATTTCTCACAATACTCAGAGGTTTCTCTTTCGGAAGTAAAGCAAGGAAAAATAAGTTATCGCTCTCTTCCATCCAGGAATTATATTAAATTATTTAAAAAATATAAAAATCGTCATCTCCTCCTTCTCTCTCCCGAGAGACTTAATTAAAATATCTCTAAAGGAATCTATTAAATCTAAGAACGGATAAAAAATGACATAATTAAATCGATAAAAACTTAATCGTATTTTTCTAATGAGAAAAGCCAAGACTGCGAAAGATCCGACAATTAGTTAACCGTCATCATCTTCGAAATCTGGAAAAATCTAGCCTGTCGAACGAACCGGCTCTTCAGATCCCTATCTATGATGACGGTGATGCGGCTGATAGATAAGTCGCGATTCCTCGAGATCGATCGCGGCGCCGGCGCCGCGGCGGAATCTCCGCGGATAATTCCTAATTCCTTAGCGCTATAAGGCGCTCCTCAATTAACGTCACGGCGCTAACTTTCACCGCGAGGCAAAGCCGCTTCGGTTACGCCCCATTACCTTATTGCTCGCTTTGCACGCGTGCCTGGCTGCGTCAGTCCGTGAAAAGGCGCCTCCCGGCGCCAGGCTCGAGCTTTATACACGCGTGCATGCGTGCGGTACACGCTTCGCCGACCGGCAGGACGTAGGCGGAAGCGGATGCGATAGGGCCGAAGGTGAAAAGGCACGAAAATGTACGAGCGAAACCACAAATCGCAGAGAACGGAGAACACGGAGCGAATTTTCTCTTGCAATTCATCCGGAAAATTATGCTAATCGTGGGACAATATATGAAAGAATTTTATATAAGAGCTTTTCTGTTTAATATTTACCAAGATAAAAAATATTAATATATACATGTAAAATAATATTAATATAAAATAATATAATTAATGTAAAAAAATAATAATGTGTATCCACATGTACATACATAGTAAAATTAATCGAACATATTTTATATTTTATTGTGGTAGATATTAATATTTTTTATTGTGATAAATATTTTTTTTAATCAAAGAAACTCTTATAAAATTCTTCCAATACTACATTGTTCCACGATTATCATGGTTTTCAGGGTAAATTTTAAGAGAAAATTCTCTGTGTGTATAGTTACGATCGCAAGAGTGTTCTCTGGTCAGACAGTCGTCCCGTGGTTATCACTTTGTTAAAAATGTGTTTTATTTTTGTGATAAACATCTATATTCATCAAATTTTTCATTTTCGAAGCGTACCGTTCATAATTTTTTTTTAATTCATAATCCATCATTATTACCTCGTAAACGATCTCTATCTCTTATTTGGTTATATAATGTTATCTATTATAGTATATATTAGTATATATATATATATATATTAGACATCATATATTGTACGTTCTTTTAATTTCTAAAAAAATACTCATTTTAAAACGTAATAAACGCTTCAAATCAATTCAATTCAATTAAAAAAAGAGTAATGTCCAGTGTTTAACGATACGTTGAGTGTAAGAGAGAAAATAAAAGGAGCTAAAAGATCAGGGTCTCGCGGATACTTGATGATAATAATTTTTGTAACGATCAGCTGTTAGAAAGATCGGGCGCTAATGGTAGCTGTTGCGCGCCGAGAAAAGGCGTGTCCCATTTGACGTTCGTGAGGTAATACGAAGCCTCCGGTTCCTCGATTAGCCGGTCACCTTACACGGCTAATCTTTCGGTGTAGCCGAGGTGCATCGCACCACTTTCACCCGCGTTTCCGCTTTCCGATCTTACCTTTTCGCGTCGCTCGTGGCACCTGCAAATTCAAAAATTTAGTTTATAGAGATACACTTTTTTTAAAGATTTTTATATTTAATTTATAGATAACATTTTTTAATTCAATTAAAAAATTTAGTTTATGAATGAAATTTTGAGAATTTCAACATATGAGCTTAGTTGATCATTTTTGTATCGCGTAACATATAATACTCGAATTCGATGGAGAATTTTCAATCATCCTTTTCTTTCTTCTCGCATCTTATATAAATCTTTACCAAATATTATTCTGACATTGTAGCACTGCATTGTTATCCGTTAGAAGAGAAATCTGAGCGAATCTAGGGTCCCGCTAGATTGCTTTTCAGTCGGCATTTCTTTCTGACAAGATTATTGGCTAATACTAATTTGACGTTGCTCCGATTCGTGTATACGAGCTTGGGAATCTTGATTAAGTCCAAAGGTCGATGGAGGAGCGAAACGTGGAAAAAGTACCGCATCATTGCGTCCGTCGATTGATCGATCACGCGAACATTCACAAGAAACAATGGAGCCGTTCTCCAAGACAGGATCTATCCGTCGTTTTTAGTCGACGGCGCTTTTTACAGCTCAATTACATCACAAAAATTCTTTCTCGCACGCGAGTCTCGCGAATCGGACAGGTCTTTCACGAGTCGATAATATAAAATTCATCGCTTCTCCCTCATTTAATCAACGACAGTCGCACGAGAGTTAAAAGTAATTAAAGGTAACGATCGAAGCAGCTTTTCAATCGATGCTTCTACCATAATTAAACGTCGCGACGAAAAAGTCTGATTTTTGTATTCTTTAGAGAGCTAAATTGAGATTACCAGCGTATGTAGCACATTTATAAGTCTCGTTTTTCTTGACAAAAAAAATGATCATTAATTCATAAATTAGAATTTATTTTTATCGAATGTCTCTTCGAGGAAAAAAAGAATCAGACGCATGTAATTGCAATAATTCCAGATAACATTATCTCCATAGGGGTCAGGAATTCCGATGAGGCCCTCGACGGGAATGGCTCTACTAAATTTACATGCAAATAAATTTAACGGCGCAAAATAAACTGATAAAAATAAGGATGTAGGGGGATACGGGCGAGAACGTTAATAAAATCGAAGAGGTTTGCGGAGGTGTCGCATCGCGTGTTGTCGATGTATCACTGTAATTGGAGATGTACATAATCCTATCTGGTGTGTCCGAATTAGGAAAACAATTAACGCTGCGGGCGACACAAGGAGCGAGAGAAAGACCGACGAAGGACGGAGAAAGAAAAACAGAGAGAGAGAGAGAGGCAGAGCAACTCGTCGATGATGTTCCGGCAAAGTTGCCCGCTGGGACCGCATCAATCTCGTTCCGGACCATTCAATTGATACCATCTCGCGCGCGATTCGCAGCAATAAACAATGACATGTTGGCGCAACGACGCGACGCGACGCGATGGCGCGAGGGCGCCTGTCCCTTTTGGTCCAGCTCTCTGATCTTGCACTCCGCCTCTCGTCGGTTTTGCCCCGGGACTTCTTTTTTTTTCAGATTAACACGCGGGAGGCGTACGCGTGATTTATCCTCCTGCATTTTTTCTTTATCGGGATAAGAGCGCGCACTTCTTATTCTCCTTTATTTCTCGCGAGGGACGAAGGACAGACTCGCCAACCGAGTCGAAGCATCAAGGATTATTGTGGACGGATACCGGAGTATAATCTTCGATGCTGTTGCAATGTGTTTAAAACATCACTCTTTTCTTTTTACTGATTGAATATAGAATAATAAATGCCAATTTCACGTTAATAGTATATTGTCTATCAAGTGCGGAAAGTAAACAATTGTCAATTCGCACGTGATACATATACTATTTTGTATTACAAGTGCAGGCAAAGTGGCTTTGTAAGCGAGATGGCCGATCGCACGCCGCCATCTTGCGATGGCACGGTGCGGGAATAGCCGCGTTCAAAGTCATTGTCCACGGCTGAAGCCGTGGGCAATGTATTGCCCATGGCTTTAGCCGTGGGCAATGACTTTGAACGCGGCTCAACCGTAGGCAATGGCTTTGAATGCGGCTGTAGATGGCGGCGTGGGAAATCGGCCGCTTTCCGCACAGAAAACACGCACACAAAGTGCCATTTTGCCTGCACGTGTAATACAAAAAATATTGTAATTAAAAGGTAGGTTCGCACTTTATTTCTATGTAGGTACTTTAATCGCTGAAAAACATTTATTATTCTTTTTAACCAATGAAAAGAAAAGGGTGCACAAGAATGATGTTTTATTGATAAAACGGCGAAATATAAATTAATTACACAAAGTAATCGAATTATAAGAAAATATATAAAAGTGATAAATCTGCTTTCGAAAATGCATGCACGTATATATGAAAAAATGTCGAAAAATTAATAGTTGTAGAATTTACAAAAATTGGAGAAATATCTGTAGCGAGGAGAGACGCTCACCTGTCAACTTTCTCGTCGAAAGATGAGCAGGTAAAATGTAGGTTATACGTAAAACGCGCGGCGAGGGTGCTACGATATACGAGAGGAGCCATGTAGAGTGCTCCTTTGCTCTCTCTCTCTCTCTCTCTTCTCCTCGTCGTCTACGTCTTTTTCTTGTTCGCGGTATGGAAACGGCCTATACGGTAAGGTCAACCGTAGAGACATGCGGTGGATGATTTCACCTCGGCCATATTTATTATCCTAATCTCGACACGGTGCGCACGTTTGTGGCCTACATTCACCGCAAATTGCCCGACCGCCCCCGTTTTTCTTCGCATGCAGATCGGAGCGAGCGCAATCGGACGGCATCTTCGTATAAATGCACCTTCGTATATGTATACCGCGAAGTGTCTCCCCTTTTACCCTCCCACCACGGCCCCTTTCTTCCGCTTCCCGCGCCGAATACGATACCGCAGTTGGCAGTCTAATAACAATAATAACTAACGCTAACGTGGCGGCGCATCGGCGCGTGATGGTATGTAACCCGGTCGGGTTACTTCCACGAGGGGAATGCGATGATGACTAAAAAACTGCATCCCGCGAACGGGCAGTTTGCTTAACCTTCGAGATCCCAACGACGGGCGAGAGAGAAACCGCGTTCTTCTTCGTAATCAAATATCCAACAAAGAGGTCTTTTCGAGTAACCAGTTTTTGTAATAGTCTCTCTAGTCCAAGAGAAGAAATACTTATTGAGGTGATCCTATAAACGTCCTTGAGAAGTCTGTCATTTCCGTCCTGTTTTATCGACAAAATGTGAGGTGAGATCAACTATAAATCTATTTATTGAATATACGGATTGTTTTTTACCTGAAATTAGAGCGCTTCGCCCTTGGTTAATATTAATACTTTAATTTGTACAGGAATAATTAATTAAATCTACCCTTCTTCGTAATCAAATATCCAACAAAGAGGTCTCTTCGAGTAACCAGTTTTTGTAATAGTCTCTCTAGTCCAAGAGAAGAAATACTTATTGAGGTGATCCTATAAACGTCCTTGAGAAGTCTGTCATTTCCGTCCTGTTTTATCGACAAAATGTGAGATGAGATCAACTATAAATCTATTTATTGAATATACGGATTGTTTTTTACCTGAAATTAGAGCGCTTCGCCCTTGGTTAATATTAATACTTTAATTTGTACAGGAAAAAGACTCATCAATCTGTTTAGTCTCATAGATCTAGATTACAGCATTTTTGAATTCTCGAATTCATAATTCCGTAACTTAGATATATGAGACTATACAGATTGATCAATCTTTTTACTGTACAAATTAAAGTATTAATATTAACAAAGGGCGAAGCGCTCTCATTTCGGGTAAAAAAACAATCCGTATATATAGTCAATCAATAAATTTATAGTTTATATGATCTCACAATTTGTCGATAAAACAGGAAAGAAACAACAGACTTCTCAAGTACGTTTAGGATCGCCTTTAGTTAGAAGTTGTATCTTTCGCCCAGGTAGATTTAATTAATTATCATTCGCTGAAACCGAATTTTCTCGAGACCGGAGATTTCCGGTGGCGAGGACGGAAATCGCTATCAGGGTTCGCTAAAGAGTGATCAGTCGGGTGCGCAATTAACGGACCGTAACTAATGACACGATTTTCACCCACACGATCGTGTATCGCGATATCGCGGGCGTAATCACGTCCGCGACATTAGCGTACAATGTTCCATTGTTATCACAGAACTCGAGGAACGATCGCTTAACGTCTTTCCGCATTTTTCGCGAGCCGATGCTTGCCGGTAGTCGCCATTCTCGCGAAATTCATAGTCACTCTAGCCTGATTATTTTTCCGGTATATGCCGTGAAAAATTACCGGTAATTTACTCGTCCATAGTGCTCATTCTTGTGTGAGATAACTCGTTGAGTTTACGGTTAATTGTCACGTGAGTGGTTAAATAAGTCACTGGCTATTGAATATATGATACGTTAATCAAGAACATTTAACGATGCTATACTGAACAAAGTTTTATAAGATTTCGCTGTTGAATAATAAACTAATTTTTTCAGATCTTTTTTAAAAGACGAATTTTATCGTAGACTATATTTTTATATATAATTATAATTTAATATAATAATATATGATTTTTTATGCGGCTTAGATTAAATTCGTCTTCTTCGAGACAACACATAGATAGTATTACATATCAGACGAAGGACTCTGCACATGAAGAGAATAATGTAGATAATTATAACAATGCGAGCAAAAATCTTTAATAACATATTCATAAGAGGAGGCTTTTGAGAAATAATACGCAGACAATCATTGCTGATGAGGGAGAGAAAGAAAGAAATAAAATTGAACCAAATATAATTAATCCATCTCTTGAGACGTAATCGAGATTTACTCAAATGGAAAACCCAAGTATTACATATTATTAAAAAGAAAAAAAATGACGATTGGTATGGTAAAGTACACTTATACCAGTCTCATTAGTTTCGATATCGCGCGATCGCGTTCTCCGCTTTTCTCTTTTTCGCGAGCAAAACGACGCGATGATTCGAAAACCGCAAGCGAAGGTCACTGAGTTATTAAAACCAGTTCCCTTCACGAGCGTGGCCGATTATCGCGAAGGAGAGTTCACGACCGGGTTGCCCAGGTCGCGTCAACCATTTCCAACAGATCTGACGCTAAAATTTTAGAATACTTAGCTTGCGCTGAAGATACTGATGTCATCAAAATGTGTTTAAGATATAAAGAGTACATTCATATAGAAGAGGACAATTCACTTTTCGTTAACAGTTTCTTACATATTATTACGAAGCATGCGAAAAATCCAATTATACTGACGTATATATTAGAAAATTTTAACGAAATAAAACCAAAGTAATGTGACATATTTTTATAAATATTTTGTATAAAAGTTTATTATATGTATTACATATACATCTGTTTTTTTTTGTTTTTAGAAATGTTAATATAATTGCAGCATTAATTGTTATGATTAATAACGTATATACCGCAAATCGAACTGAGGTAAATATATTACATGTTTAATGTAATATTATTAATTATTTAACGTTTAAAATAATTTTGATAATGTTACAATAGCGTTGATTATTAATAATGTTATAAAAATAATACATTTTAGTCAATATTGAAAAATGCTGCCAGTATTGTAGAAACTAACTTAGTTGAAGTGGATAAAATAGAAGATGAATTTAAAAGATATCGACTAAAGGAGGTAAAAATAAATATTATTATGAAAAGCAAAAAAAATGAAATATTGTTCTATCTTACTAATTTCTGAATATTATTTTTTTTATTTGTTTCATTTGTTATACATATAAACAGTATGTTGATTTCATTATGCCAATCTTTGTTTATATATATTAGATTTTCATAATGTGGAATGAGATTACTATATTTATTTAATATTTTATAATTAATAAAACTATTTGTTTTAGGGGAATGGCGATTTGATAGATAAGGCTTACTTATATTCCCGAATTAGGAGCCACGTTTATTATCGCAAGAAACAAATCAAAAGACAAAAACAGTATTTTAACCGTTATTTCTTCTAATCGGTGGATGTAAAAACAAAAATTGCAGCCTTGCATACGTGAACGTACTCCATATGAAGAATTTTTTTATATTGTACGTACCTACTATTTCTTTTACTGCTTTAATTTGTGTTTATTTAGATGTATTACTATCCAATGCCTTTATATTTATTTTTATAAAACAATATGACTGCATGCATCAAGATTTTCATTTTTTTGCGATCTTGTTTGAAGTAGTTGAACTGGATATTATTACAGAAATTAATTATATTATATATTTTATATTATTAATTATGTAGAATTTGTGATTGATCAGCATTTTTTAGTTTACAATAAATAACATGACACAATTCTCTCTCTCTCTCTCTCTCTCTCTCTCTCTCTCTCTCTCTCTCTCTCTCTCTCTTTCTCTCTCTCTTATATGTGAAGCCACATTCTAATTTTAAAAAGTTATTTAAATAAAATATTAATTTTAATATTAATATATATATTTATAAAATAATATTGCATAACTAGTACAACATAATTTGACATTTCTTACTGATATTTTTAACAGATTTAAAAATGCTGCAAAATGTGAAAAATTACATTATATTTATTGTGAAAATGTTTTTTGGTATAAGTAATCTCTAAAAATTTACTTTAAAAAAAAAAGGTAAAAAAAGGCGCCCAGTTAACGGTATGTCAGTAACAAAAAATTACCTTTTTTTTAAAGTATGTATATGTATATCCGGGCATGCCGGGCTTTCGGAGAAGCGCCGACGTTGGCCGGCTTTTACAGCCGTCGCGCAAATTAAACTGCCATCTTCAAAGAGTCGCCGAAGGAGACGATGTACGCGGGTCTTAGATCTCGTTTGCGTCTCGTTTTTTTTTTTTTTTTTTTTCGTAATGCAAGAATTCCTCCTCGACTCCTGCGGATCTGATCCCGATGCTCTTTTGTGTACGAGGATGTATGTACATACATAAAGTACCGCGAGTGTAATCCGATTGCTATAAGTTAAATTTCGTCCCTGTTATTCCCGTACTCTCACTTTCGAAGTTTTACGACACGTGAAGCTGCGCTTCTAATAAAATCCACATAAATATTCGGTACATATTTTAAGGGAATCCTAAACGCGTTTTATCGATAAAACATCATTTTTGCGCACCCTTTTCTTTTTATTGCTTGAATAGAATAATAAATGCTTTTCCACTATTAAAGTGCATATGTATATGCAGAAAAAAGTTCGAACCTGCCGATTTTATGTTAAAAACAAAAAAATTGTCTAATTAAAAAATTAAAACTTTCTTGTTTTTAACATAAATCGGTATACGTTCGCGTTTTATTTTTCCATGTACTTTAATCGTGAAAAATAATTTTTTATTCTATTCAACCAATAAAAAGAAAAGGGTATGTGCAAAAATCGTGTTTTATCGAATTATTATCTCGTCTTAGAAAATGCATCGTGGTCTCATTGAAGATACAGAAATTTGCAAGCAATAAGTAGTTTCTTTTGAATGCGAATAGTGATTCGAGTTACGAATAACGATAACAACATCCTAGTATGCAGGAAGAGAGGAAAGAACGTTGTACCGGGACATAATAATAAAGAAGTGACCGCGGTGAGTTACGAGACAACAGTGATATGGTAATGAGATAGTAACTTAAACGAGCTAAACCCGCCACAGCCCGTAAGCGGGAAAAGTTAAGCTAGGTGCTCCCGTAATAATATGCCGCATAAAATGCAGGGGAATCGCGGTATCAGTGAAAGCCGATCGATCGATGATTCGAGAGAGAAGCAAAACGTATGATACCGATAATATGGCAATCCATCGAACCATTGTTTCCGACATTCTGGCGTCTCTCTGTGCAATCGCGGAAGTGAAAAACTCGCCTTTCAAAGTGTGCCGATCGTCCCTGCCGGAGGATTATCGGAAGAGATATCCCGCTGCGCGATTTTTTCGATCGTTCGAGACGAGCGACGCGACTTGCATTCGTATACGATAAAGATACGATGTCAAGGAAACTGTTCAAACTGTTCCGATCGAACAGTTCTCGCTTACAACAGTTTTCTACTTAAACAGTCCCCTTTCGCTAGAAAGGATCGAAAATCGATATTTCACTCACCAGTGGCGAGATTCTCGACTCCAGAAAATGACGTCTTGAAACATAAATGAGAAATATATTTATATAGCTACAGTCACTTTTTAGAATCGAGAACAAATTGAAAAATATTTTCTTTCTGTTATAAATTTTTTATTAAAAATCCCTATTTTTCTATTCTAATTCTATAATAGTATATTGTGTATCAAGTGCGGAAAGTGACCAATTGTCAATTCGCACGTGATACACATACTATTTTGTATTGCAAGTGCAGACAAAGTGGCTTTGTGCGCGAGGTGGCCGATCGCACGCCGCCATCTTAAATTGCGATGGCACGGTGCGGGAATAGCCGCGTTCAAAGTCATTGTCCACGGCTGAAGCCGTGGGCAATACATTGCTCACGACTTCAGCCGTGGACAATGACTTTGAACGCGACTCAGCCGTAGGCAATGGCTTTGAATGCGGCTTATTCACTCACCGCGTCGCCGCACACAAGATGCCACTTTGCCTGCACGTGTAATACAAAAGGATTTTTTTTATCCTCTAAAAGAGGTCCTAATCATAAAATAAAAGGATAAAATCCTATTATTTTTTCCATCGTACAATATTTCGATTCATGAGGAATTGACATTTTTTGCAATTCTTTTTTTGCAAATCAGCTTGGTACTATAATTATGATTCGTAATATAATTGTCGGCCGGTCCTGCAACCGAGTGCTAACTCGAGTGAATTTTCGAATATTTTTGACAGCCGCTAAACCGATTTCGACAGTAAGCCTTGTAAACTATATACAATGTTGGATTCTCTGGCACGCCCGTTGCTAAATTCATTCGTCACGGACAACGTAAAACGACAACAAGGCCGATAGCCCCGAGAGGCTCGTCCTTTCGACCGGACAGCTGTAAAATTGATGTTGGAATAGGCACAAATATGTCCCGCCAGTTCCGGTTGCCATGTAATGACGTATGCGATATATCACGACACATCTCGCGACGAGGCAATATGCAAAGGCCGAGATCGTATCTCGCATTTAACGCTCAAATGCGACCGTATGATTTCCGATTTATATAATAATATTGCTTAACAAATATCGCGCGAGCTCGATAAACACATTAATTCGTAATAAATATTTCCGCGAATATATAATATAATATAATTCATTGAACCATCGAGTTTCAAGACCCCACACATTTCCTGTTTTATTTATAATAGCGCCTACAAATCGTTCTTCTCGAGCTATCCGAGCAACTTTTTCGAGAGAGAGAGAGAGATCTTATGAAATTTGTTGAGGAAAAAGATCTGATATATCTTATTGGTTATCTTCAGTCGCGAAAGAGAGATGAAAGTCGAATGTATCGGATTAAGGATGTCTGAATAAGAAGAGGAACGACGCGACTGCAGGATATTCGGAAAACGCAGAGTAAATCAATGCATATACGTAACGTAACGTGGACACTGAGCATTTCGCGTTAGACTGGGGGATCCTGAGATCCTGATTAATGCGATTCGTGACGCGTCCGCGCACCGTAAACTCGATCCTGATTAATACTGTTTACAGCCCCGCGTGATACCGAGGGCCATTAATCAGGATCGAGTGACGACCTCTCTTAAGCTACTCGTCGTCGTCCTCGGATCGGAGAGTGCCACATTGGCATTAACGTTTGTAATCTCGTGACTTGTATGTGCGCAACTTCTTTCCTTCAAATCTATTTTCGTCGAATGCTAGACAACTTGTCCTTTTGTCGTACGTTTAATCGAATAAATTCAGACTCTTCTTCTTTCTCGAAAAAGGAGTACTTACTGTAGCTCAAAATATGAGATTTTCAGAATTATGTCGTGTATTTTGTGTAAAATACGCAATGTCAAGCTAATTCCATTAATTCATTTATACAGACTCCATACATGGACATAATTAAATTTTTTTATACTTTTATCGTTCTATTTTATTTTGTTATTTTCATTTTTTATATTATTAAATAAAGTGTTTAATCAAAAGGAGAGCAAAGATTTAATTTTTTTACTGATTGTAAGGTGGCTCAGATAGTATTTATCACACGTTAAAATCTATAAATCATCATCAGATCTTCAAAGTTAATTTTGGTTGAAAAGTTGTTCAAATTGAATTTGTGTCTAAAGAATTTTCCATCGTAAGTTTCACGCAAATTGGCCGCAACAGAGTCGGAAACGTGAATTTCGAACGATACCTATACGTTTACTTCGGTGCCCGCAGCACCGATGCGATGTCAATGCACCTGGAGCGCGTTCGCAGACGCGATCTCGAAAGCCATTAATCAGGATCGAGCGCGACGACCTCTGCGCGAGCTACTCCTCGACACCGGTATACAGCGTTGACCTTGGATCTATGGCGAGAACGCGACACCCGAGCGAGCGGAGAGAACGACCGACCGTATATATCGGCGTCATTTCCTACTTGCACCTGCTCCTTCGCGGAAAAGCGATAAATAAATTGTACTTTCCCCCGAATATCCCTCGCGAATAAGTCTCTTTCCCGCGACAGATGGTCTTGGCCGGTAATTATGACAAAGCGCGGATAATGAGTATATTTCACGGAGAGAGAGAAAGACGTATTGTATTCGAAAGGCGCGGATAAATTATCACGAACTCGGTGAATTATTCGCGCGAATAAATTATTTTCCTGCGTGTATGTATCCGGTGTGTTTTAGGTTTCCTTCTCGATCAACCACACATTCGATTTAAAAATGCAATGCGTTATAAAATATAGCTTTAACGATATACAGGGTTGGGTAATAACTAGTTAATTAGTTAAAAGTTAAAAAAAAGTTAATAACTATTAACTTAGCTTGGTTAATTTAAAACGTATTAATTTTTAACTTCAAGTAACTTACATTTTTTTTATCTCTGAATACCGTGATTGTTTTTTATAAGTTATAAACGTATTATTTTTAAATTAAAGTATTATTAATTTTTATGTTCATTTGTCATCATTGTAATTATTAAAAAATATATTTCTATATAAAAATCAAAATTTCTTTGTTACTTGTTATTATATATTTCAAAAGGATTAATAAACAAAATTCAAATTTAATATAAATAATATTTGTAAAAATTAACTTTTGATTTACCTTCAGTTAATTAATTTTAACTTTAACTGAGTTAATTTTTGTTCATAAAACTTTTAACTTAACTATAAATTAAACAACTAACTTTAACGTAGTTTAAAAAAATCATTAACTTAGCCAACCCTGGTTTTAAATTTCCTTCTCGATCAACCACACGTCGGTCGGTCTCGATTTAAAAATGCAACGCGTTATAAAATATAGCTTGAACGATATGTACCGATATATATCGAGAGCGATAACATCGTGCATTTCAACATCGCAGAGCATATAACGTAATGAACGCGTCAAAAGCTGAGAAGGTTGAAATCGAGAGGTGTGAAACTGAAATTCTTCCTTCATCTCGAGCCGTCATTCGCGCCGGATCTCTATGTACGCATTTTTTCCGCGCGAGCGAAAGTGCGATCGGCCGAAAGAATCGGCCGATTCTTGCCGAGCGCAAACGCATAAGAGGTTGACTTTCGGTGCTTTATTATCGCTTGGAAAACGACACGCTCCCGTCCGGATATACGCCGCGTTACAAATTACGTTGTTCGCAAGAGCGATCGATCTTCGACGTCCGCCGATCGCCACGAGCGTTTCTCGTGCTTCTGATTTTCGTGGATTGAAATGTAAATTAGATCGAGAGAGCGCGTCGGGAATTAGTCAAACGCGAAACGTCGATAATACACGTTCGAGAAACGCTTTTAAACGCCTCGAAAAGTAAATTGAATCGGCTACTTGTTAAGTCTCGTCCAGTTTGCGTTTCTTCGAATATGAAATGCTGTTTCAGAGAGATGTCGAAAAAAAACCCTGGAGAACAAAATTTTTTCCCTTCATTCAGCCAGAGATAATTTATGAAAAATACACGGAGAGAATTTGCTCTTAGAATTTACTCTGAAAATCACGCTAATCCCGTAGGACAATATGGCTTCAGCCGTGGACAATGACTTTGAATGCGGCTGTAGATGGCGGCGTGGGAAATCGGCCGCTTTCCGCACAGAAAACACGCACACAAAGTGCCACTTTGCCTGCACGTGTAATACAAAAAATATTAATATTTACCACACAATAAGATATAAAATATGTTCGATAAAATTTTATTAACAATAAATACTAATATTTTTTAAAGTAATAAATATTAATCAAAAAATGCTTCACGATTACCAAATGATATTTCCCGGAAAAATTTCAAGAGAAAATTCTCTCTGTCTGTATATGATATATCAACAATCCTCTAACAATAAGTAACATCGAAATTAGTGAAACAATTACGAGCGTACTTCGTAGAAGCGGGCAAAATGCAATTTCTGCATAAGCATGATTTAAATATAGTCGTCACTCTCGGAAATCGAGCGACGGTTCTTTTCGCCGAGGAGGAAGAACAAGGGGAAAAGGGGGCGAAAGTGGGAGAAAGAGGTCTCACATGAAGTGCATCTAACATAAGAGGGCAGCGCGGATCCCGCGAGGCTCGAGCTAAGTCGAGAGCGAAATTAATAGCCCACTTGTCATAACAGCCAACGATAGGAGCGAGGCAGCCCCGAGAGAGAGAACCGGACTTCGCGGACTGATCTTAACGTCCGGATATAACGTCCAGCCGCGAGCAATTCGCCGTGACGAATTTCCTACGTCAGCTCTCGGCTCTCTAGAGGCTCCGAAATGACGTATGCAAATCATGCGCAACGTGGCGTCGCGAGTCCAAGAAGCTCGTCTTTTCTTTTTTTTCCTCTCTCTCTCTCTCTCTTTCAATCTCGTCGTTCGAAAAAAAAAGACCGGCTTCTAAATTAGTCGCGAAAAACGAGAATATCCCTGATTTAAGATTATAACGCAATTATAATTTTTTCCGCAAATATTTCCATCAGTCTCGGCACACTTTCCGTTATTGATTCTACGTTATTGACTGCGACTCGCGCGCTTTTGGCGACCCTATTACCTCTTTTATGCGAAGCGGTGTAGTCCGGATACTCGCTCGTCGAACAAGCGTAACAAAAGTGGAAAGCGAGCCGGATTTTAAGAACGATCTCCTGGGCGGGAGAAGAACGTACTTATATATATATTTTTTTTCCAGGATAAAGGCGGTGCGAAATTTGTCGAGATAAAACCTCGCCGTAAAATAAATCATCGACTGACGTAACGCGGTCGCTGATTCCTCGGAAGACAGAAACAACGGCCTCTTCTAAGAAAGAGTCGCACCTAGGAGGTTTCTCCGACGCGTTTCTATATCGTTACGAGATCATTTCCCCGAGAGACCGCATATACGAGTATTATATATTACATATAGACCCGTCAATAATATTTCACTTGACAATTCCGCGAGAATAACCTGCTATAAGAGAACGCTTTTCTATCCCGCGAAATCTATATACATCTTACACGGTCGATAGTCATATCGTTACTTAACATCGCGGAACACCGCGAATTGACGCGCGACATGTGGTAGACAGGTACCCGAAGGATTAATGCACGCGATACCCGCGCAAGGACTCCGCGAGTCTCGCCACGGGGTCCCGAAGAAAATCACTTCTCCCGCCCGGAGGTTCGGGCTCGAACCACGAATATGTCCCGGGGCATCCTGTGCCTCGTAAAAATACCGGCGACACGTCGGAGGAGAGAGAATAACACACGCATGCACACATATATACGCACGTGGTTCCGGGACATAATGCTCGGCAATGTGCCCTCGATAAATAACGTATCGGCGCTTTAAATTTCAAGCACGGTATAAAAATGCGCGTAAATATGATACAAGCGTGTATATTCTTAAATGCACGCACGATTTCAATTTCACCTCCTCGTCCCCGTTATACATTTCTTTCGGAAAGATAAGACCCGGGCTCGGACTTCCGCGGGTGAAAGTTATTAAAAACTGGGCGGCGTGAAACGGGACGAGAGCATATACGAGAATGTTTCGTCTCTAAAACGTCATCGTCGTCGTCGGAATGGAAATTTTGCGCGACGTTTTCTCTACGAGCACACGACGAGACATCGAAGCGCACTCTCGTCTTGTCTCGCCTGGTCTTGCCTCGCGGCTGACATCTCGAAACGCATATGCACTCACATCCCGATCGCGCTTGCATCATTCCGATATTGCATTTACGGCAATCGATAGACAAGAGAAACTTTCTCGAGACCTCGATACGCGCTCGCATAAGACACAAGAGAGAGATATATATATATATATATATAAGCGTATATGAACGCGACTTGAACGTGTAAAAGTGCTATGAAAGTGCATGAAATTAAAATGCGGTAAGAGGTTTTCGATTTCTTGAATCATCGAATATGCTGACAATGAGATTTTTCAATTTCTCGATGTACATTTAGAGAAAATGAAGTGAAATTATTTCTTTACAATGTTTCTAGTCTACAAAGTGTTTCTAAGAGATTTTAAGGGGATGCTGACCATGACTGTTTTACCGATTTTCAATTCAAGAGCTTTTCTTTTTATTGGCTATACAGATTGAAAAATCCTTCTTCACAATTAAAATACTGATAATAATGAACGGGGAGCGCTGTAATTTCGTATAAAAAACAATAAAAGTTAAAAAATTACAGTTCTTTATCGGCCTCAGCTCATAACAATACTTATTTAATACAAAAGTTCTGCAGTTTATTTGTGCACAAAATATGGCGCTCCCAATAGAGATGACATGAAAGAATAATACAGAAGTATAATAAAGTACTTTCATTGTGGAAGATTTTTCAATCTGTATATTCAATAAAAAGTGAACCTAACCTAACTTAAAGTCGATAAAACAGAACAACGGCAGTTTCCCTTTAAGTATTCTAGGGATCGAAATGTCCCATAAACATTTTTTTTAGAAAAATCCTGTATACGTTACGTTGTATTAATGATAAAGCGTTTTGTGCGACAATTCAATAATAACGTTAATGTCGGGATAAATAAGTACAATGATTAATAAGAAATGACGAGGGTCACGAGACTGTCGGAAGTTCCTTCGCCGCATTAACTAGAAGATATCCCACGAGTAATCGAGTCGGTTATGTTAATCTGATTTACACACTTGTACATATCTTATCAGTCTTTTAAATCCACGCGATCGGAAGTTGCCATATAAGAGCGTCGATGATCGATGATTCTCGCGACTGACAGCGAGGTCTCCGGGGCTGTTACATCAGTGTTTAAAAATACATCCGCGTCGATCATCATGAAAGATGACGTTTTATTGACATTAGCAGGAGTTTAAATTAATTGATCAGAGTTATAGTTAAATTGAATTATTCAGAAATTTTAATTAATAGTAGCTAAATCCAAATATATTACTTTTTAGCATACAACTCTCTCTTCCTCTCTTCGAAATAAAATTTCAATTTATAAATACCTCCAATTATATTTTTTATATTATATTTTATAATATAATCTATACACATAAATTGGCGCCAAAAAAAAACAAACAAATCTATGAGAAATTAATGTGTTCGAGGACTTTCTTCAGTCATTCCTTTACGTCGAATAACACGAGCGATAATAATTTTATAACACGGCCTTACAAAGAGACGCGTTTTATCTCGCTGGCGAAAAGGATTGCGGTGAATATTCGGGTGTATAACGTCGTATCTCGATGCTCTCGGTCGTTTCGTCTCGAAACGCGATTCGAGTCGAACGCAAAGTGTCAGTCGCGACATGGCGCCACCTTATCGTAATCGACTTACGACTTCCTGGTACGACACGGTGATCGCGTAAGGACGAATCCGACGTTCTAAGAACGTCCTGTATTCTTTTTCGCCGCGTGTGCACGTGAATAACGTCGTGTCTCCGAGACACTGATATCGCCACCGGCTTGCATATGCCGGCTGGAATTGCGAAATTGGCAGCACGTACGAGAAATAATAAAAAAAAAAAGTTAAGGTTTCCCATGATAAGATCTTAATGATAGTCATTATTTAATCGCGATGTTTAGAGAGAAAATTAACTTCCCAGGTAATTTTCAGACTTTGTTGCACAGTAGAGTGTATTTCCAAAGTTATAAACGTTCCTTGAAAAAAATCTCGGAGGAAACCGTCATTTTTGCAAATAATGATCATGCGTTTGCGCGAACGAAAAGAGTAGCTCTCTAATTTAAGTTTACCGCGCCGACACTTGCCTAATGTCTATTTTCTATATTCCGACGTTTCTCCGGGATTAAAAATTTAATTCTCCTTCCCCTCTTAATTGATACTCAACCCGGACACCTGGGACGATGAAGTTCCTCCTTTCGCAGATCCGTGATTGCGCGCGTTTTTCGTTTAGATTAGACTTCGGGGTCGAGAGGCTGGAATTATAATCCGGACCGGCCGGCAAATTCAGGCCGCCTAGGAATCTCGCTTTTTCAATTATTATTCGGCCGCGCGTGCAATTGTGCAACGCCTAATTACGTTGCCCGTCCTCCTTCTCCCTTAGGTGGTAGGCGCAATTATCTCTAGCGTCGGGAGTTGGTGCCCGGATGAAAGGATTACGTGTTTCATTACGGGCCGCATATACATATATATATATATACACATGCGCAGCCCTCGTGGGAAGAAAAGCGCTCGCTTCGAATCTTATTACGCGAGTGAAAACGCACGCGCGCGCGGTTACAATGAAATGATTTATCGCGGATGCCGATCTTTTCGTCCTTCGCTTTCTCACAATCTCCCCCATCTCCCACTTCTCCCTCTGGTATTTTGAGAACAAATATATATATTATTACGAGTCAATAAAAATATATTATAGGATTTTGTGTGTAAATATCTGTATCGCGCGTATTTTTTTAAAAATATAGGATATATTTATAGAAAGGCAAAAGAATATATATATATTTTTTGAGAACATATATATATATTATTACGAGTCAATAAAAATACATTATAGGATTTTGTGTGTAAGTATCTGTATCGCGCGTATTTTTTTTTTAAATATAGGATATATTTATAGAAAGGCAAAAGAATATATATATATATGTATATCCAAACTTTTCCTGCGCCAAAAATTTCGGCAATTTTTTTTACCTCTTAATTTACATTATTTATGTACTCCGATAAGAGTGCTAATTAGCAACTCGAGCGTGTCAATAATATCGTAACATTATTATCTCGTTACATCGATAACGCGCGCGGTTATCGGTTCCTCCTCGAAAACAAGCCTCTCCGAGGACAGGCAAAAACGGTAACGGATGTGCAATTATCGCAATTTGAAACGCAATTATACCGCGCTTGTCTGCGAGTTTGGCCGAGTTTACGTCAGAATCGTAATTTACATGTTTGGCAAGCGCTAATTAGGGATACGAGATTGGCGCGAGTCATTGAGACATTCAGTCGTCGACTTTAGAATCGCTGTGTCACGACGCGGAGACAGACGACGTTGCGGTCATAATTATTGTTAGCATTTTTAGTCTGAAATTTTCCATTATTTCCCGTTGTTTCTTTATCAATGCGCAAAATTAATTTTCCACGGATTTACATTCGCTGTCCATCGTCACAAGATTGAATCCTGTCTAGTATACTCGAGAGACTTTGGCCAAAACCAGATGGGTATCCGCAGGATTTTTTCCAGGGGGATATGATTTTTTCTTAATTTTTTATCTTTATTTTTTTTATTAAATAGCAAATAAATTCCAGTGTTTTATCAAAAGGAAAAGAAATGCTTAATTTTTTTATTGATTCCTGGATGCTCATGGGCAAAACGATATTTTGATCAATCATAAATGAAGAAAGTTGCAAACACATATATATATAGATAACCCAACTTTGTAATCTCCCAACAGTATCAAAATCTCAAATGGATGCGTATATTGTGACAGAGGCAGACGTTCAATCCAAGTATAAAATTATGTAAATCCATTTTATTCTCGTGTTTCCACCGCGAATGACACCGGCGCGGTTTCACTTGGAAAGTCAAACGCGATTTCCACGCATAATCAGCGCGAAAATAAACGCTAATGTTCGGCCAATTTAGAAATTGGGACGTCGCTCGTTCCACTTCTATCAGTCTCCGTATAATTCTCACGTCCGAGGAAGGAATTGTCTTTCCGGAGCCGTCATATTTAACGTATACGTCAAACGTGTCCGGCCGATTCGCGGTTTTACGATCCCAGGTGTTCGCCTCCTACGCGGCGTAACGTTTTAAATGCATCATCCACTTAGGAATTCAATTTCACCGCGCGCGCGAGCATTATACGTGTCGCGCGGAATATTTCATCGGATGCGCGACAGTTTATCGCGTTTTGTCGCGTCCGCTCTATTACTCTCCCACGTGACCTGTCGAACCTGCCGGTTAATTAATTGTCCGCGACTGAGGCTCGTAAGTCTTGCGCGCGCCGCGTAGGAGGAAGGTCGGCGGAATTCCAACGCGCACGTTAATCATCCTATTCATCGATCTCGATGAGATCGATGAGGCGACCGGGCGCCTCTTACGTATGTATGTGTGTGCATGTATATATATATATATAGTTTCCGCAAAGTCCCACCGCGATCTCGCGACTTTCCAAAGAGGCTTGGCACCGCGCAACAAAATCGGTCTGCCGCGAATGTTGCGCGAACGTTAATCAGACGTGGCGAAACGTAACGCTGTTTTGACATGACCTACAATTTTAGACCTATGGATCTACAATTCGTAGACTTTGATTTATTTTCCCTCATTTACAACTTATTTGTAAATCTTGATTTATGAGATTTACGGCGCGCGCCAAAAACCAGATATGTGATGTCTATATATATATATATGTATATATATATATACTCGAGAATATTAAGTATTAACAGAATTTTTGATCACATAATTTATTAAAAAGCAAAAAAATTACTTGGACATTTTTATATTTAATATTTGGGATTTCTATCCAATTTAATTAGAAATCAATAAAAATTTATTGATAAAATAATTTATTAAAAAATATAAATTGACACATGATTATATTTATTAATAGGAATACAAAAAATTACTTATAAATGTATGTGCGCATTGCAATTTTGTTATTTAACATTTGGGATCTCTCTCCTATTTTATTACGAGTCAATAAAAATATATTATAGAATTTTGTGTGTAAATATCTGTATCGCGCGTATTTTTTTTTTTTAATATAGAATATATTTATAGAAAGGCAAAAGAGATGATTAATTTACGCTTTCGAGCGAGGTTAAGAGAAAATGGCGTGGCGTTTCGAATGTTTAATGATCTAATGGTCCTCGAGATTCGAAGCGCGGAAGTAATTGCGCGCGATGAAGCCGATTCGTGCGGATTCGTATCTCCTGCCTTTCGCTACGTCTGCCCGGCTCCTTTCGCTGTTTCGGATGTGTGATGCGCGGCTCTTAATTGATTCCTTCCGGCACACGACGGGCTCCTTCTCAGAATCCGAGTCTCGGATCGGATTGATTTCACGATCTTTTCCCGGCAGTAACGCGTAACGATGAGTTCAATAATCTTACTACAATACCGAGTAATCGCGAATGGCCAGAGAAATAAAATGATCAATCTCTCGCGTTTAATAACGTGACATTGCCGAGATTTTTTTTGATTGATCACATTATTATATAATTTCACTTCTTCTCTCTCTCTCTCATTAAAAATATGAAGAATTAGGCTTTCGTGTTGCGTAGAAAAAAAAATTGCAGAAATTAAGCTTTCTCTCTCCCTTCGATAAACTTGTTTAACGTGGCGCCACAGGATTAAAGCCGGAGGCAGTAAAGCTGACAGAGCACTAAAAGTGTCCGGAAAAATGCGCGAGGCGCCGCGAGGATTCCTCTTTCCTTTTTCGACGATGAGACGGGAAGATCGTCGGTCCTCGATCAAGGTCACGGTGGCGCGCTTAAATGTCGTTTCATCTCGTGACAATTAAATGCAATTGCCGAGGTCATGGCATAGCGCGGACAAAGCGCGCGCAGCCGAGCTCTCGAAACGAGCGAACAAAGAGAGGTCCTGCGGCTATTTTTAGCGGCACTCACGTCGCGTATCCGCGTAAGCCGATTCGTGCTCGTCTCGCGTGTGTCGTCCCTTAACCCGGCTTCCCGCCGCATCTCGCAGATGCGCTCTGACGGTCTTGCATCCACCGAGACGAGAGAATGCATCGGCCGGCGCCTTTTATTCCCGCGTCAAACCCGCGAGAATTTTTATTCGCACGCATAATGCACGGAGAGAATTCCCAAATCGGAACAAAAATTAAAAATTCTTTTTTTTTTATAAACGCACACGCATGCATTTATCAGTAATATATTTTTTATTATATTTTTTATTCGTATTTTTATTAATTAATTAATATATTTACTAATATCATTAAAAATGACAAAATCGACAGAATTCCCAAATCGGAACTAAAATTAAAAATTCTTTTTTTTTTATAAACGCACACGCATGCATTTACCAGTAATATATTTTTTATTCGTATTTTTATTCATTAATTAATATATTTACTGATATAATGACAAAAATGACAAAATCGACAACTTAATTAATCAACAGAACACATAATGAATAAATTATTTAATTAATTTTTATCGACGCATAATGCAAGGAGAGAATTCCCAAATCGGAACGAAAATTAAAAATTCTTTTTTTTTTATAAACGCACACGCATGTACCAGTAATATATTGTTTTCATTATATTTTGCTAACAAAAAACATTAATGAATTAATATATTCACTGATATCACTAAAAATGACAAAATCGACGGCTTAATTAATCAACAGGACACATAATGAATAAATTATTTAATTAATTTTTATCGACGCATAATGCAAGGAGAGAATTCCCAAATCGGAACTAAAATTAAAAATCCTTTTTTTTTATAAACGCACACGCATGTATTTACCAGTAATATATTGTTTTCATTATATTTTTCTAACAAAAAACATTAATAAATTAATATATTTACTGATATCACTAAAAATGACAAAATCGACGGCTTGATTAATCAACACGACACACAATGAATAAATGATTGAATTAATAATTTTATCAATAACTCTGTTAATATTTAATATTCCGGGGCGTAACAAAATTATGTGACACGGAGCTCGAGAATATAGAAATAAGAGTGACCGTTGTCGCGGAAATATCGCGGAGATGGATTACGCGATGTTACATACGTATTGCGGAGCCCCGACCATTTTATCGCGGCGTCGACGATTATTTCCGGGTTCTACCGCATATATATGCCTCCGCAGATGCCAGGATGATTAGCGGTATAGAAGAATGGCGCTAAACCGCGGGCACGAACGTACGTTCGCGCTGAATGCGAAATGAGGGAGAATCCGTTTTTCCCAGCAACAACCGACAACAGGAAATTTATACCATCGATCATGCTCGATTCCTCCCTCTATCTTTCTCTTTCGATTACGATTCCTCTCGTCGTTTCTTCACGCGATTACGAGGCGCGCATCTTCGTGCCTTTACCATTTGACAAAATAAGCGGCTTTCATTCAGCGAGGACTTGCATAAGAGTCGCGATTGCAAAATCCGCGGATTTTTTCCTCGCCTTTTGTATTAGACGCGCAACACAATGACGAGATATCTCATCCTCTCGCTCTCGACAGAGGAGAATCACATGAGAATCCCCGTGTGCTCGTTCGCACACATCAGGTATTTTCAGGACAAAGTACGGCCGAGATCCTCCTTTCCTGACGAGAGTAAGCCGGGCTTCTTCTTCGTCTTCTTCTTCTTCGTTATTCCCATTTTTTGCTCGTTACAAAGCGATATAGCCCGGCAACGTCCGCGGATAATGAGCATTCGGTAGCTCGCAGAGGGGCTCGTTTCTGCGTGCGTGTAGGTAGGTAATTCACGGCCTCCGCGAACGAGCTTTTGCGCGCGCGCACACACGCACATATATATATATGTGCGCGCGCGGCCACCTTTGTGGGTCACACACAGACGCAGCGAAAGCCGAGATTTGACACTGGTCTGACCACTTCTTCGCACCCTCGCGCGTATAACTCACGACGGACGCCTCCTCGGAAGCGTTCGCTCGTTACTCATCGCGCCGCAAAAGAGCGAAAAAAGAGAGACAGGGACTGAGATTTCTTCTCGCCCACTTCCAAGAAAAAGTCCGCGAGACGCGCGTCGCGATTATTTTTGTACCCTCGACGAGTCGCCCTATCTCGAGACACGACGTGTCGCCCGAGTTTGATAAAGGATGAACTATAGTTGGGGCTACAGAGAATCTGTTGCGTATGTATATATATATATATATGCGCGCGAAACTGGCGTGTCATTTCGTGACAGCTCATAAATAATTGAGATTTTTGCTAGCTCCTTTTTTATAGTTTAAATTAATTAATCAAGGAAAATAAGAGAAAAATATGAGCCACATACAGTTCATACAGCGTTTTATACTTAAAGAGCATGTACGGATACTAGCATGTTTATCAATGATAATTCAATTTATTTCTAACAAAAAATTCTGCAGAAAATTTTCTCTTAGACATTAATCCTCAATTTTTCAGTACCATGTTGTTCTAAGAACATGTTGATAAAGGATGAACTATATAGTTAGGGCTATAGAAAATGTTGCACATGTATGTATGCGCGCGAAACTGGCGTGTCATTTCGTGACAGCTCATAAATAATTGAGATTTTTGCTAGCTCCTTTTTTATAGTTTAAATTAATTAATCAAGGAATATAAGAGAAAAATATGAGCCACATACAGTTCATACAGCGTTTTATACTTAAAGAGCATGTACGGATACTAGCATGTTTATCAATGATAATTCAATTTATTTCTAACAAAAAATTCTACAGAAAATTTTTTCTTAGAATTTAATCCTCAAAATCATGGTAATTGTGGGAGAGTTTTTCTGATTAATATTTACCATAATAAAAATATTAATATCCTCCATAATACATATTAATATTTTTTATTGTAATAAATATTAATCAGAGAAACTTTTATAAAATTTTTCCAGTACCATGTTGTTCTAAGGACATGTTGATAATTAATTCAATTTGATAAATTCAATTTATTTCTAACAAAAAATTCTACAGAAAATTTTCTCTTAGAATTTAATCCTCAAAATCATGATAATTGTGGGAGAGTTTTTCTGATTAATATTTACCACAATAAAAATATTAATATCCTCCATAATACATATTAATATTTTTTATTGTAATAAATATTAATCAGAGAAACTCTTATAAAATTCTTCCAATACCATAATTGTCCTACGATTATCATGATTTTCAGGATAAATTCTAAGAGAAAATTCTCTACGTGTACGCAAAAAATCATGCTTTTCCCATCAATTATACGTAACAATTAAAAAAAAAAAGCTAACGCTGAATTTCGTCTTTTTCAGTTATATCTTATAAAAAGCACATTGTTTCATATGAATGGTTCGACATGTCGTACACGTTAAAAAGCAAAGTTTAACAACTCGCTTGAAACACGTTTTGTCGCCACGCCGGGCTACGGATGGAGAAATTCTCCGTCTCCGTTTCGTTCTTATTCCATAGGTAGGCGGATAAGTTAGTGCGTGGCCGATCCGGAAAGAGATGGCGATATCTCTCTGGGTTAGATCGAAACAGCTAAACCGCCACGCTGGAATATATGAATTGCGACCTCAAAAATGAAAAGGAAGGGAGTCGATAAACTCCAAATCGAAAGGCCCATTCGGCCACCCGCGTGTGACACCCCAAAATCCGGCACAGCTGGTTTCGTATATAGGAAATAAATAATATTTCTTGACTTGAATCGTTGAACGATGGAATAAACGAATCGAGAGGGAAAAATTATTTTCCGTTAATTCCAAAGCCGATTTTGTACAAATATATATACACTATCTTCTTGTCGGAACCTATCGCACACTTTCTCTTTCTTAACATCTTCGATTAACATACACGTGATTGACGATTCCAAAATTTTTGACGACCCGCTAAAAAGGAAACGGGAGAAATCGTCATTAAAATCGACGACGGTGTTTGTATTTCTGTTCCAACTGAAAAGATTTGACTCATTCACGACTCGCGGCGTCTCATATAATTAACGGTCAAATATGTTTCGTGACTATCGATATTGTTAGGGTATAAACGTACGGCGCAAAGTTCCTTTTTTTCGTATTAAAAATAAAAAAGAGAAGAAGACGCGCGCTTTCCTCACGTTTATGGACGAGCGACGACGCAGTCTACGTATTACAATACCTCCTCGAATCCGACAAGATTAACGGCCCTTTCCTTCCTCAAGTCCCAGATGCCTCGTGGGACTTTCGGAAGAAAGCCTTTCGCGTCGTCACAATTTATGAGCAGCGGCGACTTTTCCGGTCGCAACATCCGCCGAAGCGCTTATTAACTCGTGAATGGGAGAGGGAACCAATGTCGAAAAAAAATACTATAATTCTATTCAGACAAGAAAAAATTACGTATACAGGGTGTCCAGCTCAATGAAAAAAATTCCCTGACTTTTTCAGATTTTCCAAGACCAGAAATTAATTTTTTCCCTGACTCTTTATAGTATTATTTTTTCCAAATATTATATAATTTGCATATATCTATATGATAAATCATGAAATCATCGAGATATTTTTGTCAACAATGAGAAGGTTCGAAAGTTAAAACAAAAATTTAAATCAATTATATACAATCTGCATTATGTACGATAATCGAAAACATATGTCACTATAAAGTATTTAAATAATCACCTTTTTTATTTATATTATATCAAATTTTTTAATTTTGTCTCTATCAAACACATTGAAATAAATTAACACGACGATGAAAATATAAATTAACGAACACGCTTTAGATGAATCGATTTTGAACAACACAGAAAATTAGCGTGCTGGGAGTCAAAGAAAACTTTATATTTATTTAATAAAAAATTTCCATTTATTGAGACAAATGTAGAATGTGAAAAAAATTTCCTGACTCTTTTCCCTTTAACAATTCCAGATTTATAAAATTCCCTGACAATGCCGCTAAACACCCTGGTATAGCTTCGATTCTTCCGTAAATCGCTTTAATAAAACCTCAGAATAATCAACAGCGTTAAGGTTGACTTTAGCGAAACTGTCAAGTACGTAATAAAAATTAGTCTTTTTATTTCTGCGCGAGGAAGGTGTTTTACGATATTCTCGTGGGAAGGGACGTGTGCTAGAGAGAGACAGAGAGATCCGTTGGTTACAGGTGGCACGACGAACAATGCTCACGACGCGGTCGCCACAATGGAGATCATAATCAAGCCCTCGACGTGTAATGACTTATGGGCGCTCTCGCTCGTCCGCGTATATAGCGAACAATAGATCGACGACGACGAGGTTTATGGCGGGAAACCGTCCTGGACCTGGGACTCCTTCCTTCGCGATCTTACGCTGCCTCTCACGTCCGTGGGACCCAGACACGATTAAAGTGCCACCTGAAAACCTCATTGCGCCGTTTTGCAACCGAGAGCTCCTGTCGTGGAGAATTTATATCGCGATTCAGCCGCGCGCGAGAAATTTCAGCACTATAAATATATATATATCGATTTTTAATAAATCAGCTCTTGGTGAAATTCAGAGAGAGATGAGATACAAATTGAAACTAATATGAGAGATATCGTTCGCCAAATTTCATTTTCACATCGCGTCAATGGAATAAATTCCGTTCGAAGCTCGAGAGGAACCTCTCATCGATTGGACTTTATTAATATTTATCACGCACGGTTTCCCGTTTCTTTCAACGTTAATCGCTCGCAAACTTCCCGCCTTTACGCGCATCGGAATCCCCGGAGATTTTAACGAACGCGAGTATAAGCGTAACTCATCTTGAACTTTCTTCTCCTTCGCCACATATAAATTAGCAAAATTAATACACGAAATTATAGCGTATCAAGCTATCGGCTTATTACTCGGAGACGATGAGTGTTACTAGAATTTTATATGAAGGATTTTATAGGACTTTTAAAGGACTTTATATAAAGTATTGTATATAGGACTCTATATAGGATGTGTTTTATATATAAAGGATTTTATATAGGACTATATAAAGGACTTTATATATAGAATAGGATGTGTTTTATATATAAAAGATTTTATATAGGACTATATAAAGGACTTTATATAGAACTTTATATAAGTATTGTATATAGGACTCTATATAGGACTTTATATAAAGTATTGTATATAGGACTCTATATAGGATGTGTTTTATATAAAGGATTTTATATAGAACTATATAAAGGATTTTATATAGGACTATATGAAGGACTTTATATAGAACTTTATATAAAGTATTGTATATAGGACTTTATATAAGTATTGTATATAGGACTCTATATAGGACTTAATAAAAAGTATATAGGACTCTATGTAGGATATGTAGATCTATATGTCTTTATGTAGGACTCTCGATGTGACAAACACCTAGATTAAAATAGAACAGTGTCACATGGAGACGGGTTACGCGAGACGCGAGAATGCAATAATTTTCTCTCATCTCTTTTTCCTTTTCCGAGAAGGTGGACGATGACGACGACGACGCATGATCGCTCGCGTGACGTCGCGTTCTCCTTTTCAGCAGCAGCGCGCACGCACGTGTTTCCGCGTTTGGTTTGTGTAGAGCCACACGGCTCATATCGTGATGATGAATATAACGGTGTGTCTCGGTCTCGCATTACCGAACCGCGATCGGAGCAGAAGCCAGCGCCGCGGCGTATACGTTTGATTGGATCATTCGAAACCGACCGGCCGCGCCGGTCGAAATCGTTTCCCTTGCCACGACCGAGAGATGCGATGTGAACCTGCAATTTAAACTGCATTTTCGCGTGAGCCGTTATAATTGGGGACCGGCGCGCATCGCGAAACTGCACGCCGCCGCGCCGCGCCGAGGTCATGGTGCGATCGAGATTCATGTCAAATCGATCGCGCCCGCGATCGCCGAATAACGCGCTCCTCCACGTCGCGACGCCGCGCCGGGTGTGCGAGGTCGAAGGGCGGCTCCCGCTGGCCCCATTCCGATTCTCTCGTATCCTTCGGCCTTTCCTTCGATTACCATACCTTCGTGCGCCAGACAATCCGACCGCGTCGACGTGCGTACTCGATCGCTCACGAGAATCGCGACGCAAAAAGAGTGAAATTACGAGGATTGCGGTTTGTTAGGTTCAAGCACGGTATCCCCTTCTTCATTTCATCTACTATAGCTAATGTTGGGATTATAGATGATTTCAAAATTAGATAAAGATGAGATCAAAATATGGAAATTCATCTTAGATAAGATGAAGATGATTTTGTTTTAAATGTATCTGGAGAAAAGATGAAATTATATGGCGACTCATCCGGATAATTTTCTAGATAATCATTTTTAGGATTGCTTATATAAACGCAGTTATAAAAAAATGTAAATTATGAAAAGGATATAAAAGTATATATACTGCTTTATATAATTTTATTTAGATAACAGCAAACACTGAATATATAGTAAATTTTATATTAAAATATATACACGGAGAGAATTTTCTCTTAGAATTAAAAAAATGAAAATCATGGTAATTGTGGGAGAGTTTCTCTGATTAATATTTACCACGATAAAAAATATTAATATGTACATAGTAAAATTAATCGAACATATTTGATATCTTATTGTGGCAGATATGAATCAGAGAAACTCTTATACAATTCTTAATTCCAATATTATTTGTCCCACGATTATTATAATTTTCAGGGTAAAGTCTAAGAGAAAATCTCGGTGTATGAATAATAAATATACATTGTACACTAAATTTTAATATATGAATAACTATATATTAAAATATAGATAAATAATAATATAATAATATATGAATATATTTCAAGGTGCTCAATTGAAATTGAGATCAGTATAATTATTGCATCCACATAGACATAAAATCTTAGATACTCTCGGGTTTTCAAACGCTCTTGCGCAATCTCTGAAACATTAAAATCCCTCGTAGATATGAACGTCAGGTCCTTAGGGCCTGAGAACAGCTGGGGAACACGAAGGAAATTGCATCCGTAATACAATTACAATTCACTACGTTCATTGAACGGTACGTCGTCCATTTACGCAATCGACGATTAACGGCGTTTAAATTGAATTCGTCTGCGAATGCGAAAAAGGATCCCGATTATACCTCGACGAGGATTAGCTCGGTACGAAATTGACGTTTCCGGCCGCGCCTATTCCTACCGAGTGTGCGTTTCTATTGCTTTTTAGCGGCACCGTGAAAGTAATTCCGTTCGCCTATCAATGGTGCGTCGAGCGTGTACAAATCATTTTTTATTCGATGATATCGCCCCTCCATGTGACTTCTCTCACACTGCATATTTAAAAATCAAAATTCACGATAAAGAGATCTCGTATGCGAAACGCATAATTGAAACGTGTATAAAGTAGTCTTTTGTTTGGAAAGAAAAATATATCCATGTACATTTCAACTTCCTCTATATAATTTTCTCGCTTATTTTCCGTCTACAGGCGTCGACACGAATCGACGTTTTAATCTAAATTGTGATACATTTAAACGATAATAAAAAAAGGGAGAAAAGACGAAGACAGGGACAGGTAGTGAGCAGCGAAAAGAATCTGCCGTAGCGCTGAAATTCAAGTTTACCTTATTAGCTTATTACTTCCTCAATTAAGTTGCGTTGAAAGCACATTAGACTGGATAAAACGCGCGAAATGAGAAACACATGAAAGCAGGTAATGTTATAGGACTTTGCGAGAGGACTGGTTTTGCAATTCTTGTCCTGTCGGTAGCTATCACGTATTGACACGATACGTTATTCGATCAACACGTAGGCTTGAAAATTGGAAAATAGATCCTCGTTCGTCGCCTTTTCCTTCTCGCAAGAGTGAATACGGAGTTATATCTTAATTTCATCGCTTGCGACACGGTGGGAAGCCAAGATTTTCCCAAGTAACAACCTCGTTTCATTCTTTTTCCCAGGAAAATGTTACGCTTTAGATAGTGTCACTTCAGCTCCTTACATTTTTCAAGGATTATGCAATTTTATTTTCACATGCCCTCAATTGCGTTCTTAATATTATTGTATTACACATGCAGGCAAAGTGGCACTTTGTGTGCGTGTTTTCTGTGCGGAAAGCGGCCGATTTCCCACGCCGCTATCTAGCGGCGACGCGGTAAGTGAATAAACCGCATTCAAAGCCATTGCCTACGGCTGAGCTGCGTTCAAAGTCATTGCCCACGGCTTCAGCCGTGGACAATGACTTTGAACACGGCTATTCCCGCACCGTGCCGCCGCAAGATGGCGGCGTGCGATCGGCCACCTCGCGCACAGAAAACGCGCACAAAGCCACTTTGCCTGCACTTGTAATACAAAATAGTATGTGTATCACGTGCGGATTGACAATTGTTCACTCGTGTGGAGTGGTCGCACTCGTCACCAATTGTCAACCAATGTTTCCGCACTTGATACACAATATACTATTACGTTCTTATTCATTGTTATATGTATATACTAGTATCGTTGCCGAAATCGTAAACGATTGCATCCTCGCTCGCGCACGTTCATACGCGGATGATTTACCTTCTTAAATTATTGTAATCTCGCCTTCTTATACCCTTGAGAGAGTCTCGCGGCAACGAATCGCTCGTTCGCGAATACATTTCGCGGTTACGGACAACGTAGGACCATTACGAATTGCCCCGCGATGTTATTCCGACAAATTACAGAGGAAGATACTTCTTCGAATCGACGGGAGATCCCCTTCTTGACTTCGAGAGTGCGCTTTAAAACGCGGTCCTGTCACCGCGAAATTCAATATTTGCGGTAGGGCAACGCGACTTTGTCTTCATGGCGCCAATGAGTTTGCAGTCGCCTCTTCGTCGGCACGATTTCCGCGATATTCCGCAGTCTCGCTTATTACTAGGATAGTCTCCTTAAGTTCATTCTGCGACCTTCGCGATCACTCGTCAAATCATTTGAAAGACAGACAAAATTTCTCACATTTTTATTTTACAAATATATTCTAAGCAGAGTTAGGTAAGTTAATGAGTTTTTTAAACTAAGTTGAGTTCAAGTTAGTTGCTTATAAAATTAAAGTTAAGTTAAGATTAAATTAACTGAAGTTAAATTAAAAGTTAATTTTTATAAATATTATTTATATTAAATTTGAATTTCGTTTGTTAATTCTTTGAAAATTTATAATAACAAATAACAATGAAATTTCGATTTTTTTTATATAAAAATATATTTTTTGGTTATTACAATTGATGACAAATGAACATAAAAATTAATAATACGTACGTTTATAACTTATAAAAAAACAATAATGGTATTCAGAGATAAAAAAAATTAACTTAGGAAAAAAGTTAATAAGTTTAAGTTATTAACTTTTAACTTCAAGACATTTAACTCATTTTTTAATTTAATTGTGGAACTTGTTATTCTTAATAATTGGTTTTTTGGGGGATCTTTGGAGAGATTTTTGGATCATATATTTTTTTATATTTTCAACTGTGGTTAGCTTCCAACGCATTTCTCGATAAGTTCGCGGAGGATGATATTTTCTGACTCTGCAATTTGTGTTCCCCTTCGTACTGATTCAATATTTGCGTACTTCGGGTTTACCGTCGGCAAGATCGACTTGTCATCCATCAGCAGCTGAGTGACCTTGGACCAAGTTTTCACCGCGAAGCCGAGAAACACTCGCGCAAGAAGCACGAGGACACTGAACTCGATTCGCATCAGCCACTATTCACATATTTGTTTCGCTAAGTGAAGTGCTGTGTATCGTGTTTTATATCCTCGTTTTAATATGGTATGTTAATCGATCAAGAATCATCTGGCATGACATTTTTGCAAAAGTTTGTCCAAGCAAAAAACAAACAATAGAAATTCGTAAGAAATTTATATAACTTTAAAAATAAAAGAATTAGAAATAGACTGTAAATTTGTAAAAAAAAAAAAAAAAAAGAGAGAGAACCTCTTATTACGTCCGCAATTAATTAAATTTATCCGAAAAAATGGGCATGAAATTGAGACTGATATTTGAGAAGAAAATTTTCGCGAGTGGCAAAAAAGAGGTGTTGAAAAATATCGGGATATATCATGACGTTTTATTTCGTATAACACCCCGGCCGAGCGTGATGTGAGGATTCATTTCGTCGACCTTATAATTCCACGGGATATAATACTCGAGTGAGTAGGATAATCATGAACATTAAAGGGGAATCCTCATATAGGAGGGAGAGAATTCATGATGCGATCTCTTCGCGTTCAATGTACGCCGCGCTTAAATATTATTTTCGATGATCAAAAGCCGCCTTTCGCGCGACCGATAAAAATATCTCCCGAGATAAACTTCGATACGTATTGTGTATAAATATATACCCGTGGCAAAATGTATAGCATGTGCTGAGATTAGAGGCCGCAAGAATATCTTCATTTAGAGTTCACTCGTGAGCACAAAATATGTATCCATAGTTTTTTTTTTTTTCAAAAGTTAATCCCATGTTTGAAGGGAATTTAATGATGTGATAAGTCGTACAGTTACCTGTAGTTTGAAAAAAAAAATGGATTCTTCAATATTATATAACGTCCGTAATCGTATTCAATTTACCTAAGATTATTTCAAAGTATATAACGGTATCAATCGCGAATGGCAATCGGCGTGTATCGGATTCGCGAATAACATCACTACTAATACAATACTACTTTGCAAAATAAAATCCAATCTTTTTTTGCCTATAGAGAAATTCTCGCGCGCAACTCGCTGCCTATCTAACGCAGAAACTCACGTTTCTCACGGCATGATAGGATCTTTACAATTTGTCTCGCGTTTGAAATGTCAGCAGGCACTGACAGCAGCTGCACGACCCGCAAGGACTTATATTTTAAAGTATCCTGCAAGGAGAGCAAGATGCCTTGAAAACGTCAGAGAGGATGTAACACCGTGTAAGGATATAATTAAATTTATCCAAGGAATGTTATCTCGGCCTTCATATGGAAATATATTATAACGCGACACAATATATAATTACATCATTTCTCTTATTGAGAAACGCAACAATTAACGATGCAAATGTGATATAATTATTTCAAAATAGAAATTTTAAAGATTTCTTAAATAAGTCGGGAAAAATAATTTCACATCTTATTACGAAAGAAGAGTCTCATCTAATTTTTCACAAGAAATAATAAACAGTATTTTTAGATTACATAAATATAATAAAATATAAAGCAAAAATACATTTATATTTTATACTTACAGACGAACGCGTAAAATAAAAAAAGGATTATATAATTATAAGAGTCTTAAAAAGATACTTTTATATAAGCGTGATCGCCCGGAAAAGTTTCTTTTATCGAGAAACGTAACAATTAACTACAAATATAGAAATTTGATATTATTATTTGAAAATAGAAATGAAAATAATTTCTTAAAATCTGAAGAGCCGGTCTAATTTTTTGAACAATATTTTCAGATATTACGTAAATACAATAAAATAAAATCATACATTTACAATTTAATTCTTAGACTTGAGAAGATCGCGTAAATACTTAAAAAAAAAAGAATTATATATACGCAATTGTAGGAGCCATTAGAAGGGTGCTTTTTCATATAAGCCTGACCACCCAGAAAAAAGTGATCCGTAAGATTAATTCGATTTGTAATGACTGTTTAAGGAGCAGGACGTCTCGGAGGTGAAGGTGCATTCTCTATGGGAGAAGAAGAGGTCTTTGTGTCGAGAACGCGCTCGCGCGACGAAACTTTGTGGATCGCATGAATGGACGGCGGGATTAGTCCCCGTGACATTATAATGAAGATGAGAGCCAAGACTAATGGCGGCAAAGTGAGCCGACGTCGAGCATTAATCAATGTCCCTTACGTGGCACGCTTTGCCGGGCAACAAAGAGCGTTTAACGTCGGTTCCGTGGAAAAACCTCCAGGAACGTCACTCGCGTGCGCGATCACAAGAGAGTCCTTGATTGCCTGAAACAATCCGCATATCCGTCGATATCGCCGCGACCATGATATTAGGCTCTCTTGTACCATTCTAAATCATCTGGCGTTTTTATTTCGATTTTTTCTCAAATTTTTGCGTCGAGAGAGAGAGAGGTGCACAATTTTTTATACATATTTTTGCGAAAATAAATAAAATGCTCAGATTATATAGATGTATAATACGCGTGTGTGGTTATTTTTAATGTACTCAGACGCACTTTAGATCCCAAAGTTTTTACGAAGAAGCAGGCCATCGGCTGGACGCGATGATGCTGTTCGCGGCTGCAATTGCAGTAGCCGATGATCGATCGGTTCAGCCGCATCATTACGACGGAACAACGTGCCAATCAGGGTTAACGGGCAACTCGCATAATTATCAATGATACTTTCTCGAACAGAAGCCCCAACGAGAATAAATGACCGACCCCGAAACCCGCGGCGATACCTTCGAACAGAGTTCTCTGACAAAGAGTTGGTTTTGTTTCTGTCAGAAACATGTGTACGCGACCTACTTTTCTTTCGTAATACTTATACACCTTACGTAATTAACGTGGAATAATAATACTATATTTTAAGGATTAATTAGAATCTAAATTAATAGAGTGTTCAACAGATTCAATTAAATTATTTTTTCCAAATATATAATTTACATATATCTATATGATAAATCAATTAAATGTCAAATCATGAAATCCTTGAGATACATTTGACCAACAATAAAAAGGTTCGAAAATTAAAACAAATTAAAATCAATTATACAAATTTTTTTGGTTTTGTTTCTATCAAACACATTGAAATAAAATAACACGACGATGAAAATATAAATTAACGAACACGCTGTAAATGAATCGATTTTTAACAAATGTAGAATAATGTGAAAAAAATCCAGATAAATAGTAAAATTTCCTCACTTTTTCCCTGACAATTCCAGATTTATAAAATTCCCTGACAATGCCCACATTTCCCTGATCGTTAGACACCCTGATTACTTTATCTTCGAAATTTCTAAAAATCACTCGAAGAATATTGCGCGAGTTTTATTGCCGCTCATATACGGGATCGAGGAAATGTATTCAAAAGTCCGCGTCTAATAAAAGCTAACGGTAGTTGACGAAGGGCCCGGAATCGAGCTTTCACCGAGGCTCGGAAAAATCAGGCCGGATTACGAAGGCGCAATATAAGGCCGTATATACCGGCTAGACCGCAGCGGACAACTTTACAATGAATTCATCCGCGACCCACACCCGCCAGGCCGGTGCAAAGTCGCCGCAATAAACTTTACGACACTTAATAACAATCTCCACAGTAGATAGCCTCACCGAGAAACGCACGTAGGGCGCAGCGTATCTTTATCACGCGCTTTTACAGCACCACCTCTACGAGTCGTCATAACTGCATGCGTCTCCTCATCGTCACCGTCGTCGTCGTCGTCGTCGTCGTCCTTCCTTATTAAAATCGATGACGGGGAAAGAAAATAGCGCCCACGTCTCTCCTATCAAACGTCTTAAGGCCTCTGCACACGAGCTGCGCGATTTACGATTAGACCCGATCTGCGAAGGAGGAATTTACGCCACGCAGGATGTCGTTTATAACGACAATTAGTCACTATGTATTTTATTTATTTTTTTTTTATGCGAATAATTGTATGCGAATGTAATTGATTTCGCTTTTAAATTAAATTGCTCGCTGCTGATAAATAATATTTCGTATAAGATTTTTAAAATTATGTCTGAATTAAAATAAGGTATAAAATACATATATGGCATTGTATGAAAATATAAATTTCGCGCGCATTTATAATAGTTTAGGGACGAGTGTGCATAACCCTTTACGGCGCGGCCAAGGCGGAAGTCGAGTCGTGGAAGGTTGAACCCAACATTTTCTACATCCTACTAACAGAAAGCAAGGATCCTCGTGACAGCGCGCGAAAGCGAGAGTGGCGAATAGGCGCAGCGTATGAAAAGGAGCTGTACACGCGATACGGGGCCCAATTAAAACGCGCGGCAGCAAATCATCGCCCGCAAATCATCCGCGCCGCGTGATCGCGAACGAGAGAGGATCGAAGATGTGCGGATGAGAGGAAAGCAGAAGGAGAAAGAGACGGGACCCCGGTGCATACATACGCGCTATAATTCATCTTCGCGGAACTTTCCACGGTCGCGCGTCAGAATCCAATTATACGTGAAATTAATCGCGTCGTCTCGTCGAAAAATGCGGATTTTCAATTAACTGCCGATCGAGCGATCGGCTAATGAAAAATATTAAGTGTCTCTTTCTCTCTCTTCCTGTCAGATTCCGTGACGTAAGACCCAAATTCGCAGACTTACGAATTACGAGGAGGAAGGAACAAAAGAAAGTGAAGGAACAACGCAAAATGTTGCTCTCTCTCTCTGGCAGGAGTAAACACCGGTTCGTTATCGGACATCGGGCCTGGGTGCACCGTCCTCATCACCACGTCTTGGCCCTAACCCGGGTCTCCCGCACCGGTCCATCGCGATCTCGTTCGCTCCTTCGCGGAGAGTATCGATGCTCGGCTTCAAGTTATGCAACTATGTAGATCGCGATAGAACCAGCTCTTTCAAGGCTCCGGGATGGCACCGGTGCACTTGGAACGTTTTCCCTCTCGCGATTCACTCGACGCCTTCCCCTCGTATTTCACTATTAATTAAAGTGCAAAGAATCGATCGGCCTGAAATTGATATGTTGTGTTATATATCGCTTAAGCTTCAGGTGTTTCCAAAGCGGAATCTGCATATTTTTAAAAAGTAAAAATTGTTTAAGAAGATGCTGACCATGTCTGTTTTACCGACTTTCAGTTCGAGTGCTTTTCTTCTTATTGGCTACGCAGATTGAAAAATCCTTCTTCACAATTAAAATACTGATAATAATGAACGGGGAGCGCTGTAATTTCGTATATAAAAAACAATAAAAGTTAAAAAAATTACAGTTCTTTATCGGCCTCAGCTCATAACAATACTTATTTAATACAAAAGTTCTGCAGTTTATTTGTGCACAAAATATGGCGCTCCCAATAGAGATGACATGAAAGAATAACACATATTATCGGGGACTTTCATTGTGAAGGATTTTTCAATCTGTACATTCAATAAAAAGTGAACCTAACCCAACTTAAAGTCGATAAAACAGAACTACGACAGCATCTCCTTAAAAAAAATTGTTTAAGAAAATGAGAATTTTTCTGAAATAACAAAAAGCGCGGGGACAAATTTGAGAACCTCTATGACTAATTTATTGTCGCTGAATTTAGCGTGGTCGTTCAATATACGCCGCCGAGTCTAATGCGAGGCGTCGAAGAAGCCGTAATAAATTATCCGGGGGAGTTTTGTGCCGGGTCGCGAAACTTTTCGCTCGCAAAAACGTGGGCACACACGCGTGGCATTATCGAAAATATACGCGAAACTCTAATTGGCATTCTCCGCGGGCTCTCGGTACGGGCGATGTATACGGCGACGCCGCGATCTTTTTCCAGCGCCGTATTTCAACGCTAAATTAAATCGAACGATAAAAGCGACCGAGGGAGAGCGAGTCAGATTCATTACCGATACAGCCGCGTGGGAACTACGTGCGTAACGAACCTCGAAACGCGCCTCGAGTCGCTTCTTCGATAAATAAGTCCGAGGGACTTGCATACGATAGAGAAATATAAATCTGTAACCCGGTCTCGAAAGAGCTTGGATTCTACAAGATTTACGAAAACCGTTTGAAATATATATATATATGTCATATACATATGTATATAAAGTGGAATAACAGTTTATTCTCGTTTGAAAAATCGATAAATGTTGTGTAAAAAAATTAATATACGTGAAATATTCTTGCATGCCCGTTAGACTTGATTTCTTTCGAGCGGAAATATCTATTTCGCAATCACGTTCATGTAACTTGCAAAATGGATTACGCGGACAATACGGAAAAGGAGCATAGAGAGATTACACGAGACATCGCGACAATCTGTTGAAATCATAGTTAATAAGATAGTTGATAGCACTGGCCGATAATCCGGAATAACACCGTCGTCGAGCCCGGGCTCGATTCTTGTCTCGCGAACGATTTAATTTAATGTATGCAAATTGCTACGGTTCGAGATATTACTGGGTTTAGATCAGCGAAATGCAGATTAGAATAATATCGTGGAGGCGTGTAAACCGATCTCCCAGAATTTGAAGTTTCTCTCTCTCTCTTAAGCCCTGTAGAAGCGGCTACCCAAAAATCATCGACGAATTCTTGCCTTCGAGGCTTCAGATCCTCGTAATCGCGATACCATCAAATTTCAATTTTATGTATTTACTTTTTTCCTTTTTATTTTTAACAAGTTGCCTAATAATAATAATCGTATCATATTTAATTAAATCTATATTTTCTATAGCACAATCCTAAAGTCTTCTGATTATTAGATTTAAAAATCATTTTAAAAATCTTTAAAAATGCACAACGTGAAGAGAATTTTCTCTTAAAATTTACCCTGAAAATCACGGTAATTGTGCGAGAGAATATGATATTTTCGACGAATTTTATAAGAATTTTTTGATTAATATTTATCGGAATAAAAAATATTAATATGTACATACATAGTAAATTTTATATCATTGTGGCTATTAATTTTTTGTTTGTGATAAATAAATTCTAAAACAAATTCTCTGCGTGTATAGTATAATGTCTCTGTTTCAAAGATTATTTTTTCACAGTAATAATAAAAATGATTAAAAGCTAAGACTCTAAAATAACATATCTTTTTCGAGAACCTCTATTCCACTGACTATACTTTATCTACTTGCATGCCTTTTTCGCAGCGGCTGCAAAATTCTTCGACCCTCGGGATCGGGCGAAAAAAGTCCTTATTGATAAATATATTGTTGGTGAAAAAAATTCAAGTACTAATACAGATAATGATAATATAGATACGTATACATAAAATTAGAATTCAAGACTAAACTAAAGCGGTCAGAGATATTTATTAAAACACACAGATATAATTTTTCTAGTTGCCTCATAACCTTGTCGCATATAATAAACAGAATATTTTTAGAATCCGCGAAATCGTTAAATTTTAATATCTAAATTAAAGCAGAACATTTAAACGTCAAAAATAATATACAAGAAAAAAATATTTTAAATATTGTGTAATTTAACTTTTATGTTGTTGCATTTTTTTATTAATGATAAAATGTAATGAACAAGCGCGGAAAGCAAATAATTATTTGATTTTTGATTGATGTTGATTTGTTCTAACAGTTTTACACAACTTTTTTTATTCGTTTAATACTAGATACTTTATTCTCCAATTCTAGGTTTGCAACATTCTATTCGTTTGTGAGATCTTCGAGATTTACGGATGTAACAATACTAGGGAGGGGCGTGAAGGCATAGAGAACATAATAATTTACTAAAACTTATTTTTAATGTACATATACATAATTATATACATATAATATGTCATACGCGGAGAGAATTTTTCGTTATATTTTACCATAAAATTCATTACATATTTTATAGTGTTCGGTATTAAGTCAAAAATTACCAAGCTGCATGTTAAAATTATCATAAATGATTAAATAGAATTGAAAATATTATGCTACCATGTAAAATTTATATAAAATATTTAAAACACTTAAAATTATAAATTTATAATATAATCTTGAATATATTTAAAAATATTTAAAATTTTACTATATATTTTAGTAAAATTGATCAAATATTTTTTATATCTTATTGTAGAAGATATTAATATTTATTATTATGATCAAAATATTAATCAGACAAACGTTTATAAAATTCTTGCAATTTGTTATTGTCCTATGATTACCATGAATTTCAGGATAAAATTTTTTCTGTGTATTAAATTAATGTGTCGCGTATACATAATGGATCGAAGTTATAAGCTGTCGTATACAACTGGACGCGTTGTAATTAATGTTAAAAAATTAATATATAATTTTACAAACCAAAAAAGTAAAGAAAAGAGTGCGAGAATAAAATTAAATAAGTCGCTGTCGGTCATCACGATTGATTTAGTAGATGCGAGATGTTTGTCATTGCTTATTTAAAATACGATTTGTAATTAATAAATAATAAATCAAACATACTTATTATTAATAGGACATGTATGTGCCACGAAGTCAGAGTAAATTTGAAACGCTTTATAACAATAACTGCATCGATATATTTCTCTGATTTCGGTTTTGCTTTTATTATCTGGATAGCTCTTTTTCTGACTTTTCTGACTTTCTAGTAGATGAGAGATGTTTATTGCTTATTTAATACGATTTCGAATTAATGAATAATTAATAAAAGATTATCTGTTTTGTTGACCAAGATGAGCACTGCGCATATGTGCTTCGAATGTAGTGTAATCACTTAACACCGCGCCACATCTTACGCATTTGTATGAGTATTTTTTTGGCTGTTTATTCTGAGCATCCTGTTGTCCTCTCTGCCTGTCTGATCTGCCACTCATAGTCTCTGCCTGTATGATTTTCTGACCTTTCGGTTTGAATTTACACCACTTGGTTCGTCGATTATTTGTCACAATCTGTTATTTATGCAGCTGGAAATAAAGGTAATTTTTCTAAACAAGTAATTTTGATTTATATATGTAAAAATATTTTTTTATAAAGTTTAGTTAGTGATTATTATTTTCTTATTAAATTTACTCTTGTCATTATATTTGTAATTGGAATTATTGTCAGCACAAACTGTTGTCATAATTAACTTTCTGTTCTTTCTTGATAATTTAATTGATCGAAGGTGAGATAACATATTCACAAAAATTTCACATGATTTGAAATAAATTACGTACACGATTGTCTTTTTAGACATGTGACAAGTTACATACTTCTATGTATTATACCAAAACATATAAGAGTTATATGGTAAAATGTAATGCAAGCGAAGCCATATCTAATTAGACAGAATTAGATATTGTCGTTCTTCTTATTGATAAAACATATATTGACAGTAAAAGTGAAACAGTAAAAAATATTAAATACATATGAAAATAAGAAATATACTAATGACTAGCGGTCTAATAATTTACTTGTAATATATAGAAGTTTATATGATGACAATTAAAATCCAAAGATAAAAAAAATTTAAATAAATATTTTGTTATTTAATTACACTCATGAACACCGTATGTTTTTGATAGATTTTGTTTTTTTAATCTTTTCTTTCTTTACAATTAAAATTTATTAAAACTCCTTTCTTTATTAATTTCTTTTAATTAACGCTATATTTGATCAATTAATTTTTGTCGATTAAATAAGTAAAAGAGGTATTGTATTATATATACATACAAATATTATATTTAACTTTTTCTTACCTGTTTTTTTAGAATTGCCTTTTGCTTTTTGTTCTTTTTTGTATTAAATAAATGTCACTGTTCTTATCTCTTCTCAGTTGTTACTGCTACTAGCTGTTGTTCGCTTATGGATAGATTTTACCCTCTACAGGCAAATAAATAGCAAATGTGGAAAACATTGAACTAAAGCGCTTAAAGATGTTTGTAATAACACAAACATATATTTCTTCGATTTGCCTTATAACTTTGTCACATAATAAACAGAATATTTTCCGAATCTGCGATATTGTTAAATTTCTATATCTAAATTAAAGCGAAACATTTAAACGAAGACTGATATCTAAGCGGTCAGAGATACCTCTTATCGATCAACAAGAATTCAAGGCGTTACAAAGGAGTTTTAATAAATTTCAATTGTAGAAAAGAAAGAAAAGATTGAAAAAACAAAATCTATCAAAAACATAAGGTGTAATCATGAGTGTAATTAAATAACAAAATATTTATTTAAATTTTTTTTTACATAAGGTAACGCCTTAAATCCTTATTGATCGATAAGAGGAACACAATAAGACCGATTTGGGCGTCTTCTTCTCTGCGCGCTATTTCGCGCGCGACATTTCCCGGTGCATCCTGAATGCAGTCTGGACGGCGTAGGTTCCCGCATTACAGGGATTACGTGCTCGGCCGTCGTACCTGTCCCAGCCTCTCTCTCTCTCTCTCTCTTTCCCTCATTCGTGCGAGCGAGCGAGCGAGCGACGTCTCTTCGCTCATCGGGCTCGCCTCGCGCGTTCTGCCTAAGGCATGTCTTCAATGGCGAACATGCTGTTAAATATAGCCGGGGCATTCATAAATCAGGCGAATACCGGCGATGTTAAAGAGGCGGTCGCCTCGCGTGGGCAGGCGAATGCGCACGAGAAACGTTCAAGCGGACAACCGAGAGAGCCGAGGAGAAAAGGGAGACTATAACTAAATTCTTCCGGTCCCGTGGACCCTTTTTACCTCTCTCTTTCGAGGCCCTCTGCCGCAGGCGATCATTTACGTGTCCGCTAATTGCTACCGTGAGACACTTTTCTTAGTCCGGTACCGTCGAAACGGATTTTATCTTGTGAGACATAAAAGAGGAGTGCATTTTTTTTTTCTTATAATTATAAAATTCTGCGATTCATAATTTTTGATTTATTCTTATAGTCCGGTCCCGTCGAAATGGATTTGAACTTGGGACGTAAAAGATGGAGTGCACATTTTTCTTATTTTATAATTATAAAATTCTGCAATTAATAATTTTTTTTTAGAGTAGACGTTACGCCGTAACGTCGATGAATCAAAGTCTTTTTACTCGATTGGCTAATTACGTATGTACATACGTCTTTACTCTCACTATCGATGCACCGCGAAGAAAAAGAAGAGGGCTCGTAATATTGCGTAACGCACAAAGTGTTTCGAGTGATGTCACCGTTAATGCCATTCACAGATGACATAAAAAAAAAGAAAGAAAAGGAAAACACCGTATAAAGATTGACGATGTGTTCAGGAGGCCAACATCTCTCCGGGTTTTAAAGAATAATCGTCTTTAAGAGCCGACTAAAAGGCAAATAGAGGCACGGGGGCAGAATGAATGAGAGGATGGCCCACTTCCTGACAGCGCCTTATATGAGCATCTATTACAATGCCGGCAGCGAGAGATCCTTTGGCCGTTTGCAGCTGTTGGCGAGGATCGAAGGCAAAACCGGTCGCGAGCGCCTCTTCTTTCGTCTACTTCCTGCTTTTTAAAGTCGGAGTGAAAGTGAATTCGCGCTGGGCGAAAAGAAAAATTCCTACCGCGCGCGCAGTTATTAATAAATTGGTATCAAGTCGCAAATCTAGAAACCGCCCGATCATTCGGCCGAGCGATCTGCTTCGCGGATTCGTCATGTGTCATTGATCCAGAGTTGGGTAACAACTAGTTAGTTAGTTAAAAGTTTAAAAAAAATTAAGTCAATAACTTTTAACTTGGGTTAGTTAATTTAAAATGTATTAATTTTTAACTTCAAGTAACTTACATTTTTTTTAATCTCTGAATACCGTGATTGTTTTTTTATAAGTTATATAAACGTATTATTTTTAAATTAAAGTGTTATTAATTTTTATGTTCATTTGTCATCAATTGTAATTACCAAAAAATATATTTCTAACTTTGTAATTTTTAACTTAACTAAATTAATTTTATAAGCAACTAACTTTAAATTAACTTGGTTTAAAAAAATCATTAACTTATCCAACCCTGCACTGATCATTATATGAAAATAAGAATCTAGATTATTATAATCTCTGACAATGCGAGAACAATGTAAAAGTATATGTATGAATAAAAAATGTGTATATGTGCATTCTGTTGTAAAATAAAAAAAAATTCTCTTTGCTCTCTTATTAAACATTCGATATACTGAAATTTAATAAATATATATTTCTTTTATTTGTCTATTATAAAATATTTTTATAGACAATTAAAATTGAAGCTTGATAAAAATAGGATGTTAATAATATATGCAATAACGTATATGTAATATAGTTATACAATAAAATAAAATAAATGGATAAAAAAATAGATAGATTTAATTTATGTGTTTGATTTTTCGGCAGAGTCAAGAAACATGAAATTTTCGTCACGCAATTATTTTCGAAAGATTCACCGGCTTGATATAGAACTTGATATTATTATCATCGCGAATCGATCAAATTTATCCCGTTATTTGTTTAAACACAACGAACGTCAGCGCTTAAGAGTCATCGATCTACATGTCTGAAATATGACGAAATTCTATTTCGAGCACATGATCGTCCAAAATATCGCGTAAGTAAGCTAAAATGAGACGCAAAATAATATTATTCTTCCGTTAAAGAAAGCTCTATTGGCGCTATCACTATATATAGAAAAAGATCTTTAGAGCGCGAAATTTTTTAATTTAAAAAAGTGCAGTCTAACTATTCATTTTATATATAAAAATGCTACAATTTGCAAAAGTATATAAATATTCAAAATACAAATATAAAATGAAAAAATGTTATTAAGACTTTGATTCATCGCTATTACTATATATAGAAAAAGATCTTTAGAGCGCAAAATTTTTTAATTTAAAAAAGTGCAGTATAACTATTCATTTTATATATAAAAATGCTACAATTTGCAAAAGTATATAAATATTCAAAATACAAATATAAAATGAAAAAAATGTTATTAAGACTTTGCATTCAAGCTACGAAGATATTAACGCAGATTCTTTGCTTCTTGCGGTTGCTAAAGCAAACGTTGTACTTGTACACGACAAGCTACACAACCAATGAATTGACTGTAGGATGCTGAATGGAATTTAACCGATTACGAAGATAACGGTCGCGATAATTAACGCCACATAAATCTGTTGACATTACGTTTTCGTTTCGACAGGGACAGTTTCTTACAGGGAAGTCTTCATAATTTTCGATTCAACTGTGTTACCTAATACTGTCATCAACTTCTCGACAATATGTTTGCTTCAACTCTTAATGTTTTCATAATTATATATTTTTCTCTAATAATAAGATACCATTTCTTTTAAATTATTGCGCGATATAATTAACGCGGGTATGTAAATGGGATATTTCCAAAGATCAAACTCCAGTGATGCCATTTTTGTAAGCCACGGAGATCACTCGTGCCAGACAATCCTTGTAAGGGACGAGCCATCCTTAACGATTTTAATTAACTCCGTTAGTCGGCGAGGGTCTCTCGTATACGCAAATGCAATGGTCGGTTGCTTTACCGTTAGAGAACTGATAGGGAAAAAAGACGCGGTCCCTCTCTCTTTCTCTCATGTTTGTATCCGAGGGCAGGATAAATTCTGACAAAAAATCAGCTGAGCAGAGGTTGCAAGAAACTTCATCTTAAAAAGCCACGATTCTAATCAGACGCAACTATTATAAACAACTTATTGTTCGATATCAGTAGCGATTAATCTTGTATTTTCTGTAAATTCCTATATTTCACTTTGATCTAAAAATGTGAAATTAACTCCTCTCTGCCTTTCTTTCCGATTGTCTCGAAATGATTGCCGAGTGAAACGACAACAATCGACAACTTTGTATTTAATTATCCTAGTGCTTTTCTCTCGCACTGCGCTTCCATATTAGAGGGATAAAAAGTAGGTCAAATGATATAACGTTAATTAGTTGATAAAGATGATGACGAGTGACGTTCGAAGGTGTCGATGATAATAATGACGAGCGAGCGAGCAAAGCATCGTTCCGGATTGTCGAACGTGTAACATGAGTGGGTCGACGCGTATCGCGATAATATGTTTCTGGGTCACACTTACTGTCCGTGTATACTATATACATATACGACACACCCGCGTGCGTCTATCATTATTTTACGCGACGCGATAGTGTTAACCCTTCCGTGATGCTTCAACTACAATATTTTAACAAAAAACGATAAGCAAGTTTTTATTTTAAGGGTCCGTGATGTTTCGCCACTCTCTCGCTCCCGTTACGTAAGACACCCTGACAACTATACAAAAAAAATTAATTTTTTTTCATTTATATATTTTTCTGTGAGAAATGATAGTTAATTTTTCATCAAATAATTAAATATAATAATTAATAATAATCATAATAATATTATTATTAATATAATCATTATATTATAATATTAATAATAATTAATAATTAATAATAATTAATAATAATTAATAATTAATAATTAATAATTAATAATTAATAATTAATAATTAATAATAATTAATAATAATTAATAATTAATAATTTAAAAATTGTTACTGATATTGTATATGAATAAAGAAAGCAAGAAGATTGAAAGATTCCTGACGGAATTACACTCTTTGAATTAATTTTAAATAAGCTCCATTAATTTATAAATTCGTAATTAGTGCGCGAATGACGAAAAGTAGATTGACATGTAGTAATATTGAACGAAAAGGGCATTGGGGTAAGCGACACGAAGTTTTATTAATCGCTCCAAGAACTGGTTTACGTCCGCAGAAGAGGATCGTGTGTGGCGGGATCGGCAAGAAAACCTGTATCATGAGGTTCCGCCGCATAATCGAATCATTATATATAATTCCGGAAAATGGAATTCGCGCAATTAGATCAGGCCAAAGGATGCGGCGATCTGTATATAAGGAAATTAACGAGTGAAGAGAAGCGATGTAGCGTTTCAGCCGGAACAATGGCAGTCTTCGATCACTCGCGTTGAATTTTATTTTTTCTCTCGTCGAGAGATATTCGATTTATTTCGTAGATCTGTTCGACATGTCTAGATGGATCTATTTAAACGGTCGCGAGCACCGTTATAATCGAGTTGTGGAACGACTCTTCGTAGAAAACTACATCACTTCGGCCTATCTCACGTTGTAGTAAAATGTGTCATCGTTTAGCAGACGTAATTACCTAACGGAATGATCTGGCTATTGTAAAGGTCTCGTATATAAAGAACCGAACGTTTCTATCGAAAGTTCTCATTCCAATTCTCAGCCGAGATGAGGGGAGAGTTTATTCTTGTCCAAGATGATCTCTTAGATTGAAACGAGTTACATCGAGCAAGATGTGATCGAAACAGGGTGTCTAGCAGACTCAATGAAAAAAATTCCCTGACTTTTTCAGATTTCCCAAGACCAGAAATTAATTTTTTCCCTAATTTTTTAGTATTATTTTTTCCAAATATATAATTAGCATATGATAAATTAATTAAATGTTAAATCATGAAATCTTTAAGATATTTTTGTCAACAATGAAAAGGTTCGAAAGTTAAAAAAAACAAAAATTTAAATCAATTATACAATCTGCATTACGATAATTGAAAGAAACATGTTACTATAAGCTATTTAAATAATCACTTTTTTTATTTATATTATATCAATTTTTTTTGTTTTGTCTCTATCAACACATGAAATAAAATAAGACGACGATGATAATATAAATTAATAAACATGCTGTAGATGAACCGATTTTTAACAACACAGAAAATTAGCGTGCTGGGAGTCAAGGAAAAGTTTATTTATTTAATAAAAAATTTTAAATTATTGAGACAAATGTAGAATATAATGTGAAAAATCCATGATTTTCCGGGTAAATTTTAAGAAAAAATTCTCTCCGTGTATTAAAATGAAAAACGCGACATGTGTGTATTTAATTATTTCACGAATTTTTGCTACCGATCTCTCCTGACGAATTTTTGTCTCCATCCCAAAGAATGGAACAATATGATCATTTAATGGGTTCGGTAACGATAAACGAAATAGTACGATTACCATGATTTTCCGGGTAAATTTTAAGAGAAAATTCTCTCCGTGTATTAAAATAAAAAACGTGACATGTGTGTATTTAATTATTTCACGAATTTTTGCTCCCGATCTCTCCTGACGAATTTTTGTCTCCATCCCACAGAATGGAACAATATGATCACACACATTTAATGGGTTCGGTAACGATAAACGAAATAGTACGATTACCATGATTTTCCGGGTAAATTTTAAGAGAAAATTCTCTCCGTGTATTAAAATAAAAAACGGCAACATGTGTGTATTTAATTATTTCACGAATTTTTGCTCCCGATCTCTCCTGACGAATTTTTGTCTCCATCCCACAGAATGGAACAATATGATCACACACACATTTAATGGGTTCGGTAACGATAAACGAAATAGTACGATTACCATGATTTTCCGGGTAAATTTTAAGAGAAAATTCTCTCCGTGTATTAAAATAAAAAACGCAACATGTGTGTATTTAATTATTTCACGAATTTTTGCTACCGATCTCTCCTGACGAATTTTTGTTTCCATCCCAAAGAATGGAACAATATGATCATTTAATGGGTTCGGTAACGATAAACGAAATATTGTAGTACGATTACCATGATTTTCCGGATAAATTTTAAGAGAAAATTCTCTCCGTGTATTAAAATGAAAAACGCGACATGTGTGTATTTAATTATTTCACGAATTTTTGCTACCGATCTCTCCTGACGAATTTTTGTCTCCATCCCAAAGAATGGAACAATATGATCATTTAATGGGTTCGGTAACGATAAACGATGCCGTATACCGCTCAGGCGAGTACAACTTGCCGCGCTTATAAGGACAATACATCTCTATTTTATCCGGCGGATATATAATGGATAGTCCGCTCTCTCGAGTGTGTACCTACAACCACGGTAACAATATAATCGCGATGCCGTGGCGATCTCATAAAGCGGCGCGCTTGCACGAAACGCGTTGCTTTTGCAAGAACGACTGCTCTCTCTCTCTCTCTCTTTCTCTCAAGCGCAAAGAAGACAATATGCGGAAATCGCATTAAACGCGCGGCCGCGGGGTAGAAACCGCCACCGAGTGTTCGAATATATACGGGACAATAAGATCGGCATCGGCGAAAGGGCGGCGCCGAAAACCTTTTTGCGTGTCCGCTCATGCGAGCCGTTTCAGTGCCGGTTTCTCCCTCGCATTATTGTGCACATATCATTCGATTTTTATTCATTTTTTTCCATTCCTCCGCAATTTTCTCCGCGCAAATATTTTATTTGCATTCCTACCTTCCATTCGTCTGACACGTCGTTCATATGTTTCATTTTTACTTTTTGCACGAATGTTCAATTTTATTTTAGCTCGAACGAGAATCTCTATTTTATTTCAGCTCCTAAGTTTTGAAACCTTTCACTTTGGAATTTTGGAAATAAATCTCTTTCTTAAAATACATATATTTTTCCCTCTCTATTATATTATGTAATAAATATGCAAAAATTAAAACTTGTAGAAATTGAAAAATAAAATTTCAATGATTAAGATTATTCCATGTAAAATTTCGATCGATGTACGAGATTTTTGCTGCGAGTTTCGAAGCAACATGATAAAAAAGTCTTCAATACTACAATATTATATTATAAAAGATCCAAGTATATATAGGAGATACATTTCCAAGATATATCACAACACAATCAGCGCGATTAATCTTTCGAAACGTAAATGTTTCCGGTGTATTCAACAGTACACCTGTTGCGTAACCAGACATTTATCAATCGGGTCGAGGAATAGCTTCGTGTCTCAAGAGAGAACTTGGAGTGTGTTCGCATTCTTAGGCATCTCACGACCTGGCATCAGATCGAAAGAGGAAGCTCCTCTCTCGATCGAAGCCTCAAAACCGTATGATTGAGTGCGCCTATATCGTTCGAGACGCATCTCCAGGACTCCCGTTGTTATTATACCGTTTGTCGGAGACTATAATAAAAGCAATAACGCGTCGGTTACAATAGAAACGGTACCGTCATGTTTCTTCATCATCGCTCTTACTAGGAGATGCACGCCATACAAGTTCATTTTTCTCGAAAAAAAAGTTTACGCGTGGGCGAAATTTCCGGTCGCGCCTAAAAACACCCACCGATTTATTTTTTCACTATTAATAAATCGATTCTAAATCCACGCAACTATGAATAGAGAAAAGATACGAGCACTGAAAAAAATATTGAATTCGAATAAGTATTTATTTGGACGCAGCTGAATAAATCATTTATTTGAAACTAATAATATATGGATTTGATGTGAAAAATATTTATTTGATATAAGAAAATCCTTTTCAAAACGCATAAATATTTTTAGTTTCAAATAAATGCTTTATTAGGCTATATTGAAATAAATATTTATTAATTTAAATTTTTTTTTTCAGAAAGGAAATGAGGATTAATGTTGGCATAATGAAAGAGAAGCAAGAAACAACGTATCCGGCAAAATTTACATCCGCGTTTTCTTACACGTTTTTCCTTTTTAAAGAGAAGCTAATATTGTGTTCGCGTAAAAATCTTGACATTACATTTCATACTTTGTTACAACGCTCAATTTTCCAAGGCGAGATTTGCTATAAATACGTTCAAGTAAAGAAAAAAAGAAATCTATAGCGTTAGAGAAAAGCAGGTCGCGCGAAAGGTAGAATTAAACGGACGACTTTTTCGCTAAACGTTCCAATTAATGATCTTAATCCCGCGAGTTATCGCGATAAGCGAATCATGTTTCTGGATTATCAATGTCCGATTATACACTGAGCGACGTTGTTCAAGTCGCAATTTTTGCAATTAATCGCCCCTGATTAACATTTCTGTGTCCGAGATTCATAAAATTAAAGTGTAAAAAAATGAAGAAAAAATGAGAGAAAAAAGATAATATCTGTCAAAGAATTTGTAATCTAATTAGAAAATTGTTTATTAATTTATAAGAGTATAACACACATTAAAAGCGTTAAATTATTAAATATTATATGATATTCCATAAGAAATCAAAAGCAAATATTTTTTAAAATTATTGTATATTTAAATTAACATATTTATCACTCATTAGATACTCAAATCTACTACTGATCTCGCATATTCTTAGATTTTTATGACGGTTTCATTTAAATTTAGACCGCCTCACATACTCCACCACTTAATCTTGTCCCGATTCCGAATCGGAGCACGAATAACGAACAGTCGGGGAAAAACGGGCATTTAACATAAAATATACTAAACCTGGCAAAATCGAACGTTGGAAAAACAGTCATCTCTCTAATGATTCGAATTTATATATCGTAATAAATACGGCCGGCCATAAACGCGCGCCTAATTACGACAGCTCGCCTTCTCGCGTTTTGCCACGCGAGCGATTTGCATTTCGCCGGGATTATTAATTCCGCGCAGTATCCCCGAGCATATGCATATAGTATATCATATGAGAAATTCCCACTTTCGACGCAAACGTTTGTCAATATCGCGGCGCGTTTCGATATTAAAAATGCGCGTCGCGTCGGCGTCGTAAACTCACCGATTCCGCTCGACGGCAAATTGAAGAATTGGGTTGAACGCTAGTTTTCCCGAGCGATTAAATCGTTACGTCAGCGTTCGCGTTGGCCACTTGCCCCCTCGCAAAGCGGCCTTCATTGTAATTATATCGCGCTGTAATTGATACGTTGAAATAGCTGGCGCCAGCTGGGCATTGCTAAGTTCTCGTTTCGCTGCGCAATTACTTTACTAACTAAAGCGTGAGAAGAAAAGATATTGCTTTATGAACGTTCGAATGTTCACGAGTTCGCAAGAGTTGTGAGAATTTCAATGAAGTAAGAGTCGCCCTTCTGGGAAAATTTCGAAAAAAAATCTAGTTGATGATCATTTATCTAATCGTAAGTCTTGTATTATTTTTTCATCAATTTTATTTAAAAAATTAAATATTTAAAAAATTGATGAAAAAATAATGCAAGACTTACGATTAGATAAATGATCATCAACTAGATTTAAACGATACAGTTAATTTTTTATTTAAAAAAAACATTTAATTTTTTAAATAAATAAAAAATTAAATGTTTTTTTTAAATAAAAAATTAACTGTATCGTTTAATTTGGCGGCGGTAATTAATTCGGATGAAAGTATAATATTTTACACGATAAATCTGCGTGCTATCGGAGGAGACTCTGCAGAGATCGTTGTTGGTTATCTGGAGAACCGTAATTTCAACGCTCCTTTATCGCGCTTTAAAACGGCGCTCGGGTATTCGATGGCCGCTATTTATCGGCAACTATTGTTCGTCGTATAGAAAGTCCCACGGTAGCGAGATAATCACTCTTAATTATTACTGGCCCAGATCGCGATAACCGCGAATTTTCCGTGAATAAGCTTCGCGTTAAAAAACCGTCTCTGCTCGCCAAATTTCTCAGATAAGTCGATCTGTTCCGCACTCGCCCAGAGATTAAATAAGAGAACGTCTATATCCTCTACTGTCATATTAATGCAACGACGCGTTCTTCGACAAGCTTGAAGCTCGATTTTACCGGAGATATTATTGATACGAAATCTAACAACTGCTACATTTATTTCCTTGCATTATGCTGTTAGATTATTATAGTGTTTCAAGTCCTTGTTAATCCTTAAATTATTATATCCAAAGACGCGATTATACACAGAGTCACGATTATATCTCTCGGCAATTACGTCTCGATATTATTATATCTTTCGGCTTTCGCTCTTGACTGCTAATATTCCCTCGAGATACTCGCAAATCGCCTCGTTCTTATATATGTAACGTACAAATGTAGACCGATCGGATCGCAGTAAGTATGCAAGCGCACGAGAACGTTTAAGACAATGAGCACTTGATACGGAGGTGAAAGCACGCCAATCATCATCTTCGATGAGGAATCTTACTTAGCGTATTCCCTCAGCCATGAACAAACAATGGCGCGACCAATTACCCGACAATCTGAGACCCGCCGTTTGATCTTTCAGATCGTTCTCCCTCGACAGGTATATCTGATAAAGAGTCGCCGCCGATCGAGTAGGAAATACAATCCCGGACCTCATCTTCGATCCCGAGATTTCGGGATTTGGAAAATAATAGTCGGAGCTCCAGGATTGGGAAACATTTTTTTTAATTTAAAAAAGTACATTTTTTTATTTAAAATTGAGGTGTTTTAATTATATCAAAACTATATTTTTTTTTATATATTATGTAATGAAATTAGAAAGAAAAGATGCGCTTATATTAATAATAATTAGTTCTTATAACTGTTGTTAAACTAGCAACTATTGTATATTAATATAATTAAAATTTTTGATCATGTAATTAAATACCATAACTTGTGCGCAGCTGACAAAAATTGTCGACCGTAGAAATAAATAACTAATATATGTAGGATCTATAAATGAAAATTCTGCAATCATATGCAAAATATATTTATACACAATTATATATAATTAAATTAAATTATCAAAAATTGTTTCAAAGTACACAAATATTTAAAAGATAATTTTTAAGGATCCCGAAAATCCCGGGATTAGTAGTTTTACAATTCCGCACAGTTGAAAAATTTCTGTCAAATTTAACAGATATCACATATCCCAAACGGTCCACAGAAATGTTTGTGTTAATTGAACATAATATGGATATGTTAAATAAAGCCACAAATATTGTGTTAATATTTTAACACAAAATAAATGCAAAACTTCAAAATGTAAAAATTAACAAAAAAATGGTAATTTTAGATTTTATCATCCCCACCTATATTATAAAATAGAAAATCAACATTTTTTTTTGCAAATTTTAACAGATAAATCTGGTCACTAATAGAGCAGAATATATTTATTGTGTAAATTAAAAATAGATGCACATTGTGTTCTTTTTACATTTTTGTCAGTTGTTTTAATAATTTCATATTTAAGTTCAATTAACAGAACAGTAATATGAATATGCTAAATATTTAACAGAAAAATTTTAATGGGGACCGTTTTTAGCAAGAAAACAGAAATTTTTCTACTGTGCGGAATTAGAAAAATAGTCGGGATTGTATTCCCTAAACGCGCTGAACTTTGGCGAACGAGCGAGTTTGCGCGAATAAAACGACGAAGTGGAGTTTATTAAGTGAAAGCACACGCGGGAAGCATCGTGGATGTTAACGTAATCTCCGAGCCGTAAACAAACAAACCAGCCATGGCAATTACCGGGTGTAATATGATGATCTACGCAGAACGCGGACGCAGCTTCCTATACGCGAGTCGTTGATCCGACGTTTAGAATTTCGAAATGGCAGCTGCGGGAATTTAAATTCTCAGGAGAAACTAGATGCCTCGAGAGATCATCGAACCGTTACATCTCTGCATTATTATATCTTTACGTTATTACATTCTTCAAATATACATGTACGACACCGGATTTTGTTATGCTAAATTCTTGTATCTTGTTCTCTCAATGCTATATTTTTGCGAGTTCAATCCTCAAATCTTAGAGTCAGAAAATTTCTCGGCTAAAGTTTCTGAGCTTACATTTTCTCTTAACATGTACACGAATTCTATTTTTATTTTTGATATCCTAAATATAATAAATTATTTACCCCAATTATATATTATAATATCCATCAAAAAGGATAAAAGGATGAAAATGTATATTCTCTTAAATTAAATCAATGCAAATTTCACTGATTAAAGTCATGATAAAATTTCATCAAAAACACTTCACATTCCTTCGTTTTATGTCCCAATGATTACAACAGTAAAATTTCAAATTAAGAAATCAATAAAGAAAAGCCTCCATATATGTATATTTAGAATTCAAAAGACATACAACTCGTTCAAATCCAAAATTATGTATACACATAAAATTTGCATTTTTAATTTTAAGGTGTACGATAAATTCACAAAAAATAAATTTACATACATATGTCTTTAAAATATATTGCTAAATCAATTTATGTCATAACATATTTTAAAACGCATATTTTATTGTCAAATTGATATTTCTTCAGTGAAATTTAATTAATTTAATATTATACTTATATAATTGAGCTCGCTGACTGTTCATCGCTTTTTAGCGATAATGCACTGATCCCATTTAAGAGAGTGCGTACGACGTGACGTTAATTATTCATCATACCGCGACGAGAAATTCCAGAGTGGCGGGATTAAAGCAACTCGCGTTTATTGCGACATATGGCCGGGAATACCTATCGCGCGTTTTATCGCGATTCGCCTGATGCCTCTCCGAAGCGATGTGCCAACGTCGCGCGCATTAATTAGAAATATTCGTACCTCTCTTTCGTTTCCGTTCGTTGATTTAACGCAACGTTTATCTCTCGCGCCGCCACCGTTTTATTAGCACTCTCTGCTCGCTCTCTTATCTCGGATTAGTTTCGCGAGAATATCGCATCGTGGCAAAGCATATTTGCTAAGGAAAATATCTATTTATATATATAGCAAAGATTCTTATATCTTTCAGAGTGAATATTAATAATTTTTAGGGTTGGGTAAGTTAATGATTTTTTTAAACTAAGTTAAGTTCAAGTTATAGTTGCTTATCAAATTAATTTAGTTAAGTTAAAAGTTGGATGAACAAAAAATTAACTCAGTTAAGTTAAGATTAAATTAAGACTGAAGTTAAATCAAAAGTTAATTTTTATAAATATTATTTATATTAAATTAGAATTTCGTTTGTTAATTCTTTTAAAATTTATAACAAGAACGAAATTTTGATTTTTACATAGAAATATATTTTTTTGGTAATTACAATTGACGACAAATGAACATAAAAATTAATAATACTTTAATTTAAAAATAATACGTTTATAACTTATAAAAAAAATTTAACTTAGGAAAAAGTTCTAGTTGAAGTTAAAAATTAATACATTTTGAATTAACTAATTGTAAGCTAAGTTAATAGTTATTAACTTTTAACTAATGAACTAGAATAGTTATTACCCAACCCTTATCATTTTCTACCTCTGTCGAGCGAAATAATTAGATAGCGAACGATGTAGAAATTATAAACGAGAACAATAATAATTCAGAATATATTTCAGAAAGTCATAGATTTTTGGCTAAGGCAGATTAATTACAAGGACAACCAGGTTCCTTAGACGACTATAAGATCGTCCTTTTAATATGTATATACATACCTATAGCTATCGTGTATGGTTTAAAACGATTTAAAGCTCTGTAAGAAACGTTATATTTCATATGCATGCAACGATGAGCGTATCTCGGCGCGAAGATTAACCCTTCGAGATGAGATCGTCGAATCCCGCGGCCTCTTCGCGCTGCCCCTCGGTAATCTCTCGGATCCCTTTTGAGCAGGGATAATCTACGAAGAGGGGACTCTATAGCCTAGGCCGGCCACCCGATCAAGAAGGCTTGGGGGAGAACGGTGAGCTATGCGCGCGATATTAAATTTCAAACTCTCGCCCGAGGCCAGACACTTCGCGCAGGCTCTGGTACCACCTCTCGTCCGAAGACGGAGGTGCAAGGTGCAGCGCGAGTCGACCTTACGACCTTGGCAGTCACGACGCGACGCCGAGTGGAGTCGGCGCATAGCATATTCTGACGCGTAACGTGTATGAAACACACACACACACACATATACACGTCGGCTACGCGGAATACCGTTTCCTGTACGTTTCTCGCACGCCACAATACGGGGCATCTGGTAATCGAGGTCCTTATCGCGGAATAGAATCTCTTTTAGAGTCAGTGTCTGGCGAGATTCGGAATCTTGGAGAAAAAGCCGTCAGTTTGAAGCAAAATGCACGATGACGAACAAATGTCGATCATGTTGGAATTGTGACATAGAGGCGAGAAATAGTATATTGTGTATCAAGTGCGGAAAGTTGACAATTGGTCACGAGTGAACAATTGTCAATCCGCACGTGATACACATACTATTTCGTATTACAAGTGGCTTTGTGCGCGAGGTGGCCGATCGCACGCCGCCATCTTGCGGCGTGGGAAATCGGCCGCTTTCCGCACAGAAAACACGCACACAAAGTGCCACTTTGCCTGCACGTGTAATACAAAAATTATTGCGTTTTTAGATAAAAAGATATTTCGATGAAACATATTACTTCGAATGGCTTTAACACACTTTTAAAATAGTCCGAAAACCATCTTGTTCTTTTTATAATTAGTCAACAGCTGTAAAATGAGACCCAGTCCGTCTGGTCTTTGCACATGTGCAGTCATTCCGTATGAGAAAGTCTGATATCATGATTGTTTTACGGTTGTTGATTGACTGTCGAGGGAAAAAAATAGTTTTCTATTTTACAAGTGTGCCAAAGAGATTTGTAGCGTTGTTTCATCAAAATATCTTTTTATGTAAAAATACCTTATTAAATTTCTTTTTTATTGTTCAGTGCGTTAAGAACGCTATTCTTTCGACGAGAAAATTTTTCCTGAAATTTGATCGAAAAATATATCCCTGCATCTCTTTCCTCGTTTATAGAAGCTACCTTTTATAAAGCTAAACTTACGTAAAGGGTTGCGGAACTGAAGACTTACGTAAGAGCTTAACTTATCGTTCGACAGATTTGCGTTTTTCCAATTATTTAAGTTAGATATAAGATGAATGGATGTAATTCAAGTCTATGTAATCTGATGTAAGTCTCCGATACGAATTCCGCGACAAATACAAACGCGCTCCCATCGTATCTGTACACACCTTAACCTCGATATCTTTCGGCGAAAGCAAGTTTATCTCCCCGAGATTCAGCGGTATCACCGGCGAAACAAGAGCCGGATGTACTTATACGTATGCATCTCTCGCGCAACATCCGTAGAACGGATTTATATTCCGAACGGAACCGAGGAGGGCAAAAGGGAAACCTCTTCGCGCTAGCAGGGAGTCTAAGCATCGTTTTCACCGTCTCGCGAGTCGGATAACACCGGTGGAAATCGTCGCTTTCGCCTTTTGCCGATAGTGAGCCGCGTTGCTGTTTCTCTCCTGTTTCTCTTTTCCGTCTCGCCCCCGCCTTGGCCCCCTTTCTCACCGCGTGTTGTTGTGTATTCCTCGAGCGACTTCCCCGGCTTATCGGGTACCCTGTCGAAAGTCGGTCTGCGAGATCGGCAGGTGGTCATTGTCGGCCTCGCGGCATGCCGAGTGCATGCTCGGATGAATCTGAATTTCTAATTGTCGCCAATGGCGCCATTAATTAAATGGCAGCCAAAACGAAAGCGAGCGAGCCGGGCTGATTAAGGCGATGAAAAGTCGCGCGCTCGCTCGCTCACGACCCGCCATTTTTTTTTTTTTTTTTTTTTTCGTCCGCGAATATCGCGCAGCTACCGGCAGTTCTCTCTCCGGTTCTCTCTCCGCGAGATAAGTCCGGGATATATCGTTATCGGCGATATCGCGAGCCGCGCCGGATTAAATTGCGCTCGTTAGCAAGTAACGCCACCCGCAAGCTTCAAGACTTCGCCTGCATGCCACCATCATGCGATATGAGCGACGTTTTAATCAGAAATTAATTCGATACTTCCCTAATGCGCTTTTATATCGCACTAATTAATATTAGCGTTCCATTGCGGAGACATTACGTGGAAATTGATATTCACGACGTGCGAAGTTTCGATGCTCTCATTTACAGGTTCAAGAACTCTAGTAAAGTTACGAGACAGCGAAAGTTTCGAGTATAGAATTTTTAAAGGTCGATAAAATATACGTAATTAGAAATTAAAATTTAATACGCACAACTCACTTTGGTGTAAAAGCTTATATCAAGATATTCTTATAGAATGAATGATTATAAATTTTGTTTTTTGTTTAAATTTCTAACAAAAATGTTTAAAAAATTTTTGATAACGTGTACAGGTCAGGACACTCATTAAAGTAGTGTATAAAAAATGTAACCAATATGGCGGCCAACTCAGGCCGCCATATTGGTTACATTTATGTCATATAATAATATATTTCACTATTTGTAAATAATTTAATAAAAACTATTCTTAATATTTAATATTTATTCTGACGGTTTTTAACCCTTTTTCAATTGTGCACACGATCGCACAAAACTGTCAAAATAAAAAAAATTGCGCATACGCACATTGATTAAATCGGCCTGAATTGGCAGCCATATTAATTATACATTTTGTTACGCTTGACAGTATAAGTAGTCGATATAGTAGTGTCCTGACCTGTACATAAGACCGTGACAGGAAGAGAGAGAATTGAACATAATAAAAGATTGCAATTCTAATTTCTTGGATGCAACAGAGAATCGGATTCATTCCGAGTATGCGCGGAGAGAATCTCGGAGCTTCGTAGGTTTCAGTTTCCCAGATGAAATACGCAAATTGGAATTATCCGGGCTCAGGGACGAACCAATATAGTCCTCGAGCGACATAGTCCCCCACGCGTCGCAACGTCCTCGTGGCGATAAATCGACGACATCGGGGCATCGTTTTACCTGTACAGCCGGCTCGTTTGTCTTCCGGAAAGACGGCCGGGTTGTTCGGAGGAGGATCGGGTGTAAAGGACGCGAAAGAGGTAATATGAGAGCCTACGGGGAATTCTCTTGCGCTTAGAAACTTAAATGACTCGCGACGAACGTCGCGCGTCCGGAAATCTTAAACCCGATCGGATTTTCAACCTTGTACTTGCCATCACCTCGTAATGTCATAAAAAGTTTCGCGCCAACTTCTTTGCCTATTATATATAGGGGTGATTCAAAGCTCGGTGTTGATTTCTAATTCTGATAGATATGGAATTGACTTACAGAATTGAGAAATCAAGAAGAAATTTTAAAATCGAGAAATATATTGCATTACATTTTTCAGAAATATTTTCGTGATAATATACAAGATATATATGCTCTCCTTTTTTTATTTTTCTCCCTTATATTAAAAAAATTTTCGCGCCAACTTCTTCGCCTATTATATATAGGGGTGATTCAAAGCTCGGTGTTGATTCCTAATTCTGATAGATATGGAATTGACTTACAGAATTGAGAAATCAAGAAGAAATTTTAAAATCGAGAAATATATTGCATTACATTTTTCAGAAATATTTTCGTGATAATATACAAGATATATGTGCTCTCCTTTTTTTATTTTTCTCCCTTATATTAAAAAAATTTTCGCGCCAACTTCTTCGCCTATTATATATAGGGGTGATTCAAAGCTCGGTGTTGATTCCTAATTCTGATAGATATGGAATTGACTTACAGAATTGAGAAATCAAGAAGAAATTTTAAAATCGAGAAATATATTGCATTACATTTTTCAAAAATATTTTCGTGATAATATACAAGATATATATGCTCTCCTTTTTTTCTTTTTCTCCCTTATATTAAAAACATTTTCGCGCCAACTTCTTCGCCTATTATATATAGGGGTGATTCAAAGCTCGGTGTTGATTCCTAGATCTGATAGATATGGAATTGACTTACAGAATTGAGAAATCTAGAAGAAATTTTAAATTCAAGAAATATATTGCATTACATTTTTCAAAAATATTTTCGTGATAATATACAAGATATATATGCTCTCCTTTTTTTATTTTTCTCCCTTATATTAAAAAAATTTTGCGCCAACTTCTTCGCCTATTATATATAGGGGTGATTCAAAGCTCGGTGTTGATTCCTAGATCTGATAGATATGGAATTGACTTACAGAATTGAGAAATCTAGAAGAAATTTTAAATTCAAGAAATATATTGCATTACATTTTTCAAAAATATTTTCGTGATAATATACAAGATATATATGCTCTCCTTTTTTTCTTTTTCTCCCTTATATTAAAAAATTGGTAAAATATTTTTAAAAGATTAAATTTTCAAAGTGTGCATGCAATATATATGTTTTATATTTCAATATTCATATATGTGTATTAGCATTGCTCTTGTAGAAATCGGATGTTAAAATTTTGGTGAAATTTCTCTATCATCGAAAACTCAAGACTCGCATGTCTTACGAGATATTCGACCCTTTCTTCCCGTTGGGTCGCTCCTACACTTTCTTTTTGCATTTTTCCGTGGAGGTGCGAACGATCGTGCCGTCATCACGAGGGAATGCATACATCGGGGGAGCCTGGGGGAACCGTATTTTATTTCTGTATCGCGACCCGAGAGAGACGAACGAACATGAAACCTTGGCCCGAATCGCTAGTTATTCGGTCGGCGGCAAATTCGCTTAACGAAGCTCGCCACTAACAATAAATTCATTCTCGCGATTCGCGAGATTGCCCGGCCGATTTTTCGCCAAATCGACGACCGTGACGTCCTTCCTCCGAGGACTCGCGGTTGGCACATATAAAACAATACAGTAATAACGAGCTATTTTTAGCTCCAGTCAACATTCAAATTGCGAATGTAGGAAAATTTCGACGAAAATGTGAAAATTGCAGAACTACTTTGATTTATATAAAATAATTCTTTCCATGCGACTTACCCGTGATGACCATCGATGATTCACGAAGACAGGATGGAAATGGTGGAAGGTGGAACAGTGGATTTGACGAGGAGACTTGTAACTGCGATGATTTGTGACGAGGTGACTTATGACGAGGTTTAACAAAAGACGCTCCTTTATTATTATCTTCTCTCGATAACAAGTGACTAGCACTTCGAATACAGCGATCGACATCTGCCTGGAATCGAATTACGCACTCACACATTAGATGCTAATTTCAATTGGAATGTATCGCGAAAAAGGTAGATACGCAACGCCGTTGAGTCTTTCCTCGTTTGAGGAAGCACAACTCTGAAAGCCCATTTTACGGCTTTTTTTTCTACTGAAAACTGACGCGCTAAAAGAGGATCGTACAATTCACCGCTCATTAACTATCTGTTTTCTTAAGTGTAAAATATAATTTTTTTCTTCGATAAAATACTCGCGTCATTAAGCGTGTCAGCTATTGGCAAAAAATACCGTATAACGGGTGAAAAGGCACTCAAAGTATTTATGAATTACGCGAACCTTAAAAGTCGATCGTAAGTCTCTATGCTTGTCGTAGAAAAAAAAGATTTATAAAACATCGCGCTTGCGCGATTATAGAGCTTAGCAAAAAGGCGAACGACCAACACTTTTTACGATATAGTTGACGAGACTCGCGATGATCGATCTGTCAGTGATGAACATGGCAGTCATTCAAACGATCGTCAATATTTTTTAACCCATTAAATTATTTTCTCTTCTTTTATACCAAAAAATTAGATTACAAACAATAATTTGAAAAAGAATTTAATTCTGTATAAATCAATTAAATATACTGTTAGTCATTTATAGTGTTGTGATTTTAATGGCTAATATTTTACTTATATTTTCTTTTGTCGTGATTTTTATATTATTGATTGTTAATAAGTTCAATAAAATGATTTTTTTAATGGGTTCAGCATTTTAACATCCGCGCTCATTATTTCTCTTCTCATAGGTAAATCTTAACAATTATTCACACAAATCTACGAAACTTTTTCGCAGAGTATGATATAAGCGAACATGCGCGCTATTTACACTTAGGCTACTTTCTTTAGGAACATTAAAGTCATCGAATCAATCACGCCTGGCGATAAAGATATTAAAGTCGCTCTCATCGAGCCGCTTGCGAACATCTTTGAGAAATAATTAAGGCGGTAGGCAGAAAATCGAATCGAATCGTGATCTCTTCCACTTAGTGGAAATATTGAAATTTGAAAGACTCATGGGTTTCTTTTCGGGAGCATAAAAATGTAAACTCTAAACAATATAAAATATTTTATTCGCCTACGTACGTGACAAAGAGAAAAAACAAATTAATTTAAAAATTATAATGGCAAAATAACTGATTGAAAAAATATGAAAAATATGACTAAAAATTCTGCATGAATATGTAAAATTTTTTTAAAGATTTAAAAAAAATGTTTAAATTTTTTTATACTGTTTAGAGTTAATAATGTAATAACTTAGATGCCGAGTGATGTGCAAGTGTTATCTGAAATTATAAATTCACACTCGCGGCAATGGTTTCGAAACAATTTGCGATCGAAAAATTATTTTCGATAAATCATCTTAAGGATTACGCCGTTCAGGAACAACTTGCCAGTCACTTGTAATCACTGTAAAATGTTATAGCATTATTTAAAAAAAATACCTTTATGCACACAATCAAGCACGAATTTCCCACGTTGATTCGCTTCTCTCTCGCAAAAATCCGTAAGCATCACCAAAGCGGAATCACACTCGTGAGCGTCACGCGAACATTCTCTTTCGACACTCGTAATACAGTTTTCTTAAAGTATGATGTCGCCCTCCAGTAAATAGAATCTTCTCGGAGGCTGAATCTTCCGGCTGTCAGATATTTTATTAAATTCACACGTTTCAGACTTCCAAGGCATCTCGTATTTTGGATCCTGCGCGTCGATCCCGCGCCAGAAAATCAGTCTTACATCCTCGGAGCTTTTAGACCCCGAATAAGCTTGAGAGGACCTCGATTGTTACTATAGTGAAAATGCATTTTTTCATGAAAACGCTTGGTAAAAAAAAATCTCTTGTCAAAAGACACTTGGAGAACGATTTTCTGATTGGTGGCTCTTCCCGAAAATTCAGGAAAGCGCGAAAAGGGAGATTCTCTTCATCGTTGCCGAGGACCTCGTCAGCGATTGGAGTAGACGTTGCTGCTGAGGACGACGATGTCGGTCCTTCTGCCCGGCTCGTCTCGTCCTCCGAGGAGGAGGGCGCATAGAAGGCGTCATATGCTCAACGACGGCCTCTTCTTACGATCTTTGGTGGTGTTCTTGCCAAAGATCGTCCCGAGGACCCTCGAGACCGAGTGTACTCCGAGTTTTCGGCGAATCGGCAACGCTCGCAGGAGCTGGACCGATCTCGCCTCTCGCAGGAGAGCTTGAAAGGCCAATGCCGCTCCCGCAGGACTCTCCGCGGCGCTTACCTCGTAGAACTGACATCCATGTGCCAAGGACAACTGTTGACCTTCGTCCACGCATACTTCTCTGCAACAGAAATGTTCATCGATCCCTCTTTAACGTTTCCCTCTTTGACAAATGACATATCATATTTATAAAAAAATCTTTTTGTGCGACAGGTATATTTTATTTTTTATTAATAATTATATCAGGATTTTTAAACAATTTCGCTGATTTAAAATGATATATTTAAATTGTACGCATACTTTATAACTTTGTAGATTCGAAATAGCAAGGATTTGACATTTAAGACATATCGTATATATATTCCCGTCTTTGTAACAGACTGGAAGTTCGCAACGCAGTTGTCAGTTGTGCGAGGATAGTCATTTCGCATGATTCACGGGAGTGGTTTATGTCGCGGAACACTCGAATCATGTGCTGAAACATCGATCGGGAACGGCGGAAACGCGGACCGGATGCTGCGGGCGTTCGCAGATTTATATCGCAACGGACGTTGCGCTTTTGCAAAAGTCAATGGAGTCTTCCAAGGTTCGAATTAAATCTTCGCAAAGCGGCAGAAATGTACTGGGTCGATGACGGATACTACGAGTTTGGCAAACACCAGACATTGCTTGCAGAGAGAGGTGATTGAACGGCGACATAAAGACCGGACGTTTTACGAGAGGAAACGGAGTCATTGGAATTTCGCCAGGATGTGATCGCCTGACGTCGCAGGATATTTATGATATTAGGGTAGTATAAGTGCCTTGTTAACTTCAATATGTACGTATTTCTAGATATTCTGAATTGCGCGCTTTATCACGTTTATTATAACATTATGGGATATTTTTTCATTACTCAAAGATTGAGATCGAGCGTATTTATAAATATTAAATATTCCATTTTTTATTGTAGAATCTACTTTCTTCGAATATACTTAAGGCTTAATATGCTGACCGCGGGGTGCATTTTAATCGGCGGACAAAAAGCGTGGATAAAAAAAATTCGCGAATCTCCAAATGCGCCAGAGCCGGAAAGGAGAGGAAAAAGAGGATGGGATTCCTGCGTATTTCTAGTGTGAGGAACGCGGCTCTGCGTGAGGCAGAGGAACTCTGATATTTATGGAGACAATTAAATTCGCAGGAACACATGATCCTCACGAGAAGAGCACGTGGGAGGGCGCCCGATTAGACGCGATCGTGCACACAAGCCATTATAGTCATGGCCGTTAATCTGTTCTCTTTTATTTTATACGAGTGGCGTTACTTTACGAGCAGCGTTAGTTCCCGCGTTCTTCCTTAATTCGAGGGAGAGACAAGAAAGAGATATTCATTGACGTGTTCCGGAACGTCGCGTCAAGTGTGAATTATAGATCGTAAGAATAGCACAGATGTATAAAAATTTATAGCAGAAAGAAAATTATATGGGTCATCAAGTTTCAAGTATAATTATAAATCGAAATAAGATTTTAAGAGTCAACATTTTTTTTACATAAATAAAATATAAATATTTTTGAAATTTAAGATTTTAACTTTGAGAGTCGATGAAAAAAAATTCCCTGACTTTCCAAGACCAGAAATTCATTTTTTCCCTGACTCTTTAGTATTATTTTTTTCAAATATATAATTTGCATATATCTGTATGATAAATCAATTAAATGTTAAATCATGAAATCCTTGGGATATTTTTGTCAACAATGAGAAGGTTCGGAAGTTAAAAAAACAAAAATTTAAATTAATTATACAATCTGCATTCTGTACGATAATCGAAACAAACATGTCACTATAAACTATTTAAATAATCATCTATTTTATTTATATTATATCAAATTTTTTAGTTTTATCTCTATTAAACACATTGAAATGAAATAACGCGACGATGAAAATATAAATTAACGAACACGCTGTAGATGAATCGATTTATTGAACAACACAGAAAATTAGCGTGCTGGGAGTCAAGGAAAAGTTTATATTTATTTAATAAAAAATTTCAAATTATTGAGATAATATAGAATAATGTGAAAAATCCAGATAAGTAGTAAAATTTCCTGACTTTTTTCCCTGACAATTCCAAATTTATAAAATTCCCTGACCACTAGGCACCCTGTTCAAAAATATAAAAAATGTCAAATACATTTAAAAATTGTAAGGATTTAAAGCCCTGAAAAATTGAAAATGTAAAAGCGCTTTGAAACGGAAGTATCTTTTCCCGAACCAGTTTATCAGCATCGCTACGAGAGATTGTCCGTAATGATATTTCGAGATATGCGTTATCGATGCGTAATATTCGCGACCGAATGACGACTCTGGATGTATCTAAAGCGGCGAAAACTCGTTCTCGGGAGAGCGGTTTCACCAGCCCTGCAGCGGACTTCGCTCTAATCTTTATGAACTCCATTAAGACGACGAGCGTAGCTACCGGATAAAGGTACGATGTTCCCTCGATCTCCCGAGTTCGATTTTCGCGAGCCTTTCAAAATTGTTGTTTCCAAATTCTCTCGACTCAAATTTTCTCAACATTTTTTACTATTTATTTACTAAAGTTAAACTGTTAACATTTTTTGAAGAGTCCTGTGCTCCAATATTTTATCGCCATAAAGCTTTAAAACTTTGACAGCTTGAAATTTCAAGAATTTATGCAAAATAAACTTTGCAATATTTGATGAAAAAACTAAATTTTCGAATTTTAAAAATGATAAGTCTCTTTCTCTCTCTCTCACGATTAAATCTATTTTTATCAAGTCTTGAAGGTCTCATATACAAAACGATGTCACACTGATGCGATTAATTTAAAACTGATCATTTTCTCTTCATACGACACACGTAAGCGAAGGTGCGTTGTAATTTATGACTCATCTTATAAAGCGATAAAGAGAGGAGGAAAGAGAGAGAGAGAGGTCTCGAATAATTCCGGTTTAATTAAATTTCTCAACGATAATCGTGACAGTTACGAAGAGTGTGTATCTCTTGCATGCCATCAAAATGCCAGTTACGTAAATCGAATCGCTCTTTTCCCGCCAGCAATATCGCCGTCGCCGATCGCTTATTGCAACATCGGCGGATTTGTGACATTTTATTTGTGTGACATTTTTGTTATTCGCCCGTGGCTCTATCGAGACATCTCGATTTTCCCTTTGTTAGCTCCTCTACGAAATTCTCAACGATTCCGCGACATTTTATATATACTTTGATCACGCTTTTATGCGCCTCGTAAAACTTGCTCGACCTCTGCCTCATAATTCTCCTTGTCTAAAGGTTGGCTTCACGTTAAAAGACTCAAATGCCGAGAGTATATCCGTCAAATTCTATTGTATCTATACTTCGATCTTCCGCCTGCCTGTTTTTCTGTCCATGCGATATTTAACAGGCATTTTAGAAGAAAGAGAAGAAAGGCTGTGCTAAACTTATTATTAAATTACAAAGACACCAATCTAATAATAAATATGTCGAGCTTTGAATACTTAAACTTTAAGATCAACACCTCTTTGGAACTGTAGAATAGATTAAGTTTCAAACTCTAATCATTATATTTATCTTTTTTCTTTTTCTATCTTGAATTTAATTTTTAATTTGGAGATACGAAACTTTCTTGAATATCCTTGAATTCCTTCATGGATATACTCCCGACACCTTCGAGACATCCTGTTTAGTATAACATCGTGTGTAATTGTAATGTTGTCGTCGTTACTAGATCATCGGTGAGATTCCTCCCGGTATGCAAAACCCCATAAAGGAGGCGTAAGGACGAGAAGGTAGCTCGTAAGGCGAGAAAAGGAGCGTATCTTCGTTAACGACAATCCGCATTCCTGCGAGAATCGCGCGGAAAATTCCTCTTCGTTCGATGAATAGAAGGAGAAAAGAATTTTTCCCCTAAGTCTAAATTAAACACGCGATCTTCGCGAGATATAATGAGTGATAAAGATGATTTATTAGAATATAATAAAAATTTAATATTAAAAATTGATCAAGAAAATATTTTAGATTAAAGGAATTATTAATCTCGAATAATCTTATAATCTCTCGCCCTAAATAATTTATTTTTTAATAATACATATATTTTACAAAAAGAGATTTTTTCAGTATAGAGAAAATTAAACCAGTGTCTATTTAAAATTAATTAAATTGCAAGATTTAAATAAAGATCGTGAGATACCAACTTTACATTTTGTTTAAAAAAAAATTCTCACGGTGAATTGACAAGAGATGCATCTGGGAAATTTATCCATTAGACATGCATCGCGCTGTCCTATTAATGTATATTTATTCTCGACAGACACACGAGAAGCCGCGCCAATCCGACAAGGTTAATGAGCCGCCGTCGCCAATCTTTATTCAAGTTACAAATAAAAACGATGAACGCGCGCGTACTAGTATTTCCTAGCTTTCTCTCGCCCGAATCACGCAACGCAATGATGCACTTTGAGCGACTTGTTGCATAAAATGCAACAAGATGTATCGATGCTTGGGAAACTGCACACGCAAACCACACCTGTTTATATCCGCGCATCTTTCAACCAAGTACATTATTTTTCTCATCAATATATATGCTTCATTTTATGCATATCGGGATGAAAAATTATATTCTGCCAAAAAATTCGCGCAAGAAAGTTGTTTTGTAAAAATTCGATCTCTTTTACCGCCCATTATAAGACTATTTACTATTTCACCAAATTATAAAGGTATTAATAAAAGATTAAGATGTTCTTGTCACTTTCTCTCTTATAAATCTTATGATAGAGAAATGTTTAAATTTCGAAATTCTTCAAATTTTCATACATTTAGACTGTTAATTAACTTGTTTTTAAATCAACAAGTTGTAAAATTTACATAAGTCCAAGAAACACGATATGTGTTTCCGATATATAAAATCGTGAGAAAGCTTACATAACAACTTGATATACTCGTGTCTCTTTTAATCGGCAAGCATCTATTAGTATATACGTATACGCGATACCCATTTACTTATCTATACATATTTATATGTCAAACCGCCGGATTCCCGGCGCCGATATGCGAAACACGACACGTGACACCTTGCTTAGACCGCAGATGCCATCGATTCGAGATCACACCCGGAAGTCAGGGTGTCCAGCAGACTCAATGAAAAAATTCCCTCACTTTTTCAGATTTTCCAAGACCAGAAATTCATTTTTTCCCTGATTTTTTAGTATTATTTTTTCCAAATATATAATTAGCATATGATAAATCAATCAAATGTTAAATCATGAAATCCTTGAGATATTTTTATCGACAATAAAAAGTTTCTTGGAAATTAAAAAAACAAAATTTTAATCAATTATACAATCTACATTATGTACGATAATCGAAACAAACAAATCACTATAAACTACTTAAATAATCACCTTTTTTATTTATATTATATCAATTTTTTAATTTTATTTCTATTAAACACATTGAAATAAAATAACATGAAAATAAAATAAAATAAAATAATAATTTATTTAATAAAAACAATTCCAGATTTATAAAATTCCCTGACAATGCTCGGTTTTCCAGATTTCCCTGACTGCTGGTCACCCTGATAATAAAATTTATATTATAAATACAAACACATTGAAATAAAATAACGCGACGATAAAAATATAAATTAACGAACACGTTGTAGATAAATCGATTTTTAATACAGAAAATTATAGCGTGCTGGGAGTCGAGAAAAAGTTTATATTTATTTAATAAAAAATTTCAAATTATTAAGACAAATATAGAATAATGTGAAAAAATCGAGATAAATAGTAAAATTTCCTGACAATGCCTGGTTTTTCAGATTTCCCTGACTGCTAGACACCCTGGCAGTGGTCGAGTCGTTCGACGATTCAATCTAGAAACTGTTCTCGCGCGATACTTTGCCTCGCCAGATATCTGTTTACCTGTCCGAGTCGCCTGACCGACTTGGATGAGTCGCTTCGCCGGAGTTGACGTACCAGTCGGCCGATTAACTTACTCCGTCATCGTCTCCATCCGATCCAACGTTCGGTTCGTCGAACTCATTTTTTTGCGAAAACAAGTGTCACGCTAACAAAAAACTTACGCGCGTCGCAAAAAATCCGATCGCAAATAAAAAAAAAATTCACCAAAGTGACCAAGTTCTCCAAACGAGTTTCGAATAATTTCGACAGTTCGCATCTTTGCGAGCGAAATATACGAGCGAGAGAAATGCAATGAATAAAATATTAAATCGCACCTTGTAAAAGATCGAAATATTCAAATTAGGGGGCAACAAAATTGCAGCTTGGTGCAACGTAATAAAACGTCGGGGGAAGCCGTCTGGAAAAAACGCGAATCGCGTGCAAAATCTCACCTCGTCTAGGAAACGAAGGAATATATATATACTCTGGCGAAGATCCTGTTACTCGCAGATGGAAAGTGAACTGTGGGGATTAATAGGACACATATGTATGTAGTATGTATTACATACATACGCATGGCAAATCGCGGATCGGTAGGGTAAGTGCGATGAAAAAAAGGAAGAAAAAGAAGGAACGAAATGATCGAATAATCGACGATGCGCCGAGGGCGATACACGAAGTCGGCGATCGCGCGACGCGAAATGATATTGTAATTCTTGTGCCATTTAAGCGGTTCTCATCACGATCCGTATCGAGATATCGAACGATTTCGCGGCAACATCAATTTTTATTTCGAAAATTATTCCGCAGATTTCACATTTATTTGTCGCACATATTTAACGCTTCAAAAAATAGTCTTCAAAAAAAAAAAAAAAAAATATTTTTATTCCTGTGACAGATTTCTTGTCGAATCGAATATCATTTTTGATATTCGATATTTTTTGATTAAGTGCAATAATATTATAATTATATACTTTGGAAATATATAAATTCTATATTTCGGAAATTATATCTATACCTTTAATGTATTGAATTTAAAAAGAGATTATATCATTAATCGATGAAATATTTCAGATACTAACAGAAGAATATCGTCGTGTGGAGACCCCTTAAGACGCCAATCGGCCAAGTGTGCCAGACTTGCGAGGCCGCGGGTAAAAATGGGCCACGTATAAGCACATTATTTACGAATAAAACCTCTCTTTATCTTTTTTTTTAATTTTATCGCCACGGAAAATTTATTCGGTAATATTCATCGTATTACGGTCTTGTCATCTATTATTCAACAACAGATTGAAATGCGTGTTTATCGAATGCTATATATATATATACACACACACGCGTTTCATTTACATATATCGATTAATTAAAACTTACAGAAAATAATAAATTAATTGTAATATGATAAAAATAATCGTCAACTGTAATACGATATACGAGACTCAATTAAAAGGACTTTTTTTCGCGTTGATAAAGCGATGAAAAATTACTGCCGTGCCATAATATTGATTTATCAGTAATTACCGTTTTTTATGCCCGAAGTGAGCACATAATGCGCGGTTTATTTGGCCGTACATCAGTATCGAAGATCATCATCGGACACGCGTTATATACGAAGGTACACGCCCGTCTCTTACGAAACCGTTAATCATATTTGCAACAATGTGATTTATGCTTACCGCGCGTGGTCCAGATCTCTCTTGTTGCCGAGGAGGAGGGCAGTGAAGTAGGATGGCAGACGTAGATCTGCGAGTTGCTTGAGGAGTCCGCGAGCTTCCTGAAAGCTCCGCTTACATGTCACGCTGTAGACAACGACGAAGGCCTCGCCCCATCGTATGTGCGAGTACAGACAACCGTTCTCCTGAAACAATCGGCGAAACACGACGACCGATTATTATACGACAGTCGAGAACCGATTTAATTTGGCATTCAGATCCGTATATCAGTCTTAGCACACACTGTAAAAAAATATGTAAAATTACATAAATAATAAGTGTAAAATTACACGATAAATAATAAAAATGATTACCTTTTTATTCTTTATCATGTAATTTTACATTTATTATTTATGTAATTTTACATATTTTTAATGTAATTTTACAAAATTTTTTTACAGTGCATTTACACACTCAAAAAATCCATGTGTATATACATTTACCAGGATTGGGTAATAATTAATTAATTAGTTAAGATCAAATTGAATACTTAAAACGTCGCTAGTGGTATTTAAAATAGGAACGATATATTTAATTCGACCCAAACTAGCGAAGAAAATTTTTATTTTATTTCCACAACGTTTCGACCATCTGTTTTTGGTCCTTTTCAAGTGAAAAATTCTTTGATAAAAGCGCAGTTAGTCGACACTATTGTCAGATGGTCGAAACGTTGTGGAAATAAAATAAAAATTTTCTTGGCTAGTTTGGGTCGAATTAGTTAAGAGTTAAAAAAAATTAATAACTTTTAACTTAGCTTAGTTAATTTAAAATGTATTAATTTTTAACTTCAACTAGTTATTTTTGACCTTAAACTTTTTCCTTGAGTTCATTTTTCGTTTTAATATATCTTATGATATTTAAATGGCGATATAAAAATGCCTTTTAAATATCTTACGATATATTCATGCAAAAATCTGTTTAACTGTAAAATATAAGGTGTTTCCAAATTTGTGGAGGGTACTGTAGGTAAAATTACTTACTATTTTTATGTAAAAAATCACTTGTAATTTTAAATTTAATATTTTTACTTTATTAGAACTTTATTTTATAAGCATTTATCCATTTTATTTGTAACATTATTTTATAGCATTTATATAGCATTGTATGTGTAATTCCATGTTCAGTGCAATATTTTTAATCTTGAAAATATATAAGGATATGTTTCATATGAAATTACACATAATCTGTAATCTAATATGGGTATAGCAATATTGCATGATTATGCTGGGTCGAAAAAAAAACCCAGCATAATCATGTAATTTCACACAAATATTTTTTTCAGTGCAGAATATTCTGTCCTTGTATGTAAATAATTAATATATTGATAAATATAGAAATCGCTCTTAGATTCGATCCTTTCGCGCTTTAAAGAAAGAGCTCTAATTAAAGATCTCTTAAAAAAGTTTAATAAATTCCTACAAAACTTTATCCGAAATTTTCGCATCTCGAAATATCGTACCTCTATCTTTAAAAGAGAGAGAGAGCATTTATTTCAGGCTACATTTATTTACGTACGCGAATAAAAGTGTTTTTAATGACTATACGAAAAAAATGTGCTGGAGAGACGAGCGCGCTGAAAATTCGCCGCGTGTTGATTCCTCAACTTGCATCCGTAAATCTCAGCCATCGCTTAAAACTGCCGCACATCCGGCCGAGAGACTGAATTTTATAGACCAAGATAAACATATACCTCGAGGGCGAGAGTAAGAATCTCCGCCTATTTACGGGCGTTATTTACGGTTAAATCTGTCGAATTAACATTGCGTGTAACGTGCTCGTAAATAAACGCCACAGGAATTCTGACAACGGCGAATATTATACGCGCACCTTGCAACGCAATGTTGTAACGTCTTAAAGAATTGTTGATATCCCGCTGCAAAAAGAGAGCACTCACAAGTTGATTGCATTGTATCAAAAATTACGCGATTTTCTGTAATATATATATATAAGAATTTTGCTGATATTTAACGAATGTGAGTCATGATTTATGCACCTTGAAATTTATGAATCTCATTATTCAAGTGTTGAAATCCGAAACTTTTAAGTTCGTGTGTGAGACTTTTCGAAGATTATAATATAACTTTAATTTTCAACATTTTACACAGTGTACTGAAATTGTAAATTTTCAAATCTACAAAGCGTAATCGACTATTAATATTTATTATGCTGAAGTTATACAATTATTCAAAGTAAGACACATTTTTAAGATAAAATTTCTACATCTTAAACATTTAATACCTTCACCTACACGAAATTTGCATAATCAATCAATCAGTTAAAAAGCAAGTTTATATAATTATTTAATCGTGTAAAGAAAAAAAAATCCAAAGTAATTAATATTTAAAAAAAGAATTATTATACGCATAGAAATGTTGTCTTTTAAAGAGATATTTAATAAATAAAAACCTATACATATTTATAAAAAAATTGTTATAACCATTTATAAAATATGATAAATAAAAATGTAATTCTTATGTAATTATATAAATTAGGTATAATACTGAAATATTTTAGATATGTTCATATAAAAGCATTAGTTATACTGCAAATGTTTTAAGATATTTTTAATTTTTGTTGAAATAAAATCTAGAATATTTTGATATATTAAAAGAAGAATAATGAGATATGTATTATACGATGGGAATCATAAATATTAAATAAATCTCACACCACGCTTTCAAATTTTCTCCGATTTAAATTTACTATTATCATATTCAGATTGAGAGCGTGTATATAATACACAAATTACAGAATCGAATTATTCAAGTAATGAAAAGAATCGTTATACATCATTAATTTATGATATATTATTAATTGATAAACATAGCGTTAATTAATAAAATTAATTAATGAAACATTCAGAGAATTAATTAAACATTCAAAGAATAAAATATCGTGTGAATTTATTTTGTAGTACATTAAAATATTTCGTGGCAACGACGAAATGTGATGACTTTGGCGACATACATATAAACATTAATGCGTTATTATTTATGCATGTCTTGTTATTATACATGCGGTGAGACTCGAGCAGGCATTGTATTATAAAGAAAGTGATAGGGAATAGAAATAATAGACATATCATTTCATAAAGACTGTTACACACAAACGATTCTAATATTTTCTCTGAAATATTTCTATTCGAATATTTCGCCTCGCGTTTTAAACTTTTCATCGAATTTACATTTTCATTATCACTGTGATATTTAATGCGGCATGAATTCGGTTACACAATTTACGTTTTCTGAACACTGAACGAATCGAAGCTTGGTGCGATCGTAGTTTCCTTGTGCGTATATGCTATTCTCCCGTTGTAATACAATAAGGTTCGCAGAGTCGGGAATGCAAAGTGTCGCGCGATCGTCGTATTTCGCTGATTATAATGCGCGCGCGATCGTAATTAACTGTATGCTCGCGAATGAATGTCACGAAGAAGCAATAAGGGGTGAACACAGAGAGAAGAAAGAAGCCTGGGGTAGCGTTGGACAATAACAGAAACATCATGAGATAAGCAATTTATGACTTGTATATGTTAGATGTGAAATTAATTGCTTGTTTATACATATCTGCACTATAACTAATTTTATATATCTAGATTTTATTTTTTCAAGTATTGCAAAGATTTTATATTAAATATTTTTTTATAAAATATATTTTCATATATAAATAGATATAATATATAACATTTCGATATTGTTCAAGAAATGTATATAATTGTTTTAAATTAGATTATAATTATTTAAATAAAAAATATTTTTAATTCTAATATTTTATAGTAATTCTTTTATTAAATATTTGTTTAAAAAAATAAATAAAAAAATTCTAATAATTATTTTTTGAAATCTTAATTAACTTGTATGTTACCTTTTTTGTTTGATATTTGACTATATTTATATATTATTGTACAACAATGAATCGTTTAATTAATTTTCATAAATATTACGATAAGTGTGCTCTAGATATTTCATAATACAGCCGAAACTGTACGAAAAACGGCTCGTGTTGCGAATCAAAATTGATCATATATATCTTTTTAACATTTATCTCATCTGAGAATTTTAAACGAGTACCAAATCTGTCGCGTAACCTCGACCGGATAGACGTCATCGACGTAAAACATCGGGCAGGCGTGCATCTGTCGCGTCGTGTGAGACATGGTTCGAACCTTGCTCATAAATATTTATTGACCGATTGTATTCGAAGCAATTGAACGCGGTGCCGGAATTGCATTCACGCATGTCACGTGAGTGCATCGGCGGCGAGTTGCACAACGCCGCCGACGTGATCCATCCACCAGTTATGAAATAATGCAGAACGTCTCTTGATTAAATAACGCTTTAATACACTTTGTGTCGCGTAATTTCGCGAAAACGCGTCCTTATTATTCATTAATCATCATATTTTGTCGCGATTAAATATGACAAACGAGCGAGCTCATATATGCAACAATTTACATTTAATTTCGCTTGTGAATAGACTTTTGTATCCCATTTAATTTTGATATATATTATATATCAAATAATTATTTATCATATTTTACATCATCTAATTTTATTTATAGAAGCTAATTTAAATATTTCTGATATATATATAATATATCAAAAATATTTAAATTAGCTTTTATAAATAAAATTATATGAAAAAACTCAATATATATATTTGATTAAAGACACGCATGAATTTTAGCTGAATTTATAACAAAATTTATTAAAAGGCTATTTATGGAACGTAACTTTCTAAGTTAGGTGAAAGATGTAAAATTTAATGTTAATTAAATGAACTGCATAATAAAAAATCAAAATTAAAGCTTCGTATTTTGTGTAAGTCATTTCGCAAAATTTTGAGTTAAGACAGTGCGGATAGGTAAAAAAAAAATATACATATAATCGCGGACTGTATATTTCGTGCGGCGGTCTTCTTAACGGCGCGACAGTTAACAGGACACCCGATAGGAACGATCGTACTGTTCATTCGGAATCGATTCAAGTGGGCGAGAACCGCGCGCTTTAACACCTACGCGATCCCGCCGGATAAGCAACGATCGCTCCGGCGACGAAGTTATGTTGCTTCGTGTTCGTGGCGCAGATAACAATCCCAAAGGCTATTCGCCTTTACGGATAGCGCCAATATTATCGACTAATAATGCCCCCCCGATTAGAAGATCGCATATTCTGCATAAACGGCATACCAAGATCAGTGGATCTCCCCATAGGTATCTGAAACCTTGAATTCCAGTATCGTGATTCACGCTTGCGATTTGTGCAAAAAAATATCTGCGGAGAAAATACCCTGCCTCGTCTAACCTTTAGTTGTGCAATACGGTATAAAGTAATGTTCTTAGAATTTTACAGTTGAATGCAAAACTTCAAATAATTTAAAATGAAATTTGTGTAAAATTAACATAGTTTTAATGTAAATTATCTAAAAATACATGTTCATTTTAAATTTTATCATCCACTTATAAAATAAAAATAGATGCACATTGTATAATTTGCACATCTTTTTTCAGTTTATTTTAATAATTTAACATTTAAGTTCAATTAACACATGAATGTGTTAAATATTTAACACAAAAACTTTAACGCGGATCGTTTTTCGCAAGAAAAATTTTCCTACTGTGTATCGTCGCATCTGTTCAGTAAAAATCTTTGTTTAAAATATAAGAATTAATTATTGAAAGAGAGGAGACTCAATTAAATTATCTTATTTTTGTAGAAATTATGATCTTGGACTCTAGTTTGATGCAGAATAACTTTAAACTCTCTATTGATGCAATTCTAATGCAGTAGTGTAGTTCGAGTTTTGCTTAAATGTTACTTCAACGTGTTATTTTTCTATAAGAGCCTTGCATATATTTCCGAGTAAATTCTCCGCTTTTTTTTTGCAACACAACCGTTCCAATAGTATGACTCGAGGTAGAACCACATGAACGTGTCTCGAGGTGTACGATCTTTTTTTTTCGCACAACAATGCATGTTTCCACGAAAGCGACACCAACCAATCCGACGCCGCAGGATGCCGCGTTATTGCTTGGCCATTGACAATGAGTTACAGTGTTATTACTCGTAGTTTTACAACGATAGAGTTCCTACCGGGTTCGCCTCTAGAAAGATAGAGGAAGAAGAGAGGACCAACAGGAATTTATAGCTGATGAAACGAGCACTCCGAGTGAAAAGCAGGATTGGGTAATAACTAGTTAATTAGTTAAAAGTTAATAACTTTTAACTTAGCTTAGTTAATGTACAATGTATTAATTTTTAACTTCAACTAGTTATTTTTGACCTTAAACTTATTAACTTTTTCCCAGTTAAATTTTTTATCTCTATGAATATCATTATTGTTTTTTTATAAGTTACAAACGTATACGTATTATTAATTTTTATGTTCATTTGCCATCAATTACAGTATTCAAAAAATATATTTCTATATAAAAATCAAAATTTCTTAGTTATTTCTTATTATACATTTGAACAGAATTAATTTAACAAATTTTATTTGAATTTAACAACTTTAACTGAGTTAGTTTTTTGTTCATAAAACTTAACTAAATTAATTTTATAATCAACTAACTTTAACTTAACTTAGTTTTAAAAAATCATTAACTCACCCAACCCTGGTGAAAAGTAACGATAGTGTAATAAACTTATTGCGACAACATTTTGAAATCGCTAAATGACAAAGTTAGAAGAGTATTTAATTCAATAACGTTTTTAACTCCGCTGTTTAATTTAACTTTTATTTGTCTCATTAACGTTTCGCGCATCTTATACATAAACTACATCGTATATACCACTACTTTAAGTATTGCGCACCTCATTTCCTTTTGTTTTCCGATACGGTACAACTGTTACATTCTCTCTGCTATATATGCGAAGAAACAAGAAAAGCTATCGTCTTCGAAAGATACTCGAGACGTGCATATATGTATTGCGACGTTTACGCGGTTCTTATTTGCACACATGTGCACCACGAAGAAATTAAGATAAGCCGGCAATGGAATTTCAATGTCGATCCGAAACTTCGTCATCGAGATCGAAATTGAGTACCATTCTGGTCGGCATACCGCGAATTTAATGACTCGTAGAATCATTTTTAGAAATTTTCGACAATCACGAAAGTGACGCGAATTAATTGAAGCGGAGGAAGAGATAAAAATTATTAAATTAAGACATGTACACACATTCCAGAGAAGGGAATTCGATATTTTTAATTCGCTTTAATTAAGCTCGATACTTTTTTTAATCGAAGCTATCAATTTCAATTAAAATCGAATTTACCTGAATTATAAATAAAAATATTTTACACGCACATACACATACAATTTTCGAAAATAATCTCTTCGTACTATCTCTCCAACAGAATATCATTTAAATTAAAAAGATTGAAATTACTCGATATCGGCGAAATATGTACAATTATTTTCAAGTAAGTATCTAAAATACAATTCTCAATATCCATAATATGAATAAAAAAAATGAAAACGAGGTCCAGATAAAGGAGATTAAAAGTGTAACATTTGCGGCGATATTAAGACAAGAATGCCGACAAAAACCGATCAAACGTTGCCGACCAACATCCGGCCCTAAACAGCTCCCTCGTTACATTTACGATCTTTTCGATCCCTTCATGCTTCATTCCCGAAGGCAAGGAGGGCACGCGCTTAATTATCAATTATCCAGCGACCCTCCCACGAAAAGCAATCGCAATTACGAGCCGGTCACGAGGCCAGAGGGATTCGCCCTCTTTCTTCCCACCCTCTCACTCGGAGATTTATTTCGTACGTGCGCACGCGGATGAAGAACAATGCGAGAATTGGGGAAGTGTGTCACCAGGCTGCCGGCACTCTTCATATTCGCGAGGCGGAACACACCTGGGCACCACGCGGCGCTCGCAGCATCCCGGAGCGGATTGGTCTCTTCTGGCGAGATGAGGCGATATATGATTGATACTTTATTGCGGTTCCGCGCAACATTGACCCGTAAAACCATATGTAGATTGTGAGGAATGAGACACGCGAAAATGACAATAAAACAAAACGAGATAAGTGAGTGAGTGAGAGAGAGAGATGGGGGTAGAAGGAGAAAAAATTAATCTACCAAAAGTGGAACGTCCGCGCGATCGGTACGAGATGAAGTACGATTGATACTTTATTGCGGCCCGAGACATTGACCCATATATCGAAATTATAGACTGAATAATCGTATGTAGATTATAAAAATACGACGCGACATATACGACCGGTTGCAATGACTAACGTCAGTTGGCGGTCGTGGTTAATCAACTTTCCCTTCTCTATCGAGAGATCGAAATGGAATTAATTGATCGAGTGAAATGGAAAAGAATACGAGGGGGAAAATCTAAAGCGCGCTATTAGTACTTTGAATCTTTTCTCTTCCCGTCAAACGTTACGGAAACAGTGCTTGTATAATCATATTTAAAGTTTATTACCTTTTATCTACTATTATCAATGATTTTATAATATGATTTACTATAAATTTATTATAAATGATTTTATAATATGATTTATACTTTAAATATATATTAAATTAATTATATTCGAGATGAATAATCATGCGGTATTTATTACTTCGCAGTAAATCTTACTAATTCAGGGTGTCCAGAACAGACTCCATGAAAAAAAATCCCTGACTTTTTCGGATTTTCCAAGACCAGAAATTCATTTTTTCCAAATATATAATTTGCATATATCTATACTTATTATAAATCAATTAAATGTTAAATCATGAAATTCTTGAGATATTTTTGTCAACAATAAAAAGGTTCGGAAGAAAAATTTAAATCAATTATACAATCTGCATTATGTACGATAATCGAAACACACATGTCACTATAAACTATTTAAACAATCACCTTTTTTATTTATATTACATCAAATTTTTTAATTTTATTTCTATTAAACACATTGAAATAAAATAACATGAAAATAAAATAAAATAATAATTTATTTAATAAAAACAATTCCAGATTTATAAAATTCCCTGACAATGCTCGGGTTTCCAGACTTCCCTGACTGCTGAACACCCTGATAATATAATTTATATTATAAATATATAAAATTAATTATTCGAGATGAATAATCATGCGATATTTATTGCCTCGCGGTAAATCTGAATAATTGAACTCGCAGATACAATTACAATTGTTATACGAGCGGAACAATCACGTTCGTTAGATATTACGGGAAGATGGTTACGAGACGAGGAAATAATAGGAAGACGATCAGCTGACGCGAGGATATTTGCAGAGCCGCGCGCGCGCGCGCGCGCGTTAGTAATGATATAAATCGGTCTTATAAATGGTTTCCGTGGAGTCTTATCTCGCCGCGGCCGGAGATTTACGTGACGAGGAACAATGCACGATGGAAGTATTAATCGTGGCGGTCGACGAGGTCGAAAGCCAGCCGAGTTGAGAGCCAGTCAGCAGCCACCTACCCATTTGTTGCTCGACTTCCTACCTACGTGGCCGATTCCTCCGCCGGAGAGCAACCTACCTGAACTCCCGTGCCCTTGTTAAGCCGGGTTATTATTATACCCGCGTGGAGAACACCTACCGCGATTCTCGTGATCGATATTGCAACTCGCGAGAGAGTCTTTCTCTCTCGGAAGCCAAGCGGAAATTCTATGAAACCCGACTCGGCCCGAGAGCGATCAGCTTGGCATGCCGGTTATGCAGGAAAGTGCGATTATATTATTGCAACTCCTTCAAGTTTCATGTCAAAGAACCTGCATTAGTCTGACAGTCTTCAAGCATTAGAACGTTCGCGATTCCGAGAGAAATTCGAATCATCGAGTCAATATCTCTGGTTTTTTTACAATTTAACGGATAAAGTATTTTTACTGTTGAAGTTTTGAAGGCTCCGGGTGATTGAAATATTTGGGGGACCTTCGTCTAAAGATATATATTAACGCGTGTTATATGAATGAGGCTCGAAATTTAATCTCGCGCGCGCACGCGGATTAAAATTGAAATAAATCATTTCATCGTGTGTCACAAATCGTTCTTCTCGGATGCAAATGGAACCTAAGAGTGCATTCACACCATTTATCTTGACGGCCGTGTCAGTGGAGGCCTACCAGATACCATAGAAGGTAACGAGATTCCAGTAAATAAAATTATCGTCCGCCTAACAGCGACACGTTTACGCGAAATCGATAGCGATTAAAATATCGATCGATGTTAGCTTGTAAAAGGTGCATCGTAAAAGAAATCGCGAGACATTCTCATCTTTTTTTTCACAATGGAATATACATTCTAATCTAATTAGTAAAAAATCTCTTATTGTTAGTAAAAAATAAATTACACGATTCCGAGTTTATGTCGTGCAAAATAACGCTCGATAGACGTCTAAGATTAATTAAGTTCAGTTTCACGGAGACATGACATCAGCAGGCAACGATCGTCGCAAGAAACGTCCCAGGCATCCGGGGAAGGATTTATAGCCGCTTCTCGCGGTCTTGTGAACGCGAATTAAGGCGCGTGCCACTGTCACTGCGGCCTGATGCCTGTGACAGTTCGCCCGGCGACTGTCTTCGTTCGTAATTGACATCACGATCCGCGTGCCGGTTCGTCGGACGCGCACACACACACATGCATATATCGGGACCGGCTGTAAGAGGCTGTAGAAAAAAAAAAACCTCATCGGTTTCCTTCTCGACTTGTTGCGCGACGCGTGCCTAAGGCGCCATTTTGCACGTCGCTAATTGCTCTCAGATACACACGTTTTCCAAGAAAAACCATAGAGAAATAACGAGCGTCATCATCGAATTCTTTTGACGTGATATCGTCGTCGAGCCGGAAGTTTTAATGTAGTGTCTCTTAGTAAATATTCATTAAATCGATTGCACACTGAAAAAAATGTGTTAACTTGACTAAACCTTTCAACTAGATTACTATTTTGTTAATTGAACATATATTAGTATTTAAGTCAAATGTTATATTTAATTTAAATATTTTTGTTTAATTAACAAAATAATATTTAGTTGAAAGGTTCAGTCAAGTTAACAAATTTTTTTAAATTCATAATTAAGACCTTAAAACAAAAAGAAAACGAACAGAAGATAAAGTGAATTTTACAAGTGACTGAAAAAAATCTTTTTAACATAATTTTTTTTAATTTTAGTGTTAATTTTTTATTTCTGTAGCTTTTCCCATTCGCGGTCGCGCGCCCGAACATTTTCGCCGCGATTTCTTCTTATTGTTAGTTCGATCTGCTCATTGCGTGCTTAATGAGGTGGATCGGTGAACTACCCATCGCATTAGAACGGTATTCGTCATTAACCTAACATGACGCGTAAAACGGTCAAAGGTACGCACGCTAAACTGGCACGAGCTGCTGCAAGCACGTAAACTCTCGCGTGAACATAAGCATGTTCATAGACGTCGGTATCGAGGGGCCAGGGAGAGATTTTCATTAACTGACAATGAGGAGAAAACGTCACACAACTGTTCTGTCACTCGGTGAAATATATTTCATCTTTAAAATAAAATTACATTTTTCGTGCTATAAAAAGTGTTATCTTAAAAGACAATTTCATTCTTAAATTGATAAATATCGAATTAATTTGAAATTTTTGACATTTTATGTTAATTTAGTATACAACTTAATGAAAATCGATCATTGAATAAAAATCCTTTAAACGTGTCTCTATCAATTCAATCGAAGATTGCTTATCTTATTTCGTACTTTTTACAAATTCGACCTATATTAATAATTTATATATACATGACCGAAAAATAATTACTTAATTATACCCGAAAATAAATCTCAAAATATTAAGCGGAAGGACACAAACTTAATAAATCATGCGTGTAATAATAAATAAAAACCGGTAAAAAATGGAGACACACTTCCTTGTTAGCGAATGCAGATTGCAATGGCCAGCCTTGCATGGCGCTTATCTCCAAGGACATTTGTACGGTCGGCCGATTTTCAGGCGTATCTTAACGGCGACCGGAGGATCGGTATCCGCTATACACGAGAGCGTATACGTGCAGGGTGTCTAGCTGAAAAATCGGAAAGAGCGGACGTTGACCACGTGCGCTCAATGGGTTCGTGCACTTTAAAGTGCCGGTAGATCGCACCCGGTATCGTTGCGCATTCGTGCGGCCCGTCGCGTATCGGAATATCAGGGATGCACGTTACGTAGAATAACGTCGGAAACGGATAATACCGTAGATTAGAAGCGCGTTTAAATGCGGGGCTTATGTGCCCTTTAAACCGCGGCGTCCGGTGCAACGCAAATTAATTATCATCGAGTTGGGAAATTTTGTTACAAAAAGAAGAAACGCGCTAAATTAAAACTTAGGGTTTACGGAAAAAGTAAATTAAACTCTAATTTTTATGTAAATTGTTAATAAAAATTTAGATTTTTTTATATGTATACATATCACGGGAAAAAATTAGCTACCATAGCTAAAATTTAGCTATATGGTAACTAATTCTTTTTTTTTCGAGAAAAATATGTCCTCTCTTATCAATTATATTTTATAATTTGATAAAAAGATTTATATATATATATATATTTTTTTTTAATTTGTATATGATTATATAAGAAAGACAGTTTTAATTCGATAATATTAATAGCATATATCGTATTGTGGTCGAAATACAGGACATATCTGCGAATTTACGCCGCTTCTCTTAACAACATTAAATTTCTTCGGTGAATGTAATATCGCGGTAAAGATATCGGTAAAAGTGAGAGGAATGTTGGGATAATTGGAAAGATTACATCGTGAACATCCAATGCGTTATGCATTTTAGTAGCGCGGCTGAGGCCTTAGTTTAGCGACGAATTATCGACTGTTTGTTCTAATATCCGTTGCACGACTTTCAGATAGTTCAGATAGCTCAGTCATCTAAAGTCTTCCTCTCTCAGGAACTTGAGAACTTGGTTTCTCGATAATTTAAGAATTTTAGTAATTTGAGAGCTCACACACTAAGAACGTAAAAACAGAAGTAAAGAATCCAAGATTTTAAAAAAGTCGAAAACTTTTGGTAATTTAAAAGTGAGATAATTTCATAATTTAAAAATGATAAAATATTTGAAAATTGACATTTTATAGAATACACACATACACTCAAGTAAAAACTTTCTTCGCAGTACATAATAAAATTTAATCTTTAATAATAACAATAATAATGAATAGTCCTTAATAATAGCTTTCGGATTTACTGAGGTTGGACGTGACTGATAACCGAGGTAATCTGGTAACAAAAATGTCGAGATGAAAACGATATATTGCTCGTAAATGTTGTACTCATGATAAACAGCGTGTTGTCGAGGATTGATTAATCCTGGCGTATACCGGGCTGTTTCGTGGAGATTTACCGAGAGTAAAGAGGATCGACCTAAAAGTCTCGTTCGCACAATGGAACCTCACATATCGGACGTGATATATTGGTACAGAAGAATTAGATAAGAATATCCAGTTGATAGCGTATTTAACGATCCGCTTCTACACGAAGTCATGTCGACTTCCTGGACCACTGCCACACTGATCCACATCGATATCAATCTTTTTAGATCCTGCTCACCAACAACATTCCTAAATCATAATTTTCTTCATAAATTGATAAAATTCGAAATATTCCTATTCATTTGTAGTAATACAAAATTCCCCAAAAATTCAAGCTTGCATACCTATATAAATACACAAATATATTATCATCAGATGTTTTTAAAAAGCGTTTAGAATATCATTTTATGCACGTACAAAGCACCAACATCGCTTCCTGTTATAGATTACTTATTTTGTCGTATGATAACGGTGCATTCATTCTTACGCGTTTGACATACAAGTCTCTAAATGGACAAGCATTGTTTACAAATAACTAAAGCGTGTAGTATCGATTAATGGTGATTAAATATGTAGAAATTAAATCTAAAAAGAGTTGAGTTTTAAAAAAGCTCTTGAAAAATAAATTATAAAATCAAAAGCTTATTGATGCAAAAATACGGGTTTTTAATTACCTAAATATAAATTTAGATTTGCGAGATCTAGAGATTTCAGAGATCTAATAATCTGAGTATTGATGAAAATTGAGGAATCCAATAAATCGTAGAATTCCAAGATTCGCATCTAGCGTGCCATCCTGCGGATCCGCGGCCTTTTAAGCGACAGGTGCAAACATTTGGGGAGCAGCGCAAAAAAGGAAGCCGGTAATTGTGAGCCGCGGGTAGAAAAACCAGTTTGCTAAAAACAACCCGGGCCTGATCGAGTCTCGTTGCGGAGCTACCGAACAACCAACGGGTGTCGGTGTAATAACGTGCGTGTAAACAGCCCGTGAGAAGCGCGGCTTTTCAAAAATCCGCTTTAAAATATCCTTAAAAATATCACCACCCTGCGAGAATTATGCGTCTGGTTGTCCGGAAGAAAGAAACCACTCTTAAGTTTGAAATATTTCGATTCCTATCCAGCGAGAAATTAAACGATTATTCGACGGTGTAAATTATACGTGTTGTTAAAAAAAAAAGAGAGAGAGAAACACACCTTGTTCATGTTATATAATAGTAAAATATTTTACGAATACGTAATGATAAAATTATATACCATATTTTAAAAGTCTGCTCTTTAATACAATATTTAACATAATAAATGCATGAAATCGTTCTGCCTTGAAAAGGTGCCAGAGATTCGCAATACTTGAACTTATGCAGAAAATGCTTTTATGAATGAACTTTCTCACCGTTTATATCGAGGGAAAGGATACATAATACCAAAACCGGAGCCGGAGGGGAACTCGCGAAAACAAATTGCAACTTATTCTCTTGATGTGTAATATGTAATATTATTCTTCGTGCTATTATCAAATTATAAGGCAATTACAATTTTAAAAATACACTTCCTTCTCATGAATAATCTGGGCCTTAGAAACTTAAGATCTGAAGTCTTACATTTTCAAAAATTTGAAACTGGTAAATTAAAACTTCAAAAGTTTAAAAACTTGATATTTTTCTAAATATTTAGTAAAACATTATTGCAACTTTAATCTTTTTAATTTTGAGAACATGGAAAGATAGATTAAAATATGGAATTTAAAAAAAACTTTATGGTTTTAAAAAATTGTATATATAAAACACTTTAAATTTGAATTTATTGTTATAATAGATAGAAAATTTTTTTGAAAATTAATATATAAGATCAATTGATCAATGCACGAATTTGCGCTGTTTACGTTTGAATTTAGCGACGGTGATTCCTTGGAAAAGGAGAACAATACCTCATCCTACATGCTATACGACCTCGCTGGAATTTCAACGAGCATTATAACCGCGACAGGTGAGGCCACGTGTTGTTCGTGCATAGTCGCGGTTGTAGTCGCCTAGATTCGAATTTAAAGACGATCGTTATTCAATTCAAATATACGACTATAACGGGTCAGCGTAGGATTTCCGGTTCGGCTCAAGGTTCGTTACCGTATTATAGAAGAATCGGGTTAGGAAAGGTCAGGTAGATCTGTGACCAATCGTCCGCGAAAGATTCTAATTGTAAGTTAAATATCATTTTATCGAGCAACGTATCATGTTTGAAAAATATACATGCTCCAAGTTTATAGTATATATATTAAAAAATATAAATTATATATATATATATATATATATATATATATATATTGTATATTGTGTAATTACACGCGCATAATTAAATACCAACAGATATTTCAATAAAACGCGAGCTCTATTATTTTAAAAACGAGTATTTTCTACATATACAATTGACAGAAAAATTATTGTATTATTAGTAAATTTTATAGTATTTTTATAAACCGCGGAACTAAATTACTTATTTGTAGATTAAATCGTCGATTTTGCGGATAATAGAAAGATGTATGTGTTAAAGATTCGAAGTCACTTTGCAATACTATCACCTTTGCAATTCGCGAGTCGCTCATTATTTCGCCAACGTATGATGGACGTGGGCCTTAAGGGCTACGGAACCCTACGGAGGCCTCCGTTGAAAGAAGATATATTTAGACCAGGTCTTTGAAGGGTCCTGCCTCGGAACGCGTCGCGAGGATTCGTCTCGAGAGTATACGCAGAATCTTTTGCAGACCGCAAAAATAAAATGGCTCACGAAAAGATACAGATTTGCACAGGATACCGTTGCACCGATGCATTATTTATCACCCTTGTCACGAGAACGCACGCAAACATAATTTAGCCAAGCGAATCAATCTGTCAAATCAACTTGCTATTGTCCGTGAAAATATGGTGAAAAAAAATGAGAATGTCTTTATAATCTTGAATACCGTGTAATTATTCTACAGCAAAATTTAAAATTTTTGTTTATGTAGAATTGTTTAACGAGACTACAATTATAGTCTTACACTTTTAGGTTAATTTTTATCCGAGAAAGAATTTAAAAAATTTTTAAATTAATTTCTTTGAAATGTTCTTTATAAACAATTTTTGAAAAGTTTAAATAATTTTATTTTCTGATAAAATATATATTTTATTCTTTGATAAAATAAAATCATAAAAAATAGATTTCAAAGAAATTATTTTATTTAATAAACACATATTAAGATATAATTAAAATTATTAGACAAAATTGATTATTATTGAAACTTACCTCGCACCTCGAGGTATCAAGTATCTCGACTTCCGTTGTGACATTGTCAATAGTAACACTGTGTCGGTAGAGGAAATCTGCAACAAATAATAGAATTTCGAACATAATGATATTATCCTTTGGTAAATTAATAAGTATAAAAGTATTTTACAAGACTCGTGAAATAAATTGAAAACAGCGACAATCTCTCTTAATCGGTATTATTTATAGACGATCTCTTCTGGAAAAGTTTGAGCGACATTTTCCCAAGAATAGAAAACGCGGCTAATGTGAGAAAGTGCCAGAGCAGTTAGTAACGACAATTCTAATTAGTTACGCTAACATTCACCGCTGTGTCATTACTATTATTGACAATGACACATGGCTTTTGCTGGAAATTTGCGATCAAAAATATTCGTGGATAATTTTTAAGACGCAATTTTGGATTATTATACGTTCAAATTATTTACATACATAACTAGTTATATTTGTTATACGTATTTAAAATGTTCAATGCTCACAAAGTTAATTTTAAGAAATAATTGAATTTTTAGATTTTTACATATTTTTTCCTTCAATTTTATTCTCCAAATATTTAAATTTCTGAAGAAAGAAAGAGAGAAATTTTTCGCGATATATTTGTCGCTTCTTATATTTCTGAAATTTTTCGATTTTTGGCTCACACCTCACACAGGACAAATGAAAAAGGAAAAGCTCGTATTCCTCATCGGAGAGGCTGATTAGAGAAGTACACGTATCAAGAGGAAAAAGAAGAAAGAGAGAGAAGATGCGAAACCACGTCGAGCACAGTAGCTCTACCAGGGTAAACGTAATAAATAAACGATAAATAAACTCATAAACACCTTGTAGTGTCGGGAGCGAAAAGCTGGAGAAGCGCAGAAACAAGCAAATAAGGATGCTCGTTATATTAGCTGCCGTTACGCTCGAGAAAGTTTTATTGCCGGACAATGCTGATGGAGAAACGATTTGACCAAGCGTTGCGACGGAAAATTCATTGCATCCTCTCGTGGAAGAAATATCACCGCGTGCGGAAAAATAAGCAGGGTGTCCAGCAGACTCAATGAAAAAAATTCCCTGACTTTTTCAGATTTTCCAAGACCAGAAATTAATTTTTTTCCCTGACTCTTTAGTATTATTTTTTCCAAATATATAATTTGCATATATCTATATGATAAATCATGAAATGCGTGAGATATTTTTGTCAACAATGAAAAGGTTCGGAAGTTAAAAAAACAAAAAAATCAATTATACAATCTGCATTAATTAACTACGATAATCGAGAAACAAACATGTCACTATATAAACTATTTAAATAATCACCTTTTTTATTTATATTATATCAAACTTTTTAGTTTTGTCTCAAACACATTGAAATAAAATAACACGACGATAAAAATATAAATTAACGAACACGCTGTGAATGTATCGATTTTTTAACACAGAAAAATTAGCGTGCTGGGAGTCTTAAGAAAAAGTTTATATTTATTTAATAAAAAATTTTTAATTATTGAGACAAATGTATAGAATATAATGTGAAAAATCCAGATAAATAATAAAATTTTCTGACTTTTTCCTGACAATTCTAGATTTCTAAAATTCCCTGACAATGCCCGGTTTTCCAAATTTCTCTGGCCGCCAGACACCCTGAAAAGGCTCGCAAGACCGTGAGATGTATTATTTGATCTTTGCGTATATATGAAACACGTGAAGAAGATTTCTTCCACGCTTGTGTAAGAAGAAATCGGGCGATGTAGGTGAGAGATAATTTACAATTTACAAGATCAAATTTAACGAATGGATATTTAGATATAATTAGGCAAAAATCTATAGAAATCTAAATGCAACCTAATCTAAATACAAGACAAATTTGCATATCGGATATGATATAGAAAGTTATGTCTTTGATGAGAAATCTTTGATAAGAGAACAAAATTTAATTTCTAAAAAAAAAAAAAAAAAAAAGAAAATGTATAAAAACTGACGTAAAAAGAAGAAAGATTATGACACACTTTCGTCGAATATGTAATTGGATATATAACTGTCACTTCACTTTAGAGACTCATCTCTATCGGGATGCACGAGATGCAATCTGCGGACAAAACGTTCCCATCCGTGAGCGGATCGACAATGCAACGAGATTCGCTTTCTAAAATCATTGCCTAGAATTATTCCACGCAAGAAGAGATTTGCATTGTTAATCGAGATCGAAATAATAACAAGCGCGCGCGTGTTGCATCGTGGCGAGAGATGAAAAGGACCGATTATTTCAGAGTCCCGTAAAACGACGATGGTTTGCTCGTACAAATGCCTTGTAATCGAAATTGCCGAGGAAGATCATCCTCGATCTTTCGTCGAGAGATCAAATTTAAGTCGTGCGATGTGGAAGCCGGTAATAACTGGTATTTCGAAAGTACTCGTCATCGTTCATTGAATGTCTGAATTTATAGGTCTTTGATTTTTCCACCTACATACACATATTTAGATATATTTTTAAATTATTATAATTTCCAAATGTTGTTTCACAAATTTTCTTGCTCCACAATTGTGTTAATTTTCAAATTTGTAAAGAATAAATTTATTTTAGAATTAATTAAAATTATAATTGATACACTTTATTCTATCGCTGGATCTCTAATCTGTATATAGGAATTTATAAATAATTTTTCATTTACTAATATATCCACATACACGATTGGAATGATAAAAATAGATTAATTTCTATTAAGATAACGAAGAGAATTTTTTTTCACGATCACGTCCGTCACATCACCTACGCGCATTTAACTGAAGAAAATCAATGGCCCCGCTTTCACCGTTTGAGGGCGTTTTCTTCGGAAAAGTAATTCTCCAACGAGCGGGAACGAAAGTGTACGCGATAATCCGCGCACGAGTCGCACGAAGTGTCGACGCATTTTCGATTCGTTTCACACGAGATGCGCCGAGAGAGAAACAAAATGTGCCACTGCACGCGATCGCGTACCATGAATACTTACTGTCTCATTCTAAGTCAATTTTCATTAAAATTCTCAAGTGTCAAAAATTCAAAGACTCGATATTTTTTTCAAATTTTCCAAAATTTTACGTAACTGTGCAAATTCTGTAAAGCGTATTTAAAAAATTGTTTTATATATAAAAAGAAATCCTTCGATATCTATATTATAATTGAGGTATTAATTTCTGTGCTCTCGTTTATAGCCCTTACCATTCGACGCGGTTTATTTTATACAAAGCAGTTTAATATCTGTAATATGCTTTCGTGTCTGCGTCGTTTTTTTATCCGTTGTCATTCTTATCATTTTTCATCGATTATCGATTAACGGCGATCGGATCGTCGTAGAGTCATCTTTAAGGATCGATTGAGCGATTATCCCCCTTCTCGGTCGAGGGAGACACGCGAGATTATCCGCTTCCTGGTTATGTTCAACAATGATTATCCATCATTTTCCCAGGAAATTAATTAATACCGATGTTAGAGAGAGAGAGGCTGGCACCCGTCCACTTTCGTTCAGCATTATCGATCGCGGTTAAATCGATCAAGATTAAGATTGATTCCGGCTGCCAGTTATACACAAGAGAAATTCGATAAATCGATGATTGCGCTATTGTATCGGAAAGCTTTCGGCATATTACTTTAATGCAATTGTGAGAAAGGTAAGGAGAAATTGACTTATAAATATAAAAAGGTTCAAATTGCATATATTTATATTAATTTAATTTCAATTCTCAAAAATTTTTAATAATTAAATTTCATTTAAAAAAAAAATACACGCCAATATAAATCAAAATAACAGAAGTTACAGAAAATGTTTCTAAAAATATGTATGTATAGTAAAGTGCTCGATAAAATATAATTCGATTTTCCATTCAAATTAATTTTAAAACTTTATAGTCTTTTATAATCAAATTGATTCAGGGTTGAGTAATAACTAATTAATAAGTTAAAAGTTAAAAACTAAATAATTTTTAACTTAGCTTAGTTAATTTAAAATGCATTAATTTTTAACTTCAATTAGTTATTTTTGATCTTAAACTTATTAACTTTTTTCCTAAGTTAAATTTTTTTATCTCTGAATACCATTGTTTTTTATAAGTTAATAAACGTATTATTTTTAAATTAAAGTATTATTAATTTTTATGTTCATTTGTCATCAATTGTATAATTACCAAACAATATATTTAAAAAAATCAACAAACAAAATTCTAATTTAATATACATAATATTTGTGAAAATTAATTTTTGATTTAATTTTAGTTAATTTTTAGTTCATAAAACTTTTAACTTGACTAAATTTTGTGTTAACTTGATTAATTTTATAAGCGACTAACTTAGTTTAACTTAACTTAATTTTAAAAAATCATTAAATTATCCAACCCTGATTTTACGTAATTCCATTTGCTTCGAGCGTTCTTCGATTATCGTTACGATAATATTCTTACAACTAGCACGATAAAAAGGCATACGATACTCGAATAACAGATACAACGGGGATGCGAGCACAAGCAGCGCAACCATAGAGGTGTTACAAAAATACAAGTGGCCGGCGGTTCAGGGTTAAAGGGACAATACTTCACGGAGAATTTTTCCAGGCAGCTCGGATATCCGCGAAACTCGCCGTAGCTTATACGTCCGCGGGCGTGCACGGCAATTATTATGGCGAAGTAGCCTGCATGAGTTATGGGAGAGATCTGCATTCTGCGGACCCTCCCCATAGGCTCTATTTCATATCGAGTGTTTAAATCTCCGCCCTCCATACGGGTCCAGCGCTATGTTTGTTGCATCTCTCTTTCTCTCCTTCTAAGTCCCGCTGTTACTTTTTCCCTCCCACAACCCCTTTATAGCTCGCTTATATTTCTGTGACCGCTAGAATGCCCTCGGGACGTCGCTCGCGAGGCGCCATGATTAAGATTTTTCGCGGATACCCTTGAATTAGAGTCCGGTTTTAAGCGCGAGAATATTTCATGGCGGATTTTTCCATCGCCGGCCCGTTGGAGCACGCGAAGGAGAACTGATCAAGATTTAGATTCGCATTTTGTACTCTTGGGGTGAAGCATTTCGCGCGCGCGAATCGACGCCGCCCCTCGAGAGATAAGTCGATAGCAAGCGAGAAAGGAGAACTTAGATAGGTCATTTGTTCTCTGAATAGCGATGCCTCGAAATTACCAACAAATGGATGTAATTACTCACGCTTAATATTGCCAATTATTCTAAAAAGGAAACGAAAAGAAGAGATAATAAACACTTACCGCTGGTCGAGCTGTACTCGCCGATGTATCGCCTCGTCAAGTATCGCACAACCACCGCTGCAAAAAAAAAAAGAAAAAACATTGATTAGTTTCTCAGAAATAATCTCGAATTTATCTTTTTATTTTATTTTTTTAAATGAAATATGCAAATAAATTTTAGCGTTTACTCCAAAGGAGAGAGCCAGGGTGTCCAGCAGACTTAATAAAAAAAGTTCCCTGATTTTTTCAGATCTTCCGGAAGACCGGAAATTAATTTTTTTCCTGACACTTTAGTATTATTTTTTCCAAATATATAATTTGCATATATCTATATGATAAATCAATTAAATGTTAAATTATAAAATCGTTGAGATATTTTTGTTAACAATTAAAAGGTTCGGAATTTAAAACAAATATTTAAATCAATTATACTATCTGCATTATGTACGATAATCGAAACAAACATGTCACTAAAAACTATGTAAATAATCATTTTTTTAATTTAATATTATATCAAATTTTTTAGTTTTGTCTCTATCAAACACATTGAAATAAAATAACACGACGATGAAAATATAAATTACACGCTGTAGACGAATCGATTAGTTTATATTTATGTAATAAAAAATTTCAAATTATTAAGACAAATCTAGAATAATGTGAAAAAATTCAGATAAATGTAAAATTTCCTGATTTTTCCCTGACAATTCCAGATTTATAAAATTCCCTGACAGTGCCCGGTTTTCCAGATTTCCCTGACCGTTCTAGACACCCTGTTAATTTTTTACTGATTCCAAGGGGGAATTGCCTCCCTCTGCAAACGTCCATGTATATCGAATCGTAATTATAAGTAATGACATTAAAGGATGTACAATATTTATTTTTAGACGCGTCTCTAATCAACGAACGCATCTTTGCGCGCAGGTGTTGAAACGCTATTAACTCATCTCGGACTAACGTGTCCGTTAATAAAGAAACCATAAATATCGGAACGGGTTCTCTCTCGTGGGCTGCCGATAAATTTCTTGCTTCATAAATTTCGTTGCACGCGAAACGTGGTTTAGCATGTCGACGACGTTTCTCGCATCGTCGTCATCGTCGTCGTCGTTCGATTCTCGCAAGACTTATCGAGTACATAGATTCGTGCCGTTCCGTACTGGTACATACACCGTTTATAAATCTGTCGACGACGACGACAACAACGACGACGACGATGAGAGGGAGAGGAAAATATCACGATGAGAGGAGAGAAAAGGTAGAGACACGAGCAGAAATATATAGGAATATAGAACTTCATTCGTGAACTATTTGCTGAGAGATAAACTACATATCTTCGCGAAATATTTCCGCACAGCTGAACGATATTTCCGAGGATATTTCAGTGCTTTTCAACATGCGATCGTGCAAAGTCGATGAAATTTGATCCATCCAAAAAAATATTCTTATTTTTAATTCATTAAAAATATTGCATGTAATAATATATCTGAAAAACTTTATTAAAAAAAATATATTTAATAATATAATAAAAATATATATAATTATATTAAAAAAATATAGCATATACGTACAACAAAAAATTTTATCTTGAATTTCACGCTTTTCTTTATTGTACATTTCGCACATAAAGATCGAGCTGTCATTAACAAAGATTTTTATTAATTATTACTGGCGAACCTTAAGGATTATTATCTGTCTCAAAAACTTTATTTAAAAAAATATATTTAATAATATAATAAAAATATATATAATAATAATATTAAAAAAATATAGCATATACGTACAACAAAAAATTTTATCTTGAAAACAATTCCACGCTTTTCTTTATTGTACATTTCGCACATAAAGATCGAGCTGTCATTACAATAGATCAACTGGCACGCTATCACAATTAAACTGCATTTTCAATCAATCAATTAGAAAAAAATTAGAATCTTCTGACGGGTTGAATTTTCAACGGTCCACGCAAAGATATCGTGAATCATTAGTACCACGCAGAAAGACCCTCGTAATGGAGTGGAGACCCATTCTCCCTTAAAGATGACTGTCGTCAAACCGGCGACGTCACGCGTAATCCTATACACGCCGCGCGAACCGGAATAATTGATGTGGACACGAGAATGTTGCTCGTAATGCCTAATGGTCCCAACAGTGATCTGTGCCAAGCGCCTGAGTCTAAATGAAAGCACGTTTCCTCCTCTTCCATCCTCTCTCTCTTCATCCTAAAGCCCAAACGTAAGGGAAACCCGACACTCGTGCCAGATGCAGGACGTTTATAAAGTTCTTATCTTCGTAGGGTCAACTCGGACGAATGTGCGACAATATGGGCCCGATATTTATAAAGAATAAGAATAATGAAGGGTTCACGTGCAGAGTGTAAAAGATGGTGATAAGACTCTCGAAGGATACGAGAAAAGTTTTCTCTCCGGAGAAAATTAATAGGAGCATATGAATAAAAAAAAAACCCAAATATGTATCAATTAATCTCCAAAAGAGAAAGGAATTCAATTACGTAAGCAGAGTGTCCAGCAGACTCAATGAAAAAAATGTTGACTTTTTCAGGTTTTCCAAGATCAGAAATTAATTTTTTCCCTGATTTTTTAGTATTATTTTTTCCAAATATATAATTAGCATATGATAAATCAATCAAATGTTAAATCATGAAATGCTCGAGATATTTTTCTCAACAATAAAAAGGTTCGGAAGTTAAAACAAAAAAAAGAAACTAAATAATCACTTTTTTTATTTATATTATATCAAATCTTTTAGTTTTATCTCTATCAAACACATTAAAATAAAATAACACGATGAAAATGTAAATTAACAAACACGCTGCAGATGAATCGAGTTTTAACAACACAGAAAATAGCGTGTGAGAGTCAAGAAAAAATTTATATTTATTTAATAAAAAATTTCAAATTATTGAGACAAATGTAGAATGATGTGAAAAAGTTCAGAAAATTTCCAGACTTTTTCACTGACAATTCCAGATTTATAAAATTCCCTGACAATGCCCGGTTTTCCAGATTTCCCTAGACACCTTGATATGAATAAAAAAAAATCCAAAAATGTATCAATTAATCTCCAAAAGAGAAAGGAATTCGATTACGTAAGTAGCCACACGCATAAAATGAGGAAGGAAAAAAAGCGCGGGAAGAGGAGAATGAACAGGAAGAAGAGAATGAAAAAGAGGAGTAAGAAGGGGGACAGCCGATTAAGTCACCTGCGGAGAATTGTGTGTAATGTGGAGGATTCAACGGTACGAGCAAAACGCAATCATTCGCGGTGCCATTCGCCGACGTGCGATGGTTGCCAACGCGAGATTCTATAGATAGATCGTTGGAGGATAAGCCGCTTGGTGAACGTAAGAAAATAGTAATTACGACCACTATCGTCGTGGATAAGAAGGGAGATAAAGAGAAAGAAGGAAAGAGAAAAGGAAATGAGGATAAAAAAAAAGGATCGGGATATGCGAGCAACCAAGCGCATCCTCTCTTGTGTCTTATAGAAATTTCCTTTCTACACTGAAGACAACGCGAGTTTTAACTCAAACTTTTTTACTGTAATTTATCAAAATTATCGAGTAATTGAATAGGCCAATTAATATTATGTGCCGTATTACAAGAGACTAATTTCCGCATATAATCTTTTCAGTCGTTATGAATGCAATTATTTTTAAGCATCATTTTTGTGTTACAATAAAAAATATATTTTTTTATTTATTATGTAAAAAAGAAGATACAAATATTTTTTTCGGAACAAAGAGATAACGGGATATATATAATATAGAAAACGAGACTAAATTGTAATTTGATTGTAATGTTTTTTTTATGTCCCTAATTTTTATAACGTTAAAACATTAAAAAAGTAATAAAAGTCTCAGATTGATCGTGCAGAAAAGAAACTCGTTAAAGTGCAGCTTCTACGAGCTACTTTTTTCGTCTGTTTGCTTTTCTCGTGACACACGGCAAGTCGTTGAGGACCAAATGAATTTATGAACACGTCTCGGCTCTTGGTAGCGGACCTCCAATTGTCTCCTCAATAAGCGTTAACGCAGATAAATGGCTATGGATAACAATCTCGCGTTTCTCACAAGTGCGACTACGATTCTTTTTATGATTCTTTGCCATCAGTTATTTTTAGGGAGCGAAGAATCGACTTCTCGAGTTGAGAAAATATCTTATAATAAATTCGCTCAGAAATATGCAAACTTGTTGGTATTTTTATATCCTCAGTTACGATTAGATTAAATTTCAATTTTTTGTCGTAAGAAGTAAAAACAACCTCCTAGTTCTCTAAACAGTATCTTCATTTCTTTGTCAAGCTCGAATTACTTATTTGCATATCCCTACATGGGTGTTCGCAAGATTTTTTCTAGGAGAAGGCATTAATTTTTTTTAAATTTAATTTTTTAATTATTTGATTTTATTTATACAAATAAATTCCAGTGTTTATTCAAAAGGGGAGCAAATGCTTAATTTTTTTTAACGATTCCAAGAGAGGGACAAATGCCTCTGCGAACGCCTTCTCTTTTTCGGATCATCGCATATTTATCAAAATTTTATTTAATATACAAATATTAAAATAACAAAATAATAAAAAAAATTGAATTTAAAAAATTAAGAAAGAATAATATGAAATAAAAAAAAATTTTTATATGTCATTATTGTCATTAATGACAAAGGCGCGATAAGGGAGGAAGGTACGTGTTGCTGCGTAAACTCGGAATCCAGAATCGAATGCCACAAGAGTAACAGGACGGATATATCGGATGTCGGATCTCGCAACCTGCTGTCGCAACCGGGATTTTTCGTGGCGCGACGCGACCCCCGTTCATCCGCAGGGCGATATCCGATAACGCGTTCACGGAGGTCCTTATTATACCCAGCGGGATCCCACGAAGGACTTTTAAGGATTCTCTCCCGTCGAGGTAGCCCTCCGCCGCGTGAGAATGCGCCGTTTTCGTGTCGCAAAAAGTGGGACGACACTGTCGCGTGTTTCACCGCGATCACGTTCAAGCAAATATACAGAAGCAAACTGCGATTAAATATATTAACGCAGAGAAATTATCTTAATTTAAAGGAACGTCAGATTATAACATACCGAGGATATAAAGGTAGACAGATATTGACCATTCAAAGATGTGTAAATGACCGAGAATTTCTAGGAATTATTATAAATCTAAGAACAATCTTGTGAATAGAGAGATTTCCATTAATGTTATAAAATTATGTTACATACATTTATGATCACATAAATCGCTCTTTAGAAATTTTAATGGAATAAATTATTATTAAAGCTTCAAAATCACATCATTAATATTTTTAAATAATTTAAGAAACGTTCTAAATACAGAAGCATAATTCTCTTGCAAGATCTTGATAAGATCTAATCGCCACTATCAAAAAGATCTCCAACTGCATGAAAGAACTGCAAGAATTCGAAGAACAATTGCAATTTAAAGACGCGAAAAATTGTGAAGGGAGAGGCGAAGAAGAGAGAATTAGAGATGAGAATGAAACTAAAATAAAATAGAGAATTGCGCTTCTCTCTTTATTAAGGTGGTCGGTCCTAGCGGTTATATTAATAGGATTTATTCGAGGTCGGCGAACCGCCTTATCGCTGTTCGTTTGCTCGCTTTGTATGCGTCGCGCGACTGTCGGGTTAACTAATGCAACGTATTATTCCGCGGACTATGCGTATCCATCTTAACGGCACTTTCATTCAATGCGTTGCGTCGGTGCGCTATTAGACAACGCACAGAAATTATACGCTATACGGCGACGCGATATTAGTATCGTCCACCATAATGAACGTCCTTCCGACGCGATTCAATATTTCACGCCGTTGCGCCATAATCGCGACCTCCCCCATCTTTTTCTCCCATTTTTTGTCGGGCCTTTATTTATTATTCGTCAGCGAGCGCGCGAATTAATATTGGAAAACATCCTGCAGAAATATTTTTTTTGCGGTTGAATTTTGAAATCAACGCGCTAAACTTTTCCTTATTTGCGAATCGTATAAGAGATCGGCGAAACACAAGTCCATCATAATATTTATTTACATCTTAACAAAATAAATTCTTTTACGCAACATTAATTATTAATTTGGGTTACTTAATGCATAATTTTATTATCAAAATCCTGAACGGTATACAGTAGGAATATTTTTTTGTTAAAAACGGTCCCCGTTAAAATTTTTGTATTAAATTTTTAACACTTTATGTGTTAATTTAACATATTGTTGTTGTGTTAATTGAACTTAAATGTTAAATTATTAAAACAGCTTAAAAATATGTAAAAATAACACAATGTGCATCTGTTTTTAATTTTACACAATAAATATGTTCTGTTTTATTAGTGACACAATTTATCTGTTAAAATTTACAGAAGAAAATGTTGACTTTTTATAATACAAGTGATAATAGTAAAATTTTGATTTTTACATTAAAATTATGTTAATTTTACACAAAATTTATTTTAAATTACTTGAATTTTGTATTTATTTTGTGTTAAGTTAAAATATTAACACACAGTATTTGTGTCTCCATTTAACATATATCTATATTACGTTAAATCAGTGGTTCTTAATTGGTGTTCCACGGAACATTAGTGTTCCACGAACGTGATACAAGTGTTCTGCGAAATTATGAAATCACGGTATACCTACACAGAAAACTACTATAATTTTTTTTTATTTTATGAATATTTTTTTAATTTAAATTTTTTACTGTCACATAATTTGTACTGCGTATAATTTTTAATAAAAAATATGTTCATGTATATTTCTGTCATTACCTTTATAATCTTAATGATTTTGGTGTTCCACAAATTTTTCTTATAATCAAAAGTATTCTATAACTTCAAAAAGATTAAGATACTGCATTAAATTAACACAAAAATTTCTGTGGACCGTTTGGAACATATCTGTTAAAAACAGAAATTTGCCAACTGTTATAATGATTTAAAGTTGAATAGGAACAAACGAGGGATTATCCTTTGAAAGCAGAAGCAAGAGTGCATGAGATAAAAAAGTGCAGGGAGATTCACCTGACTTGCCGACTCTGGGGCCGCCGAGGACGACCACCTTGATCCTGTTTACGTTTGTCATCAGCTGCGTGGATTAAGTGTCATTCGGACTGGCATCACACATCGCTTCAGCGGCGGATGCACCAATTACATCCACTTTGCACTTTACCGCCGCACTCACATTCAGGTCCTCGTCAGGACACTTATTTAATACGCACGTGCGGGCACTCGCGACGGAATTAATTATTATATCGATCGATCGATCAATCGACTCGAGTCATCACTGTTCGATTCCGCGATGATTATACGATATAGTTACGGGAGTTATCAGTCGTTAATTATTAATTTCCGAAACGCCCCATTATATAAATTTCATCCTTAATAGATCAATTCTCGATAATTAAATTGTTGCTCGATCCACTCCGTTGTTGATTAATTAATTCCTCGACGATGAAATTCCAGAATTATTGAATATCTTCTGTCAACGATGTGAGCAAAAAGAATGATGAGAAATATAAGCAGAGAAGATATAATATCAGTCTGTTTTAAAGGCTGCGCTCTCGTTCTTCTCGCACTTCGACTAGGTATTCAATTGCAGTTATCAATTAATCATTCGAAGAAGTCGTCGGCGGTTAGATGCGGAACTATTAATGGCAACGGTAATTGAAACCTTCTCCGTTAATCCCCGCCGACTGCGAAGAAATGGTGAATGCGGTTGATGAATAGACTGCCTCTCTCGCGTTTTGTAATTGGTGAACGAACGAACGAACGTAACGTCGGCGAATTCCGTTCGAGTGTGATTCTTCCTCGCACGTGATCTTTAATGACGCTACGTAAAAACGCTCATTGAGTAACGCAATCCCTTTTCCGGTATGCGCGTGCGTGACGATTCTTGCGAAAGCTCCGCGATTCAAGTTGACGATCCAGACGGAGGAAAACAGCTGATTGTCGCAATCGCCCACTTCGCGCGTCCTTGCAGTCTAGAGATCGCACAACCTGTCTCGCTCGTGTCTCGCAGACGACTGTTTATCAACGACCGTCCGCTATCTTATCAGGATTTCACGCTATTTTGACGATGACGAGTCTTACGTGACGCAGTTCTGTTTGTACTCCTCTCCTTTCGCCACGCTTTTCCTTTCTTCCCAGCGAGATTCTCGGCGAACTTTTGTTAGAGAAAATCTTTGTTAACATCGACTTGATTATATTTCATAAGTGGATTTCAGCTAATTTGCAACTGTCAACTTTCTCCGTTCTTCAACGGATATCTTCGATATATTTCGCCGCTTTGAATATTAATCGGGCGTCGTTCGCTTCGTTACAGGAGCGCAAAGGAGTGTGCATTTCTTCGCTCTCTCTTTTTTTTTCCAATTTTTCCCCGGGTTTCCTTCCTTCGTCCGCTGCTCCGCTTATATCCGCCTTATTCCGGACATCGAACCTGACAGGCACGCTCGCGAGACTCGGAATGACGGAGCTGGTGGTCCCCTCGTTCGCACCTCGAAAGCGCGAGGAACGCTTTCGAACGTGCTCCGCACGGAGTCCCGTCCCCGACGCTCTGCGCTGCGGCTGCGAATAACAACACAAGCAGCGATTCGAGAAATGCCGTCTCTCTGGTTCCATTTATAACGGGTCGTCGGCCTTCCTCCGCGTCTTCTAGCTTGGCGCCGCCGACACGTCGGCGCGATTACGAAAAAAAGAACAGGCACGACGTGCACGCGCACGTACGCACACGCGCCTCCTCCCCAGTTCTCTCGCACGCGTGTTCTCGCTTCTTGCTCTCGCGCGAGCGACGATGGCAGACCGCGAGAAAAGTAGGATGCGCGCGAGCATCCCCCGCGGCGACGCGCGGGCTTTAATATTTTTCTTTTTTTTTTTTTTTTTTTTTCGTGTTTTCTTTTTTATGTTTACGGAGATGTGTTGCGCGAGCTAATTTTAACGTTTCGAGACGGCGAGTTTGATTAAAGAAAAGAGATTGATTCATCTCGCGAGCGCGAGTATTGTTTGCCACGAAATTATGGAGTATTTGTTTTCTTTTTATTCTCTTCGCTAGCGTAGCTTTATATTGCGTTCGATGAGTAAAATCATTAACTAAGTAGTAAAGAAACTATTGCACAAATAATGCTTCTTGTACACTGAAAAAAATCTATGTACTTTTAATATGGAAATTATACTTGTTCAAAATTGGAAAAATTACTTGATTATCATCGTAATTTTTTTCCATGTTTTTTAAAGTGAAAATACATGTAAAACAATTGATAGTTTTAAATTTAGTATTTTTATTTTATTAGAACTTTATTTTATAAGCATTTATCCATTTTGTTAATAACATTATTTTATAGCATTTATATACATTATTAGCGTTTCCTATGTGTAATTCCATGTTCAATGAAATATTTTTAATCTTGAAAATATATAAGAATATATATCATATGAAATTACATATATGTGTACCATAATCATGTAATTTCACAAATATATTTTTCAGTTTACAATACTTTTGCAATTGCAATATTTTTCATGAATATGTCTGATATCGCCAAGTCGAATCCTACACATATTTAATTAAAGTTAAGAGTTTTTGAGCATAAATTAATGTGACAAACGAGCAAATAGCGTAACGGGAAAGTAATTGAGAGAAAAGCAATTAACATAGCGGGGAAATGATTGACGTAATGAGAAGAAACATTTAACATAATGAAGGAGGCACGAAAATTAACGGAGAGCAATAATTAATATGCGAGTAGATAAAAAGAAAAAACGCGCGAAAAATTCAGAAATTTTTTCTCGTCGGAAATCTTCGCAAAGTTGGCTATTTCTCATTTTCTCGCGCCTCTGCTGTACTTTAAATAATACCTAGATTAGATAACGCTCTGTCTGTATATCGTGTATTAAATCTCATTATCTTTCAAGGCGCACCACGACGTTGTTATTCACGCGAGATTTGTATTAAACGAGCTTATCGCAAAACACTCGTCACAATGTTGAACAACAAAGCGCGATCTTAAAATTGTAACACGTGTTAAATCAAATACGAATCGAGTAAATTGTAATTTGAATCATAAAATGAAATAATAAATTTTCCTCTTGAATTCATTATTAATAACTTTTGATAATTTCACTTATTCATATTGAATTTGGAAAAAATTCGAATAAAAAATTAAAGAACAAATATAACAAAAACAAACTTATGTATTTTTTTCATTCAGAAATTCAGTAAATGTAAGCAAGTTTTGCCGAAACGACGATACGTGATTATAAGACGTTTCAACGATATCAATATTTATTGCGATAGCGTATTCATGAAAAAATCGCAATTCAGCTTTTTCGAAAAGACAACAAATAAAGTCATTAATGACTGCATTAAGAATACTTAAGAAAAATAAGCGTTAACTGCACCACATTTCACAGAGTACATAAAATTCTATTCTATTTTGAACAAGTGCAATGTTTCTTTTATAAAATTGTCTCATTTTGCATTCTTAAAATAAATTGAATTAGATTAAGTCATTTCAAATTATCTCACGTCAGATGAAATCAAATCACATTAAATTCACGTTAAATGAATAAAATGTCAAATGGAATAGTTTTCTATTTTGTCGAACACTTGACATTTTCTAAGAGATTAATTTCACGTCATATATTCGATGTCAAATATTTCAGTATCACTACGATCGAATCAAATATAGATCGAATATAGATATTATTTTGGACCTCAGTCTCATCTGCATATCTAACTAACAAAGTTTGGGCACGTACGGTGAATGTTTCTACTCATCAGCTACGCAAGTGGAAATTGACTCGTTGCTCGCGATAGAAGAGCGCAATCGGAAACCGCGTATCAGTTTTCTCATGTAGCCATTCTGCGACGTGTAAATACTAGATGACACGCAGATGTACCGGTTGTTTATTCAACGAAATTGATTTTCTCCGACTTTCAAAGATTTCCTACCACAGTTTAATTCCGATATCGATTAACGATAATCAATTAAATTGTCTATCAATCTGTGTACATTACGATGAATATTATAATTTAGAAAGGACAGAGAAAATCAATTAAAATTACGGTGGGAATTAATCAACGTTGCAAGAATCGATCCGTAATTACTTTATCCGTACCGAAATCTGCGCATTTATATGCATGCGATTTTAATTAACGTGTCTGGAGTTTTCGCATAAATTAATTCTGTTCGATTGACAACAATCGCAGATTGCATTAATCCGCGTCGAGGAAGGCCGACACAATTCTTGAATCAAATCATACATTTTTATTCGCCAAGACACTTCAAACGAATCGCGCACGCCGGCATTAGATTAATTAACAATAAGATTAATTAAGTTGCGCATTAATAAAGAAATTAACTTTTGCAATTCATGACTTCAAAGAGTAACTGACGATCTTTAATCCTTCATTAAGACGAATCGAAATCTCTTGGCGAATTTTTCTTTTCAGAATAATTACCTGATGTATATATCAACGATTATCGACACTTGCACAATTATGATTGGAATCTGACAATCGTAGTTCGACAAACAAAAATCGATTATAACTCGTCGATCGTACTTCAGTTGCCATAGCACGTGAAATCGAGGCAAGTGTTTGAAAATTCAAGCACACAAGAAAGCCAGCAGCTCTCTCTCCTAACGCGTCAAGCACTACTTCACGTTTACAATTTCAGGATCACATTTCGATGAGACTCCGAGACTTCGCGATGTTCACAACTTATCGATCAAAGTTTGCACTCTACAAGCTACAAAACTCGATGGCCGGTGCACATAAAAGTAGAATTCCGAAATCTCGAAAGGAAATATCTTTTTCAGCTTTCGGAGAAAAAATCACTCGCGTTTTCGCGGTGAATTCGGACCGTGTATACTTATTCGTACTCGCACGGGAGGCGAACGAACGGGTCGCGCGCGAAAGACAGAGAAGAAGGGAAAGAGTAGAATGAGCGAGTGCTCACCACTCTCAGCGAGCGCTCGCCGGCGAATGCGCGGCGCTCGCGGCCGCCTCGTCTAATATGCACTTGGCTGCGCTCGCTCTGGACCGGCACGACGGCGGCGGCGAGGACGGCGACGACGACGACTGCACGCTTCTTTCGTGCGCCGCGGACTGTTGCGCGTTGCGACGCGCTACAAGCCGACCGCCATGTTAACAGGTAAGCGTGCACGAGCGCGTGTTCACGTGAGGAAAGAGGAGAGAGAGGGAGAGTTCTCTGAGAAAAAGGGAGAGAGAGAGAGAGAGATGTGCATTACACTCTCGCGACGTCGACGAAGGTGGAAGTGCGAATTTATTTCCCTTGGGTATGCATTACGTGTACGTTGAATTATTTCTAATGCAGCGTCTCTTCGCGAGAATGTAGAGCGAATAGGATATATCGTTTTTTTTTTAATATCAAATTATATACTTGGAGGGAGAAAATCGAAAATTATAGTAAAATTCCAATTCTTCGATGTGTATTATATACAGTCAGGCAGTAACTTTAACAGTGTCCGGCAGATTAAATGAAAAAAAATTTCTTGACTTTTTCAGATTTTCCAAGATCAGAAATTAATTTTTTCTCTGATTTTTTAATATTATTTTTTTCAAATATATGATTTGCATATATTTATATGATAAATCAATTCAATGTTAAATCATGAAATCCTTGAGATATATTTGTTAATAATGAAAAGGTTCGGAAGTTAAAAAAAACAAAAATTTAAATCAATTATACAATCTGCATCATGTACGATAATCGAAACAAACATGTCACTATAAATTATTTAAATAATCATCTTTTTTATTTATATTATATCAATTTTTTTAGTTTTGTCTCTATCAAACATATTGAAATAAAATAACGCGACGATAAAAATATAAATTAACGAACACGCTGTAGATGAATCGATTTTTAATAACAGAAAATTAGCGTGCTAGAAGTCAAGGAAAAGATTATATTTATTTAATAAAAAATTTCAAATTATTGAGACAATGTAGAATGTGAAAAAATCCAGATAAATAGTAAAATTTCCAAACTTTTTCACTGACAATTCCAGATTTATAAAATTCCCCGACAATACCCGCGGTTTTCCAGATTTCCCTGACCGCTAGACACCCTGTTTAATCCGTTTCTTTGTTTGGAATTTGGAAGTAAATAATGTTCTAATTTTTATGAATAAAAATAAGATAATACATCTGCGTAAGAAATTATGTATTTTTATCCTTAAATGATACATGTATCATTACGGTGATCATTCTTTAGTTTAGAGAATCTTTATTTCAAGTACTTAATCCTTTAAATTTATTCATTTATCCAAAACTAATTTTGTCCTTTATTTTTTATTTGACGTTTGAATGTCTAATGTGTAATATTAACATGAGAATTAGTACGAAAACAATGGAACCTTTTATATCCGTAACTTATTTAAGAAAGGATTTGTTTTAACATAATCGAATCAGAGCAGTTATTATGTATCTGTATCTATTCGGAGACGTTTTAGATCGGAATAATTTTATTTTTCCCTAGATTTCTTATTAGTTCTCTAGGGAAAAATAAAATGAATCCGATCCTTTCCGAATCCAGATACATAACTGCCCAGTTTCAAACTATATAAGAATACGTAACAGACTTCTGACAGTCACATAATTTTTTTTGCTCATCGATCTCCACTTTTTTGGTCGCAAATTAATTTGGAAACATATTGAAACAAAGTCCTAAAAAATTTTCAGATTTATCCTTTATTTTATCTCAAAAAATATGGTAACCGCACACTGACAAAAAAATTGTTAGCTTGACTAAACCTTTCAACTAAATATTTTGTTAATTAAACATAAAAATATTTTTAAAATAAATATGACATTAAATCTAACAAAATGTATATTTGACTTAAATACTACTAAAAAGTTTCGTCAAGTTAACAAATTTTTTGTTCAATGCATATATCATTCGATTTCTTTCTCTTCTGTGTCAAATTAATGAACAAATTATATTTCAGGTAGATCGTTACGAAGCAAAGTGTTACAAGCGTGACTCGATGTGTAGAAAATCAACAACTCGGCGTATCCGTGGCAACCTGACGAATCAAAGAGCACGTTTCAGCAAAGACAACCGTATAGGAATACATAGTAATTGGACGATTGGCATTCGCCCTCGGAGATCGGACAAATCCGGTTCGATTGCTGCGCTCAACTGTTGTCTCCGCCGAACGCATAGAACGACGAAGGCAAACCGCAAACGATTTACAGTGCAATCTTCGGATCCCCGCATTCGTTATCATGGGCAACGAGGAGGTAGATATAATTAGCGTGGCGCAGAAACCCGAGAAGAAAACCTCTCTGTTGGAGAGGTACAACATACCGCTCGAGTATCTCTCGTACGAATTCATATCGGGATGTAACGATGGAAAAACACTGGAGCGAATTGTTCTCATATTACGGTAAGTTTTTTCGAAACGTAATACGATACGATTTCAGAACTCTCTCCTGTCTCTCGAATAATCAGGGTTGATACTGATTAATTGCTACTTTTAGCTTACGTATCCCCGATGTGTTAAACATTTTTTTGCATTCATTATATAATTCGGATTCGCGAGAGCGATCTCTCGAAAAGTTTTGCACGCGCGAAATATTAATAATTTCATCGAGAACTTCCTATTTTGCGGTAGTATTTCTCTCGACTAGTCCTCGGTACATTATGATAATTACAGAAAAATCGATGATTTTTAATCTTTGCAAGAGATTTGCAATCTTGCTGCTTAAAACGCCATTAAACCCGTTACTTTCCGGCATGTTTATTAACGATTTATCATAAATATCTCTGTGTGTGCGTGGTTTAATACCAGTTCTGGCGAAGAAGGTGTATATCCAGATTTGACAAAGCACGCGGAGAAACGTCTTATTAGCATTAAGCCGACAAGCGCTGTTTTGAGAAAAGCGGAGCCAGTTTTGAGACGAAATATGTTGAATGCGGATGAACGGCAGGAAATCGACGACGATATCAGCAATTGGACGTGCGAGATGCAATCTCGCGAGAAGGATTTAGACAAAGGCAAAACCGTCCTTAACAACGATTCCTCCGCACAACCGAACATTCGAGAGATTAAAGTGGATATTGTAAGTATACATCATTATTCATTATATTATAATATAGCTTCGTCAAACTATAGAAATATATTTTACTGAAATATTCCCTCTCTTCGACATTGTAATTTATATTTTATCAAGGTTGGGTGATAACTAGTTAATTAGTTGAAAGTTAAAACAAAGTTAAAGAGTTAATAACTTAGCTTAGTTAATTTAAAATGTATTAATTTTTAACTTCAACTAGTTATGTTTTACCTTAAACTAATTAACTTTTTTCCTAACAATAAGTTGAAAATTTTTTTATAGTAATAAGTTAAAAATTAAAGTATTATTATGTTCACTTGTCATCAATTGTAATTACTAAAGAATATATTTCTATATAAAAATCAAAATTTCTTTGTTATTTGTTATTATATATTTTAAAAGAATTAACAAACAAAATTCTAATTTAATATAAGTAATATTTTTAAAACTTAACTTTTGATTTAACTTCAGTTAATTTAATCTTAACTTAACTTTAACTGAGTTAATTTTTTGTTCATGCAATTTTTAACTTCACTAAATTAATTTTATAAGCAACTAACTTTAACTTAACTTAGTTTTAAAAAATCATTAACTTACCCAACTGTATTACCCAGCTGTATTTTATTAATAATTTATTTATTTTTAAAATTATAAATGTTTATTAATTGTCAATACTAAATATCTGACTGATTTATGGAAAATTGTAAATAAGTTATATAAACTGAAGTTTATAATATGCATGCGTCACACTTGCAGGACAAAAAGACGAAGAACAACGAGAAAAAGCAGCCCAATAAACGAATATCCTCGTGTGATTACGCGGCTTGGGATAAATACGACGTCGATACGGAAATAAACAGGATAGACCTACAGGACGAGCAGCGACAAGCCGAAATGAAGAGAATCCAAGAACGGCAAAAGGAGCTGAAGAAAATGAATAGAATGACGCATAAAGCGACCGTCAATAAATGTAAGTTTGTAATTTTTTTTTTAAACCTCGACGATTATTAAAAGAACGAAAAACTATCTATATAGCGCATTTATTTAATCTATAGAATTATTCCTGCACATTTTTCGTTTCTCTAATTAAACTTCATAGAATTTTTCTCGCATCGATCTCTCTTGTAAATTTTGATATAATTAATTAAAGCGATAAGTCTTATATTAAATATTTTAATCGATTGACAGCTTCGTTAACCGGCACGGAAATAAACGTAATAGCAGAGCAAGAGAGAGAAAAAGGGAACGAAGCCTTCAAAGCAGCTGATTACGAAGAAGCCCTTCGACATTACAACGCTAGTATCGAAATCGAATCGAATCTGAATGCTTACAACAATCGCGCAATGACATGTAAGTAGATGCATTTTGTTAAATTAATAATTACACGATACATAATTACGTGATAAAAAGAGAAACCTACATATATTTTTCTTATATCTTTGAAATATTTTTAAATAAAACCTCTTCATCTTTTCAATTATTAGATAATAAAAAAATCAAATTAAAATAAAATCGTATTACAAAAAATGTAGGATATTTCGCGATTTTAATAGTTCCTATACATATTTTTCTTGTATCGTTTAAATATTTTTAAATAAAACCATAAGATTTCTTGAATTATTAGATAATAAAAAATTAAAATAAAATATATATAAAATCGTATTACGAGAAATGTGGGATATTTCGCGATTTTAATAGTCCCTATATTGTACATATTTTTCTCGTATCTTTTAAATATTTTTGAATAAAACCATGTAAGATTTCTTGAATTATTAGACAATAAAAAAATTTAATTAAAATAAAATTGTATTACGAGAAATGTGGGATTATTTCACGATTTTAATAGTTCTTTAAAATATTACTTAACTCTGTATTATATAATAAGATCATTGAATTTATATTGCATTCAGTTATAAAGTTGAAACGTTACGAGAAGGCGCTTAACGACTGCAACACGGTGCTTACCATGGATTACAAAAATGTCAAAGCGCTACTTCGCCGAGCGTTATCCTTGGAGCATCTCGAGAAGGCATACGAGGTATAAAAATTACACGCATAAACGTTCATATTAATTTATAATTCGTAATATTTTAATGCCGAGAAATACAAAGTTTATGGCATAATAAATACAAGGTTCTCCAAAGTATTCACAACGAAAACTTTAATCGAATTTCTTTTTTTTCATTATAACTAATACGCGCGTTTCATAATTTTATAATAAATAGCTGATGTATAATTTCTCATGTTCTCATATAGGCCTTGGCAGATTATGAAGCGGTTTTAAAACTGGAGCCGACTAACAAAACGGCGATTTCCGGCGTAAACAAGCTGAGAAAACCATGTGAAAAATCGAGAAAAATAAGGTTAATTTAATTTTTAATTTCCAATAGTTTGTCGAATGATAAACTTTTTTACTATATATCGGATATATAATATTATATTACTGTCTGAATATTGTATTACTGTCGTTCATTTTTTCCCATTGCATTTCCGCAGGATGAACATCGAAGAAGAAGAAAATATCAGTGTCGACGAAGGCAAGGCCAAGCGAGAAGTGAAGTCGGAGATGCGAACTGTGGAAACGAACGGCATCAAGTGTCCGAAACAGCGTGTTAACAACGATATATGTTATTGCGACAGAGCGCCAGGCCCGTCACAAAGTGTTGCGACGAAGCCGCACTTAAAAGCGAGTTATTGCGTGGAAACCGACAGTAACAAAGCTGCAGCGGTAAATAAAAGCAGCGGGAAAACAACGCGCGGCAATAAATTATCACCTGTTGCGAAGGATTTCGGCAGTGGAAATAAAACGCCAAAATCGTATCTCGAAGACGCTTTCAGGAGTGACGATATTTTTACGATAGCCCGCGAGTCATTTCACAAACAACGCGGCGCAGAAGGTAGACTGGAAAAGTCTATTTTTTCGTGCATCTCTTCTAATAAAATAAAACCCTCCACTGTTATCATCGAAGAACTTTCGAGCGACGAAGTGAGCGAGATGCCGAAGAAAATTATCAAGCCTGACGAGAAGAAGAGCGAAGCGAAGAAGAAAACGAGTCTGATAGAAGAGAAAAGTACATCGACAAAGAAATCGTGTGTAAATAAAACCAAGGAATTAATCTCTCTTGGGAAAGAAAGTAGAACTAAAACGAATTTAACGCCGAATAAAATTCAGATAGTTAACGAATGTGAGAAGCCGAGAAAAAGTACCGACACTAGCGAAACAAGAATGGAAATAAAGAAAAAAACGACGCCCAAGGAAGAGAAAGATACGCTAATGAAAAGATCAGATTTAGATAAGAATAAAAAAAGTTCGCTTGAAAACGAAAGCAAGATTAAAAGGAGCGTAACACCGAGCAAAATTATGTTTAATGAGTATCAGAAAGACAGCGAAAACCTAGAGGAATTTCAAGTATGATTTAAATTTAAAATCTTCACAATTAATTGTTGATCGCCAGTGATAAAATTTTAACAAATAATAAGATGCAATTTAATTCGACCAAAAACTGGCTATTCATTTATTGAAAATAAGTATACACTACGTTTCGACCCACATTGTGGTCTTTTTCAAGTGTTGTTCTAATTGCTGAATAAGAACAACACTTGAAAAGGACCACAATGTGGGTCGAAACGTAGTGTGTACTTATTTTCAATAAATGAATAGCCAGTTTTTGGTCGAATTAAATTGCATCTTATTATTTATTTAAATTTCAGATATGAGAAAAGTGTATAATTAAAAATGGATGAGAAAAATATATAAAATATATTTTTATATAATTATACAAATTATACAAAATTATATAATTTATATATATTTTAACAATTATTTAATTTATATAATTTAATAATTATGTAAATTTTATATAACTTGTTAATATATAATTTATATAAAAGTATATAATTTATATGATACACATATTTTTTCAGAAATTGGAAAACGTTGAATCACCTTATGTATTCTTACGTCTATGGCTATCCCTGAAGGATGATTCTAATTTACAATTACATGCGAAACTTTTAAGATGTATAGCATACAAGGACATAAATAAAAGTAAGTTTTATAAAGTGATATTAATTATAATATATTTGTAGATATTAAAATTATATATTATTTGTTTTTAAAATTTAAGGTTTGCTTATCTCTATTAATAACTATTTCAATTAGAATAGTTTCTATTTATTTTAATACTTGAATATTTTAGCACTTATTTAATTCACAATCAGTAAAAGTAGAAGTGTGTTCACATAGATCATGTTCTAATGTTTTATAGATTAAATAAAATAGCATATAAATTGTATTAGAGTGTTGCAAGTAATTATTTAATGAAAATAATTTACAGTTATAGGCAACAAATTGGATGCGACAATGTTGAGTCTCATTTTGCATTGCTGCGAGCAACAATTCTGCACCCCAAAAGACACAGAGCTACTCACACATCTACTATATTCTTTAAGTCAATTAAAAAGATTTTCTATCATTTGCATGTTTATGGATTCCAATGATAAAAAAGGTAACATAAAGATAACAAATATAATATACATATAATAGCTCCTATTTGAAATCATGTGAAATAAAATGTATTTTTGCAAAAATCTAACTGATTCAATCTATGTAATTAATAAATAGATCTCTCTAAATAGATCTCTCCCTCTTTATTTTACAGTTATGGAAAATATATTACGCTTTCTGGAAAAGGAGAATTCACCTAAAGTCTCACAGTTACGTCAGATTTATACTTGAAGACTACTTATTGCGCACTACTTATTAGTTAGTATAATCGAATATGTATAAGAATCATGAATCATGAATATATTTAGCTATTTTTAAAATAGTTTAAAAATAATTTTTAACACAAATTTTTCAAAATAACGAAAAATACCAAATATTAGTTTAACACTCACCATAATCACCTCAAGATATTATAGCTAAGCAATCCTCTGCCTCCGTTGATGATCCTCGATGAATCCCACGATGAATCCCACGACGTAATCCCATAATGGACACATCACACACACACACTCTTTCGATCGATTCGCTTTAAAGCGATCGATATCACTCGCGCACATTCGATCACACGGATTTAATTAGCCCGTTAATTGATTCGGCACTCCCGACACACGTTTACACGCGAAATTCGATTCGGAGGAAGGATCGAAAGAAGACACAAGACCATGATTTAACGGGAATTAGCTCCACAAGTTTCAAGGTCATGGCGGAATATCTCACAGTGCCACTTTCGTTATCTCTCACTTCGATGAATCCATCCCGAGCATTCACCCTTCCAGATGCTCCTTCTGCGGACATTGCATGTCCTCGCGATGCTCAAATACGTCACAGATGAGCAGAGATTTTATGCACGCGAGATTTCATGCACTTTGCAGAGGTGGAGTCCCGCAATCGCGACGCGAAGTATCCGGATCGCGAAGACCGAGAATCGCGCGACGAATTAACGAGGTGACAGATGACAACCCGTCATCTGTCATCGGACTCGACACTCCCGACACTCGGCGCTACACGAAATTCGACCGGGACGGATAAAGGAGACGCGAGATGACCAGTACCGGAAAATTTCAAAAGTGTCATGGTGGACATATCTCAATATCTCAAGCAACGTCACACGTCACGTGACGTCGCGTTACCCGCCAAAATAAATTCGTCCTCGCGGCGAGCCATCCCTCGATGTTCCCGTCGATGTTCCTCGACCTAGCGGACGCCGAATGACACTCGGAACGTGGAAAATCCATATGGAACTCGTTCGAAGTGGTCGAACTAGCGGGAATCCGAGACGAGCGCGGAATTTGGCGGAGACGCCTGGCCGGCGAAGATTCAAAAAGTGTCATGGCGGAATATCTCAAGCGATGATCCTCATCCTCGATGAAAAATTCCATCGTCGCGATTTTCTCCACCGTTCCTCGACCCTCCTCGAGGCCGCTGCGGATGTTGGATGACACTCGTCGGATGAGCCGATGATGGTGATGACGATAATGACGATGACGAGGTACCGCGAATTTACTGATTCGGAGTTTCGGAGTCGGAGTCCTCCAGTGGTTCTCCGAAATGAGACTGCAAAGAATGACTGGTCATACTCGTCGCGAGCGATTAATATACCACGAGACGGTCGTCCGTCCTTAATCTCGACACTTCCGGTCCTTATCCGTCCGTAATTACTTGTTCGCGGAGTGAAAAGGTCACACAACCGCGGAGCGATCGCGATCGATTACTACCCCGGGAGACGCTCGACGCGGACTGATCGGATAGCTGGCGGAAATCGATCACGTGACGCGTGCTTTTCTCAAGTAGGGCGCGAAAAACTGCAAATTTAAATATTAAATAAATTTTTATACCTTGTCCAAATGATAAATTCGTATATCATATTATTATTATTATATAATATTATATGTTATACTATATATTTATGTGATTTGCCAGAAATTAAATAAAAATCCCGGCTAGAAAATAAAGAGGAAAAGAGATGAAATAGAAAAGGCGAATTTTCATGATCGTTGATGTCAAAAGTAACATCAAACATTTTTTAATAAAAAGAAAAGTTTGTACAAATTATATATACCACGTTGACGTTTAAAATGTAAAGAAAGATCAAAAATAAAGGTTTGGAGGAGCTGGGATTTGAACCCAGGACTTTCAGCATGCGAAGCAGACACTCTACCACTGAGTTACACCCCCATTTCTGAGATGAAGCCTTAAACAGAAAGACATTGAACGGAGTCATGTTTTTAAAAATAATATTCTTGCATGCGATTAATATAAGATTAGGATAACAAATTCTATAGTAGAACAATGCCTATCTTATATGTAACAGCCATAAATTACGAGTATAATATCAAGTACAATTTTATGCTAGCAAATCGCTATATATTTCTTTATTTTAACTCATCTATAATCTTAACTATAAACAAGAAAAAAATTATAATGTCAATTTGTCAAATGCTATTTATAATTACAAATCTTAAAAAAATTATTTTATTATATTTAATCATATAATATATAAAACAATATAAAATTATATAGAAATATACAAAATTCTGTATAAGCTATATATAATATTATATATAATTTTATTTGTGGCTAATATGTATATAATTTTATATATAATATAAGAGTCAGCTAATATGCATATAAAATTATATATATAATTATATAATAAATCTCATATATAAAATTATACACAACATACACAAAATTTTATATATTTTTCATATATTAATTTTATATATAATTATTATTGATTATATATAATAACATTTTTAGCGCCTGCAAATTCCCACCAAATGTCATCCACCCGTTCCGCATCGTCCAATGAGACGCGAGGACGGGAGCAGGCTGTTAACTGTCATTCGCGAAATGCAATTGCAAATCCGCCCTGAACGTGATCGACGCAAGGTTGGTCAGCCTGCGCACAGCGACACCATCCGCGCCCCGCGGATATGTATTATTGATGCGCTAACCTATGCGGGAGCGGTGCAACGACTCGTCGCGAAAATTCCTTCGAGTGTATCAAACGTCGCTGTTGCGCGTCGCGTTCGGTGATCGAGCGTGGCGCACGTGGCGAGCGCCGTCTCGTCCCGTTCGAAATTCTGAGGGATTCGTCGCAATACACCGCGACGCCGATTCACCGCGTACAGTCGCAAGCGTCTCCTCGCGCGCAACTGTCATCGTGCGTCACCCGCCGTCGTGGGAGCTCGACTCGTTCGCGAGAGGCTGTCTCGGCGCGGCGAGGTCGCCGATGTCCCATCGTCACCAGCTTACATGTTTCCCGCGAGCTAAACTCGAGCCTAAAACTCATTCTTGCCGATTCTTTTGTCTGCACACTTCTGCTGGAAACGTGAGTCCTCCTCGTGCTATTTTCCCTCATTTTTGGATGGTTTATTCACGTGCGTTATTGAGGTAACGATTAAAGAATCTACTGATTGTTAGGATTGTAAACAAAAGCAGGTTTGCCTCTGCTGTACAAGATTGTTGGTTGGTATATTTATTTTGAATGAGTATTAAAGACTATTAAAGATAATTTAAGAGAGATCAAATAAAATGGGTTTAAAATTGAATGATACAAAGTATAAATTGTTGTATTTATTTAATACTACAAAATGAAATAATTGTCTTTACAAAGTTGCAGTGTAGATAAGCTTATTTGATCTATCTGTTAAAAAGTTGGGTTTATTTGTTAGAAAGCTATGCTTTTGACAAAAATTAATTGAATAAGTAAATAGTATAATTTGCAGGAAAGCAAACCATGATGCATGGATGAAATACTGTCACTAGATGATAGAGCGTGAAAGATTGGACTCTACCAAGTCCAAGAAAAAGACTATTGATTTGAGAAAAGAAGAGTGGCAGTATCCACCACGGCTTTTACAGAGATGGTTGGATTGGCGGGCGGGGGAGGTCATTTGTATCCCTCGCCCCCCATGCAACCCAATCCAGAACGTAAGTATCCAAATAATATACTTGTTTCATATATATTTATTATATAATACATACTTTATGCATATTTCTATTTATTATTATTTATTTTATTCGATAATTTATTATCTGTATTTAATCACTTAATTTAATAAATTGTTATGACTTTGATTCTTTAAGCTTTATGTGATATATTGTCTAAAAAGAAAAGTTTAAAAATAAGATTATTGTATTTCAAGTCATCAAAAAAATGTAGGAATTTTATTTAATGTAATTAATTTATATATTTGTATTATATGTATATATGTGTAATTTGAAATACAGTAAGAGAAATGACGGGGATTGCACCCAGTGCACCAACCAGTGCTGATGCTTGCTTGAGCATTGTGCATTCATTGATGTGTCATCGTCAAGGTGGTGAAAGTGAAGGCTTCAGCAAACGCGCAATTGAATCGCTAGTGAAGAAGCTCAAAGTAAATCTCATATATATATATATATATATATATATATATATATATATGTTGCCTACGTTTTTAACATATTGTAATGTATATAAAATTTAAAAACGCTATTTTTATGTTTTAAAAATTATGCTTATATACAGTTTGCAATTTTTACTAATTTTCTGTCAATTTCAAATTATAACAATTAATGTAAAATTTATTTAATAGGAGAAACGCGACGAATTGGACAGTTTGATCACTGCAATAACTACTAATGGAGCACATCCTAGCAAATGTGTAACTATCCAGAGAACTCTCGATGGCAGATTGCAAGTGGCAGGACGCAAGGGTTTCCCACATGTAATTTACGCTCGCATTTGGAGATGGCCGGACTTGCACAAGAACGAACTGAAACATGTGAAATACTGTCAGTTCGCTTTCGATTTGAAATGCGATTCCGTATGTGTGAACCCTTATCACTATGAACGAGTAGTGTCGCCTGGCATAGGTATGTGCGATATCTCGTATATAATAATTTATTTTCATGTGTCTAATATTCATATCTCTCACATGTATATCTATTTTTTGCTTTTCTTCTGCAATATTTTTTTATTTTTGCTTTTGTGTCGTTATCATACAATTTTTATAATTTCTCAAATTGTTTCTCATCAAATTACAATTATTCAACCGGATAAAAATAAATCATGCATCCTGGAGTTGGTTAACGAATACAGAGAATGCTAGAGGGCAAATTATTGATTGTTGTCGTCTTTTTGATGTCTTGATGGAATGGGTTGGTTTCCCCCGCACAGACCCGTTCTTTACAGACCTGTCCGGCCTCACTTTGCAATCTGGCGTCGGTGTGGGACCCGGTGGCAGATTGGTCAAGGATGAGTACACGGTCGGCGGCGGAGGTACAGCTGCCGCAGCAGCCGCAGCCGCTGTTGGATCCGCGATGGACGTGGACGGTGAAATGAATCAGACGATCCAGCATCATCCACCGGCTCCTCAACCAACCGCTTCGAACAACGCTCAACAGGCCCAGCAAGGGTTTATACCAGGCTTACCAGCTCCCAATCCAAGTAAGTTGAATGTCAGATGATTTTATCTCGTTCTGAAGCTTTTATTTTTACAAAATTTCAATCAAATGGCTTTACACAGTGTAAATTTGTCTGCAATTAATGTCTGATCACAATAGATAGTGATATACCTTAATGATTCGATGCAACATTGATACGTGTGAATACATCTTTATCTTAATATAAGGGATTGTTATTAAATTTCTTTTATTAATTTGATAAAAGAAAAATTCGATGTATGATGGTTTATATTCTAGGAAAATTTATGTGGACATCATATTTTCAACTGTGCTAAAACATACGTGTTATGAATTTGGCGCTCTCGATATGCGATTGTTAATTATTTATAAAATTGATTGCTAATGAGCCAGCTGCTTTCGTTACTGCTATTAAATGTAGACTGTAGCAGGCAAGAATTTGCTTCGCAATCTTCTTTCTTTTGTTGCGTAATTCGATTTTTTTTGTTTTTGGCTTCATTGTTTTCTTTTCCTTCTGATTGTTCGGCACAGCCAGTACTGAGGGTATGTTTAGTGCCGGTGGGAGTGGCAATAATGGTAATCCCCACGCTAAACTGGACGACAATAATTGCCCCAGGCAAACCTGGATTCCCACGTCTCATCACTCGGCAGGCCGTAACATGCATCATCGTACGTATTTCATTGTAACACAGCCTTATTATACAAAAAGCTTTCAATTACATGTCGCTGATTAGCCTTTGCTAGTGTGTTGCTAGTATGTATTTTTGTGATTCTTAGATCGACGGATCAGAGTTTCCCAAATTAATTATACACGATTTTTTTGTATCGTGCTATCTGAAATGAATTTTTAAATGACGTTTTATTATTGTATTTACAAATACATATTTCATATTTCAAAATGAGATAATGAAATTATGACTATTGAAGAATTCAAGAGACCGAAAAACTTGATTAATATCCTGGCAAATCAGATTAATTAGAAACATCGCCTTTTTGGGAAACACCGGTTTGCACATGAACGGATAGTTTAAAACGATTACAGCGAGGGCAACGTTTGCGCCTTTTGAATATTTTATGTTGCCTGCATCGTGTATGAATTTTGATTTTGCAGCAGTAGTACATCCAATGAGTCACACCGTAGGTAGCCAACAACAATCGCTGAACGCCGCGTCCAGCGGAACGTCTGGCGCGCAGATCCTGAGTCCCGCGCAGGGACAGTCGACCGCCGATACGTTCTACGGCACCAACACACCCCCGCAAGACATCAGTCAACCTCCTACAGTCGACGCGCTAGCAGCATCTTTAGGTACATAAAACGTGTATAGCGCACTCGCCAATTAGACATCAACACAGAGAAACACTATATCCTTTTGAACACAGATTCCACAAGGACAACGAATCTGAATTTTCCAATTTTTTTTTATACGAAATTTTTCAACATTTTTCTGCATTATACTGGATCACTCGATTTTTTCTTTTCTTTTTACTTTAATAGGCGAGGGCCAGAGCTCACCCGTCTCGCCCGTGCATCTTCATCATCCGAATGGATTCTCCGTGGGAACAGCACCGTACAATTCCGGAGCACCGCAGTGGACCGGCGCCAATACTCTCACGTACACTCAAAGTATGCAGCCGCCGGATCCTCGACATCTTCATACAGCGTCATATTGTAAGTTGATTGCGTTAAGCTCTCGAGAAAATTTCCTGCTTTGGAATTAAATAATAGGTCTGTTCTTTTCAGCTGAACTGGCTGCACTAATTCAGATATGGAGTAAAAAAGATAAACTTTGAACTAGTGCAGTGTTAGTTCAGCTGAAAAGAACCTAATATAGCTTTGAGAATCCAAACTAATATTTGAATGAAACAGGGGGAGGTCATGGAAACGACATTAGTGGAAATATCGGAGGATTGCTTTCCACGCAACCGGCGCCGGAATACTGGTGCTCCGTGGGTTACTTCGAATTGGACATTCAAGTCGGAGAAACATTTAAAGTCAGCAGCAGTTGTCCCACAGTCACCGTGGACGGCTACGTGGATCCGAGCGGCGGAAATAGATTCTGTTTAGGTGCCTTGAGCAACGTGCATAGAACGGAACAAAGCGAGAAAGCGCGTCTTCATATAGGTAATTATCACTCTCATATTAATAGTAATTTTCAGACAAATGTTGGAAAAAATATTGCAAAAATTCTTAATTAAAATAAATCTAGGGAAAGGCGTTGTTCTGGATCTAAGAGGCGAGGGAGACGTTTGGCTGAGATGTCAAAGCGAGCATAGCGTCTTTGTACAGTCTTATTATCTGGACAGAGAGGCGGGTCGGGCACCTGGCGATGCGGTACATAAAATTTATCCATCGGCATATATTAAGGTCTTTGATCTGAGACAGTGTCACAAACAAATGCGAGGTCAAGCCGCTACAGCTCAGGCTGCTGCAGCGGCCCAAGCCGCAGCCGTCGCGGGTCATCTTACACATGGAGGGCCTATCGCCAAAAGTAATGCCTGATCTAAGAATCTAAAAACGCGAGCATATTCTCTTTAACGATTAATAACGTATAATTAAATATATTTTTGTGATATAATGTATATAAATAAAATACAATTATTGCAGGTATCAGCGCAGCTGCAGGAATTGGAGTCGATGATTTGCGAAGACTTTGCATCCTGCGTTTGAGTTTTGTTAAGGGATGGGGTCCAGATTATCCACGACAAAGTATAAAAGAAACACCTTGTTGGATTGAGGTTTGTTTTATAATTTTATTTTATAAATCTACTTTTATATATAAATGAATGAAAAATGGAAAATTTTAATACAATTTAATAAGAACATAAATATCAGTAGTAAGAATATATTTTACTTATTATTTATTATTTTCTATTTGTAAAGAGAGGCACAAAGAATTAAATATTAAAACCAGAAAAAATTAATTAGTGCTTTTTTTTTTGTTACTTTCATTGATGTTTTGTTCATCGAATTTTGTACATATCTTCTGAAATTTCTATTTTTCATATTTTAATATCACATTTATTTCCTAGGTGCACTTACATAGAGCACTTCAATTACTGGACGAGGTATTGCACTCGATGCCTATTGATGGGCCACGATCGATTGAATAATTTCATCAATTTGAATTTTGAAAGTATAAAAAGGCATTTGAATGAAGTGCACAAGTGCAACAAAAGTTTTCTTCATTCGAGAAATTTCAGCTTAGGAAAGCGAGTGGACAAGTCAGATGAACCAAATTCATCAGACAGGAATGATCAAATGATTGAGACAAGAAATTCGACCAGAAAGCTTGGAAAAAGAAAGAGAGAGGGAGAGAGCTTGCGGAAGTTATTTATATATTTAACAACTCGTGATATATAATAATCTGTGTAGGACAGGGGTTCCCAAACTTTCTAGCATTCTCGTTGCAGATGGTCTACAGATGGAATACCTGTATGTATTCTAAAAATGTATATATTTTACATATTTGTATATTTTATCGCAGAATGTACAAATGTAAAACTTACAGCTGTTCTTTCATCTTTATTAATTGTTTTCTTAGTTTTCTTAGTAATAATCTTTGTTAAACAATTAAAAAGAAAAGGAGAAAGATCAATGCAAATTACATGTTACAGATGTTGGTGCACATAAATGATTTATTATTTCTTACATTTAATTTTAGACATATATGTATATAACATAAAGTGGAGACTTTTCAAATTGCAAAGTAAAAGATTAAAGTCTTATTTTAAGTTTCTAGGTTTATGTAATAATTAATACTTTTAATTTGAATGTATCAAATTTTTACTTCTAATTTATGCTTTGAATTTGAATGTATCAAATTTTTACTTCTGAAACGAAAAATTACATTTTTTATTGCATATATTCATTGCATTTACATAAAATATATGTTTTTTAAATCTTATCAAGGATTAATTTATAAGAATCCTATAATAATAATGTAATCTAATATTTTATCACATTTACAACTACTCTCTGATGGTTAAAAACTTAAAAAATAAGTTAGTATAACAAATTAGATCAGAGCTTGTATGTGCTGGACGAAATTTTAATTATGTTAGATTTTTTGTAGACTTGATATTTGTATAAGTTTGATATAGGTTTGAATATTGTTGAATTATTCTATGGTGCCATTCAAAAGTATGCTAAAAATTCTTTTTCTTTGGAAACGTCGTTCTCTTTAATCTCTATCTTTTTTCCTTTGAGCTTTGAAAGTTTTTCAGGTTTGAGAACCCCTGCTATAGAATAAAACATGTGCCACGGCCTTGCACTACCATCAACGTACAAAAGCGAAAGAAACGTTATTTTTATTTACGAGATGTAATTTTTTACGGAGAGAGGCGATACGACGTGTCTCACCGACGAAGGAACAGAATAAAATAGATTGACGGTCTTCTATTTTGCTAGACACGAAATGCGAGATGAGGAAATTCCTCCGCTAAGCTCAGTGATACCAGTTTCGGAACCGTTACATAGTCACGACCCTGTTCTTTGAGATTAGCTTTATAAGATAAGTAAAACCTACTATTGTCTACACACTTATTATTACTTATCGCAAATGTTAAGCTCAATATTTATATCAGACAAGAAAGAAAGTCTTACATTTCTGGATTCCTGGATACAAATATAAAATAAAAGTGTTTTAATCATTTTTAGATTTAAAGAGAAAAATAGATATTCATATGAATCTCTTCTAAAGTTTAATAATTGTATAATTTGAGAGGAGAATATCTTGATTTTGAGTTTTAATGAAATTTAATTCTGAATCTGAGAATCCCGATGTAGAAGTTCAAGGATCTAGGAATCCAGAAATCTTGGACTTGAGGGATCTCAAACTCCAGGAATCTTGAAGTCGGAAGATCTAGAGATCTAAAGATGTAAGCATCTTAGGATATAAGAATTATCTTTATGCACATGTATACAGTAGGGAGATTTTCTCTGAATACACAGTAATACATTTCTGCCAAGTAGCAAATATAAATAATTTTTAAGAATTATTCACATACAGTCATAATATTTCAATGAAACTTTTGGTATTTAAATTTAAATAGAAGAAATATCATGTGTCATTTTTATGATTTATGAGAATATTATACTTAGAAAATGTATTTATCACAATTTAGATATATAATTATATAGCATTGGCAGAAATTTGGTACAGTGACGTTAAAATTATTTGTTTATTACGAATGAATATAATTTGTTTATTGTCTGTTTTACAGTTTATAACCAAAAACTATTTTACATAGAGATTTTGAAGTTTTAATGAACATTCTTGTTCTTCTTTTTTATCTCTTTGTTTCGTCAAATAAAATCTTTTAATTTTTTGGTTATTAATTACATTATATTATTAATATTAATTACTATTATTATTATTATTGCGATTGTTGAAGGAGAATGATTAATAACTATTTGAGAAAATAACATATACATGTGGTATATTAATGAATGCTTATATTTATATTATCTCTTTGAAAGATTAAATTTAAAAGGATCTGGAAATGAAATTTAAGAAAAAATTCAAAACTTCTATGATGGCAGGATGAGACTTTAAGAATCTGAACTTTAAGAATTTGTTACATATAAATTACATTGATGCAACAAAGTCTCAGAAATAAATGGAATTTAATTCATATGTATATGTGATTCAGTTATATATCTCTGTCGATCAACCGCCGGATGTTATTACTATTACAACGTAGTACTTGTTGAATAATTATATCTACTCTTTATCACAGCTATTTTATTAAAATATAATCGTACAAAATATTATAATATACATTTAATAATAGGATACAAAGAAACTGATTTAAGAAAATAGAGAAAGAAAAGAAGAGAGAATTGACCAAATTGGATGATATGCATGTACAAGGTATCTCAAAATTATCAGAGATGATAAGATATTTTTGCTCTACCTTGTATATATATATATATATATATATATTCAGTATATATGTATTTTATTTTAATTGATTGTGTACGAAAAAAGGAAGGATAAAGAAAGATGTTTGATGAAATTTATTTACGATGCAATAATATTTGCTGCTGTTTTGTTGTAATTAAGCCTTTGTGTTGCGAATAAATAAATTTTTCATGATTCAAGGAGACTTATTTAAGATGAAAAAACGAGAATTAAACGTTACTGTTTAAGCTAAAAATAAGTTTGAGAAAATATGCACTCTGATGGAAATTGTCCAATGACTATCATATTATTTTTTAATAATGAATTTTGTAATTGTACTCAAGATTCATTGAGAAATTTATGATTAAAAGAAAATAATATGCTAATCATGAGACATCCTGTACACTATGTATAATGCCTTCCTTTGATCGATCAATGAAATGTACACACAGCTCAAGTATATTGTCGACAAGAGATTCTTGCTTACAGCCAAGCTATAAACACATGTGCCATCGTTTTCACACATATAAGAACAGATATAAAACTTAGGATTTTTTACAAGACTGTATTTTTAATTCCAGAGCGACTAAACGCGTGGATTCAAGAACCTAAACTACCGCTGATTTAAGAATCTAGATTCAACTACAATATAATATTTCGAGGTACTCATAGGTCTAAGAAGCCAAAAAGTTCAGACTTCGACGATTGTAAGGATATAAAAATCCAAGAACAAGACACTGAGGCTCTACGATATATATTTCTGTGAGAAAAAGAGAGAAAATCTAGGAGTCTAAGATTGCGAAGATTCTGCGAACTTATAAATTCCATGAACATTCTAAATCGTAATTCACAACTTCTAACGATAATCCTATCACCTATAGCGCTTAGATACGACCTGGTAGTATATAAAAAAACGGGAGAGACAAGCAATTTTTAAAACAAGCCACATTTTTTTATACATGCATTAAATCATATGAACTATATGATGCGATAGGAATCTCCTAAACTAATAATTGAAGGGCTCATCGACATGCTAAGTGCTAGCTTAATAATTAATTTATCATTTAGTAATCGCAAATATTCACATCGATAAGGAGATTAAATATATTTAAATGTAAGTAGTTTATACAGTATAGATCCATATATAGTAATATTTTTCCATAATAGATGCATATAAATCTTCAATAGCCGCCCTTTTATATATAAAAGACTGCCAGTTTATAATGCACATTTTGTGAATTTTGCTATTGGATAAACGTAGTCTCTTTTTAAATTTTGCATCATAAATGAGATGTTAAAGTATCATAAATAGAGATCATCTTTGATCTTTATGCTAAATATAATTTTTCCATACATTTTTTTTATCAACAAAGTTTAGCATGATACTGCCTAGAGCCCTTCAATATTAAAAAGTTTATAGAGGCGAAAATTATATAAAATGTTTATTAATCAGTGATATCTTCATTGAACATTTTATTATCAAATAGATTTTTTCTCCTTACTTATGTTTCTCCAAGAGACAAACAGCACAAACTGTCTGTGTAAGCCAAAGATATCCCGACGATATAATGTTATAGTGTTAAAAATATATATAACACATGAGTATAATGAGATTTCAATGTGAGTGTTTCGACAAAAATACAGAGAATGTGATGTACCAATAAAAATTAATGACATGATTAAAATGTTGAAATGTTGAGAAGTGTTTTTGGCCAACTAATACTCTGTTAAATTTTTCGAAACACTCGGATACGAGATATGATTATCTTTACGTATAATTATTTCCGCGTTAAATATAATATGCAGGTAAAATTATATTACATCGCGATTCCATTCGATTTGTAATGGATCTTAATTAACAAAGTGCACCAATTAATAAGTTTGATCCATAAATGGCGTAATAAAGAGGAAAAAAGAACAAGATTGTATAGATACAAATTAATATCTGTGATTATCGTCGATGCAGATATATTTTAAGTGATTTCTACGGCGTTCAGACATATTTGTAAAAAATCATAACAAAGAAAAAAGTAAAGAAAAAAATGATATATAATAACCATATGTATGGCGATAATACTTTTAGAACGATTGTTGAGATAAGATTTATCTGTGTTTATGTTGAATGCATATTGTCGTACCGCGTGGTGATGAGGATAATTAAATATGCATTAATATTATTAATTAGAATAATTAATATATAGTGTGAGCACTATTATTGTTTCAAAGTAAAAAGAAAATAAAGAAAAACACAAGAGAGAAAGAAAGAGAGAGAGAAAAAGAAGCTCGAACGAATGTGTTTTGCGGAAAATTTTTTGTTGTATATTATTATAGATATGTCGCATTATACACGATCATTTTCAATAAACATATTCTATAAATTGTAATTATTTCTTTATATTAGAAATATTTCTGCTATGTTCATATTTTCTCTCCACTGAAAAAAATTCTTTTAATATTTAATAATATATTTAATAATAATGAAACTTTCTCATTAGCTTATTTGTTATATAATTTTTGTAATTATATATACTTAGGAAAGAACATTATATATATTATATTAATTTATAATTATTTGTCAGTTACAGGTCGCGAGTCTCAACTCTTAACTGTACATATTATATATTAGTATTTTTAATATATATAATAAAATTAATACGTTTAATTTGTATTTCGATTCTTTTAATTTTTTTATAAATATTAAAAGCACCGAAGATACGCAATTTTTTATTTTTAAATTCTATTATAAGGCGGCCATATTGAATGTTAACGCGCGTACTCACCTAGGTGACGCTTAAAACTGTTTCCAAAAAATACAGAAGTTAGCTATCTATTCATTTATATTATCTATGATTGTAAATGGTTCCATGGATGCTCGATGTACATCATTTTGTCAATGATTTAGGCAAAAAAGAAACGAGAAAAGATTTATTAATTTACGGTGACATATATTATGGTAATTTATTATTTAATTGTTATTGCCACAGTATTATTATGTTAAGTTCTTTTAGAAGACATTGTATTGCATCTTGTTCATGTTTTAATTTTAAATATGTTATAAAGCATTTATTGCAATATTAAATTATTAATTAATCATGTGTTAAATTTTATTTAAAGAAATTTTTAGATATCTATTAATATACAATAATGATAGTGCAAAAATGAATATGACAATTGATCATTTATGTATTATATAAAATAATACTATGATATATAGATAAATAACTGGTGTTAATGGTAATAATTTTCATAACAATTAATGAATATTTTGCAGTTCTAAATATCATGCAGACCATGCGGATAATAAATGCCAGCAGCCTGACAATAGGCACTGCAGGACTTTGCGAAACTTTTATCCCAAATTCTATCTACACACAGTGTGTACGCTGGAAAAGGAAACCAATTTGGATGCCTACAGCAAAATCCAAAGTATTTCGAGTACCAAAGAGGCCTGTCATACCTATAGAGGACCACAAAGAACTCCAACGTTTATATAATAATTATAGGACATATATGACATCGCTTAGGTATTTATGAATAATATAGTTTCTACAATTCTGAAATTATTTCTCTTATTACATTTTTGGATTTTTAACTAATAAAATATTTAAAATTCTGAATATAACTCTTACTTTGATAGTTTTAAATTAACAATGAAATGTATTTTAGGGCACATTTGAGGAAAGTTGCAAAAGAGAATGAAGTACAGCATGACGAAGCAGTTATCAAGCAAGCTGAAGAGGAGGATTTCCAGGCATGCAGCGCTATAAATGACTATTGGAATGCAGAGGTGGCAAAAATACGGGAAGCCAGATTAACGGACATGAGAGAGAAACAAAAGGAGCATATTCTGCATTCATTACTACAGAAAGAGAAGCAGAAAGAGCAGCAGAAGGAAAATATCGACAAGGAGATCAGGAAAGTTAAGGAGGAAGCTGCCACATTTATCACTGCAGAGAATGTAGATGCAGCAATCGAGGAGTGTCTGGCGAATATCGTCGATCATAATCGTGCGTTAGATTTGGAGGGAAACTGGTATGACGGAAAATATCCTCCAGTTCCACTTCCTGAAGAAACACAGAAACCAGCGGTCGTCGAGAATTGAACATTGATTCGGGCTACTTGGAGAAATAAGGCAACAGTTTAGTTAACTTTTCTTTTTTTCCATTTTAGACTTACTGAAATATATTTAATTATGGTAATCATAATACAAATATAAATAATTATGATAATCATAATAAAAAAGAGCTATTGTAACAAATTGAAATAAATATATCCCGCGCGATTGTTCCTTACTCTTTGAAAAATAATTAATATTCTTTCAAAATTAGATGATCAACTAACATATTTTGAGATTAGTATATCATTTTTTGATAGATCAAATATAAATATCTATTTCTACAGAATAAAATTAAATTATGAAACAAATTTTATTGCGAAAACTTATATACAAAATAATTTATAGATTTATAGATTACATAATAATTTTCGTTTATATAAAAAAATCTACCGATTACGATTAATTATGATACTAGGCAATTAATCAAGCTTTTGCATTCTTATAGTAGAAAGGTACGAGAAAAGTATTTGAGCCCGTATAATTAGTGCCGGGTGTTATGAAGTACCTCATTAAAAGCGCGCGACTCTACTGCAATCGAGTTGTATATGCATATCTCGGCATGTATATGCATATACATAGGCGACTGCCTGCTACTGCATTTACCTGCTTCCCTTTAACGCATTTCAAGCACAGTCTTTCGCGAACGGTGCGCCGACTCGCACTACTGATTTCAGCTTCTCTACTCTTGAGGCAGAAAAAATTTTCGTATTTCCAGAGACGCGTGAAATTTGTTTGAATTTTAATGAAAAGTGTTACAATATATAAATAGCAGTTTATTCGGAAAAATCAAACTGCTTCGCATCTCGCTCATAATCAAATAAGTAAATTAAATTTTTTGGAAATTTTAATGAAAATTTATACTGTAAAATCACGAATATAGTTATTTTCTATTGTGAATTCATGCTTTAAAAAAAAGAAATTAATATAATTTATATAATTTTATAAAATTTTCTAGGATCCTAATTAGATATAAGATGATGCACAAATTTAATTTTACGAATTTCTAGAATTTTTAAAATTGATTCAAAATTTCTCCAATTTTGTTTCTGCTTATTTTTTAATATTTTTAGTAAAAATAATTGAAATTTTTAAAAGGCGGACTTTTTAATTGATTGTATATATAGCGATTGTTATATATGTATTTTTTTTATATATCATATCTAATGAGATATAATTATTTCCCTGTGAAGGATCAGCAGATAAAGCAACGACAGATTAGCGGAAATGTACAGTGTACATGTGACCCCGGGAAGATCTTCGGAGCGGAAGAAACACTCGAGAGATATGGACAGCGAAATTAGAACATATGGAGGACGAAGGAAGGAATCGATTTCTGTGAAGCTAAAAAACTACATCCGTTCGCAGTTTCAGTCAGACTCCATATCGGGTGAGTCGGAAAAAGTTTATTACATCAAATTAATCTTGTCTCTGTCAGTTTTTTCTTTAAATTGGGCTTGTAATAAATTTGTAAGATTTTATTTTTATCGTTAATTTTTGCCAATTAATTTGTTTATATATTTTATAATGATTAATCTAGAAATGTAAATAAGATGCACGCTTAGTAGATTTTTTGATGCATGAACTTTATTTTTATTATACATTAATATACAATATATTATGCAGTTCCACTGCATATTTTAACTATAAAGGTATATATATATATATATATATATATGTATATATATATATATATATATATATATATATATATATATATATAAGAATCTTCTATTATTTATTTATTAATAATTTTTATCTATATAATTCTTTCTCATTTTTCTCATGATTTATTTACCTTGCTATGTTCTATATAATATATAGGATGTAATATCCTATATATAATATAAAAGTCCTAATTCTTTCTTTTTCTAGTATAAAAAAATTGTAATCCTCTTCATATTGCGAGATATTTTACGTAAATGATATTTCACATACTTAATTAATATAAGTATTTTATCAATCTATCTCTGATCTATGATATAATGCATTTACCTCTATTTTACTTTTAAAATATAGAATCTTGAAGCGTTTATATATTTGTTCAAAATAAAGTATCCAAAGTACAATTCGAAGCTGAAAAAATGTACGATCAGAGATAGATTCGGTAATTTATCTCCTAAGTAATCGATTACTCAGCTTCCACTTTTCCATCTGTTATTGATCTGTGTTCGTATATCATTGTCGTTTCAAGTCGGCAAAATAATCACTCACTAGAAGTAATACAGAAACGTGGAAGAGCGTGTTATTGGGGTCTCGTGTGCCAATGGCAGTCTCGCAAAATAATTACTTAAATATCATTGCGGTTCGCGAAGGAAAGAAACTTCGGTTGTCCCAATTCCGAGTCGAAATAACAACGATCCAGAGATTCTTTCGCAGCTGAAAAAATCTTAGTTGTTCCGAAAAAAATAGTCTTTTATCGTCATTCTATGACTTATAGAGAGAACGTTATTAATTCCTATCACAAAAATTTAATCTACTTATTGTCTGTTAATTGTCATAAATACTGAGAATTTTTTAAGTCTTCGTTGGCGCACTCGAAATGTCATTGCAAAAGAGTGAATCCGAGATTGGGACGGTAATGTCGTCGCCGATTGACGATGACTCGTATTGATTCATCCACACGTCGTTGATGGGAGCCTCGGGAACGTCGCCGACCATCTCCTTCAGGATGTCGTTGCTGGTGGTCGTGTGCATCGTCGTCGTCGCATGTTGCACAAATGAATCGTTGGGTATATTTGTCATCCGCATACCCTGCGACGCATCGTTGTACAACATCCAGTAAGGCGAGAAGGAGTGCTGCCGTTGTTCAGCTGTGTATCTTCGTTCCACCGAGCAGCAGCCGCTGTTCGTCAAGCTAGATCGTTGCGACACGATCGGGGCCACGTAGCAGTAAACGCAGGACGTCTGACTCAACTTGGTGTAATCCACTTGCTTGGACACTTGGTAGTTCAGGACATTCTCCAGATTGCTGCTGGTCTCGGCGCTCCACTTCGGCCAGAATGGCTCTATCGGTCCTGATTGACGAAATATCGCTTAATTAAAACATCAGAAATGGAATCCGCTTTTAGACAAATTATTTATGAAAGTGATTGATAACAAAAATATTTTATACATATATATTCTCTTCCTAACACGCGGTTGAAAAATTTATATATATATATATGTGTGTGTGATTTTATATTTATGTAAAAATTGTTTTTTATTTTATTTTTATATTATCTCTCTCGTTTTATATTTATATTATTTATTTATAACAGTGAGAAAAATTAATAGAAACAAACGCGCACCAAATGCTGGTCTCTGCATATTCGTCGCATTAATTTCATGATTAACGCCGTTTTCCATCCCTGCCACAACATTGTGTTGCTGCTGATCCAGTCTCTCGTTCAATGAATTGCTCGTCTCTTGAGTAAACCGAGGATAATGATACTGATACTGCTGATCGTTCGTATAAGTATTTTGCTGCACATTGTTTTGCTGTCCAAAAGTATCCACGTTGCGGAAATAACCTGTTCCCATCTCCCCGTTATGTTTGCCAAAATTTTGCAGATAATAAATATCGTTAGGTTCATTAACTATCATGTCTGTGCCGTAATTAGGGTCCTGTGCGTCAAAGTTCAAGAAGTTTTGGCTGCCGTTGTAGGTGGTATCAGTCTGATATTGATAAGTTAAATTGTTGTCTACGTTTGGGGTAGCCACGGCAGGATCTGTATTGTTATAGTAGATCGTGTGATACACCTTGGAAGACTGGAGCTCGGTATCAGGCACCTCCATCACGCTGGTGATCGTCCAGTTCTGATAAGAATTCGGCCGATTGTCCACGTCGTTGGGAAACCTGTACTGATCATCGTTGGTCATCGCGTTTGGAACTTGTTGAGACATCAGATTCGCTTCGTTTAACAAAAACTCGCTTCTAGTGTTTTTCAATAAGCCATAGTACTCATTGGTATTGGTCTCGAGCTGATTCTCGTTCTCGTTGTTCTCCGATTCGGCAGTCAGAGTGTCGGAATTATCCAACAGATTGCTAGCCCAGAAGAGCGAGCTGGCGATCTCGCCTAAATTGGCACCCACTGGCGCCTGCAACATTCTCTTCAGCAGAAAGGAGCCCTGCGAACTGCTCTCGGGCTCCTTCAAAATCTCGTAGCTCGGCCTGTCGTTTGACGAGATCGCCAAAGGATCCATGTGATTCATCAAATTTGCTTTGGGATAATTCGACTCGTCGAGAGGAATTGTTTGCAAATTGGGCGGCATCGGTGTGGTTCGCAAATCCATGATACTCAAATCTTGCACCTGGTTGTTGTTGTTGTCGCAAGCCTGAAACTCCCGTTGAATTCTCTTGAGCAGGAACTGCTTGAATTCCTCGTAATGCGGGATCTTGGTGTCGTCGTCCTTGCTCACGATCTCCTCCTCGGCGCCGATCTGCAAAAACGGGAAGCACTTTGTCCGAAGTCAATCATCACCGTTCAATTTCTGTGTTGCGAAAATGTATGATAATATAACGCAAATTTGTTTTACTCTTTTGTAAAAGTCGAGAATATGATTCGAGCCACGATGTGATCGATTACAATCAAGTGAATGCGATCGAATTGCAAATGGAAATTTGTAGCAACTTACCCATTGATAAGGCGGCTGTTGCTGAGACTGCTGTTGCTGTTGTTGGCAATAATAGTCGTCATCGGCCATCATATAATCTGGACTGTGCAACGGCGTCGATGTTATCCCGAGTCTGGAATCTTTCGACTTCCTAGTCTTTCTCTTACGACTCTTCCTCAATTCCTGCAGTAGTCGGCTGAACTCCGCCTCATTTCCGCTTTTGGCGGCTTGGAGGACTTTGATCAATGCTTTCTTCTGCAATGAAGGATCTTGATGAAGTGAAAATATCGAATGCACGAAAAATGAAAAAGGAATACATTTTTTTACACGAAGAGATCTTCGAGAAGTATGAATTTGTAAGAAATTTTGCGCATGCTGATACATTTTTGACAGTTATACATAATAAAAGGATGAAACCCCTGAGAGGATTGAAAATTGTAAAATAATGTTCGTCGAAATTGAAAATCTGATGATTAATATTTCGGGGACGTAATAAACTTGCGAGTAATTAATTTTGCAATTACGAATGTGATTAAACTTGGTTAGAGTTTCGCATACCTTCTCACATCGTGAAGATATACAGAAGAGGGGAGGAAATTTGTTCAACCGTTTGCCAGATGAAAGCAATTTATTTTACATCGGTTATTCATATCTACTCGGAGCAAGTAGATAAAGACAAACAACAGCATTCAAATAGCCACGGATCGAATAATCCGTTAATCGCGATTAGCGCAATCTCCCTTTCGATGACAAGGCCGATTCTGACATTGCATCGATAATTTGAAGAGCAATCAAGATCTTGGTTAGAGTTTCCCGTATCTTCCCAAGTCGTATCCGTTAATTAGACTGAAATTTGTCTCATCCTTCAATTACCAGCATTTCAGCCTGTCGTTGAAGAGATGTCATACCCTTTGAATTACAATCACCATGATCGGAGCGCGATCGATGAAATTTGGATTAATCCTATACTTGGTTCGGAGCATGCGGAAGATGACAGAAGATAGGATTAAAATGGACGAGGAACAGGATACACAACGTTCGACCGGGACGACGTCATCACCGATGACGATGACAGCTCACCTTAACGTTACCCGGTATATGGTACCTCAGGGCCAGGGCCTGCAGCTCCTTGTAGGACAGTTGCGTGATATCACCGCCGACGTTCATGATGCTCTTATGTATGGCGGAATTTCGTCTGCTTCGTCGCTCACCCAAACGGATTTCGAATTCGAGCCGACTGACTTTTAGCGCGAAACGTCGTAAAATGTGGGTCCTCGCGATAGGACCACGACACTATTAAATTGGCACGATTGAACGCTACCATCCAGACCAATCGGCGAAGCTATTGATTTGTTGGTTCGCGAAATCAAAATATTATTGATCGACACCTTGGTGAATTTGCCTCGATCGGAGCCACCAATCCCGACCGCGAAAATACCTCTAGAATTGGAATTTTGGAAAGGGAAGAAAGCAAAATATGAAGATATATGAAGGTATGACTTCGAGTAGTAGTGATTGTCACATGTAATTAAAGCTTCTGCCGCTTCGTTTTCTGTCACCACTGTGTTGTCTGCCAAATTTTTCATCGATGTACATAGTCGTATGATGATGATGATATTGTGGTGATATATAATTATATTTATGGTGATTATGTGGTGTTCGAAAAAAGAATCAAGCTTGATTAGTAGCCGATGAACCTGTTTTTTGTGATTATTCTTCTATAAAATTTAATTAATTTGTGATAGTAAAGTTTTGAGTGAGAGATAGATTGAAACAGAGGAGAGAAAGAAAGAATCATAATATAATACATTTTCATATAATAATTATATGAAAAATATTAATTACAGCGACATGTTTCGACAAACTGCGTCACAAGTGAATTCTCGGGTTGTCGCGCGTGCTACTTTTGCATATCGACTCGCGCTTTGTTTACATAGAAAAAGTCGCAAACTTCAAGCCGAGAGTTCGTAAAACATTTAGACGAGTTTGAGATTGAAAGGAATGTACACTGTGTGACAAAAGTTTACGATACGTCTGACAAACAAAAAAAATAGGCGTGATAAGAGGGATAAGCAGAAATTGGATCGATTAATTGATGTAAAAATAATATTTTAAAAATTTGGCAAATTTAAATATTTAAATATTTAGGGAGATATATAAATACATTTACATCGTCGAAATTTATTTCTAATTTATTTCTAATACAGTCGATATACATCGTAACTGTTAGCACACAGATTATAATTTCCAGGTGATATCGACGTTTTATATTCTCACATGTGACGCAAAAGCGAGACTGTTGTGAATTAATAAATCCATCTGCTATTTTTGTAGGGATCCGATTGATCCGTCGTACAGGGATTTACCTTCTTACAATTAATGTACCAAACGTCTGGAAAGAAATATTGTACATAGATATTTTAAACAAACTTTGGTAAATTTCGAAAAAATATAAAACTTAAATTTTTTATAAAAATCATTGATTTAATAATTAAATTAAATTTGATAGCTTTTCAGTTTAAGGGATGGAAAGAGAACTTTTATTATTTTCTTATGATTCGCATTATTAGATCGATTATTAGAATCATATTTGATAATTTGTTTGTTAAATATTAATATTTCTTTGACGTATTTGTCGGGCTAAATAGGGAAGTATCTATTTTTAGATTGAACCGGTTAATAATTAAAATGACTTGTCAGCAACTTGTCAGCTATAGTAACGTATCATACGACAGACTTTAATAATAGAATTACTTTAATAATAGAATTATGATTGAAAAGACGCGTTAATGAACCTGAAATTTATGTGAAACAATTTGTAGCAACATTGTGCTCCACAACTTTACTTCGTGAGATAGAATACTTGGTGCGATGTTTATTGCCTCTTGAGAGCTTTTAACGCTTCGAGGCTTCTGTAACTTTTAAAAAGACTTTCAAGAGTTTTAAGACTTTTATTTTCAAGGCTTTCAAGACTTTCTTCGTAGCTGTTAACTACTTAGAATTGCTTTCTTCGACGTCGACTTTAATTTCAACCGTAATTTTTATTTTCTATTGTCTATCTTTTCTTATTGATTCTCTCATTGAAAATTAGAAAAATTCTAATGTGCTTAATTCGCAATCACAAAAAGGTTGAAATAATTTTTTAACTTTTATAATCGATGGGGAGGAATCAATTCTATCTTGTTAAGTCAAAAAAAGACTCTTCTATATTTATTCCTGTTCTCTAACTTAGCTAGATGTAGTACATGCTTTTATTGGGGAAAAACACTGGATATCTTTTGTTCGAGCTAATAACTTTTCCAGATTTTTTCAAATGTTCCGAGTTTTTGATAACAACATTAAAGAGATAACTCGAAACTTTTTTCCAAGTGACTCGAAGTTTCCACTGAGCCGTCAGTACCGAGAGCTGTCGAAGATCGTCGCACTTGCGCGCTGAGAAAACGACGTGCGACACGCTTTTCCGACGAACCCCCAGCTTCAGTGTGACATCGGCGTGTCCGTAGCTACCAGTAACAGTAGCAGCAGCATCAGCAACAGAGCAGCCCACGACGAGTATCCCTCTTGCGCAGCATCCGCAACTGCGTTGCGATCTCTCACCCCGCTCTCTCTCTCCGTGCATGAACGGAGCTCCTCATCGGGAAGTGTGTCTCGGAATGCGTCGCGCAGATCAGTGGTGGTGAAATCGAATCCCGATAATCCCGTTCTGCCGCCAATATATCAAGGAGAGGCCGAGCAGGAAGTGTTGTGCGGGCTTGCTGGCCGATGAAGGCGCGTAAGAGCCGCGACAAAAGTAAGTCCGGGTGACGTGGACGACTGTAAAAAGAAAAAAGAAAGAAAGGAAAAGGCTGCTGCGCGAGATCGAAGCTCTTCCTCATACCTTGCTCGTATTTGTGTGTGATTCGTTCGATAAACTCAACGTTTTATACTCGACGTTTGCACAGCCACTTTGATACTTGGACCAGTCGATCGACTACTCAGCGGAGAGCGTCGTTGACAAGTGGAGCGACAACCGGGGGTGATAACTGCCGAATGCAGCACCAAGGTGTGATGATCAGTGATAGGTTCTCTCTCTTCTTCTCTTATACACTTTTCCACCCTCTTCCCCCCTTTTCGCCCCTATGGATACGGGTTGCCTGATCTGTTTATCTGTCTGTCTGTCTTGTCCGTTTGTACATAGTAATCCCGTGTTCTGTGAATGGTAATTTTTGCGTAGGTCTGAGTCCAACCCCTTGTCGCACCAGGACTGTTAATGTGTCAAAGGTCATATCTTTCGACTTGGTACGAGTCTTTGGATACCTCCTCGGGTGATATGCTTGGATACCACACTTTCTCTAAACTTTCAGATTTTCTTGCTATCGATTTTGGGACTTTTTCACCGTTTAAATAACCGTGGCTTTCGAAATTCGCGAGATTGCCCGCTGCTCTTTCATCCCCTTTAGCTCTAATCGGTGTACTATATTTATATATCTCTACAGCAATATTGTATTTCCAGATTCTGAAATTGAAATCTTTAAACTTTTAATTTTTTCATTTTTTTTACATTTTTTTAACATTTTAAATAATCTTTGGATCTATTAATTTTTATAGCTCTCTCGAGATTTTCAAACTTTCACTTTTCTAATAGTTGCTTCAATTAGCTAGCTTCTCTATCTATTTACATTACTCTATAAAGCTAAAAAAATTTTTTAATTATCTAGATTTTAGCTTTTTTCTGTAAAACATTAGAGTATCTAGGATTTTTAGATTATTAAATTTTCGATATGTATTATTTCTTTTTAAAAAGATCCCTAATCTATCTTCCTTCTCTCTTTTTTTATCTCACACTCTCTACACTTAACTTTTTAAATTCTCTTACATTTCTGTACTATTTTGCAAATTTAAAATATATTATAAGAGGATATATATTATAGTATTCAATATAAAGCCAGTTAATAATCAAGAAATTAGAAAGAATAAAAAATTATAACTAAAAGATTAGAAGAAAGATTATAATTTTGTACTTTCTTTAACTTTTTAGCTGTTACATAAATATAATAACATACGTAAAAATATAGGTACGTTTTTATACGGAGGAAATCTGTGCTCTGAAAAATTTATCTTAGCAGCAAAATCTTTCCGCGCTTTATCTTCGCGAATATATTCACGCAGCTTTCGCAAAAAAGAAGGGATGGCCAGGAAGTACGGGGTAGGAGCTGCAACGTAACCATAGCAACCCCGGATACCCGGGACCAGAGCTAATGGTCGCAGTATGCGTCGTTAAAAGATGGGGATCGAAACGTCGCGATCCTTTAGAGAAAGAAAGTGATTCTTGACATATGATCATTATCAGAAAGAGGAGAAAGTGATTCCTGACATATGATCATTAATCATATTAGGTGACACGAATTTGCGACACAAATTTCCACCTATATTCCTCGAGCTGTCTTGAATCTCTCGAGTTTTCAGATTACTGACTAGCTAAGTAGACTAGTCTGTTTTTACAGCTTTTGACCCAAATTTAAAAAATTTAGATTTTAGGATTTCTCAACTCTTGAGTAGATCTCTCAACACTTGAATGTCAACTTTTTTTTAGATTCTTAGATTTATTTATTCTTTTTCTAGAATCTTTATTATTTTCTGTTCTTAGAGATATTTTTTCTATCATATATTATTGTAGAGTACCACGCTTAAAAGTTCATAATTCTCTTATAGAATTATATTAAACTCTTTAATAGCAAGCTTTTATTATTGTTTGACTAGTTAGTAGTTTAGCATATTGAACGTCGTAGTTATCAACTTGTTAATTAATATTATCTTGAGAATTTTTTTACAAAAATTAAGAATAAAGTTGCGTCTTTTTTATAGTCTACATCTACAAAATTATATACAAATTATTATATATATACATTGTTGATTACTTTTATAAAATATCTTTTTTCTTTAACATCTATAGAAATATGCACATATTACAATTAAAATGAAAAACCTACACTTATATTGTAAGACGTATTAAATTTTATGAAGCAAAACTTCTTCTCCTAGCACTATAAAGTCGTGTCTATGGATTCTCCTCACTCTCAGAATTTGAATAATGTAATCTTGCAATCTTCTTCTTCGAGCTCTTTCACAATCTTTCTCAAACTTCTTCAATGATTCGTATTGCAGAAACAAGGTCGCTCGTAAAAATTAATTTTTAAATTAAGAATATCAAATTAATTAGGAAATTTAATATGATACGATATTAAATTATTCCTTTCAATATTTCCCGAAATCTGGATTATAACATATTAATTCTCAATTTGCCTTTTTTACAACGAACTAGTTTAAAAATTGACAGATTTTTTAATTGGAAAAAAGAAACGAGCGATCTCGTATAATGCGAACCACCTCCGCGATCTTTCTTCACCCCTGTTGTCTCTCGCTTCTCACGACTTCTCTCCGCCTGCAAGTCTGTGCACTATATAGGTCCCCTAGAGTAGAGTCACCCTTTTTTAAAGGTTGCTTGGGTCATGACTTTTTTGAAAAGAGAAAAAAAGTAAGAAAACTCTTTCTCTCTCGAGTAAAAAAGAAGAAATAAATGGAATCGCCTTCTCTCGTCACACGTGCGTCAAGGGGTCGCCGGAGCCCTTCGCGCGAAGGGTGGCTTTCTCTCCTAGAGCACGCTTTGACGAGGCGAAGGACGCGAGAGGGAGCATCTCGAAGACGCGGCGCAGTCTTAGGAGTGAAAGGTTTGCGAACTTGCAGAAGGAGAACTTGAAGGACTCGGGGACGTTTTAGGGAGCTCCGGGGGCGCCGTAGCCCTTGGCGGCCGACACAGACCGGAGGAGCTCGCCACTCTCGCGGCCACCACCAGGTTCTCGCGGAAAGAGATCCAGCTGATCTACCGGGGCTTCAAGCAGGAGTGCCCGAGCGGCTTGGTCGACGAGGATGCCTTCAAAAAGATCTTTTCGCAGTTCTTCCCGCAGGGAGGTAATGAAGGGATAACGACGACGATAAGGATGAAAAATGATTGCTGGGTGTCCTCTTCGTCACGTTTGCTAATTTTTATTTTTATAAAAAAAATTATATAATATTGATCTTATTAATAGTTGCGTTTCCGTGATAATTAATTTGAAAAATTGTAGAGATGATAAATATTCGCATTTCTATTTTATATAATTTTCTCATCAATTTTTAACTTTTTAAAATATTTCGCGAGTTTTTTTTTTATAATTTTGTGCTGAGAAGGAATTGCATATGGATTCTTTTGAATTATTATTATCATTTTTTTTCTGATTATGATATGTTTTAGACGCAAGTCAGTATGCTCACTACGTTTTCAACACCATGAAGAGGAAACCATCGGGGAAGATAAGCTTCGAGGTGAGCGATATTGCGGACAAACGTTTTAGAGAAACTCGGACATGTGTTTCTACAACCCTCTAAACTTTTATCGAATGGAATCTTCCGAATGCATTCTCAGCTTTTCGGAAAATACAGTTTTAAACTAAATTTTAATCTTCCTGAACAGGAATTCCTCACCATACTGTCAAAGGTGTCGAGGGGCTCGGTTGAAGAGAAGTTACAGTGGGTATTCGGACTGTACGACCTGGACGGCGATGGTCTAATAAGTAAAGAGGAGATGCTGGACGTCGTGGGATCCATCTACGAGATGTTGGGTCGTTACACGCAGCCGCAAATTCTCGAGCCGCACGTGGCCGCTCGCGAACACGTCGATCGCATTTTCCATGTAAGTATTGACATATATCCTGTATATGAGCAAAAAAGCATCTGGATCAAAAATAATTACAAATAAAATAAAATGTTAAACAGAAATTTTTATCCAGAATTTTTATCAAAAAATTGTTTTCCAAATTCTCAACTTTCTAATTATTCTGAAAATAAAAATTAAAATTTTTTTTTTAATATTTCTAATTATTATATATCGTAATTTATTACATATTTGTCTTAATTTTATTTTTAATTATATATCAATATTTAGTATATCAATCAATAGCATAACATTTACCGAATTTATATATTAATTATTATTAATTTACTACTAATATACTGTTACGATATATACTAATTATATTATTAACTTTAATTATTAGTTATTAATAATGCCTTGCATATATTTTTAGTTGATGGACGCAAATAAAGACGGCGTGGTGACCATCGAAGAGCTGGTGCAGTGGTGTTCCAAGGACGAGCAATTATTGCGAAGTCTCGACACTCTGGATACCGTATTATGAGATCTTAACTTATTATCGGAAATTCCAGTATTGGATTATCAATTACGCTTTGAGCAATGATTACGAGGATTTCACGTAAAGTAAATCTTTTCGTGAATCTTTGCATCGATTTACCCGTCTCTCTTTATGCGAATAATACGCTACACAAATTATATCAGTGATTATAAATGATTGCGCATAGGAAAGATGATAAAACTCGATCGAGAGGGTTTAAAGAATCTTATAGAAAGGGGAAACAAAAATTCAATTAAATTTCTTCGTGAATCGCGAATTTATAATTTACAGGCATAATGTAAAACGCAGTAATTCAAAGTGTTGTTTGTTGCAAGGAAAAATCAAACGCGAGAAGTCAGAGTGTTATTGTTTGAAACATGTCTTTACGCAAAGACGCTGGAGAACTTTCGCACGTCTCTTTTGTAAATATGTATGTACCCGGTTTACACACATCTACCCAGTCTTTCATACAATACTTCCGGTACGTCACTCAAGGATAGATCTGAAAGAACATTTTAAGGACACTTTAAATCGCCTTTGAAATTTCTTGAAGCTTCACAGCTTTGGAAATTTTGAAAAAAAAAAGTTATATATGAAAAATATCAAATTTATATATTATACTTATATATTATTACAAAATTGTTAAATATTTTTAATTAATTATGACACAAAAATACATTGTTCAAAATGCGCAGTTGCAGAAAAATAAGTGCTGCAATAAGAGCAACAGATATGAATTTGATCTATAAAAATAAAGTTTATAATTGACGAAATCAAAATTTGAGCGACTTAATTTTTGAAATTTTCATCCAATTTCATAGAATCTCAGACATTTCTATTAATTTATTTTTCACAAGATTATTACGATATTCACAAAATATTATGAAATGTTTCGTAGCCTCTGGAACTTTAGTAGTATATGCATAATCTATTGATCCTTTGGGCATAACAGTGCCCTAACTCTTTAAGATTTCTAAATTTAATCTTTCAATCTTAAAATGTATTATTATGAATGCCGAATTTGGACTTTTTAGGCAGCAACTACTAAAACAATACTCTTCTCGGACCAAGTGAAGGAAACTATTGTTGTCCTGTTTTCACCTGGTCAATGCCTCATGTGATTATTCTGTACCTTATTATTATATAATATTACTAATATTAATATAGAATTATCAATAGACTTAAGATAAGAAAAAACTTATATTGTCTGCCATGCGTGCGATGTCGATAATAATGCAATTTTTTAGATTATATATTTATTTAAATATTATTAAAAATTGCTCCTTTTGTAATTTTTTTAAAGTTTTAAATCCTTTGATCACTGCGATAATCTTGCATTGGATTTTTATAATCGCAATTCCAATTGTACGTTCAACTTTGAATCTCTAGAATACTTGTATTGTAAAATTTTTTAAATTATTTTAATCTTTGATTTGCAAGTTTTTATTTTTGAATTCTAATTAAGAAAGTTTCCCTGTACAATTCTTTTTATTATACGATCTTCGTGGCAGATAAAATGAATACCATTATATTATTACTCGTTCTTAAATTGTTGAGATTTAAAATTTGATCCCTATTATACACATAAAAATGAGCTATATCGACTTTGTTAAAAATATTTCGTGAAATTTATTCTCATTCGCGTATATCGCGAATCTTTCAGCGTTTATGAGCACAAAATATCCTTCGCATATTTATTGAGATTAGCGTGTAGTATGTACATATACATATATATAAAAAAAAATATATATATAATCTTTATTAAGATGCATGTATATTCACATGCACATCTGTGAAAATAAATCTATCTTTGTACCTCGAACATCACTATATGCTTCTTGTTTATTAAATTCTTAAAAATAATATATCAGCAATTAACATATGAATTATATTTACGAATACAATAAGTATTTCCTACAGCTATTATTTTTCAAAAATGCCGCCAGGCATTTAAATATGGCGGAGAAGTCTCTTTCTCTCCCTCTTGTTAGAATGTTCAGAAATCCTACTCGTGTAGAGTAGCATCAAATTGGCCAATCAAGACACGGCAATATTTGTTAGTTCTGATAGGTTTTTGAACGCACCTTTATCGAAGTTTATTGACAAACCTTTGCCTTGTCATGATAACAATTTTGATCAGTCAGTACCTTATCAAATGTATGCAAGGTGCGCAAAACTCGAACAATTAGTACAATGAGAAACAACCGTATGTCAATGTTCGTAAAATATGATTTTAATATGCAACAATTATGAATTTATTTGAGTGGACTCGAGGGAAGAAGCGAAAATGGCAAAGATACAGTGGTCCTTGGCGAAGGCGCCAAATGTTCTTAAGTAAATCAATAAATTTGCATATGTATTTTCATTGTGAAATTCCTATATTTATATTTATTATTTATTAAATTTATCTTCTTTTATGCTTTTTCTATTTTTTTATCCTATTTATTTCATTCTTTTCATTTGCTATTCCTGTGTTTATGTAATATTTTTAAAAATTGCATTACTAAATTTAGTTGATTTTTCACTTAATTTTGTATAGACCTCTTTATTAATATGATCTAATTTAATTTTTATTTATAGGATTAGTTTGAAGCAGAAATGGTGGCGATTACAAATTGTCATTAAATCATTATTCTACAATGATTTCTTAAACTGGAGTTACGCTTGTGATATACTTATGGAACCTATGTTCTGGTTTGTTGAGAATTTCACTGCCTGTTTGGGTCCGGTAAGATTTTAATTAATATTTATTTTTCTATCTCATAGAATATCAATTTATACTATAATATTTAAAAATTATACCAATTATTTTCTGCAAATAAAGTTTTTTTATATATTTATATCATACAGTTTATTATATTATATAAATAATTCACAGTATACATAATTTAATTTAATGCAAATCTTGTTATATCCACAATATATTTACTAAACGTTGCAGCCCACAGGTATTTGTGATAATGGTAAGCCTGTTAACCGCCAGCATCGTATATATTGCATACTACTTGGGTTTACCCTGGTGGTGGGATCGGAGTCCTTCAGTGACAATAATTCTGCTATTGGTTGGAAACTGGCTACTAGTTAACGTCTGTTTCCATTATTATATGGGTGTAACCATACCAGCAGGTTATCCACCACAGGGTGGCCTTATTCCAGAGGCTGTGAGTATCTGCAAAAAGTGTATCAAGCCAAAGCCACCCAGGACACATCACTGTTCTGTCTGCAACAAATGCATTCTCAAGATGGATCATCATTGTCGTATCCTTACATAGTTTATAAATCAATTTCAATATTTCGATTATTTCTCATTAATTAATTAGTCCTCTCAGATTAATTATTATCAATGAAGTATCTTGCAATTGCGATATCTTGTGATGAATCTTCCTTAATTAACATATAGCATGGCTAAACAATTGCGTCGGCCACTATAATCACCGGCATTTCTTCCTGTACATGGTTTACACTGTGCTCGGCATTACGTTCATCATGATATTTGGGGTACGACTTGCATACGAGGAATTTTTCCCTGAGCAGGAACCTGAACTGGACGGTCATCCAGTGCGTCTCAATAATTCAGAAATAATTCCTGTGGTATGTTAGATGATTAATGAAAATATACTTTATCCAACTACATCGTGTAGTTTTCAAAAAGTAAATATTGCATTTAATTAATGCAGACGGAATCACTGGACCATTTAAGCAAGGAAGAACTAGCAGAAATAGTGAGACAAGCAGCAGAAACCGAGACGAAGGAATGGCAACGAAGACTGATCATTTTCACGGGTCTTATCTGCATCGCCACGTTTACAGCGTTGGGTGCCCTGGCCTGGTGGCACGCGGGTCTCATCACCCGGGGAGAAACGAGCATCGAAGCGCGTATCAACAGCACGGAAACGCAAAAGTATCGAGCCCAGGGCAAGTTCTATCAAAATCCCTACGACTTCGGGCCAAGGGAGAACTGGAGATTATTCTTGGGAATAAAAAACAGGTGTTAAAGTTTTACTAAAATAGATTTTAAAGTGTTAAATGTTTGTGAGATAATGATCTTTAATTAAAATGCAGTTAATTGATATTTAGAAAGCCATATGAATTGTAAAATCAAGAAAGCTAATTGAAGCAATATACTTATAAAATAATTTAATTTTTTAAAATCATAACAGTGGGCATTCATTATATTTATCCGATCTTCGTTTTTCTAAATACTATATACTATATTCTTTTAATTTTAAGATGGTTATATAATGGAATAGAATTTGAAAATTTATTTTGCTGCAAATTTTATTTAACGTACAAATATTTTCTATCAAATATATCAAGTTATTTTAATATTATTTTCAATGTCAAATATGGCGAATATTATTCTCATATATTGTTTCTCATATATTGCAGAAGCTGGTGGCATGTTCTATTCCCATCAATCCATGGTCCATATGGGGATGGACTCACGTGGCGAACCATTCACGATAGCAAGATCTCTTAATTTTTAAGATTCAAATATCAACGAAACTGATCATCACTCCTGCATTTTACAATTTATACTTTCTTGTGACTTTTCCGTTTCAATATTCTAGTCAGAACTGCAGACTGTTTAATGCACATCACAATTAATAGATGTATAACATATATAAAATTAGCTTTCACAACCATTGATAAAATTCTTTTGACAAATAATAATTGGATAAGCAGCATAAGAAGCATGTCAACTCTGAAATTTTAAAATTATTGTTATACATATGATGAATGGAATATTTTATCAAAAAATAACGAAAAAGTGGACAAAAATTGTAAATGTTAAAAATATTTTAGTACTTTATAGATTAATTTGACTGACTAGTCAATTTTAATTAATTAATTGTAAGATTTAATTTGATCAAGTACAATTTTAATAAACAATTTTTTAAAATAAAAATATTCATATAAAAGTCTAATATATCACCGTTATTGTGGCCAGACGATATTCTCAATCCACGAAATATAATGGGATACTCTCGTGTACACGCCAGGCGTGTTGATGATCGCGCAGCCTTGACCAAAACTGGTGACACCGATCACTTGGAAGACGCACAGATTCCTAGGATGGATAACTTGTAGAGGACCTCCGGAGTCGCCCTGGCAGGAATCACTGGTCCAACCGCCACGAGGATCACCGGCGCAGATCATACTCGGTGTGACACCATGAGGAATCTCTTTGGAACTGTTATGCCGTATTGTGCACGCTAAATTGTCCACCAGATCCAGCTTAGCCTTCTGCAATCGATCTGTCTGATCTCCAGCTGAAAGCACATCGTTAAACTTCATTAAACTGGTATTTCACATTTCTTACTAAATTTAAAAAATTTAGAAATAAAGTTCCTGGTTCCTAATAAATGTAAAAAGTCCTTTACATATACAAATGTTCGAAATTAGTTAAAGGATTATTAAATTATGTACCGAATTCGGTGACACCCCAGCCGCTGATCCAGGCACTTGTAGGTACAGTATCGTATTGTTGATAAAGACACGCAGGTCGTATCAACATACTAAACGTAACGCTATTCATGAGTTCTATTAGAGCTATGTCCGCATACATTGCGGGTGGATTGTAATCCGTGTGTCGTATCATTCTTTTGATGGTAATTGTGACACCAGGTTGTTGTTCTGTCAATCTGTGAAAGCCTATTCGCACATCAGTCGGTGCGCCACTGCAAGAAGGCAAATCTTAAAGGACTTCGTTGGTCGTTCCATAAATAACTGCAAGATCATCCTCGTGATTCTTAGCTCTTCAGTTTAGGTAAAATAGACTTTTCTCATAGACTTTTTTAATATTTAACTTTTAAAACGCCATAACTTCCTCGTCTAATATATTCTGAATTAATCTTGAGGGATGTTTTTGGATCTTAAACTTTTATCTAATCCATTGTTGCAGTTATTATGGGATGACTGATGGAAGAAAAATCGAAACTTTTCCGCTGAAGTTCTTATTTAAGAAGCGAAGGAAAAATAGAAAAATAGAAATGTACTTTGGTCCGTAAGTGCAATGCGCAGCTGAAAGTACCCAAGTATGTGAGATCAGCGTCGCGCCGCACATCAAGGTAAACGTCTCGTCGGAATTACGTCTACCCAAGGCGACCATGTGCGGAAATTCGCCGGCTTTGGCCTCGGTGCCACCGACGACCAAACGATTCGTATCCCGACAGACATTGTCCAGCTTGATCACGTCAGACGATATGCCGGCCAGCGACATTATCTCAGTTGTGCCTACGAGTTCTCTCACATATTCGTCGCATTCTGAAATTTTTTATAGATATCAAAATGTGTAGCAAATATGTAAAAATCTTAAATAATCTAGGTCATTCGCTAGATTAATATGTTGATTATGTTATAATTCAAATATTTATTGTTAATTATTGTATAATCACATTTTACTTACTAAGCTCTGATCTTGTTTTCGAGTCGATCCTGATAGGTATATCCTCCAATGATGCTGTTCCTGAGGATGGAGGTTTAACTTTAATAGGAGGATTATTTGTAGGAGGTATTATAAAAGGGTTATTAACTGGTGCTGGTGGTGCATGAGATGATGATGATGGTGTATTAATTACTGGTGCAGATGGCAGTGGTCTATAAGATGCTTGTGTAACTGGTTCCGGTGCATTAGAAGTTCCTGTATCAACTCTTGTGTCAGTCCCAAAGTTCAAGAAGGGATTGTTAGTGAAGACTGCAGTGCTGGATGAATTATTCTCTTGAATTATATTTGGCTTTTCATTTTCGTTGACATGTAACGACAGAAAGATATTGCTGTCAGCACTAGAATTTATGGATTGCTGAAGAAAAGGATTGAACGCAATACCTTCACTGAGTTGAATTTTGGTTGAATTTTTCTTCTTTGAAGAAGCATGATTACCTAAAAAATTTGAAGATACATACTATCTATATTATACACATAGAACTTCTTAATATATTTTGCTATACAAATTCTTTTTAAAATAGAAAAATTTTTTAATGTATAGATACAAATTTAGAATCAACAATGCACAGTACTATATAAAATTTAATAATATTCACACAATAACAAACAACAATCACCATTACAACGAATATTCAAAACGCACAAGAATAATCTATATCGTTTTTAGCGGTAATTATTAATGAAATTAATAATAATCCACCTGAATTTTTGCTGTTGATAGGCTGCCAGATAAAGGCTGCAATCAAGAAGATTACAAGGAATATTCCAAAGCGAAGATCCATCGCTGAAGAGAGACGCGCGAGGATATTGAATATTCAATGTCAAGTATACATTCGACGATGGAGATAAGCAACGATGACGATGATTATGCGGTGGTATCCGCACGCGGCTTCCATCTCTCTCCCTTCTAATTTTACGGAGAACAGAGCGCGAAGAAGAGATGATAAAAGAAAGATAAAAAAGCAGGAAGAGTAGGAGAAGAGAATGCGTGAAAGATCAGGATAGGGAGGGATCCTAACAGTACTCAGTCGTGCGACTCTTCACATTCACGATCTACCAAAGACGTCAATGTTACAATTTTTATTTTTGACGTGGGAAATTCAGCTGTAAATGATTAAGCAAGCAATTATTAATCCGCTGATAATTAGAAGTCATAAGTTACAGTTAATACAGTTATATATCTTAGATACAGTTTTATATCTGCTAAAATTGATAATTACAACTATATATTTTTAACATAATTTTAACTTTACGATACAAAATATGATATTATATACAAACGAAATATCGAATATACAGATATCTTATATATTAAATTTATCTTTGATCAATAAAGTGAATACACAACCGCGATAATTACTTATGCTCATTATATATATTAATGATACATTTGTATTTGATAAAAAATAGAAAGTCAATATAAGATATATAAATTATTTCAAGAAACAGATATTTATATTGTATTTATGTTTTTTATTGATTAATAATCGATTATATAAATTAAATATTAAATTTAATCAAATTTTGAAAACGCAAGTGTGTTTGCGCTCTGTAATGTTCGTGCGACGAAACAAAAAAAAGGAAGGATACAAAGAATAGTCCAAGGATAAATATCAAGCAGATGCTGTTCATTTTAATCAATATATAATCGCTCTATTGAGAATCTTTGGTTCTGACGCAACCGGTCAAAGCGGATAAACCAGTCTATCTTGCAAAAATATACGAGATAAGGATATTAAACAACAGGAAAACAAAACAAATAAATCCGGTATTACCCATGAATATATATAGAAATAACATACTTGTAAAGCAGAAAGTGTAAGTCGATATATAAATCAAAGTAGAAGTCAAACAAAAATATAAATTTGAAATTAATTAAGTAAAATAAAAATTAATAAATTTTAATAATGTTAAAATTACTTTGCGATAAACAGAAAAATACTTTTGCTATATAATATAATAAAATGTTTTATTATATATTAATAATATATAATATATATAATAATAAATATTCACATATTTACATACGATATTTTAGTTGACATTTGTGTGGTGTTGCAGAAATATTTTGGCTTGACGGATTCCTGTCTCATAAGCTCCATGTGTTGTCGAATAATAATCATCATGCGTAGCTTCGCCGGCAAACAACATAACTGGTAAATCCTGCCATATTTTGCGAAAGAAATTCTTTAATAAATTAATACTAATTAATAGATTTCGGTTTTTTAAATCTGACATAATATTGTGCATTGTTTTAATTATATAGCAATAAATTTTTCTACCTCGCTTGACACTTTAATATCCTAGAATGATGAAAGTATAGAATTTCAGATTTAAGATTGAAAAAATACTGCATTTTGGAGAGTGCATTGCCTTACCTTCTTCGTATCATTTTGCAATATTGTCATCCAGACTGGTTCGGCTAAGGTCCTAGGTGAAACGTCGTCCTTTTCGCAGCTCTTCGTGATATGACTATAGCCGCCCCTCACGTACTCATTTCCGTACCATTTCGTTCTGACGCATTTCCTCACCGGCGGAATATCGTGACACCTCAAATGATGCCTCAACAGGTCCGTGCAATCTTGCGCGATCGTACATTCCGACAAATCCTCGACGATACGAGCTCCTCGTCCACCGACCCACACTAGGAGAGTGGCTGGATGTGTCGCCAGGACGTCAAATCCCGTGAGATCTCTGGTCCATTCCGGGAAGGATCGCTGATCGTCTCTGTGCCAGAGTAATTGGAAACCTTTCACGTTGGTTGGCCACCAGGGTAAATCGCCGAAGTCCAAAAAGATTTTATTAATTGTTTCAAAACCAAGGTTTTCGATGGCGACGCTCAGACGATTCGGTAAGGGCGGCAGAAACATCTTGCAATAGTTATCCTTCAAATAGCCAAGTGAACAGGTGACTATAACGGCGTCGGTGATAATCTGCACCCCTTTGGAAGTCGTCACGATGATCGGAGAATCCTGCCAGCGAATGGTCTCTACGGGAGTGGCCAATCGTATTTTTTCCTTATTCAGATTCTTGACAAGAAGATTCGTTAATGAGCTGTAGCCGGACTTGAAGAGCAAATGTTCCGGTCCGCCGACATACTACATAAAAATAATTCTTAAAACGCTTATATATTATCAACTATTTGTAATATAATTAAATTTACTTTAAACTTTCCCCACAGACTCGCTGATAATTCGTCCAATGAACGGCAGCTGTTATCTATCAAGAGAAACCGTATATTCCAATCGAATATCTCCTCCATCATTTTTCGTGTCGAGGAATCGTTTATCTCGCGTAGATGTTCCTCGAATTTACATTTCATAACAGAGCCGATGGTCTCGTGTTTATTAAGAGGCCACCGACATTCGCAGATATCATCAGAGACGGTTCGTAAAAGATTATCAATCTCGCGAACCAAATTGTCGCTCATTATTGTTCCGTCGTTGCGCAAGAAGAGTCCTTCGCTATCTGTTCCTGGAATGTTCGACAGCAAATTATTATCAAGACAATATTGTGCCAATTTGCTCTTGTCGCCATGTAAGAATTGCGCCCCGCAATCTATCCAATTGTTATTCCACGGAACGGAATGAATTCTTCCTCCAACCACATCTTGAGCTGTAAAATAATATGACAGAATAATCCAGGAAAGTTCTGTTTTAATTTTGACTATATATCCACATAATAATTGTATATCTCTCTCTTTAAACTTCTGTATATTTTTATTTATTTAATAATTGTATGTCTCTAGAAGTAAATTATAAATATACTTAAATTTTTAACATAAATATGTAGATGTACCTTCCAGGAGAAGATAATCCGTAAAGCCTGCTTCCTCTAGAGTCCTTGCCGCTGCTAATCCTGCAATTCCTGCGCCTACTATCACAACTCTTGTTTTCTCTGTTCTTTTCGCACCCGCATCTATTCGCACTTCCTCGTTGAAGTTGTCAATCAGTTGGTCTAAGTTTTTCAGCATTCTACATCATCCGAAGTAATTCGTCAAATCTCAGGTGAACCATCGTTTACTATTTTCTATGATTTCAATATTTTCCAAATTCATTTCAAATATATATTGTATTCTACTATATATATATATGATTACTATAAAATTATCCATTTAAATATATGTACCTTTGTACATAATATATAGTATAAAAAGTTACAATTAATAATTAAATAATGATAAGCGCGGATAATAAATAATTAAAAACGTGAGTAAAACATTTCTTACGATGACAGAATGTCATATATTTTTTACATTTTCTTAATTTCACAATTTACAATATTATATATAATTTTAAATACATAATATTTATCTCTCCCTCTATATATACAATTTTTTATACTTTATAAATAAGTACGATAATTTTTGTATTAAAATATTTATCTATTGCGAACATATTAATTGTATATTTAAAGTTTTCCATAAAATCCATTCGTTAGAAGAGCGTAGTGGTAGTGGAAGAATGCAATTAGAGATGCGAATTTAACAGCCTAAGAAAAAGCATGAAGTCAATATAAAAATACAAAAATAATTGCAAAATTATGTTTAGAAGATTTAAAACTAAATTAGAACAATTTCAAAGTGATGTTCATTCCATCAAGTTGTAAAATAAAGTATATGTGTAATTAAAACATTAACAAACAAGATAAGATAACATATGCAAAATAATAAATTAATAAACGATAATAAAAATTAATAATAATGAAAATAAAACTTTATTAGGTAAACCTATCACTTTTTTATTTAATCAAAATCTTCTCAAAATGGAGAAATTCAATCAAATTATATAGTGCAGAAAAATGTTATAAAGAGCTTTAACAAGAGATAGAGACGAAAAAAGAAATATATATATATATATATATATGCAATTATATAATAAATACATAATATATAATTAAGAAAAATCAAAATTGTTCTGTTAAATATCGTGTCATATTTATTATTTAGTATCAAGCAAACTCAGGCACTTCAATAATTAATATTATTTTTACCTTTCAAAGTCAATTAATCGATCCGCTTCGCGAAAACCAGTTTCCACCGCACCATGCACAGTAGAATAATAATGATCATGCGTAGCTTCTCCAGCGAAAAGAATTACCTAATATGATAATTAGTTATTGTTTCGTCAATGTCAATAAAATTTTTCTGTTATTTTTATTGTTAGTTATATAAGACAGAAATACATCATAAGATAAGCTAATGTAAAACTAAAAAAAACTCGAGTGTTATATTAGCAAAATAAAAATAAATGCAAGAAGATGGAGGAATTAGATCTCAAAATAGTATATTAACAATTAAAAATGTTACATTTGTTTTTAAAATACGTACAGGTTTATTTCCATCTAGGATTGGCTCGGCCAAATCTCTCGGTCTTACATCCATTTCTTCGGAAATCGTGCTTTGAAAGGTGTATGAGCCACGAAAATGTTCATTGGTATGCCATTTGGATCTAAAAATTGAAAAAATATAAATAAGAAGTATATCTGATTAATTTTTTTTCTTCAAATTTTTCTATAATTAGTACCTCAATATTTTCGTTGGCTTTACAACATCATAATGGTTTCCGAGCAATCTTTTCAACCATAGATACAATCCATCTAACACGTCAACGTCCGATAAAATTTCCATGTGTCTCGCATTTTTTCCAACGATCCAGGCGCATAAAAGATTCGGCTGATCAGTTACAGTGAAAATCGAAAACACGTCGCAAAGCCATTCTTTACTCTAAAACAAATATATTTAACGAGATTAATATACGTAATAACGTAGTAAAAGCGAAAAAATATTCGTTGCTAAACTTACATATATATTATTATTATATTTAAATATCTACTTACTTGACCATAAATTTTCAAGAATTCTTTTTTGTCCTTTTCCGACCAAATAATATCGAAGCTGGCTGTATCCTCTGACCACCATCTATGCGGAAATTCAAGGAAAATTTTATTTGCTGTTCCAATACTTAATCCCTATAATAAAAATAAATTAATATCCATTATACAAAATATGTAATTTTATTTTATAATACTATATATTTGTTAATGACATTTTTATCATACTTTTATCGCGCGTTGTTTTTTTTGTGGTAGGGGAGGCACAAACATCGTAAAATGTTTTTCCTTCAAAACACCCAGAGACCCAGTGAATATAACGTGCGACGCAAAATACTCGCATCCATCTCTGGTGGTCACTTTAACATCTTCGCCGTAACTATAGTTGATAGTTGTTACAATCTTTTCAAACTCTATCTTTTCCATCACTGGCAAACATTCTTCTGTGTTCGGAATATTTCGCTGGGATAAAATAATTAATATGCTTAATGATGAAATAATTAGTAAAAAATGTGTATCTCAATAAAGTATTATTTAAATATTAATTTCGTTATCTTTTAACTATTATAAAATTTCAAGTTTCGTTTATTTATCGTTTACAAGTTTAAATTTTTGATTTAATTTATTCTTAAATATTTTCTTTTCGACAAAATATTATTTTATTTTAATAAAACTTTATTTTTATAAAAAAATACGCTATTAAAAATTTATTTCTATAACATACACGATGTTTTTAGTTCAATTCTATCAAATAATTTATTACCAATAACAAATCAAAGACCGTTTTATAACCACGCCCTTTCCAATTCAGCAAGGGATCGCCTTCGCATTCCCAATATTCCGTCAAACGATTTGCGGAAACGTCGAACCAAGTATCGCTGCATTCTATAGAATTTTCCATTTTTTCCATCCAAGCTAAATATTCGGCAGCTCGAGCACGACTTGTAAAAGGCTTCTCATCAAATATCTTATAATATCTGTAACGAATAATATAATAATAATAAATATAATAATTCTAAATAATAATAATAAAATATATAATCTTTTTTTACATTTATTTATAATTTTTTATAGTTTTAAATTTTAAATTTATAATTTTTTTTCTCTACAACTCCTCAGACAGCACCAAGTTCAAAATTGGCGCATAAGATATCATTAAGACAGCTTTAAGAAATCTTATGATATCCAAGACATTTTAAAGATATCTTAAAAATATCTTATGCGCTAATTTTGAACTTGGCGCTGTTGGGTCCCTCCTTCCCTTCCCCAGTATCTTAATTCAAATAACGAAATTTATTGAAATATTTTGCAAATTTTGTTAGACAAATGTAAGAAATTTATTCGTGCTTTATAGCGATTTAAATTATAGGCGGAGACGCGTTAAGCATGAATCATCATCTTGTACTAACAATAAAGTTGTGGTAGGGATGAGATTGAGATACTACCATCAACATATGGCGATCGTTTTATCACGTGAAGAAATTGTTATTTATTCTTTTAACTACGAGTGTTTATATTTTTGAGTTTTTAATATTTTAATCATGTAAATTTAATGTATTACGTTGTAGAACAAATTATAACAAAAATGAAACAAAATCATTTTAATTATTCATGACAAAGTCTTAGTGAAATACAATAAAATCTTGCAAAATGTTTGGAAGAAGGTAAACAACATATATCTGTTGATATTTTAGTTAACTTTTTTTATTAATTTTATATTTTAGTTTCCTTATTAACTCTCAAGAGGAAAGATTGTATTCCGATAAATTATATATTGCGAATTATGGTCAATGAGGAATATATTTTTAGGAAACTAGATCCAGAGTTGGAGAAGCTGAGGAACGAAGTACAGGGACCACCAAATTTAGATACACTTATTTTAAATATTCAGAAAATATCATCACGTATTCATGCTGCATATTTATTTGAACATATTGGTAGAGCTATGCTACAGAAACTATGTTTGCTGTTGAGTTCCACAGCAACAGGGAAAGTTTATGATGGATGGCAAGAGTTTGCAGATTACATGGGCTTGACGAGAGAGCAAATACGTGTAAGATTATAGAAAACCTAATATATAATAAGTATAAATACAACACATACCCCAAATTGTGTGTATGGACATTCATATGTACACACATATGTATATACATTTATATATGTGTATGTGTATATATAATATATATCACTATAATAATTATAATGTTATTTTATTGTTTAGTGTATAGATTACGACTTCAAGGGTCTCCAGGATCCAACATATTACGTGCTTTTAACTTATGTACAATCTCCGGAGGCAACAATGAACAAAATTTTTAATGCTTTGCAAAAGATGCAACGGCTTGATATAATAAATCAAATTAAGAATCATGTATATGATCTAGTTGATGTTGTATCACAATGTGCTATGAATGAAGGTAAAATAGATAATAGACAATTTTTTATCCTAACATTAAGAAATTAATTATAATCATATTTAGATGCAAACTAAAAAATATATAATAATTATATATCATTATATTAATTATTTGTTGTGTATATTTTTAGGATCTGAAATAATTCGACCTGGACATCTACCAAGAGCACCATTAGTTTTGAGTCCTATTTTAACTACAGAAACCAGATTGAAAGAAAACGAATTAAAATGCCCGTTACAACATATTCAACAGAAGGTTACTTCATTTGCGACTTATATTTCCAAAAATTTAGTAATAAAGCAAACTTTTAAATTAAAATATTCTTTATTTTTTTTTAATATTAAAATATTTTTATTTTTTGATTACCAATTATATATAATACAATTATAATTTCTTATTATTTCAGGATATTAAACAAAAATATAGCTGTATAGTTATGTTAACTTTTACGAATGACGGTTTATCAACTGCAGAATCTATCACAAAGATATTTAGATCCAAGCAACCTCGAATTGGCGTGCTTATATTGCAAGAACAAGAGAAAGGTGTCTACAGTCGAGCTGAAGAATTTGTAGATGATTGCTTTAAACAAGTAATTTAATTTTATTTGTATTAATTTAACATTTTATAAAACTAAAATTGAAAAAGTTTTTTTTTAATCAAATTTATATAATATTAATTATATTAATTAATTATATATCATAAATTTATATATTTTTAGGTCAATTATATTATACCAATACTAACAAGAGGATACATTGAAAGAATTAGTAATCTTGGACAAACATATGAAGAGATACATAATAATTTAGATGAAAAATACTTGAAATACATATATTCTTTGTTGAGATACGAATATTTGAAAAATCAATGCTGCAACAATCGCGTGAGGTGTGTATAAATAAGTTTTTGATAAGAAATTTAATAAATCTTTAATAGATAAATTTTTTTCTATGTTATTTCTATTTTTTATGACTAATTAATATAAAAATAACAAACAAGTAAGACAAACAAAATCTTTTGTTAACTTTTTATTTCTCTTATCAGATGTATTGTGCCAGATAAGGATGTTTGTACTGTCGTTCGAGCAAATCTACATCCAACATTGCAAGCATGGTTTCGCGAAAGTGATATCGATAATTTTGTGAACAATATTCTTTTTCATAAATTTTGAAGTGAAAATTGACATATAAAAGTGAGCTTAGAATAAAAATTTTATAAATGACTTTTAATGATTGATATTTTTATGGCACACCTCATATAAATTATTATGTAATATTAATATTTTTGTCAACAAAAAATAAAAGAATATTGTGTTTAAATAATTCTTAAATAAGTGATTCTTCTAATTGATTCATACTGCAGTTAATTATTTAATTATGTTCAAAAATATAATTATAATACTCACTCTTTGGTGAAATAATTTCCAAGAGATCCTGTTACCTCTTTCAATTCTTCTTGCGCATTTTTTGTCATATTATAATAGATGGTCAAAGCCTCATTGCTTTCATCCTTGGGCATCATTTCACCATTGCCGCTGACAAAATTATGTTTGGTGGGATTGTTCAGATTGCTACATGATCCCAACAAATTATGCTTGGAGGCAAGCTCGAATACTACATTTTTAGATTCACCATGAACCCATTGAGCTCCAAGGTCCACCACATTTTCACCTGTAAAAATAAGTTAAAGCAAATATATGTAATTTTTGTAAGTATATTTAAACTTTCAAAGATGCAATTAAAATATTGTCACTTAAAAAATAGAATAAGGACTATAATTAAGAGTAATTAAGACTAGAAAGCCATTTTTTTCTAATTATAAGAATTAATAAAAGAGATTATTTACCAAAATTTAAAGAGTGCACTCTACCACCAATTCTATTGTTAGCTTCCAATATTATAAAATTGTTCATTCCTTTTTGTAATAACTTGGATGCAGCTGCGATGCCAGCCGCACCTGCTCCAACAATAATAATCTTTGTCTTCTTTGACATTTTGTAGCTTTTTAAAAATTTTATTGCACAGAATAGTTGCTGCAACGACAAAAGATATGTCTCTATATATTGTCAGATGAATGCTTCAAACATAAATGATTCTTGAATGAGCTTAAATAGTTAAGTACAAGCTGATAACACTAGATTGTTAAATGGTTAACAACAAGTGAGATTAAGATCTTATCTGAACATTAACAATACACATCAATACGTTGCAATTTTCGTAAATGACTCTTATAGATTAAAATTTATGAATTTAATCTCAAGCTTACTTTTTAAAGAAAATTAAACTGCATGTATAAATAAAATTCGAATTTAGAGTTCACATCATATGTTAGTGACATTTCATATCATATATTAATTCGTTTTTAATTCTGATAAATATTTCAAGTAATTTCATTATATTATTTGCACAAATTTAATCAATTTTATTTGAGCAAAAAGTATATTATTGCAATTTTTTATTCAACATTTTATGTTTAAACTTTTCTTTGCTAATGAGACTTCAAGATACAAATTTTTTTAGTACACACGATACTCTGAAAACGCACTTGCTTTTGGTGGAGATAATTGACAGACACGCGTGTAGATGAAGAAGAACAAAAAATAATAAATTATTTTTTTTTTTTAATTACTTATAAAAACCATTATTGCAAAATGACTTTTGCTCTTCACAAACTTGCAATTCTATACACGTGACTGATTTATTGCACACAACTACACATATATAAATATATATAAACATATGTTACATCGTCCGAAAATCTACTTGTCAAATGCAGTAACAATTGACCAATCAAAAACAAATATAATTCTTATCGCTTTGTTCTGATTGGTTAATCAAACGTCAAACGCTACTTTATTCCGAAGACTAGATTTTCGAACGTACTTGTCATTCTTCAGATATACTTTTATTTTATCATAGGATTTCCAGGTAAAAAACATGCTGTAATTAAGTAAAAATGATGTGCTCTTCATTTTTATTAACAAATAATTTTAATCAAAAAAGGTATATATTTTTTTGAAATAATTGTAATGTATAATTTTAATGTGTGTGTATGTGTACATATATGTATATACATATGTGTGTGTTGTGTACAATTGTAATATATTATTATCATCACTTATTGTTAATTATTTTTATCTAGCTAACGCTATAACAATCACATGTTATAAACTATAAACAAAATAAGGCTCAAAAATTTCATCTACATTCAGACGTAACCTGTCATCATTTTAATCATTTTTTTCTAACCATTTGTAACGTATTAAATTGACAAGTATTAATTATACATTTAGTTTCTAAAATATATATATTTGTTGATAAGAATTACACATAATTCAAATCTCTACCTCAAAAATGTCTAAAACTTTGTTAAAGACTTTGAGTTCACGAATGCTGCTTCAAAGCACTAACAATAAGTAAACATTTCCTTCGATATCGTTAAAAAACACAAAACAATTATGTAAAATTCTTAATAAAATAAATGTATTGAAGAAAAATTTTGCATGTTAGAAAAACAATTAAAATTATTGTACAGGATTCTTAAGAAAAAAAATATATTGAATAGAAAGAGTGATGGCAAATTCGCCCATTTTTGGGACCTCGAATTTCACACTTTTTCATGCCAAATAGTATTATATTAGATGAAATATTAATCCCAGTAAAATTTCAAGATGAGCATAGGCATTCCAGAGATACAAGGGGCAAAGTGATGATTTTTAGTCAGTTTTATGAAAAATTATCACTTTTACTTCTTCATATCTAAGGAACCGTGCCTATACTCATCTTGAAATTTCTCTGGGATTAATGTCTCATCATATAGTACAATTTGGCATAAAAAAGTTTGAAATTTGAGGTCCCAAAATTTGACCCTATAAAATGGACGAAAAAACAGGTCTTTTTGCCATCACTTTTTACATGTTATTGTAAAATTTCCTTTAATTATGAAAAATATATTTTTACTTTCTTATCTTATTATAGTTTATATAATTATGCAATTTATATTAATGTTATCAGTATAAAACAAATTAAATCTTTTTCTACTACATATTTTTGTTATCAGTTGCAGTTCATACATATATTCAATAGTCATTAATTTGTCTATTATAATATTTGATAACACATTATTTGATAGCTGAATTTTATGAAAATTGTTTATAGATTATCAAAGAAAGATTCAAAATCAAAACCATTTGGATTTTGCTGTTCCCTGGATCGCTTTGATCCTCTTTCAAGATACAATCAACGAAGACCACCTTACAAATCATCATTAATAGCAATAACTTCTGTGCACGAATGTCCAGTGTCCAAGATGCAAGTAAAATTTGTAACATCCCGGCTTACTCGAGAAAAGAAGAGACTGAAAGCGTTAGAAGTGGGAGATCAACAACGATCAAGGAACAGAAAATTGAATTACTCTCGCTTTGATAAAAACGATCGTTTTATAAAATGGTATCTAGAGGATGAGATTGCGTTGGCGAAGGATATGTTTTGGACAGAAAAGCAAAGAATTCACATTGAAGCCAGCAAAAAGGCGATGAGCATTGGGAAAAAGAAATGTGAGTATATCAATTTTTTTTGGCTATCAATTCTTTAAATCAAAATATTACAAGATATTTCAAGTAATTACACTACTGTTTGCCATTGTAGAAGATAATAAAAATGCTATTTCTTTAAATCACATTTTATAAGAATGCGAAATGCTTGAGAATAAAGAAATTTATTTTAATAATATTTGATTATATTTGTGACTGAATATATACATGATTATGTGTATATACTCTTAATAAATAGAATGTTATTTAATTATTACAGTTAAAGAAAAGCATAAAACTTTATCAAGTCAGTTGCCACGATGGTATCAAGATTTTTCCTTGGCTCAAGTATGAATAAAAATGAGTAATTGATTCTAAGTGGGAAAATACTTCTTTTTGAGAAAGATATAATTTAATACTTGTATTTAATTATGAATATAAATAATATTATAAATAATGGACTTTCATTACATGAGATATTGTCTCAATATTCAAGAAATTTTTAATTGAAAAATTAAATTGTGAAAGTGTTTTATATATATTTCGAATTTCGGAGGAAAGACTAACATAAAGTTATATCAAAATTTGTAGATGAGAAATTTAATGAATCTGGAAAATGTAATACATACCGATTACGAAGAGGCAAAAACGGATGGCACCCAAAAAATATTGATAGCTATCGGTGTTATTTCAACTTTCTTTAAATTAAAACCGAATATTATAACTGAGTTGCATAAATCAAGCAATTTGAATAGTATTGATTTTTTGCTCGAAATTTATAAAATCTTGACAGGAAATGATTTCTACAGAGAGGAATATAGTATATTTCTCACCCTCTATTTTTAATTATAGATAAATAAAAACTCTAGCAACATTTATAGTAATTACAAAGTTATTTAATTTGCAGAGAAATTTTATGATTGCAATGAGAGAATAATATTGTCGGCCATCGCATTTTTAACACTGCCAGAAGCGTTAAAGGAATTGCATAAGAGATTACCAGTAATGATCGTGCCAAAATTACCACCAAAACGTAAGTTCTTTAATTATTTTATTAAATGTCATTTAATTAAAATGACGAAATAACAGTTGTTTTGTTTTATAGCAAAATCGCCAGTATGTCTGGCAAGGCGGAAAAGCAGCTGTCCTTATGAGGAAGAATTATTCAAGTGTTCCGATTGGGCCAGTTATCGAAATGCTTTACAAAAATGGCAGAAACAATACAAACTATTACAAACAGTTCCGAAAATAACTTTACCATGTTTCAAACAACAGAAGTTTTTGATTAGTAATGGACTACTATCTGAGATTAGAACACGTGAGGAAGATATTTACATTAACCATTTTGAAAAAAGCAACACAAAAGATTTTCAGAAGAGTTCCTCTACTAACAATAAGTTTGATGTAAAAGGTAAAAATATTTGAGTTATATACAAAATGATAGTCCTGAGCATGTATACTTGACTATCCTATCTTGACACAAAATATCATAAATAAGTATATTTATTGAAATATCGATTTTTATACATAGGTATAATGAACACTGATGAAGTAACATACGAAGATAAAGATTTCCCAAAACAGGAAAATTTAGAAGCGGATAAATCATCAATTTTCAATATTTATCCGATGTTAGACAATAACAAAAAATATGATTCCACAATCAGTAGATTTAACACAAAATCAGAAACTGTGGAAGATAAAATTTATGGTATTTTTTGCAATCATTTTTATAACATTTTTATTGATCCTAATTAGAGTTAGAAAATGTAATAAGAAAATTACATATATATTTTCACATATACATATTCAAATTATTATTACAAATATGTTTAAAAAGTTTTTAATTTTCTTGATAACAATTAAAATACTTGAGGTGCGTCAAAACCACCAATGAATAAAAAATCCTGGCTGGATAAAAAGAGAATTTATATGATAGGGGATGTGCCCTTGAAGAACGAGATATCATCTGATGAGATCACTGGTGTGGGTAATTTACGACCTAGCAGTAGCGATGAAAAGTTCTTTAAAATGCTCAAACTTGATGACAGACCCACAAAAATATTTCCTAGTGGCAGAGAAAATTTATCAAAAAATTGGCAGGACTGGTTACAAAATGCTGATCAGGATTTCGAGCAGATGAAGGAAAAAGCTGATGAGTTGATGAAGAGTATACAGGCCACTATGAAATCAGCATTTCCTTTACTCGTTTGTGACAACTGTTGTTCGTGTCGACAAACCCGAAAGACCGAGAAAAACAAAGTGTCAATTGACAATACAACGGAGAATAGCGAGTGAGTGAGATCTAATAACGTTATTTCAATGATTTTTAAGAATAGCTGTATAAATTATAGTTGCTAGTAGTTCTAACAATTTTAAAATTTATATATTGGTATTTAATTATAAATTTTTACATGTATAAAATTTGGTAAATTTTCTACTGATTCCATCTGATTATGAATATATTTATGAATATATTTTAATTTTAAAATCTTTAATTCTTTAGTCTTTAATACAAATTTTGATATTCTTAAACTTTAAAAAGTATTTTCACTTTTTAATTTTATATAATTCTTGATACAAAATACAATTTTCTAAGATTCAAAATGTCATAATCTAAAATAATGATATTATTTACAATAGGTATTATGTCGCAGAATCGAAATCAATGCATTCTCCAGATTTGATAGCAAGATCATCAATTAACTTGATTGTTTCGCAAAACGAGATCAAGACAAATTTCATTATAAATGGTATTACCAAAAAGAACAGTCAAATGCAATACGTTATATCAGACATTCAGAGCGAAAATATACACATATCATCGCAAATTTCTGATGCTCCGGTACTCCAGTTCATCAGGAATGTTCCACCTTGTTCATGCGCTATTCAACAAATAATCAATAAAAGTGTAAGTCCTTCTCTAAGCCAGGACGATATTCCTTCGACAAAGGATGAAGGATTATGCATCGAAAAGAAGTACAGGCCAAACGAAGAAACACGTACATATTCCTGCAAGACATATCCTGGTGATAGATCTTGCAGATATAATCCTTTCATGAAAGAGATAATAATAGAGAGTGACAAAAGTAAGAAAAAGATTCCTGTGTATAAAGTGGCTGGTGTAGTGGAGAGAACAGATGAAAAAGAAGCTAAAAAAATGATACCAATTATCGATGGTGTTTATGTTACACTACCCGATAGTCCTCAACAAAATGATGAATACATCCCGAAAAATGATATTGTCGAATCGCCGTACAATATGACCACCAGTCACATTACAGATGAAAAATTGAAACTGATAGAAAGATATTCTGGTTCTAAAAGTCTTCTAGAGAAGATACAGAAAAAGTCGAGATCATGCAGATGTAGGAATGGTTTCAAGGAAAAGAAGCATCTTGTTGATAAAAAGAAAAACATTGCAGAAATTCGACAAAAGTTAATGGAGTCCAAATTACCAGAAGAAAGATGGAAGGCAGTATTGATGGATTACTGTACTCAATGTAAAAATAACATTCCTTGTAAATTACGCACTGCCCCGTCAAAAATAGAAACAAATTATGAGAAAACTCTGAAATTGACTCCTCCAGCATTTCCTACGTCTTCTTCGTTAAAAATGCAAGAAAATAAGGGACCTTGTAGTTGCCGAACAAAGTCGGAGCAAGAACTTTCAGCAGAAAAGACTCTGACCTATCTTTATGAACCGGATAGGGAAAACAAAAGTAAGAAGAAGATCCCTGTGTATAAAGTGGCTGGTATAGTGGAGAGAACAGATGAAAAAGGAGCTAAGATAATGGTGCCAGTTATCGAAGGTGTTGTTTATGTTACACCATCCGTTAGTCCCCAAGAAAGTGATGAATACATCCCGAAAGATGATCTTGTCGAATCGCCGTACGTAATGTCAACACTGTTCCAAATATCAGAATCAAGCAAGGAATATATTTCCCGAGCTGCTGCTCCGCATCGACATTGGTCGCCGGTAAACATTCCTCCGGGTCCATTGCCGAGAAAAAAAGAAGAAATGGAACGTAGAAAAAAGGCTAGGGATGAAGCGTTTAAGTTCATTTATGGGGATAATAATGAAGAAGATGCATCTTATTTAGATTCGGGTTATCAAGAAAGTGACAAGAACAAATTAATGACGAGCTATGAGACAAAGGAAAATCACATGGATGTGGAGAAGAAAACGTCCAAAAGAACAACAGGATTACAGTCACCAAGTGAAAAAATTAGCAAGCTAGAACAGCAGAACAAAGATGTATCCTATACAAAAATTGCTAATGAAGTATTTGGAGAGAAAAAATATCTGAAAGAAGCTACTGATGAGATTGCGCAACAAAATGTGTCAGATAAACAAATAATCGATAAGATAGATAAAAAGATTGATGATGAGATGCATTTGATAAATAATGATGACAAGAAACCTATAGACAGGAAGCTTATGGCGATAATAAAGGTATATATCAATCTCTTTCTTTTTCTCTTTTAATTCAATAATTTCGAAATATTCATATCTTCATTAATTAATCAGTTTATAATTAAATATCAATATCAATTTGTATGTAAGAATTTATGTAAGAAATTATATATCTCGAATTTAAAATGTTAAGGCTGAATTGAAAAAAATGGCTACAGAAGGATATATATTTGCCAAGTTACCGAAATGTTATCTTATGCCGCAACTTCTAGACTGGATTATGTATAGGCAGAGTGTTACTTTTTCGGAAACGGATAAAAGTAATTTGTCTAAAAAATGCCATTTTTAAATTTCTTCAATTTTCTTAAATTTCTTAAATTTTTAAAATTTGATTTACCTTATATTATTGTATTTTTTCTAACTTTCTAGAGATTTTGATGCAAACTACTATTAATTCGTGGAAATTACTGAATATGATGAGAATGCCAAAGATCGATCAACCATCAATGCCCATGACGGAGCTTCAGTTGAAAAGATTGACCTATAATCAAGCCAAAGAGATAAAGGAAAAGGTTAACTGTCGATATCAACTATCATATTTACAAATTCAAGTATAAAAGACATACATATATATTTAACTTCTGATATTCTATTTTTAAAAAATTATGATTATATTCTCAGATTTTCTTCAATTTCTTTTTAATTTTAATTTTTAATTTTTATTTTATTTATTAATTTTTATTTTTAATATATTCAATTGCTAATTTTTATTAATTTTTAATTTTTTAAAATCTGAAACTGCTTAATTTGGAACAAATATAATTGTTGATACATGTTCTACAGGTTCAAGAAGCAAGAACGATTTTTTACAGTAAAGTGCGTAAAGCGCGTGTTTCTTATGCTCGTACAATGTGGAATACTATGGAATATGGAAAATTTCCTTCTACTTCATTCAAAAGAGCCTTCTTCACATATATGGCCTGCAAAGAAGCCGATGGACATGTTTATAAGCCATGGGTGACTTCCGAAGTTCACAAAAGATCCTGAATTTAGTTGCTACTAATAATTGTGTTATTTAATAAATACAAATATTTATATAATCCATTAATAGTTATTAATAGTAAGATTAACTATTTTGAATATTTTAATATATATTTTGCTAATATATAAATTTCTCTTTTCAGAACTTGATAAATACATACATATATTATTAGATACTATTTCATAAACTCTAACACTAAAATATAGAATAATGAAATTATAAATAATTAGAAAGTATCAAATAAGTATTATATATAGATTTATAAAAATTTTGAAAGTTTTAAAACTTTAAAAGAAATTGATTTCCATAAATACATATATTTATCAAAATAACTTTATGATATAAATATAAATGATTAGTAATAAATATTAGAAATTGATTGCTTATAAAGCGAACACGTTAAAATTATAATAAATATGCAAGTATCGAAGATTTGAAATTCCCGCGCATATTTTTTAAATCTTGATCAGCTGTTTTTTATAGGTTATTTTTACCTAGCTTGATTGGCAACACTGAAACAGAAGTTTCACATTTGTAACCGCATAAAATGCGGGATCTCTAATAATCAATTTGGAGTTTTGAAGTTTGTCACTTTTGTGAATTTTATTATAACACAAAAAGGAAAAGAAATTTCATCTGAATAAGGTTGAAAGAAACAAGATGTTTAAAATATTTTCTGATTAAAATAAATGAATTTTTTTAAATTATAAAACTTAACAATTTGAGCAAAATGTCAACAGGTATATCATTTTTATATAAAACAATTTGTTACTTTGTAAAATAAAGTTTTGATTATATTTATTTATTTAAATCTTCAGAAATTGAGACAAGCTTGCTAGTGATCATCCTAGATGTTAATCCTGTACAACGAATAGTGAAACAAGAGACAAAAATACTGTCACAATGTTTGGAGTCTACGATAGTCTTTGCTAATTCACATTTCATGCAAGCGTCTAATAATGAAGTGGCGTTCATGGCATGTCATGGTCACGGTGCCAAATTTCTCTACCCATGTGATAACATAGCAGAAATAAGACAGATAGATGGCCAGTATGAGAAGTTTACTATGATAGAGCGTACAGTGAAACAGCAGTTACAGCAAGTCATCAATGAAATTTCCATGGATGCTTCGTTAAACACAGAGAGTCTCATTTCTGGTGCCCTCAGTATGGCATTATGTTACATTGCTCGATTAGAACGAGAAAAGGTCGCCAACCAGAAACTGTATCCCAGAATGTTGGTGATCACTGGCAGTAATGATTCAGCCACGCAATATATGAATTATATGAATATATTTTTCACAGCACAGAGACTGGTATATGTGTTCCTCTATTAGGTTTTTATTATGATGATTTATAATTATTATGGTGATTTATAATAAGAGATATGAATACTTTCAGAATGTTATTCTGGATGTATGTAGTCTGGATCAAGAATTGACACTTTTACAACAGGGCTGTGAAATTACTGGTGGAAATTATCTGCAGGTACCACATCTTGCTGGATTGCTTCAGTATTTATTGGTAAATTTTTCACATTCAATTCTATGCAATTATCATCTTAAATAAACGTGTATGCACTATATTTGTTTATTTCTTTTACGATTTAGTGGGTTTTCCTGCCAGATCCAAGTGTTAGATCAAAATTAGTTCTACCGCCACCAGTGAAAGTGAACTATAGAGCAGCGTGCTTCTGTCATCAGGATCTTATTGACATAGGATATGTTTGTTCTGTATGTTTATCAAGTAGGTGTTACCATAAAATTATATCAAATAATCTTAAATATTTTAATCAATGTGAAATAATTAAATTTAAACACTTTTACTGTTCATAATGTTTAATTTATTTGCATTAAGATGATGTTGATTAAATTTTGTTACAGTTTTCTGCAAATATAGTCCAATATGTACAACTTGTCAGTAAGTATTTTCTTGTTAGTAAACATACTGAACACATATATGCTTACAATGATAATGTACATTATCCATGATATACACATAATGTACCGATCACTATTTAATATACAATTTTAGTCACGTTTATATATAATTTTGTATTTTAATTATAATCTTTGTTTTTTTAAGCACTGTATTCAAAATGCCAGGACCTATGCCAATGAAGAAAAAAAAGAAGAAGGCTATAGATATCGTTCATTAATGTTATGTATCTATGATGTATAATGATTCCATGAAATGTAAAAAAATAATGTCATAATATAAAAAATTTGATATATAACATTATTTAGTCATAAATCATTATGGTTTATAAATCATAATGATGAATGACTATGTGCGTAAAGAAATCATTAAAATGAAGTACGTAACTTGACTTATAAATCATAATAATTAATAACTATAAACAGAATAAATTCTTTACATGATTAAAATGAATGATTACAGAGAAATTAATCACTGACGAGTCTATTAAAGTTAAATTTCTATATCGATTGGCATAAAAATTTTCTTGTCTATTCATCTAATTTGTATATTTGATGTCCATTGTTATGTGGTTCGATTAAGCGGTGGTGGTATGTAACCAATGCGTTCCTGGATTTCGCTCTGAAGAACCTTGCCTCCCCATGCAGGAGGATTCATAGAAGATGATGATTTTTTCTCCGGGTCTTTTTTGGCTTCGTGCGCTTTTTTTATCTCCTCGTATTCTTGCAGGTCGTCCAGACGCATCTCTATACGTGTCGGACTACGTCGTATCATTATACTGGAAAAAGAAAAAATCTCGTGTAAGAAATTTATATATACATTTTCATATTTCATTCTAAAATATTCTATTAATTACTTAATCTCTTTTAATCTCTAAAAAATTTCATATATATATAATTATAATTATTTCAATTATTAAACATAATTAAATTATATATTAATTATATAATTTCATTATAAAATTATTACATATATATATATAATAATTTTATAATTGAATTATATAATTAAAAATAATTGACAAATTTCTTTAAGTAATAAATTTGAATCGAGGAATATAAAGAGAACATGCAAAAGGCTCTCCCTCTGGGGTCCCTTTTGTCAAACTACGCTCCTATCCACGTGCAATATGGCGAGATACATGACAATGCCCCCGAATAAATCCCAAATCGAGCCGCATCATCCCAATCGCTTCCTCGACAAAAATTCGTCTCTTTATCGGTCGCGCTTTTCCGAAGCCAGCCTCCCGGGCCAGCGCGAGCTTCCGGCGAGGAAGCGCCTCGCGGCGTCGAAGGCGCGTCAAAGGCGCCTCGAAAAATGCGGAGGCGGAGAGGCTGGACGCGCGCGAGCACGCTTTCGGTCGGGCAGCGCTTCGCCCGGAGAGACTGACGCTGAATCCCGAGGAATTTCCCGGCGACCAGCCGCCGAGCGCTAGTCGAGTGTACCGATCGTGGGCGAACGGCGACCCAGGAAGATGCTCTACCTCGAGGATTACGTCGAAAGTGCGTACGATGAGCGTCCCGCTCGATTCCACCCGCCGAATACTAACCTCGTCTCTCGCGGAGCGCTCGACTAACCCGCGATTCGGGACGAAGCGCGAGCTGTTTCGCGACTCCGCGGACGAGCGCAGCCATTTTTGTTTACGTTTCAATTTGGGTCTCCCCTTTTTGCAATCTTTCGAATTTGTTCTTGTAAAAAAATGGGAGTTTCAACACGATGCTCCGTCGAGAGGTTAGGCGCGTGATTGGCCAATTATTGTTGTGTCGATTGAGATCGTTCGTTTTTTGAATTTCTTGAGTATATTGAATTTGATTTTCGCCTTTTTCGAGATTTAAAATTCATCCAAATGGTTTTTGTTTCATTTCCAGAAGCATAAGTATTAACAATGATGTGTTTTGTTAGTACAATAGAAAGATGAATTAATGATAAAGAAGAATAATAGTACTGATAAGAATTGTTAATTTTGCAATAAAATTGATGCTTGCTTATTTGTAAAATTTGTTAATAAATGAGGAAGATTAATAGTCGCAATAGCCCTAAGGCTAAGATTTGTATGTTAATTTTACAGAAATTGTTACAGTGCATCAAATATAAAAATATAAATAGTTAAAAGTAATGTTTATATTTAAACAGAAGACTAATTTTTTGTATGGTTTCAGTGATCGAGCATCTTCCGCAAGAGTTAAGGGACCGATTTACAGAAATGAGAGAAATGGATCTAGGTGTACAAAGTATGTATTCTTCGATACAATAATGTATATGTATGTGTTAAAAATAAAATGATAAGACAATAATGAATGAAAGTAGTAGTAGTAATGTAAAAGTAACGATAATAAATTTATTTGATGTCTTCAGATTCCATGGATAGCTTGGAAAAGAAAGTGAAGACATTGTTTTGCAATGCTAAAAAAATGAAGCCTAGTGAGAAAGAAGCGGAATACGAGGCTATTAGAAGGGAATACTACAAGACTTTGGAGGATGCTGACGAAAAGGTGCATTTAGCTAATCAAATGTACGACTTGGTGGACAGGTATCTAAGGCGGCTTGATCAGGAGTTGCATAAGTTTAAAATGGAACTGGAAGCGGACAATAAGGGCATTACCGAAATCTTGGAAAAAAGATCTCTGGAACTGGATCAGCCTCCTACAAATAGTAGCCAAAAAGAAAATCGTTACAGTTTCACACCAAGTAGAACACGAGATAATCATAGCCATTGTAAGTCTTTAATGTGAATTTTTCACATTAATTTTTAAAGATAGAACACAAGATATTTTGTTAGATTCATAAAAAGTATTAATACTCCTTGTAGACAACATTTCAAAATGGTTTGTAAAATTGATCGATTAGAGCAAATCTACTATTCCAAGTGGAGAACAAAGTATGACAATATTCCTAGATAAGAATAATTATTAACTTTTTTTTTTAATTTTAGCTCGATCAGAGAAGCGGCGAGACTCTAACGCGTCTTCCACGTCCGTCGAAAAAAGGTTGGCGATCGAGAAGTTGCCAGCGACGACGAATCTACCGGAGTCGCGACCAGCCTCGGCGAATTCTGGGCCTATTATCGCAGCGAGCAACGTCGCGACAGCGCCAGCGACGATCGCCAATTCCGTGGGATCGGTATGCTATACTCTCGGTCACATCGGGGCAGGTGGTAATGCTATCGCGGCGGCTGCTTCGCAAGCAATCGCAGCCACGCAATCGATGCAGCAAGGTAGACGCTCGGCCAGTTTGAAGGCCAGCTACGAAGCCATTAACACTGGCGGCGTGCACGCTGCGGAATTTAGCAGGGAGTTGGCTGGCGCAGCACAAACTGCTATCGCAGCCATCCAAGAAACCACAAAGAAACATAAAAAGTAAGTAGAATACATAGAATAAAGAAAGGAAGCGAACTCTTGATTATTCTGTTCATCGATAGATTATTTATTATGAAAGTTTTCATCATCCGGATCAATTATATTTTGGATGTTTCTGGTGAAATGATATAAAAATATCTATTATCTAGGATATTTTATACAAGATTTGTAAAAGAGATCAGATATTCTTTCCAAGATATTTTAAGGTTCTTGACTCCTTGCTGATCATGTTGGAATTGTGATATCTGAAATAGTGTTTCAACGAAATATCTTTTCATTTAAAAATGGCATCTAAGAATTTTCAGTATGTGACTTTTCCTCGTCTCTGACATCACAATCTGACATGGCCAGGATTTAGAAGTCTTAAAGTTATGCAATTGGACATTAGAAAAGTTTACTATCAATTTACTATTAAATTAGAGATACTTATAATCCTTTTTCTTTTATTTCTTAAACTTTTTTATATGATTATAGGAAGGTGACTGCCACTGTGCCGAGTTCAAGTGTAATCGCAGCCACGATTCAGCAGCCTGTGTCGCCGCCTGTGGTAACCACAACTATGCAAGTAGTGGATCCGGATAATCCGGAATGGACGTGCGATCCCAACGAGCCACGTTATTGCATATGCAATCAAGTGTCGTATGGCGATATGGTTGCCTGCGACAATTCAGACGTAAGTTTCGTCAATATTCTTTGAAGTACGTCAGAGCGGATAAATTTGTGACGACGATAATTATGTTATTAGTGTCCCTTCGAATGGTTCCATTATGCTTGCGTGGGCATCAGCGCACCACCCAAAGGAAAATGGTACTGTCCCCAGTGCACGTCTTCGATGAAGAGACGTGGTGGGCGGAAAAACTGATTAGACAGGAAGAAAAAGTGGAAGAACATTGATCAAGTTGAGAAAGCATCGCTGCTGCTACCTCTTAGACACTGTCCATCTTGTATCGACTTAGTTAGGAAGTCATTATTAGAAGCTCTTATTAGGTATGACTTTTTCAATATATTGTTCCGAGTTTGCATTGTCTTTCGACTTTCGAACTTGCTCTTTTTTGCTATCGATCGAACATACATCGAAATGACAATGTTGTAGAAATATATTCAGATATGTCAGTGAAGATGGTTCGAATCGAAAATTTTTTTTAAATATCTTGATGTGTGTTTCCGTTTTCCGTTTTCCGTTTATGTCGGAACAATAAGGGTAGCGGAACGGAATGAATACAAGGTGACTTGGAAAATACGAGAATTGGTAACGTATTTTTTTGATGAGTTTGAAATTTACTGTTCCTCGTCGAAAATGTAGATTCTAGGCGCTTAGTTATCAAGCGTTTCCCGGCAAATTGTAAATAAAGAAATAAGTCCATTTTTTAAGTAATTGTAAATTGAATTTAGTTTAATTATATAGTTTAATAGAAACTTAATTTAAATGTCGGGGATATACGTATATATATTTAAAATGTTGAGAGAGGAGAATTTACTTTTTCGATGAAGGAAAACTGAATGAATTTTAAATTCGTCTGAGAATTTCTCTTGTGATTTTTCCTTTCAAAGTTATTCTACATAAACAAGTTCTGCGAATGCTAACTGAAATGAATACGAAAGCAGAATTGTAGCGAATCGGTGTATGAATAAAATGAATCGTGCAGAAACGAATGTTGCTGCCAAAATGAATGATGATATTTCTTTCAATTAATTAGTCGTCACTTTTGTATTCTCAGGTATATTTCGAAATGATCATTAATCTTTCCTGATTTATCCTTCCATTATAAATTTACTAGATCAATACGTTTTAAATTTTATTTTGTGTATAAAAATATTCATTCAAGATTCACTTAGCAATCACATAGACATTTTCTAATTTTCTTTGAACATTTACATTGAAAAAAAATTGACTTGACTAAATCGTTCAATTAAATTACTATTTTGTTAATTGAACATATATTAGTATTTAAGTAAAATATATATTTTGTTAAAGTTATATGTGTGTGTTACATTTAATTTAAATATTTCTATATGTTCAATTAATAAAATAATATTTAGTTGAACGATTTAATAAAGTTAACTTTTTTCAGCATATAATTATGTTATTCTGTTTTAATATAAATCTCTATATATTTGCCACTTATTTAACAACTTAAGCATAAAATTGCATGTTAGCCCAAATATCAAATACAAAATATAAATTATTGAATACGAATAAAAAATAATGATAATATCTAAATACATCATTTGTACATTGAAAAAAATTGTTAACTTGCCCTAAATCTTTCAACTAAATTATTATTTTGTTAACTGAACATATATTAGTATTTAAGTCAAATACACATTTTGTTAGATTTAATGTGTTATATTTAATTTAAATATTTTTATATATTCAATTAATAAAATATTATTTAGTTAAAAGGTTTAATCAAATCAATTTTTTTTATTGCAGTATTAATCGTGTATTTTTCAAATTATTGACAAAAATTGCATTAATTATATTAAAGTCAATATTAGCACAGAATGATTTATTATTGTGATTCGGCGATTATGCAAACTACAGAAAGTGATGGTAGACAAACGTGATTTGTCTCGCATCAATGTTTTTCCTTAAAATTTTAACATCTTGCTAATAATAAAATAAGCTTCGCGATGGAACGGATTTCTTCGCGTTTATGTTTATATTTATGTTACGTTCAAGATATCGGATCGAGAAATTCGAATTGAGGACACAATTGTTTTTTGAAGCTAATCAATATAAATAAATTATCTGAGAATATCAATTTCATAAGCGAAACTGCTGTATAGAAGACAGAATAGCTGTGATAAATAAAACATATACAGAGAAACAAGTCCTGTCATCAAGATAAACGTATCTCTTTTGACAATAGTCATCTTTTTCGCGTCGATAATGATTAAAATTTATTTCATTTTCTATCTTAATTTCTAATTTTTTTCCGTTCCGTCAAGATGCGAGTCAACATACGTTAAAATTGTTATTTTATGCAAGAAAAATATCCATCACTCACCAATTGTATACAAATTATCCGAATGTCTTCTTTGATCATTTTCTGTTCCATTATCATATTTTTGTATAAATTCAGACGACATAGATTTAGCCAAACGCTGCCATATTGCCATGGAATGCCATATCAACAATGTAATTGCAGATTCCAAATTCGGGTAACGTATTGCAGTAAATACAGTGATAATTATGATAATAATTATCAAAAAGAGATGATATATGTTCCACATTTTATTATCAATTATCACAAAGTGTTTGTTGTTTTAAGTTATTGCCAAAAAAGCATTAAAATGTTAAAACAGTACACACGACGCGCGTAAAATTGAAAAAAAAGGCGATATATCGTAATCGATTGTATGAACTGCGAAGAATCTTAGACGGGTATCTGCGCCAATGTTATACGAAAATTGAGAAAAGTTTCACAATGTTTCGGAACAGTCGAATATTATTTCCATTTATGTTTATATTTACATACTTTTTTGATTTTGGACGCGAAATTTTTCAACGCACGACACAATAATTCGAGTTTCGAAGCTAAAAAAGTTATAAACGAAGAATATGATTTGGAAAACAACGAATTATAATAAAACGAATTAATATTAAAACGAATAGGCATATATGCAAGATGAATTATGTTATCAAGATAAATAATCACATTTTTTTCTATTAATTAGCTGCGCTTTTTGTGTTAGCAAGTACACTGAAAAAAATGGTTAATTTGACTAAATCGTTCAATTAAATGACTATCTTTTTAATTGAACATATATTAGTATTTAAGTCAAATATACATTTCGTTAGATTTAATATGTTATATTTAATTTGAATATTTCTGTAGTTCACTTAATAAAATAATATTTAGTTGAACAATTTAGTCCAATTAATATTTTTTTTGTACTGTATAATTTGTATTTATCTCTTGACATTTATTTTAATTTCTTCTGCAATAAGGGTAGACTATAGATATGATAAATATTCAGTTCCAAATTTCTCTATGAAAATATAAATTTGAAATTTACTCACTGCGTGATCAGGTGTTTTCCTTTAAATTTCTTGGAACGTTTCTAGTTTTATCAATAGGATTACTTATTCTTGTCTCGATAAAACGAAGTAATTCGTATGAGGATGTGAACATCATCAATATAAGTACAAATTTCATTATCATTACATTTCGTCTCCCATAAGCTCCCAAGATATTGAGACTAATGAATATAAGGAATAGGCTTATATTGATTAAACTAGGTAAAATGTACAGATCCTTTTCACTGTCCATTTTATGTTATTGTTAATAATAGATACTGACGGCACAAATAATCACTATATTGCAGTTGAATTTGTATTATCAGCGTGATTTGTTGGATGATAAACCAACTGAATCGCGTCAACGTTTCTCGGCAAATGACGAACATCTCAACAGAAAATTTGTAAAAAGTTTCAAAACAATCGTTTAATTTGTCCGTGTTTATTTACGTTATTTTTGCGAGATGCTCGGATACGAAATTCGACCACATTGCAATATATATGTATGTTCTTGCAAAAATATTTTAATTTTGAAGATAACAATATATAAACTAAAATGAATCATGTAGACAAATGTTGCTATCAAGATGAGAATTTTTTTTAATTAACCGCACTTTTTGTGTTAGTAAGTACACTGAAAAAAATTGTTAATTTAACTAAACCGTTCAATTAAATTACTATCTTCTTAATTGAACATATATTAGTATTTAAATAAAATATACATTTTATTAGATTTAATGTTATATTTAATTTGAATATTTCTGTAGTTTACTTAATAAAATAATATTTAGTTGAACGATTTAGTCAAATTAACAAATTTTTTTCACTGTATAATTCGTATTTATCTCTCACATTTATTTTAATTTCTTATCTTCTGCAATAAGGATAGACTAGATATGATAAATATTTAGTTCCAAATTTTTCTATAAAAATATAAATTCGAAATTTGCTCACTGCGTGATCCGGTGTTTTCCTTTAAATTTCGCGGGACTAGTTTTATTAACATCATTACTTATTAGTGCGTAAAATCTCGTGGTATATTGAAAAATCTCGTATAAAAATGTGAAAAATAACAACATGAGATTTATACATTTCATTATCGTTATATATTGTCCCTTAATTATTCCCCAGATATTCAGATCATTTAATAGAAGGAATAGGCTGATCTTGATTGAATGATCAATACATGATATAGTGTACAGATCCATTTCAGTGTCTATTTTATGTTATTGTTAATAATAAATACCGAGCGCTCAAATAATCTCTATATTACAGTTGAATTTGTATTAATAGCGTGAATTGTTGGATGATAAATTAAACCTCCTGACGAACATCTCAACAGGAGAAGTTTGTAAGAAGTTTCAAAACGATTTATTTGTCCGCGTTTATTTACGTTATTTTTGCGAGATGCTCGGATGCGAAATTTAAATACATTGCCATTGCAATTGGCTTATATATGTATATGTTTTACAAAAATATTTTAATTTTGAAGATAACGATATGATATCTATAAAGTAAAATCAATCACGAAGAGACAAATGTTGCTATCTAAATGAGAATTTTTTTAATTAACCGCGCTTTTTGCGTTAGCAAGTACAATTTATCTCATCTTTATTCTGATTTTAATTTTCTTTAATATTATTAATATTCTTAATATTTTAATGTTCTTTTTTCTGCAATTTGAGTAGGCTCGATGCGATATATATGTTCCAAATTTCTCTACGAAATTATAAAGTCAAAATTTACTTACTGCAATCGATTAGAATTCTCTCTCTGTCTCCAGTTACATTAATTTGATTACTTATATGAGTTCAACCGGTTTATTAAAATAGTGTTATGGTTAAAAATAAATTTGTATAGCAATTTTTATTGCCATATATAATATCATTATTAAATGCATAAAATGTATATATTCCGTATTCTCGTTAGTAAAAAATATGATTGTAATGATTAATACGAGGCAGATAGAAACCAAATGTAATAAAGTATACGGATTCATTTTATGTTATCGTTAATAATCGATCCGGAGCACAAAAATTATCACTGTACTGAAATTTATATTTTTAACAGCGTAATTTGCTGGATGACAAACGAACTGTATCGTGTCAACGCATTTTTCGACAAATAACGAGCATCTCGTCAACAAAAAGATTCTAAAGTTTCAAAACGATCGTCCTTTAGTCGCGTTTATTTATTTATTTTGCGGGATACTCGGACGCAAAATTTCAATATTGCCATCGAAATCGTCCTATAAACATGTTCTGTAAAAATATTTTATTTATTTCGAAGAGAAAGCTATAAAAGAATACGATGCATAAAGTAAAATAAATTATGTAAAGACAAGATGAAAATTTTTCTCGATTAATTGGCCGCGTTTTTTAAAATTTGTTAGATGCAGCCCGTAAAAAATTTAATCTTGTATATGAAAATATAAATTGAAGATTTACTCACCGCAATCGGTTAGTCTCCCTTTAAGTTCCTCCAACGTTTTCCATTTTATTAACAGGATTACTTATACTATATTTATACTATTTCAGCTCGATTTTTAAAGTCTCTTAAGATTGATATATATATGAGTAAACCAGAAAAATATATGTACGTGAGCACTGTAAGTTGCATTATCGCTACATTTTCGTCCGCGTCTATTTTTGTGAAACAAAGACATAGAAAGAGTTCCAAACCGATATAAATATATATTAATAAGGCCGGATCCATTTTAAGTTATCGTTAATAATCCCAAGCGTGCAAATTATCGCTATATTAATTATATTACTAACAACGTGATTTGCTGGATGACAAGTCAACTGTACATACTCATACTCACCGCGATCGGTTAGACTCCCTTTAAGTTCTTCAAAACGTTTTTATTTTTATTAATACGATTATTTTTTTTACTTTTCTTATACTTTTTAAGCTCATCCACTTCTTGTGAAGTCTCATTGGATTATTAAATAAGTATAAGCAATCAAAATATACATGAACACTGTAAATTTTATTATCACTATATATTTCGTTCCGCGTTTATTCTTATGATAAATGTGTAAAAAGATTAAGAGAAAGATTATATTCAAATGTATTAAAATCAACGAATCCATTTTATGTTATCGTTAATGATCGATATTAAATTGATATGATTAACAGCGTGATTTGCTGGATGACAAATTAACTATGTCGCGTCAACGTTTCTCGACAAATAACGAGCATCTCGTCAACCAAAAATTTCGAAGCGAACGTTCTTTGGTCCGTCTTTAATTATGTAACTTTTGCGGGATATCGGGATGCAAAATTGGAATATTACCACAGGGATTTGAAATCTCCTTTTAAATTTTTTGAGACGTTGGCAGTTTTATTCGTATCGATTACTTCAACTTACATGCGTTAAATTTCTCATAAGATTAATGTGCCATGATAGAATAAAAATGAACATAATACTATATTAGAAAGCAATATAATATCAGGATAGGCTTTCATAGCATACATTCCTAAATTATTTTGTTGACATACATAAAAAAGTGAATACACAAAGTATTTTATCGAGTATGAAATATATATATATATGTGTCCTACTAAAATAGTTTGATTTTGAAGCTATCGCTATAAAACGATATGATGCATAAAATAAAATGAATCATATAGAGACAAGTGTCGCTATCAAGATGAGAATAATTTTCTATTAATTATCCGTGCTTTTTACAATTTTTCAGATGCGCTTATTATATAACTGCTTGAAATTTTAACGCGTATACAAAAATGTGAATTAAAAAAATTTATTTACTAAACTCGATAAAATTCTCTTCAAGTTCGTCGGTATGTTTCCAGGCCCGGTAAATGATGAGCATCTCGGCAACAGAAAATGTGTTTCAAAATAATCATCCTTCTTCTTTTATTAACGCTTCATTTTGTTTACGTAACTTTTGCGGAATAGCAAAATTTGAAATTGTATAATCTACCATATATGCACGTCCTGCAAAAATATTTTGATTTTGAAGATAACGATATGATATGTTATAAAGTAAAATGAATTATACAAGGACAAATATCGCTATCAAGATGAGAACTTTTTTTATTCAATTGACCGCACTGTGCGTTTTATAGCAAGTACAATTCTTATTTATTTCAACTTTATTCTTATTTCAATTTCCTTTTCTGTGCCATAAGAGTTTAGTAGTAAGAGTTTAGATACGTCTCAAATTTTTTTACGAAAGTACAAATTTAAGATTCACTTACCAGAGGTTAAAATTCACTTTCCAGATCCATTATTCCAATTATATTATTCATGAGTTCAGTGGTTCAGAATAGTGTTATTGTTTAAAAAAATATAATATATAATTATATATATAAAATTATATATATGTATATATTATATATAATTATATATATAAAATTATATATATGTATATACAATATTATATATAATTATATATTTATAACAAATATAATTATGTAATATATATATATAATTATATATTTATAACATAAATATAATTATGTAATATATATATATATAATTATATTTATGTGTTTATAATGTATATATAATTAATATTCTATAATATAAAAATTGTGCTATTCTCCAATTTTATCCATATGTAAATATATTAGTACAAGGTAGTAATAAATGCAGTAATAAATGCAAAATATGCATTTTGTGTCATTCTTAATAGATACCGATCGTGTAAATTATCACTATCTACGATTTGTTTTTGTATTATTTTGAATAGTCTTGGAAGATAAATCAACTGCGTCAATATTTTACGATAATGAGATTCTCGTCAACTGGAAATATGGAGGGTATGTAACGTTTTAAAATAATTGTCCTTCTCATCGCGTTTATGCTATTTATGTAACTTTTGCAGGATGCTCAGATGTAAAATTTGATTATTGCCATTGTAATTGTCTTATACATAAGTCCTGTAAAGATATTTTGATTTTGAAGATAACGTTATCAAACGATATGATGTATAAAGTAAAATGAATCATATAGATCTGCATCGCGTCAACGTTTCTCGGTAAATGACGAACATTTCAACAGGGGAAGTTTGTAAGAAGTTTCAAAACGATCCATTTGTCCGCGTTTATTCACGTTATTTTTGCGAGATGCTCGGATGCGAAATTTAAATACATTGTCATCGCAATTGTCTTATGTATGTATATGTTTTACAACAATATTTTAATTTTGAAGAGAGATAACGATATGATGTATAAACTAAAATTAATCATGTAGACAAATGTGGGGCTCGCTATTAAGATGAGAATTTTGTTTTAATTAACCGCGCTTTTTGTGTTAGCGAGTACAATTCGTATTTATCTTTATTCTTATTTTAATTTCCTTTCTTCTGCAATTAGAGTCAGCGAGATGCGATAAAAATATGTTCAAAATTTCCCTACAAAATTCTAAATTCCAAATTTACTTACTCTATAATCGAGTAGAATAATTCTCTCTCCGTCTCCAGTTACATTTTAATCCGATTAGTTATGAGTTCAGCTGGTTCATCAGAATAGTATTACGGTTAAGAATTATTTTTTATAAACATATTTGTCAACTCGACCCATACTGTCAAAACTACACTTTTTGTATTATTCAATATCCATTTCATATATATTTAATAGCCGTATTATATATTTCCTCATCTTATCCTCAATAAGATAGATTATAAAGAATATTACGACGCAGACAGGAATTAAGTGTACTAAATCATATCTATTCATTTTATGTCGATTTTAAACAATAGATATCGCGTGCACCAGTTATCGCAATCTGCAACCTGAATTTATATTATAGATTATGGAATCCTGGAGGACGAACTGTATCGCGTGAACGTTTCTCGACAAGTAACGAGCATCTCGTCAACAAAGTTTCAAAACGATCGTTCTTTAGTCTATGTTTATTTACGTATCTTTCGCGAGATGCTCGAACACAAAATTCGATTATTGCCATTGAAATTATTTTAATTTTGAAGATAAACGATATAATATCTATAAAGTAAAATCAATCACGAAGAGACAATTGTTGCTATCTAAACGAGAATTTTTGTTTTAATTAACCGCGCTTTTTGCGTTAGCGAGTACAATTCGTATTTATCTTTATTCTTATTTTAATTTCCTTTCTTCTGCAATTAGAGTCAGCGAGATGCGATAAAAATATGTTCAAAATTTCCCTACAAAATTCTAAATTCCAAATTTACTTACTATAATCGAGTAGAATAATTCTCTCTCCAGTTACATTTTAATTCGATTAGTTATGAGCTCAGCTGGTTCATCAGAATAGTATTACGATTAAGAATTATTTTATATAAACTTATTTGTCAACTCGACCCATACTGTCAAAACTACACTTTTTATATTATTTAATAGCCATTTCATATATTTAATAGCCCTATTATATATTTCTCAATCATATCCTCAAGAAGATAGATTACAAAGAATATTATAGTGACTATTAAGGAGTTGATAAAAATAAAGTATATTACTTGACTATACATTTTATGTCAATTTTAAACAATAGATATCGCGCGCACAAGTTATCGCAATCTGCGACCTGAATTTATATTATAGATTATGGAATCCCGGAGCACGAATCAACTGTATCGCGTGAACGTTTTTCGACAAGTAACGAGCATCTCAATAACGTTTCAAAACGATCGTTCTTTGGTCTGTGTTTATTTATATCTTTGGCGGGATGTCCGAACACAAAATTCGATTATTGCCATTGAAATTATTTTAATTTCGAAGATAAACGATATGATCTATAAAGTAAAATCAATCACGAAGAGACAAATGTTGCTATCTAAACGAGAATTTTTGTTTTAATTAACCGCGCTTTTTGCGTTAGCAAGTACAATTTGTATTTATCTCATCTTTATTCTGATTTTAATTGTCTTTAATATTGTTAATATTTTTAATATTTTAATGCTCTTTTCTGCAATTTGAGTTGACTCGATGCGATATATATGTTCCAAATTTCTCTACGAAATTACAAAGTCAAAATTTACTTACTGCGATCGATTAGAATTTTCTCCGTCTCCAGTTACATTAATTCGAGTACTTATGAGTTTAATCGGTTCATCAGAATAGTACACACCTTCTATTTGCATCCATAATTTGAAACTCATACTTCTCAGAAATTCTAAAATTAGATGCATAAAATTGATTGTAATTTTCGAATTTTTAGGCTCGTCAACGAAATGGTGGAATTAAGAATCTAAAGAGTATTCCGATGCAGACAAAAATTAAATATGTTATTCGTCGATTCATTTTATGTTAATTTTCACAACAGAAATCAAGTTATAGCAATCTGCGACTTGAGTTTATATTATAGATTATGGAAGCCCGAAGGACAAATTAACTGTATCGCATGAATATTTCTCGACGAATAACGAGCATCTTGTCAACAAAATATATATATTTGTATATATAAATATGACCTGCGAAAATATTTTAATTTCGAAGATAACGCAATATGGTATATAAAGTAAATTATTAAAATTAATCATGAAAAGACAAATGTCGCTATCTAAACGAGAATTTTTTTTAATTAATCGTTCTTTGTGTTATATAGCAAGTACAATTTGTATTTATATTATCTTTATTCTTATTTTAATTTCCTTTCTTCTGCAATAAGAGTTGGCTAGATGCAATAAATATACGTATATAAATATGCAAATTTCTTTACGAAAATATGAATTCTAGATTTACTCACCGCGATCGGTTAGTCTCTCTTTAAGTTCCTTAAACCTTTTTTAATTTTATTAATACTATTACTTATCCTCTATTTATGCTATTTAAGCTCGACTTCTTTTAAAGTCTCATGATTTAATTATTATATGTAATTGATGAAATCAATGAGTATCAATATGATAATTACAATTTTTATTATGAATATCTTATCTGTTTCTATGGTATTCGAATGAACCAATAAAAAGATTAAGACATAATAGCTTAACTTGTGCAGATGATAGTACATTTTAGATTATTGTTAATAATCGATTCCGAACGCACAAATGATCTCTACACTTGAATTTATATTATTAACAGTGTGTTTGTTGGATGATAAATTAGCTGTGTCGCGTCAACGTTTCTCGACAAATAACGAGCGTGTCAACAAAATGTTTGTAAAGTTTCAAAACGATTGTCTATTTATCATTATTTATTTACTTATTTTGCGGGATACCCGGGCAAAATTTAAATATTGCCATCGAAATCATCCTATATACATTATATATGTATAAAATATATATATTGATAAATAAATATTAAATATTAAAATAAATATTATAATTATGAATTATTAATTAAATTTTACAATTATATAATTAAAGAGTATTATCTTTTATATTTTAAGCGATTATTATTTTTCCAATAGTAGGCTTGTTTTCCGCAAAATTAAAATTAATTCAAAACATCAAATATATAATCGCAACTCACTTATAATTCTCGCAGAGTTTCTTCGCTTCCCACAATTTGCTACATATATAAATATATATAATAAAATATCTTTACGATATATATATATATATATATATATATATATATAAAATTATAAAATATCTTTACGACACACACACACACACACACACACACACACACACATATATAGTGTGTGTCGTAAAGATATTTTATTTATTTAGAAGATAACACTACGAAACAATGCGATATAAAATGAATCATGTAATGTATATAAACGTTATGAAGATGATAATCTTTTTCGATTAATTGGCCGTGTTCTTTGAAATTTATTAGATGCAGTCATCATCCGTTCGAAATTTTATCTCGTGTACGAACATATGAATTCAAGATTTACTTACCGCGATCGGATAGTCAACCTTTAAGTATCTCGAAACGTTTTCACTTGTATTAATGATCTTTAAATTCTTTAGCCTCATAAATGTTTGTAATAAACCATAGATTTTTCTACTTATAGTGAATATTATATAAATAATTGTGCACGCGAGCAATAAACGTGTTGTAATTAAATTTATTAGCCCGTTTCTTCTTGCGATATAAATGAATAGAAAGATGAACAAAAAGAGGAAATCCTCTTTTATTAAAATGATCGGATCCATTTTTAATCGATCCCGAGCGCACAAATTATCACGATATATTTAAATTATAAAAATGTATTAAATTTATATTATCAACAGCGTGATTTACTGGATGAGAAATCAACTGTGTCGCGTCAACGTTTCTCGACAAATAACGAGCGTCTTGTCAACGAAAAGTTTGTAAAGTTTCAAAACGATTGTCTATTTATCCGTATTTATTTAATTATTTTGCGAGATACCCGGGCGCAAAATTTAAATATTGCCATCGAAATCATCCTATATATATATATATATATATATATATATATATATATAAAATATATATATTGATAAATAAATATTAAATATTAAAATAAATATTATAATTATGAATTATTAATTAAATTTTACAATTATATAATTATATAATTATATTATTGATTAATATAAGCTATACAATTAATAATTAAAGAGTATTATCTTTTATATTTTAAGCGATTATTATTTTTCCAATAGTAGACTTGTTTTCCGCAAAATTAAAATTAATTCAAATATATAATCGCAACTCACTTATAATCCTCGCAGAGTTTCTTCGCTTCCCACAATTTGCTATATATATAAATATATATAATAAAATATCTTTACGATATATATATATATCAGTGTGTGTGTGTGTGTGTGTGTGTGTCGTAAAGATATTTTATTTATTTCGAAGATAACGCTACGAAACAATGCGATATAAAATGAATCATGTAATGTATATAAACGTTATGAAGATGATAATCTTTTTCGATTAATTGGCCGTGTTCGTTGAAATTTATTAGATGCAGTCATCATCCGTTCGAAATTTTATCTCGTGTACGAACATATGAATTCAAGATTTACTTACCGCGATCGGTTAGTCTCCCTTTAAGTTCCTCGAAACGTTTTCAATTTTATTAATAATCTTTTAATTCTTTATCCTTATATGCTTGTAAATCACTTAAGATTATTCTACCCGTAGTTAATATGAAATAAATAATTGCGAACGCGCGCACTAAATCTATTATTATTAAATTTAATTCCGCGTGGATTCTTGCGATATAAATGAATAGAAAGGTGAACAAAAAGAGGAAATCCATTTCTATTAAAATGATCGGATCCATTTTTAATCGATCCCGAGCGCACAAATTATTACGATATATTTAAATTATAAAAATGTATTAAATTTATATTATCAACAGCGTGATTTACTGGATGAGAAATCAACTGTGTGAACGTTTCTCGACAAATAAACATCTCGTCGACAAAAAGTTTTTCAAGTTTTAAAACAATAATCGTTCTTTTGTTTGCGTATATTTACTTGGATGTAGGACGAAAATATTTTAATTTCGAAGATAACGATATAATATATATAAAGTAAAATCAATCATGAAGAGAAATGTCGCGATTGCCAATGAAAATTTCTCTACGAAATTATAAAGTTATAAAATTTACTTACTGCGATTGATTCAAATTCTCTCTTTGTCTTCAGTTACATTTATTCGATTAGTTATGAGTTCAACCAGTTTATCAGAATAATATTAACCGGAGATGTAAAACCGGAGATGTAAATAATTTTATTATGATTAGTAGAAAAACGAGGAAAGCAAAAATAATATAACATGTTCTAAGAATAATGTACGAACTTATTAGCTTATTAATGGTAAATAAATCCATTTTACGTTATCGTTAACAATAGATATTGAACGCGCAATTTGCGACCTAAATTTATATTATAGATAGAGTTCTGGAGAACAAATTAACTGTGTCACATCAATTTTTTCCCGGCAAATGATAAACATCTCGACAACAGAAAATTCGCAATGTTTCAATATAATCGTCTTTTTGATCATATTTATTTACACATAATAACTTTTGCGAGATACTCGAACGCAAAATTCAAATCTTCCCGCGTTGGATATCATATTTTATAAACACATCCTGTACAAATATTTTCTTTTCGAAAATGACACTATAAAACGAATTGATGTATAAATTAAAATAAATCGTGATAATTTTTTTGAATTAATTGGTTTTTGTGTCAGCAAGTGCAATTCATATTTATCGCATAATTATATCTCTAGAATAATTTTGTTCATGTATTATTTGATATAAAGATACTGCGAGTTATATCGAAAATTCTGCAAACATATTCACAATGTTGCAAATTATTTAACTTAGTCATTGATTTTACGATCTACTGTCAAACGTCAAATGCTGTTATGACAATCAGAAGTGTCATTTACGTTCTATAAATCGAGTAAACATCAGTACATTTTGATGAGACGAAACATGTCAGAAATCTTATCAAAATTATGCGACAGACATCTTATCGTTAATTTTGTTTCATCTTGTTCTGTCTAAAACACAAAATCGATTTTAAACAAAAGTAATTTTTTAAAAATTATTTTTTAATCTTTTTGTGCAAAAGTCTTTTGTATTTATCGTGTGTAGCTGTAATTTGTGAATATATTTATATTGTAATAATTTATTATATAATTTCTAGGAATTTTGTTGAAATGGGAGAGACGCAATCAGTTACACAACAAATAATAAAGGGAAAGAACGGCGATCTTCGAAATGAAACTAAGGATAGAATTGACATCGATAAACCACTTTGGAGTCAAGACACGTATTTGGGAAGATGGATGCATTATGCCTTTATCACCGATTGTCGCACGATTGTTGTGCCGACAAGCAAATTGTGGGAAGCGAAGAAACTCTGCGAGGATTATAAGTGAGTTGCGATTATATATTTGATGTTTTGAATTAATCCTAATTTTACGGAAAACAAGTATACTATTGGAGAAATAATAATCGCTTAAAATATAAAAGATAATACTCTTTAATTATTAATTGTATAGCTTATATTAACCAATAATTTAATTATAGTTATATAATTGTAAAATTCAATTAATAATTAATAATTATAATATTTATTTTAATATTTAATATTTATTTGTCAATTAGAGCCGGCAAGGAGCCGGAATGCCTGCAGAGAAAGGATATAATCTACGCGAAGAAGCTACGGGACAGCGCCTTTCATCCTGATAACGGCGAGTTGATGCATGTGATAGGAAGAATGTCCTTTCAACTACCAAGTTCCGTCGTCCTCACCGCCGCAATGTTGACTTTCTACAGGTGAACTTTTCCGCATGAAATGAATATGCATGATACATCATCCCCGCACGCGCAAATCCTTCCTCAAATTCAATCATATCTATCGTGCGCGCGTCTTTATTAGGTCCGCTTACGGCGTCATAGCGTGTCAATTGGTTAATCAAGGTTTCAATGCGTTTGTCAATTACACCAATCGAAACGCGATGAGCGACGAACCGCAAGACACCGATGCGATCCAACAGGCCTTCGTGCTGGCGACTGTAGCGAGTTGCGCGGCCGCTTTGGGATTCAGGAAGCTATTCTCCGGCAGAGGAACCCTCTTTGCAGTTAATCCGCTATATCATTCTTTGCTCCGCATTCTATCTAGATGACAGAACAAAATGAGCAAGAAAATGTCATTAAAAGAAATGTTTCATCATTTTAAACTAGCGACTACTAATATTTTATATTTATATTTAATATTAAATAAATATATTTTTATTAACATATTTTATATACCTATTATATTTATTAATAAGATATTGATATATTATATCTAATAATATATCTATATCATGTCTATTAATATATTATATCATCTATAAAAATCCATAATTATAGGGGATATTAATTATAATCAAGAAATGTAAAAAAATGAGTATATTAATTCAAAAAGTTGTCTTCTTCATAGAGATTCGCTCCGTTCTGTGCGGTGGCTGCCGGCAACATAGTGAATCTTCCCATTATGAGGCAACGGGAACTCACGCGAGGCATCCCTATATTTGTCAAAAGTGAAGATAAAGTCTGCATCATGAGGTCGCAGGTGGCTGCCGTCAAGGGCATTTCCGAGTGCGTCCTCACCAGGATAATAATGGCCGCGCCGGGAATGTTGATGATCCCAATTATCACGCAACGAATGCAACCGTACTGTTTCTACCAGCTTCGTCCGTGGATCGCTTTTCCCATAGAAATCGGTTTATGCGCGCTCAGGTAAGTTTTATTACAGTTACATGTTTACGTTGCGTCGCGCAAATTTGCGCAAGCAGCGGCGGCAGCTGAAATATGTATTCGCGCGACATACGATTTGTATGCAACCGTGTTGAACCTTATGCAAATTTATCTGCAACGTACAGTATTGATATTGCAACCTGTTGCACCATGCACTCCTTTGAGTTGCAATGTTTGGTAATGGAAGTGAAACAAACTATATAAAAAAAAAAAACAAGCTATAAAAATATTAATACAAGTGTTTTTTTTATTGGCAGTTTATTGATCATGATCCCTTCGGCGCTTGCTATCTTCCCGCAGAAAAAGTAAGTATAAACTTGAGTTAATTTTCAATATTTGTGAATAAGAGAATTTAAATAAGAAATTACTGTATGTACTTTTTACAATTTGTATATATCATATTTGTATTAGAATGATTTAGTATAAAATAATACAACTGTATGTTAATATATACATGTTAATCATTTTTTTACAAGCTCGATGAAGCCAGATCTGTTAAAGATATATCCAGAAGAATATGAAATATTTCGAGAGAAAATGGGCCAGCGCAAATATCCGGATTTTGTTTATTATAACAAGGGATTGTAATTAGTATAAATAAAAATAAAATTTATAAATTTTCTTTCACATTATTAGATTTTTTCCAGAAATGGAGTTGCCAAAATAAAAATTAGAATTGGATAAAGTTAGGTGAGAACAAAATAACTGTTATTTAATTATTTAACAACCTTTATTCATATCTTAATTGTTTCTCTATATATACCATTGTATTTTCTATTAATCACATATGTAGCAAAGTTTTTTATCGTATCGTTACATATGGCAGCATTTTTATCTTCGACAGACGTTGAAAATGTAACGCAAATAATATTAACAATATTAAGTAACAATATTAAGTATATGATTAATATTAAGTAACATTTTCCAGTGTTTAAGATTATTTTGCACAGAACAAAAAAATAACATTTATAATATATAAAACTTTCAAATTGAGAGATGCCTGAGAGCAACCACATTGAGTGCTTATTAAAACAAAATTATCACTAAGATTTTTGTGTTTACACGTGATTAAACTTTGATAAAGCACTAAACCTGTATTGTCAAAGCTTTATCCTTCATTCTTTATGGTTTCTATTGCATTGCAAATCTCGACTATTTATTGCATGATATTTCAACATGTTGACGAAATTTTACTCTTTTGTTCGTATTACACATTTTGTATCTAAATTCTAATTTCTAACATTGTTATTAACATTTCGTGTGAAACGTTCAATATTTTCGATCACATGAAAGAATTGACAAAGGGATCGATTCTATTAATTCTATTAATTATGAACGCATGTTTCATTTCTGATCCAGCAGAAAAGTTTTGTCACACGAGTGCGTTAATTGAAACAATAACATTTGCAAAGGATGGAATAACGCTCATTTAGGACAATTAGCTTCGTAAAACTAGGAAATTTCATAACATTATAATCCCTTGTTAAAATACAAATATTTCGGTATTTCACCGCCTTCGCAATTCTTCTTCAGCAACTCGTAGTTTTCTGGCTCCCACCGCTGCAGAGTTGTTGCTTTGATGGAACTGTAAAATACGATAAAATAAGATAACAACAAAATAAAATAAAAGTGAGGAATAGCTATGGACATGTCGGATATGTGAAAATATTATTTACCAATTTTGCGGGAACAACGCACATGCCGTTGGTACCATAAACGTTAGTCTAAAAGGAAAATAAAAATTTCATTAATAATTGAATAATAATAATATAAGGATGCCAGTTAGATTGTGATTAAATAAGAAGAACAGAATACTCACGAAACTCCGCACATCATAATTTGCATAGGCGCGTGCAGAGGTCTAATTTTTTGCATCCACGCGTATTTCTCCAACCTTTCCATTATAGGCGGCAGAATAACTGTGGAAATTATTATTTTAATTAGACAGATGTAATATTTTAATAACGCAGAAACCAATTCGTAGAATATTTTTAATGAGCAATTTATATGTAATAATATTGAGATAGTATTGATTTATATATATTCATTCGATACGTACGCATGCCGGGTGCGCACATGACGATTCTTGAAATAACGACTTGACTGATGCCTTTTATGGCTGCGAGCTAAAATTATTAATTAATTATTAAAATTTATTGTAAAAATCTAAAATGTCTAAAATTCTAAAATAAAGTATAAAATATAAAAGGTACATTGATTTTCATAATGAAGTAAAGATTTAATGCGACAGACTCGAGAGCTCACCTTCGATCTTGTAAGTTTTCTACCGTCTTCGTCAATGAGATCCACGCCGTTACTGATTTCGTTTTGTCTCATTAGAGGGATATTAGCGCAATTAGCGGCCGCCACTGCTGCGAACGGAACATACCTCTGAAAATATTTTAAAGATCTATTCAGAGCACAATCTAGAACGAGTTTCTTGAAAAATAAGAACTATCAATTTTTTAATTTTTTTCTAGCGAATTAAAATTAATTATTCTAAATTATGTCAAAAAATAATTATATGCCACTTACATAAAACAATGTAAGATATTCTATATAGTCTTTAAATTGCCTTCGCAAAACTTACAGCCATCAAAGGGCTTGCGCGTTTCTCCCAATATGATTTACATCCTATCGCGGTTATCATCGCCGCGACGGTGGCACTGATGTAAGCTGCACCTAGCTGGTTGGTGGTTATAGGACTGTTAGCATTTCTGTTGGTGTAATTGACGAGAGCGTTAAAAGATTGATTGACCCATTGCCAGAAAACCACCGCTTGCGTTGTTCTAAAAATCAAATCAAATATCTCTTGTATCTAAAAGAAATATAACAATTATTGCAAAAAAAAAACTCTCGAATTAAGAAATAAAATATTATATAATTTAATAAATAGAATAAAATATTACTTATCAATATTAAACCTAGATTTAAAAAATGAATAATTAATATTCTTTTCTTTTTACAGCTTGGAAGATTTTATCACGATATCGATAAAACTAAAAATAAAAATGTTCAATATTGAGCAAAGGAACAATCTGAAAATATTCTGCAAAAACCTATAAAATTGGAGCATAGCGCCGGTGATGGCCATTCCACCTGGCACTTGGAAAGACATTCTGCCAAAGACATTTTGTAGGTCGCCGGTGTCAGGATGAAAGGCTGACTCGTACAGCTTCTTCGCATAGATGATTTGTTCTCTGGTCGTATCAGCTGGTTCTTTGCCAAGTCTACAAGGTATATACAACCATTTCCGAGTGATTAGAAAACATGAAATAACGAATGAAGACAGCAAATTGCCTTACACATTGTTATTTAATAACATTAATTTTCATAATAAAGTTTAATAAGATTTCAAATTCAAGTTTTTAATTATTTCAAGAATTAATTGTAAATATTTTAGAATTAATCACAGAGTTATATTGAAATTATATTGAATACTATAAAAATTTTTTCGACCAATCAATGAATGTGGATTCTGCAGAAAATAAAAATCTTTAAATATATATATTTTTGCAATTACCTGTATTGTTCGCATAATGTTTTAGCAGCTAATAATTCTGATTCGGGCACGACGCAAGTGCGGAAGTCGGTCATCCACGCAAAATATTTCCATCTTCCCACGAAACTGCTGAGATCCCACAAGGGCTTGTCCAGATCCAGTCTCTCGCTCGTCATCGTGGACGATCAAGAGATTTTTCCACAGATCTAATCAAAAATATAATAATTCGTAAGTAATAAGACACTGTCATAATCAATTACAAAAATTAGAACATTTTCAATACATTTTGAAATTATTCTTTTAATTATTTTTCCTTAATATCTCACTTCAATAATTATCCAATATTTACTTATTTATTTTATCTGCACGCGAACAATATTTCAGGAAGAAATATACGTATTTTTGATCTTCAATCAAATGATAAACGCGTTCTTACGTTTTGCAATAAACCGAGTGTACCTTCGTAACGTTACAAGAAGTCTGACAAAAATGAGGGTATTTATAGTTTTGGTGTGCGAGCACATGCAAAATAATGCACGGCAGTTGAGCATTTTAACATATACATTTTAATATATACGAAAGAATTTCTGCTCATTGTTACTAACAATAAGATATAATACACGATATTTTTTATGAATAAAAAAACGATAATAGTTATAAAACAAAAACCGATGTGTGTACAAATTTCCTTTAACGTGGAGAACTAACTGTGAAATTGTTTTAATAGGCAAAATTATTTTTTTTACACAAACACTAAGCAATATAATTTTTAAGTTGTTTTGAAACCACATTTTTTGTCTTCTTTTAAGTTCCTCTTCGTCAACAATTCTTAATCTTCGTTTTTGAGATACAGATACAGAAAGATAAATGCATTTATATTATTTTCTCAATTTTGATATCAAATGTTTTTTAAATCACCTTGTTTGAAAATATTTTTGGCGGCACAGGATTAAAATATGTGTTCTGACGTATTATATTAAATTTAACAAAAAAATCAGATTTTTATATCAAGCCTTTTTAAACCGAAATTATACGGTTGCAAGCGCGAAACTTCGAAAGCTTACACGAATATGCGTTTAATTATCAGGCTGCAGCAAGATATAAATCCTGATTTTTAGATAATTGCAATGACATTGGAATTGATAACGATTACCTGATAACGATAATTTGAAAGTTTTACGGACTAAAATATATATCTATTGTAAAAAAGCCAAAAATGCTGTACAAAATGATCGAATTTCTGATTTTAGAAATGCAATGAGCAGCCATGTCACGTACGAAATAAGATAAAGAAACGTTTCTTGAAAGTCGCAGTGACGTGGGATCATACGCAACGTCATGACGGAATTGATCAACACCATTGAGCATTATCGGAGTTGTGCCATTCACGTGTATAAGTCAACGCTAATGAGCCGAGTGCAAGTCGAGATTGACACGAGTGTATCACACCGTCAAGGGACCTGACACACTTTTCTATCGTTAGTTTTTTTTTAAATTTAATTCAATTACTTAGTCAACAATTAATTAAAATAGACTGAGTAGTTTCATTAATCAAACTGAAATATGAAACCTCGAACGATTAAACAAAATTGGTTCCCTCTTCACTTATTACATTGCCATTTAATTAAGCTAATTTAGTGTAATTAAAATCAGTCTCAACTTGATTACATGTACTAATATAAAAATGCATGATTTTTCAGAGATTCTTTTCTTCGAAGATGGTCTTCCTCGGTTTCCCTATCGATGTCGGCATATGAACCGAGCCTGCATCGTTTCCAGCTATTAAGAAAAACGTGTGAACACGGCTTAACACGCTGAGAGCACGCACTTTTCGCAAGACGTACACGCGTTGTGTCAACACTCCTCTCTCACGTCACTTTACGTCTTCCGACCGTCTATCAACCCGGTGTCGGCGAAGAGGTCGCAATCGCGAAGAACGACCTAGTTCCGTCAATGGAGATTGCATGTACCTTCGTCGCTGCGCCGGCAACCACCAGTAGTCAACCGATTCCTCGTTACATGAAACGTCCAGCTACAACATACATAAAGAATATGAGGAAGGAGAATTTCTCGAAAACAAGATCCGCCCTCGCCTTACGCAACGCTTTATTAAAACATATAAATCCGTCACTCGCTTACCGTGGTACCTCTGGAACCACGCTCGGCCGTTCTCGGCCGTTCCGTTCTTTGACGTCGACGAGCGCCGAAGTCGAGGAAGAGGCAGCTGATCGCACGACGAAGGTTGCTTGCTACGCTACTGTCACCGGCGAACGTGTCCCTCAATGGGGTGGCTACACCGAGGCATGTTTCACCTCCTCGCGACATGCCTGACATCAGCGATTCGACTTACGTCATCATCTGAAACACGCAAAATCCAGAAATGAAGCTACCGATGATACATTATAATTTTTGGAGTAAATTGGTAGCAATAGAATGACGAAGGAAAGGATGATCTCGGATCCCGTGGGACTCTTTTGAAGAATCCTCAACGTATACGGACCTGACACGACCCGCCTCCAGCTCGCGCAAGCGCACCCGGGATGACGGAGCGGCCAGCTGTGCCGTAGGCTCTGCCAGGCTGAATACTTCTCTACTTCTCAATGCCCTTACTTCGTCCTATTCCCCACCAACCCTCCCGACGACCCTAGAAACCTCGCCTCATGTGGTTTCCACACATAGGAGTCGCCATCGTGTTCCTCACGTCATCCTGCTTTGGCTAACTAGCCGCGAGCGAGCGAGCGAGCAAAAGAGGAAAAGAGGGAGAGAGAGAGGACAGAAACGAGGGGCGGTGCGTCGCGACGCAGAGTGGCGCGACGCGCGAAGAGACGACGAGACGAGACGGACCCGCTCGCTCCTCTCGGGCGGCTCGGAGCGGACAGGAGCGGAGCGGAGAGCGCAAAGCCCACACCATACCAAAGCGCACACCACACCACCAGCTTGCACGCTCGCTCGCTCGCAATAACTCTAAATTCGAGGCAAGATGGCGGCCGCAGCGACGGAGGCCCCATCCGCGCACCTCGCGCTCGCCATGGGCGACAAGATCCTCGTGACCGTCGAATCTGCGCTGTCCGACATCCTCGTGGTGTCCTTCGTCCACGGCGCCAAGTGCTTCCAAGGTGCGCTCCTCGATGCCGCTAAAAGGTAAGATTAAGGAAAGAGAGCGAGAGAGAGGCTCCATGTGTATCCTCATGCTTGGCTCTTTTTCCTTTTGTCTATTTTTTTCTTTGTCCACGGTGAGGACTGGATTATTGTTCCGCTGTCAAAATAATGATGAAATCATCATTCCCTGAATGTGTCGTAAAATTTTACGGAGCAAGATTCCATTTCCGCTCTTGAGACTCAAGGTTTCCGCCGGCTGGAAGAAAGAGAACTTGGGGACTAGGTGATTCATCGATCCGACGATCATCAGGATCAGCTTTTGCAAAAGCGTGATGATAGATTTTTGCACTTCTTCGCTGGATCGAGATTGATGTAGATCCATTAGGATTGCTTCCTACAAGATTTTGTTCACGGAGACCCGAGAACAATGCGCCTTCGAAAGTTGATTGTGTTCGTAGGTATTGGATCGCTATTTACGAACAGAGAATGACGAACGCACGATGGAATGTTTTAAGTTGATGATTAAAAGCCTATCTGGGGTTTGTTGATTTTATTTTCAGGTGGTAAAATGCCTGAGAAGTGTTGGGATAAGAGAGAATAGAAATCGAAGGATAGCTTTCGACTTTTTCCAAGTCTTTCCACCACCCAGCTAGTATTCATTGTAATCTGAAATTATAATTGTTGTTTAAGCGGATATTAATGACTAGACTGTTTTGCGTTTTCTTGTGTGTTTTTCCTTGTTCAAGATGTTATTTTTCTCGATTTTACGTACCTCTGTAGTTCAGGATACGCGGACTCGAGGATATGAGGTTTTCAAGATTAATTGATTCATCTTGTTTTATCGATAGCTATAATCGTATTTCAATCGGAAGGAGCTGGTTGTTTTTCGAAAAACGAATGTCATGTTGATTAAGGAGTGGTTGATCTTTCTCGATTTCGATATGCAGTGATTCTCGAGGTCTTAAAAAACACAAAGAATCAACGATATTTAAAACTTTAAATTTTAAATGTTCAAAAACTCGGGGACCCACGAAATTTTACGCATTGCTGTACACATTTTTTTCCCTTATAATTAATTGTAGAAGGTAGAAACATATCTGAGACTTTTCTCGAATTTTAGAACTGTCGTATGCCAAGATTAAATATAAGATAGATAAAGAATCCAACGGAATGTGATTCATCATTCGGCTTAATATTATGTAATTTTAAATTTTGAATTCTCTCGATTATATCGCGGAATTTAAGATGTTGGGCTTGAAAAATTTAATAATTCGGGATGTTTCAAATCTGACAGTAGTAGAATTCCAAAAGGAATCGTTATATAATCGGAGTAAAATTAGGCGGTTACAAATACGACGTGGGCTCTCGCAATTTTTGACTGTCAGACTTCGAGGATCCTAGACTTTCGAGCCTAATTTCGTTTATAGAATGAGTATGACTCTTGCAACCAAATTTATTTAAAAAAAGATCTCTTGAAAGATCTCTTCAATTGAAAACAGCAACCTCATTCTTTCATATATCATATTTCGCTTCTCGATTATCTCCAAATATTGTAATGGTACATTTTATTTATAAGAGAGATTCTAATGAGAAAGATTTTTAAGAGTTTTTTTTTTATAAAAAATAGTATAGTTCTGGAAATTTTTTATTGCAAACGAAAGGTATAATTATAATATTTGGGGATAATTAAAAAATGAAATATGATATAAAAAATATTAATTATTTTTCAGTTGAAAAGATCTTAAAAAAAATAACTTTATATAATTCTTTTGATATTAATATTTATATTATTTCGTGATTTGTTTCTACAAGTTTTTCAGATTTAAGTTTAAAATTTGGATAGTACAAGCTTTGTTCAAGCTTCGCGAAATTCAGAATTCAAAGATCCTAAACTTTCAAGCTGAATTTATTTCGTTATATAAAATAAATATGAATCGCGCAAGTAAAGACATTTATTTATTTAAAAAATATATTTTTAAATGTATTTTTAGAAGAGATCTTGTATGAGAGACGACTTTATACATAAGTCACTTTTGACATCGCTTCGTTATTACGCTCTTGCAAGTTTTTGAGATAATATATTTTTGAAGCGTAAAATTTGGCCAGCAAGGTGCAAGCTCGGTGAAATTCGGAGCATCAAGGATGACATTGAGGGTCGAGGATATTCAATTACTCCAATCCTCGGATTAAGTTGCCGCAGAGAACGTCGTCGTGCGACGGCCGTCGCTTCCACGATACAGTCGGGGACTTGTGCAAACTCGGCACAAAATCTATATCTCACTTCCTCCGAGATGTAAACAGGCCCGGCAGTACCGAAAGAGCGCTCCGATAATTTCGATAGCTTATCTGTACGATTTTTAATAGGAAGTACGTCCTCGCCTCTCGAATGCTGGCTGGCGCCAGAGTTTACCCGGGATATGGGCGTGACGAATTTGCTCCAGAGTTTCCTCGAACTTCGCCTAGCCTGTCGCAAACACAAGATGTTATATCTTTCATCCATTTTTCTTCCACTTACATATATATATATATATAGATGCATGTATATTTTTATGTACGCGGTGTCTCGCAAGTCGCTTTCTCTCTCGATTCTCTCTTTCTCACCCGCGAGAATTATTATTTTTTTTTCTTTTACGCGATATATCAGATGAATTACCTTGATTAACTTAAGAAGTTCATGTTAAATTAACGAACGATGTTAAATTAATAAAATAATGTATAATGAATTGTTGATTTAAATGAAATTAGAATTTCTAATACATCGAGGCAAGGTGGACTTGAATTAATTGAGAAATATGGATAGGATGAAGAGAGAAATATAAGAAAGTTTCGTGTCACCCGGTACAGGAAAGACTTAAAAAGACTTTGCCGCGATGACTCATGCTCTCGCATAGTAAACGCCACCTTAGTGTTATATCGCTGCTGATTTCTCGTTGATACGAGTAGTCATTTTGATTATTGGGAAATCAACTAAGCGCTTGTTGCACCAAGTTGAACGATGTTTAACCGCGAGTTAATTCGCAAAGTTTTAAAACAGTTCTTGATGTATAGCCACGGTGATGCGTGATATGTCATTTTAAAATTTAATGACGTTTCCAACTGGATTCATTCACTCAAATTATTGTCAACCAAGTTTATATCCGCGAATGATACATTTATTTATCGAACTCTATTATCAAAATTTATTAAACCAATCAAGTATTTATACATTCGAGTTTTATGTTCAAATATGTATAATTATTTATTACTAATTGCGTGTGAACTGTATTTTATTATTAATTAAATTGGATTTATCGAATTAATTGAATATCAAGTTGAATTTGTTTAAAGAAATTTGCTCGCTGATGAATTAATTTTTACGCACAATTATCCAATTGATTCAATTCATATGGGATGAATAAAATTTCGAAATCGCAACCCTGCGCGGTTTCTATCGTATATACCGTCCGAACATCTTTCGCTCGTCCAAGTAGCAATTTTGTTCGTACAATCGCTAGTTTTATTCGTCTCTCCATACGTACAGTTGTCTTTTTTCTCAGCGTACATCGCAAGCCGGGGATATGTGCCCCGTGAGTTCAGAGCTGGACTTCTCGCTACGACCGAACAGCTGTTGCCTGTTTTCTTACCCCCGCGTTCTAGGTTTTCTTGGTCGAGTCGGCCGACTAATGGCAGTCTCGTGTCGCAATTGCACTGCCAAGACTGGCCCTAAACAGAGGGCGAAGGGATTGTTTTTAAGGCCCGATCGATAAAAAACATTAGCCACCGTAGCTCAAGCTTAGTTGTCTCTATGTTACAACCTTTTAGGTATCATATGTCTAAATTTTAGCTAACAACTAATATTTTTTAGCTATAATTTAACGCAGAATTCTATAAATATTAGCTATCAAAGTTGTAATATATAGGGACAGCTAAAATTTAGCTAATTGTTTGCCAGCTAATAGCACATCTGGACTTCAAACTTGAGTTATAATTGAATTACAATTACCTAGTCTAGATTAGCTTGTCTATTGTCCGTTTATGACTATTGTCTTGTATAAGAATGATATAAATGTGATTTTGGTTCCCATCAGCAATGCTTGACACGACGATATCGAAATTGGTATAATTGCGTTTTTTACGTAGTCTTACATCTACTTTTCCGTTGTAATGTATAATTTTATCGAACGAGATATCGGAAAGATAAATAATACAGATGGCAAGATTCTTGCTTACGGCCCTGGAAGCTAGTCGGGGCCACCGACCAGCCAGGCCTGGCTTGTGTCACGTTGTGCACGACGGTATGGTGCGGCACAGAGGTTCCCATATATCCTTTTTCGCTATATATTCTATCATTTTTCTTATTTCATTCTAGAAAAATCATTGATACCGGAATCAACTTTGAAACAAATTTGGCGAAAGTTCCTAACAGCAAACTTCAGAAATTAATCAAGTTATTAAAAGAGAAAGCGAAATTAATTTCTTTCTTTTGCTCAGAAAATAAGTTTATTAATTGATAACGAATGTAAATATTTTGCTAAATAAATAAAGGACAGCCAGAGAACATTCAAAGGATATTTTATATCTTTCGGACATGTGTTGGACTCTATTATAGTTATTTAGCAACATATTTACATTCAATATCAATTAATAAGCTTATTTTCTGAGCGAAAGAAAGATATTTATACCAATTTAGATATAATGGAAATTACATACATGGTATAAATTTTTCGAGAATTAAAAAAAAATTTTTTTTCCGTCAAAATTTTCAATAGATTGTTCCGATAGAATTCTTATTAAACGCTCTATTATATTCGCGTTTGAGAAAGGTTTGACTTGAAAATCGATAACTTAATTAGTAGGTGACAATCCAAGGACATGAATTTATTAGACTGCGGAACGGAATTTATTGATCTTCCTCGACGTCGAGAGCCAAAACACGTCCCAGCTGTGCGGCTCACGAACGATCCAAGGTTGAGAACCCCCAATATAGTGGTCTCGTGTTCGTCAGGAACAAAGGGAATATCGTCGACGTCTCTGAGAACGCCACCATTTGCGGGTCGAAACTGCGAATGTGTGCGTGGACACAAAGCAGAGAAACAGCCACGTATGCCACACCGTAGTCCACATTAACCGCTTGCTTTATTAACTTAAGAAATGAGCCAGTTGTTACAGTTGTTTTTAACGAGATAATTGACAACGTCGGAAAAAGGAAATTATATAACTTAACTGCGCCAAGCGGAAGATTAACAACATTCGATGTTTTATGAAAAAAGGCTCCTGGCTACTTAAGAGCTTCCCCTCTAAGTTTATTTAAATTTAAAGCTAATAACTCTATGTCGCCATTGAAGCAAAATTGAGTGGGAAAGAGAGAGACTCGAAGTAATCCTGGAATTTTAATAAATTTGTATAGCTTAGTTGGTCGTGCAAATTTATTAGAAACTGAACGAGTGGGTATTGAATTTGTCATCAGTTTGATCAGCAATCATTTTCACGTCGTGAATCTGCTGATTCTCGATATGCCCGCCTAGCAATTTTTCTTCCCTCGCGCTCAAGCTGACTCGGAATTTTGAGGGTCTATCTCGTATCGAGACCCAGAAAATATTAATGGATATACCGTCAGAGGCTGTCGCTCATTGTACGCTTCTCTCGAATCAATACCATGACATGGCCGTGTTGTCGGTGCACGAGAAGCCGGCGAAGCATACCCGCAAGCGTTGCCCAATCTTTTGCCTAGTCATTCTCGTTTTGAGACAGTTTCCATCCGAAGGTCTCCACGCAACAATCTGACCGACTCACTTTCCGCGATAGACCTGAGAAAATTAATCTTAAAGTCTTAAAGTCGAGAAAATTTAGAAAGCGTAAAAATTCAATATTAAAATTGAAAAAATAAATCACTCGTCACTTTTTTTAATTATAGAAGTTAACATATAATAATTCACGAAATTTCCCCGAGCGTAAAAAGGAAGTAAAGAGCCAAAGGAATCGAAACGTAGCATTTTATACGGAATATTTCTTAAAGGGATATATTTATTTTTTTTTGTCAATTGATTTCATAATATATATAAGTAAATCCATTATCGTACAATAATTTATTTTAATCTCTAATCAAGTAATTATAACTTTAATAAATTCTTGAGGACGAGGGTACATTCATTATTTGCTGTATTGTCAATCAAAACTTTAAGGCTCCTAGATCCTCGTCGCAGCCATATTGGATTGTGACGTCAGAAGCGAGAAAGCATATGTTGAAAATTCTTAGATGCCATTTTTAATTAAATATTAAAAGATATTTCGATGAAACATTATTTCAGATAGCTTTAGCACTTTTAAAATACCTTGAAAACTATTCCTTTCCCTTGACAGTCAATCAACAACCAAAATGATCTCAGATTTCGGAATGACTGCGCATGTGCAAAGATCATGTCTCATATTATAGTCATTTTACATCTGTTGATTGATTATAAAGGATAGTTTTCGAGATATTTTAAGAGTGTGCTAAAGCGATCTGAAGTGCTTCATCAAAATCTTTTTATTACTTCGAAATGGCTAATCTAAGAATTTTTAGCGAGTGTTTTCTCGCCTCTGACGTCACAAATCCAACTCGGCGAGGAGCCAGGAGCCTTAAAGGATGTTCAAAACGCGAAAGGTGTCATGATACATGTTTTTAAGTATTATTAAAATTTTGGGACCGTGCTAAAATAATACGCCACGAATAATTGTGTTCCCGCAGAGGCCTTCCCTGCGGAGTTCAACCCCCGGAGCCGGTATTGGACCCCGATGGCGACAAATTGGCGACGATCGCTGCGCGCTTCAGCTACTTCCAGGAACGGAAGATCGCGTCCTCGGCGTCGGCGACCGCCCTTGTCGCCAAGGTCGACCTTCGCAAGAGCATCAATCCGCCCGCCAGATACAAAAACGCGAGGCCCACGGTGAGACTGAGGCCTCGTCAGGTGCTCTGTAGTAAGTGCCGGTCAATATGTAACGAAAACAGTGAGAATGTCGACGTCAGCAGGAAGCGAAAACACGAAGAGGCGCAACAGCCGTCGCAGCAGGTATCGTGAACGTTGCTTGTCGAGAGATATACCGGGTGTTTCAGAACTGGCGGTAAAGTTTTTAATTCCTGGTATCGTTCGGAGACGATTTTTTCTCGGCGAAAATGTCGAGACACCAATAACTTTCGAATTGTAAGCAGTTGAAAATAAAGGCTTTTTTTGGAAAAACTAAGTCTTGTGGAAATAAAATATTAACAGTTAATTTTAGTAGTTTGCTTTAATAGAATTTTAATATAAGGCTTAGTTATATAAAGACTATTATATAACAGTAAAAATTGAGAACATGCTAAAAATGATAGCTTCCCTCAAAATTTTTACTAAGGAAAAATCGTCTCCAAATGATACCAGGAATCTGACATTAAGAACTTCCGCCAGCTCTGAAACACCCTGTATACATAAAAATCTTAAGAGAAGAAAACTTAAAAAAATTTAAACCTATCTCTTTTTATCTCTTTAAAAACTCGAAACTCATAACTTTTGGTATTAAACGCGCGATAACATAGATCAGCAATTCTGGTATCTTCTGATAAGTTTCTTAGATTTTGATAAGCGATCGATTCTTTTTTGGTAACTTTAAACCTCTCTATCAACCTTATCGAAGTTTCAACAGAATTGCTACATATTAGATCTTCGATCTAACAAGTTAACTTGTACAATGCACGAAAGACGTGAAAAACTTTTTTGCGATTCCATCAGTTCGTTCCGGGTTCGACGAGAAGAAGCGATCGTCGTTGCGGTCAGCAGCCACAAAAGACACAACGGACGCTATTATCGGAATGTCAGACGGAAAATTCGACCTCCAATCAAGCGACGACGAAGACGACAACCTCGAGTAGTACCGATTCGTCGAAAGTGGGAGCATCGTTGATTCCGAAATTGTCGAGACTGCAGCCTAATGAGATCAGTACCGCAATTCAGAGCTCTGGCCAATTATCTGGTATTTATTTTTCACACATATTTGTTATACTTTCGATGAAAAAAATGATTGACGTTAACATATTACTGCTGAATAATTTAAGAGCATAGCTCAAATGAAGCTATATGCATATATAAACGATTAATTCAATAATTAATTTAATGATATAAGCGAAGATTAATTAACATATTTTGTATAAAAAAATTAAAACAATTATTACGAGGCATTTCAAGAAATTCTTCTTTCAAATAAGTAATTTACGCTTTTGCGATTTATTGGATTTTCTAAACTTTATATGCTAGTCATGCGCTATATGTCAATTGCCACGTATTAGATACGTAAAGAAAAAAACTGAAGAGCATAAATTATACTAAATTATGCACATCAGTTATTAAAACCGGTTGCATAAATGGAAGCAAAGTTCGAGTCTTGAGAATTAAACTTTGTTACAATATTATTATCGCGAGTATATTCCGATAATATAAGATCTGTTAATTATCATTCAATCATACACAACAGTAAGCTATACACACAAATTTAATTTAATTTAATTTATTAGTATCAAAATATATAAAAAATATTAGAGATTATATTATATTTATGAATATATCAAAAATTATGTAACACATTCTAATTTATTTAAAGGTAAAACCTGACATGAAAATAATATTTAAATATACGATAATTCTAGATCCCATTTAGATTTGCACATGCTAGAAAAAATTTCACACGGCTGGATGGTTATTTCAGACAAAGTGAAGCTTGCAGCGAGCGCGCAATCTACGCACTGGCCTGTTAGTAACGAGGAGGAGGCGTCTTTAAGGAACGTATTAACGTCATCGCAGGAGCGGGTGGAATCGTCCGCAGACTGCGACAACAATCCTTCAATGGCCTATTGCGCTACGCCGAGGAGGCTAAGCAGTTCAGTCAGTGGAGAGCGCGAAAATTCCCGAGGAGGAGGAAAAGAAGACCTTCGCAGCCGCGGACTCGACGATGAGATTGAGAACTGGCAGAGTGCCGAGGAAGAAACGCTCGGTGGGTTCGATGGAGGACCTCTGGGACGAATCTGTGTTCGAGGATCCCACGAGGACCGCCAGGACCACGCCGGTGATCAAGATCTCGTTTGGCGCGCAGGGCGAAGGAACTGTGCTGAAGATACCCGCGAAACCTCAAGATCCTGACGCGTACGAGCAGGAGACCGACGACGCTGACGATGCCCAACAAGAGAGGGATCCCCTGGAATTACCCAGATCCTTCGGCAACGATTACGAGGGTGAGGAGGATGGGCAGGAACAGGTGGATCCTCAGAAGCAGGATGTTGTGAAGGACGCCAGCGCGAAAGCGGCGAAACGGGCTTTGAAGAAGGCGAAAAAGGAAGCTAGGAGGAAGATGTTGGGCGGAGTATCACCAGCAAGATCGCCGTGTAACGGTTCGCCTAGGTAGGAACACATTACCTAAATCTAAGGATTCATACATAGGGAGAATTTTCCCTTAGAATTTACCCTGAAAATCATGGTAATCTAAGACAATATAATATTAAAAGAATTTTATAAGTGTTCTTCTAATTAACATTTACCACAATAAAAATATTAATATCTATCACATAAGATATCTTATTGTGATAGATATTAATATTTTTATTGTGGTAAATGTTAATCAGAGAAACTGTTACAAAATTCTTCCAATACCATATTATCCCATGATTACCATGATTTTCAAGGTAAATTCTAAGAGAAAATTCTCTCCGTGTACAATTTTATCAATCAAATATCTATAAAAATACATTATGATTATATTATGTAACTGTAACGAGAAGAAGTGAAATGACAATATTATTTATATTCCAGATACAATCCCACGTATGACCCGCTTTCGTACCATCGTCGGAAACACAAGGTGAAACATAAAAAGAAGCACAAGGAAGGTCGAAAGCACAAGAATCAGTCGCAACAAGAACAACCGGAGTCTGAACAACCTTGCCCAGATTCCGTGGAACGAGAGCAAGAGCAGGAACAGGAGCAGGAACAGCAACAGCAGCACCAGCAAAACTGGAACGTTTTGCCGGGCAGCGGCGAATCCTACAGAGCTATCAAGGAGCAGTGCCTGAAGCAGAAGCTGTCGATATCTTTAAAGAGGCTCAACACGAACGCGTACGCTCGCTGTGATTACCCCGTGAGCAATGCGTCCTCCGGCTGCAAGAGTTCCGGCGGTAGTAGCGACGAGTTGAGCGAACACGAGCCAGAGGTAGAAACCGCGCCAGACTTCCCGCCGCATCAGTCGCATCCTCTGGTCATGCGTCTAGCCGCTACTCCTGTGGCACACTGCCACACGGCGAATGGGAGACGCATGGACGTGGGCGACGTGGTGTGGGGCAAGATTCACGGTTTTCCCTGGTGGCCCGGCAAGGTACGTACAAAGTACAGGATTTCAAGAGAACATTCCCAAGTAGCAAACTGACGTACGTGATCAAACGTCAAAATGACGTACGCTTTCCTACCTGGATTAATCTTTGTTTAATAAATCTTTAATTCGAGACGTTAACACGTATTTTATTATACGCAGGTACTAAGTATAACAGTGTCCTGTAAAGAAGACGGAACCTCTTCGGGTCCTCAAGCTCATGTGGCTTGGTACGGATCGTCTACGAGTTCACTAATGTCCTGCGATCAACTGAGTCCCTTCCTGGAAACCTTTAAAGTATGCTCCTTTAAATAATATGTACAATAATAAAAAATAGAAATATAGTTAAATTTTGAAGTTAATTTTATAATGATTTTTGATAATGATTTTGATGAATTTGTTTATAATGATTGTGAATCTGATTTTGTTTAGACGCGGTACAACAAAAAGAAACGCGGCCCGTACAAGGAAGCGATACGGCAGGCCCAGAACGAGGCTCGGAGTCAGATCACGCCTAACTCGACTAGCAGTGTGTTGAACGTCTGTGGCTCGCCCCGTGAGGTCAACGTCCTCTCTTAAGGGAAGTCCTTCTCTGACCATTCCTTACTGCCGAGCATCCGTCGGCGTGATAATTAAAGCGCTCGCGGCAAGAAAGTACCGACTGAAAAATAATCGACAGGGCTCCGAACTTTTGCTTAATTTTTCATTTATTTTCTTCAAACTTTACATATTAGTAAAGTTGTAAAGATTTTCTTTGATAATTATATTGAGAGTAATATTGAGAATTTAATTTATAGATATGATTAATTTAAACGCATATTAAAGATTCCAATAAGGAATCTTTAATTGTGAATCTTTAATCCGCGATTATTTTGATTTTATAAAATGTCTGCATTGTAGATCTTTGACTACGGATTTCTAAAACTGATTTTGTTTTCACACACATTTTCTTATCGTAATCATTATTACTGTTGACCGAAGTCCAATGCGATAACGCTCTAACGTCACATGTACGAGTCAACGCTGATTTCCCATGAGCGCTTGCATTAACGATGGATCGGAATTGTCGTGTAACATATAAAATTTTGTACATACCCTTTAACGCTAATGAAATAGTAACTGATCGATGTTTTGTCAACCATTTGTCTCGCGATTAATCGCTTGGAGCTAACAGCATCGATAGATTCGATTAATTTTAAATAATTTTGATATATTTTGTTGCATGAATTGCAACATATATATATATATATATATAAATTATATATATAATTATATAAATTATATATATAATTATATAAAGTTAAATATATAATTATATTGCTAAAAAAATACTTTTTTTAAATAAATTGTCAATCCTTAGATTCTGAAATTGTTTTGAGAAATTTGAAACTAGTCGCAATATATTTAAATTTTCTCAATTGCTAATTTCTGAAAGTTCATATTCCTTAATGCCGAAATTGCGAATACAATAATCCATAGATCTGGGATCTATCTCAGAATTGTAATACTTTCGCGTTTTAATGAAGTAACATAATTTGAGCCTCGTTACTGGATTGATGGATCGTAATGTGTTTCTGAAATTTAACGGTGTGCTCCTGTGGTAGGATTAGATTTAAATGCAAATTTTCATTTAGCTTCGACAAAAATGTTTGTGCGGTCGACTAGCTCCCGGCGAATCAAATCGCGAACATTTACTGCCATCGTCACTGGCTTTTCTGTCCTCGGCTTACCAAGCGGACGATAGCGTAAAAGTCTTACTATCTAGATATCTCTAGACTAATCATAAGTATTCACTGTGAGGTTCGTAATTATTTCTTTCGTTGGTTAATCTCTCAAATATCTCGGCCGACGTGATTCGCTATACTTATCCAAAAAATTAATAATTAAATTATTACTAAAAATGTAACAATTAATCTGAGAAACAACCATCTCAGACTGCACATTATTATATGCAGTATATTTTTCAGACTTAATATGTATATATAAAAAGTACTTATACATTTTTAATTTTTATTCGTGTAATGCCCTTTTGGGGTTTTCTTCGAGAGAGAAGTAGCAACATGGGATTTGAGGGATTAAGTATATGAATTATTGGTAACAATTAATTATTTCCGACGGCCGCCATAGTGATTCGAGTCGCAGATATAACTGGACAAAGAAACGCTGCGTATGCTTGGGATTGTATTTAAATGTAAATTTTTATTCCTCTCCGAGACAAAGACAGCCAATGTTTACGCTTCGTGCCAACACTGCCGTGTAATTAAACAATCGATCGTTTGATCTTCGAGCAACGACAATTGTAAAGCAACTTTGTACAACAGTCATAGGTAAATTTCGATTCCTAAAAACATTACTTAACTATAGAAAAGCAGAATTTTTTAAAAGAAACTTATGCGGTAATGAGAAATTTTCAATTTTTAACTTCAAACTGAAAATGTAAAAAATTAAATGTGACAATTTTTTTATTTAACAGATTTTCATAATAAATTAAAAAATTGATAAATAAAATTCTGAAAATTTGCGTATGCAAATGATTAAAAAAGTTTGTTAAACTTAAACTTCAACTCAATAATATTAATTGCAAAAAAGTAAAGACAACCAGCTTATTAATGAAAATTATTACAATGCTTGAAAAATTCTAGAATTACCATTCGTGAATTATTTCAGAAAAAAATAATAGATCGAAACATTTGTTTCAATTCTAAAAAGAATATTGCAGAACCGCAACAGTACTTAAAAAATCCTGATTATTGTTACATCGATGTTGTGCCACTGCCTCGACGCGATTTTCTTCCATAAAAGATTACTTTGTTCAATTGATAAATCATTATCAATTAATTTCTTTTTCGCAATATATTGATAATAATTTATATACATATCCTATGAAAAGAAGATCTTATTCGAAACTAATTTTATTTTATTTGGAATTGATCGTAATAAATTTTCAAGAGATTCCAAATTTACAGATTAGAAAACAAATAATTTTTTAATCCCCACTAAATGCTATGAATTATTAAAATAATTTTGTAATTTTTATTAGATTGAAACTTAGAAAAAAAAATTAATTGGATTAATCGCGAAACGAGTCTTGCAATTGCATTTTGTGAGAAATGTAAAGAATTTTACAAAATCGGTTGCGACATACTTTTTGTTTAATTATTAGTTTGCATTAAACATGGATGATTATTCCTGACACGTCGATTATAAACTGATGCGAAAAGACGAGAATGTATGTATGAGAGAGAAAAAGCGAGAGAAAGAGAGATTGAGAGAGAAGAGTGGAAAGTAAGGTGTTTTAAGTAACTGTGATTTTTTTGCAAAATGTTTTATATATATATTATATATATGTACGTTATATACATAAATATGAATTAATTTCTACACATAATATAAACGATGTTTCGATGTCGCTGTGTTTATACGGACTAGGCTAACATATCGTTAACGAAAATTATTATTATGATCATTATTATTATCATTATTATTATTAATGATGATTATTATGATTATTATTCCTTATTATTGTTGCGGGGCTCGAGTGTTGCTGATTGCTTACTGTAAGTATATGAGGATAAATCGTATCGTCGATTATTAGCGCATTTTTACCGCCTCATTAAAAAAAATGGAAATGGAAATGACATGAATTCGTCGAAGAAAACTTTTGTGCATTATATTTTCTTCAAATTTGTTTATTAGAAAAATTTTGTTATTCGTATTTAGGAGGAAGGCGCCGTTTTAATTTACACCAGTTGCTTTATTTAATTTCTTTCTCATATCTCATGTGTTAAATAAGTATTTATGTGTGACAAAAAAGGTATTCGTACCACGCATTGGTTCGCCATAAAATACATTTTCTTCAGACATTTTTATTCATGAATAATTATATAAATATATACATATATATGTATATATATATATATATATATATATATATATATATTTAAAAATTTTTAAATTATATATACATATAATAATAATAATAAATTTTAAAATAATATATATATATATCATTTTAAATACATATTTATTATTATTGTTAAGTATGTGTATATTCTTCGTTTTATGTGCCAAAATAAAAATTTTGTATTTAAATCTTTTGAGATTTTGTGTTTTAAGTGTAACAAGAAAATATTGTATAAAAATTTTAAATTGGGAGAGAAATTTATTTATTTATTATTTATTGAAAAATATTTGAATAAATATGGAAATAATATTCTTATGGCGAATCAATCTTTCTATACGAATATTTTTGCGCACCGTAATTAGCGTGTTGATTTAAGTACACAATTAAACATTAATTTATGATATAATCGTAATTAATTTGGCGAAATTTTCAGGTGAACGAATCTTTTGAATAAATCGGCATATCTACCTCAAGCTCGTTCTTCATTTTTTTATTCGCCCTACTTAAACTCAACTTAATTAATATTTTTCCACAAATGTACCTAAATGATTCTAGCAAGTTTATTATAGCGAGATCATATACAGGATGTCTCAGAACTGGCGGAAAAGTTTTGAATGGCAGATTCCTGGTATCATTCGCAGACGATTTTTCCTCATCGAAAATGTCGAGACACCTATAATTTTCGAATTATAGCTAAACAGTTGAAAATAAAGGCTTTTTTTGAAAACTAAGCCTTGTGGAAATAAAATATTAACAGAACTACATTCTTCAGTGAATTTTAAATAGAGTTTGCTTTAATAGATTTTTAATACAAGGCTTAGTTATAAAGATACATAATAAAAATTGGGAACATGCTAAAAATGATAGCCTTCCTCAACATTTTCACTAAGGAAAAATGCAAAAAAAAATAAAAAATAAAAAGAAAATCCTAGTTTTCTGAATACGCCTGATTTCCGAGACACCCTGTACACCCACCCGAATTGACGAGCATCCCCTTTGCTCGGGGATGCTCTCCCGTAAATGCGAATGCGCGCGCACACGTATCACTGATAAGAGACGGCTTCCTTTGATTTTCCGGCGTAGGACCGGCGTGCCGGCCTCGAGGCTCTCTTTCGCGCCTGCCGCACCCTGTGTTGTGTTGGCGTCGCGACGCATCGCGACACGACGCGCTCGTTCCGCGTGGCGGAACGAAGATGCACCGCCGACAGGTGCACGAGCTTGCAGGTAATTCGGCGCTAAAGGCGTATTCCGAGCGAGAGCATGTATGTGATCAAGAGTTCTGCTCCTTTTGTCTCTCCTTTTGTTCAAATGTACAACTATCAGTTTTATACAACGACTATATACACAGTGATTATAGTGTTTACGCATCGGAATTAAATGGTTCCACTATTGATTATTTGAATGTCGAGACACAAATTTTTAATCCTTTAAATCAAGAATTTTCACCGGCCAAGTTTTAGCTTGAGTTTTGACTATATATGTATAAATCAGCCACATGCTGTTTCAATCATTGAAGAGTTCTTGGAAGAATTTGAAGTCAGTATTTTTAGTGAAAATTTAATGAGACTCCTGATTAATTACACAGTTGTCGATTGAAAGTGCTAAAGTAAAAAAATAAATAATAATTGTTCGTGCTAAATTGGTTCTGTCCTTTAAATCAAGAATTTTGATCGGATAAATTTTAGTTTGAGTTTTGATTATATATATATAAATCAGCTAAATGTTGTTTCAATCATTGAAGATTTCTTGGAAGAATTTGAAGTCAGTATTTTTAGTGAAAATATAATTAGACTCCTGATTATAATACAAAATTGTCGATTGAAAGTGCTGTTTAGTCAAAACAAGCTAAAGTAAAAAAATAAATAATAATTGTTTATTTTCGTGCTAAATTAGTTCTAAGAACACTTTATTTTACAAAAAACTTAGTTGTGTATTTCATTTACTTTAATTAAAACTTTTAATCGAATAAGAAATCATTTCCATATTTAATTTATATTATAATTTATTATAATGTAATTTATATTATAATTCGCGAGTTTATAAAAATAGAAAAAAGATATGCAATATTGGATATGATAGTGTGTGGGGACAATTATAATCTAATATATCAATTCTTTTTTAATTATATCTCTTTAAACTTTTATTTCAAAGGTGAGTATATTCAAATTTTATAAAAGTTCATAAAGAAATGGGGCGATAATATGAATAATCAGGAACATGTTGCATATATATCACTGATTATATAATACTTTCCTATTTCTATAAATAATTAGAGATATTTATCATTGCATTTTTTGTCTAATCAATTTAATTTCTATTAATTTATGTATGCTGGTCACGCGTGCAATATATACTATATATGTGGTGCCAACAGCACGTGTGCTGTAGCCACCTTGTATAACTTGGAGTCTCGTGCAATCGATCGAATAAGCACGACGTGGCACACTCCTGGAAAAGTACCCGTATCCTTGCATCACCCGATATACAAAAGATTGTTTTAAAAGCTCCCTTTAAAATTAATTTTGTTCAATTTGGTATTAACTTTCGTATTTTTGTTTTTAATTTAAAAAAGCACATCATAGCACATATTTGCTCTCATCTCTTATTAATGCTGTATAAAAAGGGTATTATAATATTTTTCTAATCGGCTAATTAAAATTTACTCTTGCGCTCTTTTAATATTTAAATTCAACCACTCATATATTTTATAAAATCATCTAATTCAATAACAGACATACGATTTAATAATATCCTCACATAAATCAAATATAGAGATATGGGTCATGGAGGTACTCATCGAGTAAGAAAAAAAAATAATGCCACTTTGCTCTTTGAGGACCCCGTTGCTCTCGTCTTTTCTACCACCTTCCCTTTCTTAGCCACCCCTTTCGCGCGCAAGCTCCGTTCATTCACTGACAGCTGCAGCTGCGCGAGTTTCTGCACAGGAGAGTAGGTGCACACCCTTCCGCAACTGCAGTTGGCAGTACGCTGCTCCTCGGCTTGCAAATCCGATGTTAGTTAACAGAAATCCGACAACGATTGTAATTCCTCTAACGTTTTATACACTGCTGACGTGTCCCGATACCCGGCTCGGTTTATTATCGCTATCTCGTCAGTTTCCGATGGATATAAGCTCGAGTTTTTCCGTCCGATAAACATTTCCGAGGGTCTTATTGTCATGGAGATGCTTAACAGCGACGATTGAGGGATTGAAAGCGAAAGTGGCGTAAGTCGGCATATTATGTATATATCGCTCAACCTTAAATCGCGAAATTATTCTAAGTTACAGCGTGATATTTTTTCTATCATTGTAAATTCATACTTTCATTATGAACAATATGTAAAATGAATTCCTCGAGTCCGATTATGATGATCAATTTTTGGTTCTACCCCTGAGGCTTAGTAGACGGTCACAATACTAGGTATTGCAATATAGTGTTTACTAAAGTTATAGAAGAGTGTGAGTTTCTCTCGAAGAGCTTCTGTTTAAATAAACATGTTTTTATCAGAAATTTTTTGCCTAACCTATGTATAAATAGTATTATGAGACAATAATTTTATATATATATATATATATATATATATATCTTCCGCTATATATGTATATATTGTAGTCCCGGACGAATTATGAGACACGTGTCGTCCAGGGATATGTTATATAATATTGTGCTTTTCATGATAAGTTATGCAGAATTGCAATTTACGCCATTTATGCTTCAGTTTCAGACGAATTATGATACACGTGTCGTCTGAAAGCGCGCACAGATATGATCGGATGAAGCGTAAAGGCGCAGCTTTCCTCACGAATCTTTTCAAATCGAGAAAGCTGACAGTAGGAATGAAGATTAACGAGGACGAAGAGATGGAACGCGCGCCTAGGGTGGAAACTCCTGGTGAGACAATATTCCTTCATTATTTTTTGATTATTAGAAAAAAGGGTCTCTAAGAAACTTTCTTCGAAAATCCATAAAGCGTCTTTGACTCTTCAATTATTCATTAATCACTTTCATTAATTAGAAATGTACGTATTGAGCGTACCTTGTACGACAAAGAGCTTTTGTTGGAAAATATATAAACCCACCCTCCTCATTAATTTTACATGATTTATTTAGAAATTAATATATGTAGAATTATTCATGTGACAATAACACAGTGTATTGTTGAATAATGTTATTAAATGACAATATTTATTCATTAAGTCGAAAGACAGTAGTTAATGCTGGGAATTTTTTAAAATTTTAATGATTTTATTTCATCCTATTTTTCTAAATTTAATTAAATTAAGATAAAGAGAGGTTCAATTAATAAATTAATTGAGTTCAGTGATAAAATTTAAATCATTGTCCACATATTTAAATATTCGGAAACCGAAATTTTAGTTAAAATAACTATTCCATAATAGGCCAACTTGACGAGCTAGATTGTTTAAGATGTTAAATAATTTTTTTTTATTAAATATCATAAATTAATCATTTAACATCCTAAACAATCTAAGCTCGTTACTTTGGCCTATTAGAATAGTTATTTTAATTTTACACAAGCCTAATTTTTAATTAAGTATTTTAGTTAAAGATCATATATAAAAAAAATTAAAAATTATATTTTGTACTTTATATTCGTTTATAATAAAAGCATAAAATCGCATAATCGATAACACCAAGCGATATTGTCTGCATAGCAATTATTACCACCGCTTGTCGCCGGAGCGGCTCGGAGAACGATAACACAATGTCGCGAATTCCGTCGACCTTGAGCGTGACAGCGGTGGACGTTGTCGTCTCCTGTCAGCCGTCACCCTCGCACTCAATTCTGACCCTGACACCCGGTAGAACACGTAACATCGATCAGGATATGGAGGCGCTCAGACTGAGCCGTCAGGACAATCCTTTCTTACAGGTTTGATCCGATTATTGTTGTTATTCTATCAGAGACGATTTTTGCGATCTCGAATTCTCGAATATTTCTCGAAAAAAAATGAGTATCTTTGCGATTTTTCAGAATTTTTTGAAACTTAAATAAAGGCAAAGTATATTATGAAAAAAAGAAAAAATATCAAAGTATTATAATAACAGTAAATCCTATTTCTTAAAGGTGTAATATAATTGTACGCTTTACTCTGCAATATACATATCGACTCAATTGTGCAAATTTCCTTATTGTTATCACATCAAAGACGATTTTTGCGATCTCGAATTCTCAAATATTTCTAAAAAAAATGAGTATCTTTGTGATTTATCAGAATTTTTTGAAACTTAAAGAAAGGCAAAGTATATTATGAAAAAAAGGAAAAATATCAAAGTATTATAATAACACAGTAAATCCTATTTCTTAAAGGTGTAATATAATTGTACGTTTTACTCTGCAATATACATATCGACTCAATTGTGCAAATTTCCTCTAATTATGCAGGTACTAGCAAGTCGAGAGAGCCTCGTGGAATCGATCGAGGAGTCCGAGTCTGACGATGCGATTTTGATGTCGCAGGTGAGACCCCGAATTCAAATTTTGGAAGACACAAGAACATTTTAGAAATCTCTTCCTAAACAAAACGATAACGAGAGATTCCTCCTTTCCAATCATCTACACTTAATATTCTAAACAATGTTATATACTATAAAAAAATGTAATCTTCATCTTCTAGCCTTCATCAACTCTATCTTGAAATAATAATGACACATATGCTTTCAGGAATTAGGAGACGCGGATCCTCTTACGCTCGCACAGGTACACGAGCACCTGGTTCGCAGTCCACCTCCGGCTTCGTGGCCTAATTCCACAGCCTTCCAGTTTCCCAATCAGGATCAGAATACTACCCCATTCAAGAACGACGCGGTACCACAAGCTAAAAGTCCCTTGAAAACGCCCTCACATCGTAATAACGAGCACGAGCTCTCCAGGAGCGAACCGTTGACTGACATCAGAGGTGAGAATTTCAAGAGAAGGACACTTAGGACACGCACGACATCTCTCCCTAAGAAATTAAAAAACTGACTGAAAGTTAATTAAAAATTAATGAAGAATAGAATACTCGATGGAACGCGAGTAATATCTACGGATATTGTTAACTAGAACGTGCATTGTTTCCTCGGAGTCGATATAATAATTATGAATTATTCAAGATGATATATGTACAATGAATACATATCCTACATACATATATATGTATGTATATAAATATGTATATGTGAGAGAATGGAACTGTTTAATCGAATCGCGGCAAGAGACGAGGAATTCTCCGCGTGTCTAGGCAAAATTATATGCCCAACACATGATATACCTTGGAGATGGAAATATAGATCGTAGCTCTTCGGTAAATCGATCCTTTCGCGATACGAACGTTTACGTCCGACCTTGGCATTGCACTTATGGACACGATCGAGCGATATCTCTCGTTCTCTCTTTTTCTTTCTCGTGCATATATGTGCATTTCCTTATTTTTAACCGGAATAAATTAAGGTTTCTCGATGGGAGGTTGGAAATATTGTAATAAGTAATAATTCTCTATTCTATCGGGACCGTCGAATCAATAAAGCTTCAAGGATATATGATAATATATACGATCGCATCTATCATATCAAATTTCTTTATAAATATTATCGTAATTGCATATAATTTAGAGATATATTTATGCAGGGTGCATCTAAACACGCGCGAACATTTTAGTAGATGATTCTTTGTCGAAAATCAAGAAGATTTTTTACATCTCCCTTTCTGAGGAGTTTTTATTTTTTTCTCAAATTTCAGACAAATTAAAAAAAAACTTAATTTTTCAGGGAGGGATATAAAAATATTTATATTTATATAAGAAACCCTCCTTAATTTTTGATAGAGAATCATTATTATTAGATGCACCCTGTAATATATGATTACACACATACATCTCAACACACATATGTACGTAAATTTTTTTGATAATGATTTTTAACATGTAAATCACGAAAATCGTCAGATACGTGGCGTCTCTCTGAATCTGGAATATTTGCATTTTTGATTACAGATCGGCATTCGCATCCTTTCTCGTTACTACATCCGACGCCGATTCGTTCCTTGTCGGAAGTTCGACGACTCCATCGATCGGCCGATGATAGCGTGCAACTAATGTCGAACGAATAAATTTCGCCATTGGATCTCGATTCGAGTGGTTTCTCGCCCAGAGAGGATATCCAGAAGGATATCGATTCTCAGCCTTGCTGACTGTTCTTCGCGAACTGCAGCGACTGCAATGTTGACGGGTTGGAAGGAAATTTCGTATGTGGAAACGAAATTTTTGATTGATTCTGGACAGGTTTGTGCTAATTAAGAGGCTCACTGAACGAAGAATCAAGTCAAGATCTCTATTTGATCAGATTGAGGCTATGATACGTTTGAGATTGATATGACAGGATCACAAAGCGATTAATAACATTTTGGAGCATGATTTTTAATCGCACTTAAAATTTGTGAAATTTGGAAATTCAATAGTTTCTTGAATTTGTTTTTCAACTGTAAAATTACTTCTCGCGGAATGCTTATGCGGAATATATAATTTCAATTGATTTAAATATTGTTGATTAATCTGATTGTATATGTGTCTCGAAATTTGTGTATGTGTGTGGGCGTTAACAATCTTTCAATAAGTAATTTGCAATTACAATCATATATTTTATCAATATATAGGCCTATTTTTTATATAATCATTTTATAAACAATCAAAATACATAACATCGATACACGTTTTCACTATTTTTTTTATTTAATAGTTAAATAATACGTTTTTTATTTAACTTATTCATTCACGGATAATGTATGAGTAATTAATGTTAATAATTAAATGCGCGCAGATATTCAGAAAATATTCACTCTTTAGCTTTTTAAAGGTACGTCAAACTGACGAGTCTAAGGATCCAAAAATGTTGTGGAACGGATCTTATACATGCTATAGCTTGCAAAAGATTTTAAGAATTGCACTATTACATAATTAATACTGAAATTAACGAAAAATATTATCTCTGCTAAATCGTCAGCTGGGAGAGTTAGATGAATATTTAATATATTGGGTTTTCAAGTTTTAAATTTACGTAATTCGGCATTTTCGCAATTATATATCTTTAGACTTTGTCTCAAAGAGCAATATATCGTTATGTAATAATCGTTAAAGCACGCGATGCATAATTATTAAATTATTACCTATTACATGATAGTATCGAAATCTATTGTTAATATGATAGTTATTGTTGACGCACATGTCTGTAATTATTCGTGCAATTTAAATGTCTATTTTGTGTAGCTGTTTTACTTGAATCTTTTCTCTATATCACTGAATATATTAATTAATGGTTCTTATTGATTGTTAAGCTAGTCAAAAATATTTTTCTCAATCAATTATTATATCTAGAAGTTTCTTTTTTTTTATCATATTATATTGCGAGAAAATGATAAATACAGAATGCACAAACATTTTTCCGCTATTAAAACTCACTTTTAAATACGACTTAAAAATAATAATTGCACATGAAAATAACCAACCAAAAAATAATTGTAGTGCTGACGATGCGCCAAATGTACAGGCCTCAATTAAACAATTCCTCAAATTAGACGAATAGACGAATAGTAGTAAGATCTTTTTTATGAGACAAAGCAGTGGATGGATTTATCGCGATAACGATTTACTTCCGATATTGAAAGTAACATTTCTTTTAACGATAAAAACCGTCGTCAATGAATTCTCAACGAATCAGAAATATTCTTATTTATTCTTCTTTTTCTAGAATGATGTTTTTTGTAAACAATGTAAATAGAATCTGACGTGTTCTCTCTAACTAGAAAAAAATTATTACAAAGTTATATATAAAATAGTTGACATTTTTTTTCTATGAAAATTAAATAAAATTATATTAAATTGCTGCACTTGAAATGTTAATTAGCTTTGCCAACATGCTTCTCTTAAATATTAAATCAATTGGCATAACAATATCTATATTTTTATATTGAATTTTAATATAATTAAATATAATTACTATAAAATTCCATTGAAATTATTTGTTATTTATAAAGTAAAAAAGACTTGATATTAAACTTTCTAAAAGTTTTTAATTGTATATTTAATTTATTTTTAATTTATCACACGCACGTATTAAAATTACAAAACACCATAGAACCCGTCAGTTTCTTGTATACATTTGTCGAAAAATATTTGATACAATTTTTGGATAAGTTTAAATGATAGTAGTAATAGGTGGCCAACCGAATGCAGTAGAATTAAAACATTATTAAAACATTATTCTTAAAATTCATGCATATTCATATACTCATTCATGTATAAAAGTCATATAAATCAATCGTTAGGACAACTTCGAACTCATTAATGTAAATTGACATGAGTAACTATATATTATGAAGATTAAAAGGGATAAAGAGGGACGAATTTTCTCTGTGCAAAAACATCTTATATATATAAATACGTCCCACTTTTCGGTCGCGGCCACCCGCCGATGAAAACAGTCGGTGAAATTTTAGCAGGGTTTATACGAACTTTGGAAAAACAGTGTAGTGGAGTACCTATAGAAAATTACTATATATCAAATTAGAGTCCAATTGACTTGGCCATTGAGAGAATTGAAATTAATTATATTATACTGTATTTAGAGATCTTATAAGCGTTAGTCTGGCAAGAAAACAGTTCACGGCGAAAAAACGAGGTATAAACTGACAAAAAAAAAGACAGTAGAGAGACCTATTTAATCTAGCCAAGTGTAATATACATTAAAATATACATTCCACACACGTGAAATGAAACGTTCGCGGTATCGAGGACATGTAACGCGTTTTGAAGCAACAGCGAACTATGTTCGAAATTTGTAGCCTCTATTCTGAATATATCCTGTAAGGACTTTTGAGTAAATTAAGTGGACCATAGGTACGATTTTACGTTTTTAAAATAGCTTATAAATTAGAAACTTTGTCTATCTCTTCCTTTGAAAAATGATACACCGAACAAGGACATTATCGAGCATCTTCGTATCAAATAAAGATTCTCTGTAACAAAGATATTTAAGGATCTATAAATGGTACAAATTACATTTATCCGAGAATCATCATTTATCATCGAAAAATTGATGGTATCAGTTGTAAAAAATTCGCGATCCATGATACGAAAAATCCGTAGTAGATAGAAGATAATTAATCGAGATAATGAATAAAGACAGAAAACATTTTCATTAAAGCGGACACACTTTCAATAGCCAAATCTCGCAAGATGGATATCTTGTCACGATGTAATAATGGCCTATAAAAGCATGTATTCATCGAAAGCAATCAATCACATTTAATGACAAACGAAGCGAATGTCTTTTTATCGAGACTGTGAAATTTCGAAGCTGTGCGCGTGTATTAAAAAAATCTTATCACTCATTGCACGCTGCAGATTTCAAATGAAAGAAAAAGAGATTCTCAGGTGGACGCACAGCTTAATTTAAAACATCATGTAAAATGTACATTTACGTAGAATTGCAATTAATTATGAAGTTCTCCATATACATATATGTATAAGGTCTCATAAGATTGAATTATAGTACTTCGTCGCCTCATTTCATTCATAATAATTAATAGAATTCAAGGGATCATTATCGATTGCAACATTGACTATCATCCATTGACTTTTCATTTGTCTTCGCAATTATTAATAACTTGCGGATTATTTGTGCGCAAGCACCAACAGCGAAATAGAGAGTACAAAGCAACGACATAATAAGCATATATTATTAAAAATAAGCAAATTTTATCAAAGAAATAAAATACAGGATGTATCTAAATAGGTGCGAAAAATTATAGAAGATGATTTTTGTCGAAAATTAAGTTTCTTATATAAATATATTATATATTCATATATCCCTCTCGGAGGACTTTTCTAAAAAAAAGAGGTAAAAACGTTTTCCTTTTTTTCTTAAATTTTAGACAAATTAAAAAAATGAAAATATCCACCAAGTTTTTCATGTTTTTAATTTGTCTGAAATTTGAGAAAAAATTTAATTTTTACCTCCCTCTTTAGAAAAATATAATTCTTCAGGAATGAGAGATATAAAAGTATTGCGATATTTATATAAGAAACTCCCCTTAATTTTCGACAAAGAATCAGCCCCTAAAATTTTTTGCACTTATTTATAGATGCCTGTATATAAAAATAAAAAAAAGACTGCAACACATGTCCGAAGTACAACAGAATAATATATCATATACCTAATTATTCATCATAATATAATTCTGATTTATTTCTTGAAAATCTACTTAAACTTTTTATAATATATATGTGTGTATATATATTTCGCTGTTCGTTTTTGCGAACATGAATCAGTGTCGCGGTTATTAATAAAGTTGTAACATACCTAAGCGAGTGTGTGTGTATATTGTATATCGAAGAGACAGGAGAGTGTCCAACACACATAAATTATACACATATAGACACTTGCATAGTATGCGTTTTGCGGTCGCGCAAAATTGGCGCCCAAGATCTCTAGATGTGTTTGTTGTTTTCGAATAAAAATGAAATATATTTGTGTTACACATAACCAATCACTGTTGTATAGTATAAATCTTATCTTGCGTTTCTTACCTTTTCTTTCATCAATCTTCCTTCCTCCACCGTCATCATTAACATCTCGATATATAATATATTATCACATACCTGAAACACTGAAGGCGATCACATCTTCATCAAGAAGACAAAAAAGTTCCGTTGTAGTTCCTTTAGAAGATTCGCCGATCCACGTATTAGTTTTGATCGCGTATCAAAATATCGTCACTATTCGCTATGTCAGATTTTGCGACTCTTTATTCTCGTGATTTCGCACTTATTTGAAATACAGTTTGTTTTATAAATACTTGGACACTTATTTAATTGATCACTCAGGACGACGAAATCATCGAAGCAATCCTAATTGATCCTAATCCCCTGAAGTTCTGCACTTCAAACTCTATTTATGCAGGGAAGGGATCCTCTCGCGCATGCGCAGTGACGTAAACTCTAAAACGTCACAGTCAGCTGACTTTCAGTAGCGTACATAGTTCATCGAGATTTGTGAATAGAAATAAAAAATGATAAATGTAATTTTTCAGAAATATAATATAATTTATCATAATGTTAACATATGTAATATTTTAATGCGCTTAGTCTATCTTATTGATGTGAGGAAAAAAACATTACAAATTTATGCCGATTTTATAAGCACTAAATGTTGCATCTGACAAGAAGGATCTTTCTTTCATGTGACGTCACTGTTCGAACTTGGTATCAAATGGACACGTGTTTTAGCCGAGTTTAGGCTAAATTTTCGTCACTCCTTTTCTTCTTTTTTACTGTACGTATATTTGTTCTATTCACAGTATTATTTTGTAATAAAATGTCCAAAAATATTAGGAGAAATTTTAATCACGAATTAAAGCTTAAAAGTACTTGTGAGTAAAAAAATACAATTGATATTCACCGAGAATTATTTCCGAACAGGTGGTCGTCGTGAGAATATTTAATCTTACGTATAAATTTTTTTCCTCTAACACATCTTTTTTTATTTACAGAAAAATGGAAGAGTATTTGAAAAAGTTGGCCGTAGAGCTATATGATGTCCAAGCCCTGAAATTTGGGGACTTCAAGATGAAACTTGGTTTAAGAACGCCGGTATATTTCGACCTGCGAGTGGTAATTTCGTACCCGAAATTAATGGTAAATATATTTACACATATATATGAATGATATAACACGAGAATCCATGACAGATTTATATTTATAAAATATAAATTTTATGTATATGTATAATTTATAATATTAATTATATATTATGTAACTTATATATAATTTATTATATTAATTGTATATTATATATCTTATATAATTTATTATATTAATTATATTATATAACTTATAATATATATAATTTATTAATTACTTTATTATAGTCTAAGTTAGCAAGAGCTCTGTGGACTCTTTCGGATGACACTACAAAAGTATCCCAAATTTGTGGAGTTCCGTACACAGCATTGCCATTAGCCACCCTGATCTCTGCGGACAATGACATTCCGATGTTAATAAAGCGAAAGGAGGCAAAATCATATGGCACGAAGAAGCTGATCGAAGGTGCATTTTCACCTGGTGATAACTGTGTGATCATCGAGGATGTCATCACGAGTGGTAGCAGTATTCTGGAAACTGTTGATGCTTTGAAGAAGGAACATCTGAATATAACAAAAGCATATGTGATAATCGATAGGGAGCAAGGTGGCAAAAAGAATCTCGAGAATCATGGACTCAAGGTCAAGAGTTTGTATGTGATGTCGCAGCTCATGAAATATCTTCTTGAGGCTGGAAAGATTACGCCGGAAATTGTTAAGGATGTTGATGATTATCTGAAAACAAATCAGGCTCCGAACGTTTCTGTTCAAGGTAATTTACTCTTTGATATTTCATATATACTTATATAATTTATCATCTGCTATAATATCTGTTGTTTTTGCTTATAGGTACTGTAGCTATACCAGATGACAGATTGAGACTGTCATACAGTAAACGCGCAAAGTTAGCAAAAAATCCATTAGCCTCGACTCTGCTGGAACTAATGGAGTCTAAACAAAGCAATCTGTGTCTGGCAGCTGATCTGAAAAAAACCGACGCGATTTTAGAATTGGCAAATGTAGCTGGTCCTCACATCGTTGTGTTGAAAACCCACATTGACATTATAGAAGATTTTAATGAGAGTTTTATTCTTCAACTCAAGGAGCTAGCGAAGCGGCACAAGTTTTTACTGATGGAAGACCGGAAATTTGGCGATATCGGCAACACGGTGTCGTTGCAATATAGATATGGCTTATATAAGATCGCCGAATGGGCTGATCTGATCACAGTGCATCCGGTATCCGGCGCATCAGTTATCGACGCGTTAAAAAAAGGTCTGGAGAACATCACGGAACCTCGTGGCATCTTTCTTGTCGCTGAAATGTCATCCAAGGGTGCGTTGACTACCGGTGATTATTTGCAAAGCGCAGTGTCGATGGCGAAAGAGGCATCTGACCTAGTGGTTGGCCTTGTGTGTCAATCCAATCTTTCTGCGGAATATGGACTGCTCCAGTTGACGCCTGGTGTCAAATTAGTCAAAAGCGATGATGGATTAGATCAACAATATCACAATCCAGAATCGGTTATCAATGCGGGTGCTGATTTGGCTGTTGTCGGTAGAGGCATCACAGAAGCCTCCCATGGTTATTTAAAGGCTACTTTGGAATATAAAAAACATCTTTGGAATGCGTACGAAAAGCGGATAAAAAACTCGTCCAATAATAATTCACAAACTATTTTATAATCTTTTTTCATATTACAGCTGGGTCTGTAAGTTTTAAACTATATAATTATTTGTTCTTTATTTTAATGATTTGCATATAAGGTTTACCTTCAAGTATTTTGTTTATATATGACAATTTTGAACATATGGAAGATAAACATACAGTTTATATAAAATACTATGTAAAACTACTCATTAGATTATAGTAAAATAATACGTAAATTAAAGTCATACTGCTTAGGCATTTATCTTGTTTATATCATTTGGATTTTATTTCAAATATGATGTGCCATTAAATAAGAGAAAGGTATAATGAAATTGATTAATATTTTTTTTACTTTTTTATTTTGTCTTTTATAATTATATAATGAAGAAAAAGAAATTAACACTATATTTCTTTGAAATTTACCATTAAAGAGATGATTTTTATATATACATTTATCTTGCAGAATAATTAGTTTAATTGATATCTATGCACAACTTATTCCATAAAAGTAATAAATAAAAAAAGATGTATTATTTTTATACGAAATATATAGTGTAAAAACATGTAATAAATGTATAAAATTTCGTAAATTCTTTAAAGATTCTTTCAAAAATTCATGTTCATTCTTCAAAAAAGAATCGAAATAACATGTATATCTCTGGCACCAAATAAATATATGGTTTTACAATAATATATAGAAAAATATAATTTTGTATCTGTTATTATTTCTTAATTATATAATAAGAAAAAGAAATTAACACTATATTTATATGAAATTTGCTATATTAGAGTTGATTTTTATGTGCACATTTATTCCGCAGAATAATTATAAGTTAATTATTTATGTAAGCACATAACTTATTCCATAGAAGTAACATAAATAAAAAAAAGATATATTATTTTATACGAAATATTTAGTGTATAAATACATGTAATAAATGTATAAAATTTCGTAAATCCTTTAGAGAGATTCTTTCTAAAAATTCATATTCATTCTTAAAAGATGAAAAATCGAAATTTAAGATTCATATATGATATCTCTGGCGACAATAAATAATAATATAGCCTTACAATAATACATGCATAAAAGAATATTGTAATTTTGAAAAACAGTTATTATTTCTTCGAAGTGAATTTTAAGAGATTTAGAAGCTTCATTCGATTTTATCGCGTGCGAGAACGATAGATTCGAAGTCGAAGAACCGCGTCCGAGAAAGCGGTCTGACGTTGGCCGCACATCGTCTGCTAGCGGCGATTTTCCCGCGCGATAAGACGCGTCAGGTGTCAGTCGGTCGCCGCTTCGCGTCGCGCGCGGACCATTTGGGGGGGAAAAAATTACGGAGGAACGTACAGAGCGGTTCTCTCTCTCTCTCTCTCTCTCTTAATCATCCGTGAAATCGCGATACCGAATGTCGCGACGGTGACAGCAAGCTGGGAATGCCGATGTAATTATCGTCGATACAGGTAACGATTACCGCTGTTTATTTTTGCGACAATAATCACACGACTTCGGGTATCGTCGACTTTTAGCCTAAAACTTGCCCAATGACTTGAACTTGCAGCGAAAGAATTATCACGATCGAACGGTATAACATATACATATATATATATATCTTTCGGAATACTTGGGAGAATAAACGTGTCTCACTAATTGTGGAGAGTTATGTAATGACGCAAACACAAACACATGTATCGTTTTATAAGTAGAATGAATAGCGTTGCAATAAAAGTTTCGTAATAACGTAATGGTTCCGTGTCATAATGGATGATGCTTTTAACGAGGCGATTTGTTTTGTCTTTGAATGTTTTAGGCTTATTCTTTCAGGCGCGTTTTGTCACTGGGCGAAGCATGACAGAGACGACGACACTGACAGAATTCGAGGAAAACGTGTCCTTCGACGCAGATGATCCAGACTTTGCGCCTTCGCCTCCCGCGATACAAAATGTTCTTCGTGATGCTCGACGTTTCGTGAAAAATGCCAGATTCGACGTTAAAGGTAGGAACATTTAGACACTTCAAATTATTAGTCGATGCTCCGACTTACTTATTTTAACCAGCTAAATATCTATTTCAATCGTTAGGATTTGTGATAAAAGACTTATCACAATCAAACACTGACGTTTTAGATTTTGTATATATGTGTGTGTGTGTAATATATATATTAATACTATATAGCGATTATTTATTCGAAGCGATCTTACACTATTGTTCAAACAACAATTTATATGTTCTATAAATAATTCAATGCGAATAATTTAATCATCAATTTCCTTGATTTTTTATACATAGCAGAGAATATAAAATGTAATAAAATTTAAACAAGCACATTCTGATTAAAATATTATTTCCATTTTTTATTTCTTACATTAATTGATAATAAAAAGACTAAAAATAATACACATGTTTCATACAAACTACATGCGACTGCGTGTTGTATTTTTAGACTTCTCTGTTTGAAGGTTAAACAAGTATCAATGCCGTACTTACGGGATGTCGAACCGAAGTAGGTACCGTTATTTCGTATTGCAATATTATAATATACATGTAACACGATATAATTTTCCTCTCGCTGTGATAGTTTCTTTTTTTTTTATTCATCTCTAACGCGATTATAAATTACTTAAATAACAAATAAATTAGAACTAATAATTAAGCAATTTATTATTTTATAAATTCATGAACGTCTAATTTTTCAAATAAAAAATAATTCTCAAATTATTTGGCTGTTTTCTTATTTTTATTTTGTTCGCAATAATTGAATAATTAAATCATTCTTTAACAAAAAATTAAATTATTAATAAGCATATTTATTATTGTTTTATTTTTTTAATACAAGTTATACATATTACATACATTTATAGTAATAGCATCGTTAAATTGTACTTTATTCTGGAATAATTGACAAAGCTTGTTTATCTAATCGTTCTTAAAATATATATAAAATATCGTTACGTATATCGAGATAAAAAGAAATTAAGGAAACTCTAAAGTAATCCAAGAATAGAAATTTTTTGCGGGGATAAAAGTTCTTGCGGTACCAGCCATCAATTTTTTGCGGTGCAGTCCCAAAGGCAAGCACGTTTATATTAGCGTATTAATGTGTGACACGCGCGCATACACACACACACACATATATATATATATATATATACATATTTATATTTATATTTAAGCGACCATGCGTTGACCATTTCGGTCACGTGTGACCGATGCGTGCGATATCACGATTCAACGTTGCGGCGCGTGTAAATTTTAATATGCACAACGCAAAGTTTGCGCGTTCGCACGGATATTCGGTATTTCTGATGAATAAAGAAAAGAACGCAGTTTAGCACTTACTTATGCAAATCGTTCGTACTTTCATCCTTTGATTTTCCATTCGACTGCGATGAATAAATTAATATGATGGCACGATGACAGAAGTGTTAGTTTTGCAAAGTAAATTTTTTTTTTACGTAAGTCTTTTTCATAAACATATTTGTTTTCTCTAATCTCGAATATTAGATGCAAAATTTGTTGAAAAAATATTCCTAAAGAATCCGCAAAATATTTTAAAAAAATGAGACACCTTTGAAAAAAACGCGTTTATAACCGTTTTGTAGAAATGTTATTAGTATTGCTTAATTATTTAGATAAGGATACCTTAAACTTCAATGAGCAAATAATGAATCATCGTTATATATCGATTATTATTATATGATATTATATGATATCTCTGATATTCTTTATCTGATTCTGTTATCGCTGTAGAATGTAACGAATTAAAATGACACGAGAGAAATTAATCTCTCTGTGAAATTAAATACTTTATATTCATAAAATAAAAAATTTAAAAGAAATTAAAATTTTAAATTGAACACAGTTATACAATATGAAATCAACTTCAATTTTTTTTATTTTGAGATTTTTATTGCAAACTGTGCTTGATGTATTCAAGCACAATTTGCAATAAAAATCTCAAAATCAAAAAAATTGGTGATTCCATATATATTGCATAACTGAGTCTAATTAAAAGAGAAATAAAATCAAATTTGATTTTTCAAATATTTTGTATTTTAAAACAGTTAATTTATGAATATAAAATAAATCTTCATTTAAAAATATTATATACAATTGTTTGTGTTTTTTCCTTTCTTTCACGTTAAATTTTTCAAAATTAATGATAATATCAATATTTTTATACACGGAGAGAATTTTCGCTTAGAATATTTTTATTGTGGTAAATATTTTAATTAAAGTTTCTTTAATTAATATTTACCACAATAAAAATATTAATATGTACATAATATAAATTTTACTATGTACATATTAATCGAAAAATTAATCGAACATATATTATTGTCCCACGATTACCATGATTTTCAGGGTAAATTCTAAGAGAAAATTCTCTCTGTGTATAAAAAAATTGATATTATTATTATCATTAATTCTGAAAAATTTAACGTTCATGGAAGAAAGGAAAGAACACAAACAATTTTTTAAATAAAGATTCATTTTTTCTCTCCCTCTCGAAGATCGCGGAATTTCAATTTCGCGGAATCAATTTCCGGTTGTTGATTCAATTCAATTGAAAATCCGCGTATATTTTTCGCATATATATTCCCGCTACTATTAATTCACGAATATTCTCGCGAGGATGAATCAGATCGGACGAAAACGAGGATCTTCTCGGAAGGATCGGTCACGTGAGACACGACGCGACGACGTTCCTTATCTTTGTGCGTCTCGCTCCGCGACTCTATTATTATATTATACTAACATGCATATATACACAGACACGCGCGCGCGCGAAGGGCACGAAACTCGATCTACAGACAAAATTGGATCCACGCCGGCTATCGCCTTTCTTCCCGAGAACTCGGCGTATGGCGCGGCCGACGTTGGTGGTGGTGTTAAATATACGTCTCTCACGTGCACTAATCGTGTAGATAAAGAGTATCCCTTATTATGATAGTGAGGAGGACGCACAACAGACGCTCCCTTTTCCGAAGGGTATCATTTGGGTCTCCTGCAGATTCATCGCGTTTTGTTCTTGCAATTCCCCAAAATTGACGAGTTTATTATATATACAAGAAATTTGTTATTAAGAAATTTTTTATAATTAATGTTTTATATATATAATTAGAATAATTTCATTGTATATTTTATTTAATATCGCGTGTTCTCTTCAAGAAACTTTTGAAATTTAAAGATTAATTTACTATAATTTTTTATTAAATATGTATGATATATAACGTTGTATTTTATATATTTTATATATTTTAAATTTTAGATAAAGAAGTCAATTAATTTTTTGTTTATAATTGAATTGTGTGATATATAGCATAGCAGTTCTCTAGCATATCAACTGTATTTATTTTACATAGTTATCCATTAGATGGCGATCAAGAAGCCTTTCTTTTCTTTAAATGAGAAAAAAAATAAAAATTCTTACGAAAAGTAGTTTTTATATTTTATCGCATATTTTGCGAAGTAAGTAAAAAGTTTAACATCAATTTCTGATTTTTCAAAAATTGATATATTTCCTTTTTTAAAGAATAAGTTTAATATTTTATCGCATATTTTGCGAAGTAAGTAAAAAGTTTAACATCAATTTCTGATTTTTCAAAAATTGATATATTTCCTCTTTTAAAGAATAAGTTTAAATAACAATCTGTTTCGATATAATTTTTTTAACATGCGGAACGGAATCACACAGAGTTAATTTAATCGACTTTAACTTTGTTAAAGTCAATTTTTTGGGGGTGCTTCGTTCTTTTATAACACATATGTTTTGCCTCTGCATAATGCATTCTTTTGTTACGTAATGGTGTCGACTTTTATCGCCGTAATGCAACGCCTCGCCACATTTAATTACTGATTGATATAAAAGAAAAAGAATTGCTGAAAAGAACATGTTGATAAAAAAACGAACAAGTTCAAGTTCAAGAAAGATTAAATTACGCATGCATGTGTTCTCCGAGTGGTCTTCATGTCTTCATTGCACACGTGATTATTTCGTGTCCTCCAGTTTGGTAACACACGTGGAATCTCATTAGGATCTTTCGTTTTATCATGATGCTTCAGGAGATCTTCCTAATTAGATCTGCATCCTTTTCACTTTTTTTTTTAATTTTAAGTGAAATAAATATAATCAAAACATTTCTGAAAGAGAAAAGAAGAAAAAGTTGAGAAAAATAGAATTAAATAAACGGATGATGCGTGTGACATTTGTTGCTTTTGCTCCGCTTCCTGTCTTTTTATTTTCGTCAATATATATATATATACGAGTTTCATCATCTTCTGAAAGGTCGGAAAAGTTAATGTTTGTTTCTCGTGTATAAAAAATTTCTGTCGAAACAGAAAGTTGCCGGGTTTATCGAAGACCCCCTGCGTACTTACACGCGATAACCTCTTTCTATTTTCACTTTGGCGCCAATGATAACAGTAATAAATCATCCTGTATTCCGTATGCATCTCAGAAACGTCTTAGACTTCGCTAGCTTTCTCTCGATTTATCCCTGCAAAATCAGTATCTCGTTTTCGACAAAATTCTGGCACCTTTTATTTTATATTTTAAAAAGAACTTAAGTAATCAAAAATTAAGGATTCCAAGAAATTAAATTGCCGATTTTACGTTTTGTTATATATATATGAATAATAATTGCGATAATAATTTTATTTCAATCAAGGCAAAACTGAAATGCAACGCATAATGGAATTTTTTATTTTTTTACATCTTTAATTATACTTAAAATTTTTTTGTTTTTGTAATTCTGAAAATTTATTTTATATATTTATATATGAATAATAATTGCGATAATAATTTTATTTCAATCAAGGCAAAACTGAAATGCAACGCATAATGGAATTTTTTATTTTTTTACATCTTTAATTACATTTAAAATTTTTTTGTTTTTGTAACTCTGAAAATTTATTTTTATCGTGAAATTTTATTATTTTGAATGAAAAAATAGCGTTCAAGTGTCAACGATTCGCACGTTATCGATCACGTGAGCGTCGAAAGACAAGATGCGCGCAGTATAAATTTATCCCTCAGCAATACACAAACTCATCGCTCTTAGCGTTTACACGCTGTAATAATCCAAAGTGCAGCGTCTAGACGCGGATCACTTTTTTTTCGCGGCGACGACGACCGATATGTATACCCGAACGATCCGGAGCGAGAGATTGCTATTCAGAGTTTGACCGTGTTAAAAAAAATGTTAATGCGTAGAAGCAAGAATAGGCAAATATGATGTAATATGCCCGACGACATATTAGATATACGCAAAAGTTTGTGTATCTATACACGGAGAGAATTTTCTTAGAATTTCACTTTTGATTACTCTTTGGCTAATACAGTCTCAGATATTTTGTAATTTTCGATTTAAGAATAGTAAAAGAAATTAAATATTATACAATTATAATGTATGTATATTACATACAGAAAGTATTTTCTCTTAGAATCTACCCTGAAAATCATGGAAGAATTTTATAAGTTTCTCTGATTAATATTTGTCACAATAAAAATATTAATATAATTTACCGCAATAAAATATAAAGTTGATTTAAGAATAGTAAAAGAAAAAAAGTAAATATTATAAGATTATAATATATAATAATATATATTACACATAGAAAGTATTTTCTCTTAGAATTTACCCTGAAAATCATGGAAGAATTTGATAAGAGTTTCTCTGATTAATATTTGCCACAATACAAATATTAATAATTTACCGCAATAAAATATAAAGTTGATTTAAGAATAGTAAAAGAAATTAAATATTATAAAATGATAATATATATTACACAGAAAGAATTTTCTCTTAGAATTTACCCTGAAAATCATGGAAGAATTTGATAAGAGTTTCTCCGATTAATATTTGCCACAATAAAAAATATAAATAATTTATCGCAATGAATTATAAAGTATGTTGGATTAATTTTCCTATGCACATATAATTCTTATAAAATTCTTGCGATACCCATTATGTCTAGGAGAAAATTCCCTCCATATGTATCGACATAAATAAAGATGAAAATGCGGCTATTTCTCGTTATTTACCTTTATTATTAAACATTGCATGCGCGTGACATGCAACGTTGTGGTTATTTGCAAACAACCAACGCTGCGAAATATGAATATTTATTCGAGTCATCGCGGATGTACCTTTGCATCGTTAGCGCGACATTCGACATGGATCCGGCCAGCTATTATTGATTATATACGGACGATCATCGCCTGCAACATGTGATATCGCGAAGCGAATCCATCGAATCGTATTCGTCGATAATAATTCGATCACGTTTCTGCTGGATGCACGATGTCGATTGTAATTTTGCGTAGTCTCGCTTGTTATGCAAGCGCCAGAGGAACGGACGATAATTGTGTAATATTTTGACGCGATATTAATATATTATAATATATAATATTGCGGAATCAAATTTTTTAATACTTTCTCGGTGCCCCTTTCAATGAAATTCATCCTCGAATATGAATCATTAAAAAGATTATATTTTAACAAAGTTCATTGAACTCCCTTATCAAATGTTCGAATTTAATTGTTATCAAAGTCGCTTTCCGAAAAAAATCTCTATCTCTCGGCATATTGTTTTTTTATTATGACTCACACAATAAAGAATATTAATATATTTCTGCGCAAGTATATACACGGTTGAAAAATTTTTGTTTTTAACAGATATAACATGTCCCAAACGGCCCACAGAAATTGTTTTGTTAATTTAACATAATATGGATATGTTAAATGGAGACACAAATATTGTGTTAATATTTTAACACAAAATAAATGCAAAACTTCAAATAATTTGAAATAAAATTTGTGTAAAATTAACATACTTTTAATGTTAACAAAAAATATGTTAATTTTAGATTTTATCATCTCCAGTTTGATTATAAAATAGAAAAGCAACATTTTTTTTCTGCAATTTTTAACAGAAAAATCTTGTCACTAATAAAGCAGAACATATTTATTGTGTAAAATTAAAAATAGATGCATGCACATTGTGTTATTTTTACATTTTTCTTCAGTTGTTTTAATAATTTAATATTTACGTTCAATTAACAGAACAGTAATATGTTAAATTAACACATGAATATTTAACACAAAAATTTTCACGGGGACCGTTTTTTCTATTGTGTATGTGTACAGGGAAGTTGTATTAAATTCTTTCTCGCTACACTGTAAAAAAATATGTAATATATTACACAAAAATATGTAAAATTACATAAATAATAAGTGTAAAATTACACGATAAATAATAGAAATGTTTACCTTTTTATTATTTATCATGTAATTTTACATATTTTTAATGTAATTTTACATATTTTTTTTATAGTGTAGGATGCTCTGTTTCTAGAAACATATTGATTCGAGAGACTGAATTAGAGAATATGCGGAGGCGAGCATAGTTCCAGTATGAAACACAGCGTGAATCAAATCTAATATATCTCCCAGGAATCGCTTTTGTCCGAGTATGTCAAACTCTTTATCGATGTGAGCCATTTAATGAGACGGAGGCGTTAGCTTGGTGCAATGTCAAGTTCAATATAGTGAATGCCGCGATAATCAATTTGTTAACTTCTAAACCTGTCAACTAAATATTATTTTGTTCATTGAACATATAGAGCATTTAAATTAGATACAACATATTAAATTTAACAGAACGTATATTTGATTTAAATATTATACTAATATATGTTCAATGAACCAAATAGTAATTTAGTTGAAAGGGATTTAGTCAAGTTAATTATTTTTGTTCTCAGTGAGAAGTGAAAGAATGTATAAAAAAACTTACAAAATAAAAACCGTTTTTATTATAGCAATAAAATAAAACTACTTAAATAAGAAAAAAAGATAGAAATATATATGATTAAAAGGGAGAAATTTGCAAAAGCGTGAATAATAATAATTTGACTTAATTTTAATAACATCTTTTGTAATTATCTGCCTCTCTTACGTGATTTAAATGAAGCTGAGCACGCGATCTCGAGATTGTGCAGTGTCAATAATGATGCTCTCCGGGGGAGATAAGTCTGATGAAAAATACGACTCACGAGGAGGTCTGATAACCCCACCGAAACTTTTCTTTTCATCATCTCTTTATTCTTTATTGTTGACAATTTAAATTGTTTTCGCTATCGGATGTTTATTTGCATATTAATATGCGTATGTTTTGTCGCGACATGTGTTGGTGGCATGGCGTGATATTTACGTAGAAAATTGTGTAATAACTTTATCACACACACAGTTTATAGCAGAGATTTTATTTTCATAGATAACGACTCGCCGGCTCTTTAACATTACCGTTAACCTCGTATCATTTTCTATAACCGAGATATCGTTTTACAGTCATTACTCAAATTACATTCCTTTGTCTCACGATGGACAACAGGGACCCAGAGACTTTTTTAATCTTCAAAACGTTTTTATTTTATTTATTTACTTTTATTAATTAATTTTATTTATTTAATATGAAGTTTTTTTTAGAAAAATAATATGTATGTCTAGAAATAATTTTTTTTAAATATACATTGATATATTTTGTGTAATTTTATTTATAGTATTTTTTATTATAAAATAGAGAAAGTACTTTCTTTGATATTTTTAATGGCAATAAAATCTTGTTCCGGAGAGATGTGATACGCCGTAGAAAATGCAAAGTGCTCTCTCTCTTTCTTTTCTCGCATTTTACATGCATCGTGCATATATCGGACAAAAACGAGCTGTCGAAACGCTCTCTCGGGACATTTACTAATGTGTGAACACACTTTTACTTCTTGCTCTATTAAATTTTTGTTTAACGCTTCAATCGCGTTATGGTGTTACCTCGCGATTTTAGAAATAATTTTTTAAAAATATACATAGATCAGGGTTGGGTAAGTTAATGATTTTTTTAAACAAAGTTAAGTTTAAGTTAATTGTTTATAAAATTAATTTAGTTCAGTTAAAAGTTGCACGAATAAAAAATTAACTCAGTTAAAGTTAAGTTAAAATTAAATTAACTGAAGTTAAATCAAAAGCTAATTTTTAAAAACATTACATTAAATTAGAATTTTGTTTGTTAATTCTTTTAAAATTTGTAATAACAAACAAAGAAATTTTGATTTTTATATAGAAATATATTTTTTAGTAATTACAATTGATGACAAATGAATATAAAAATTAATATAATACTTAATATAATACTTTATTTTAAAAATAATATACCCAACCCTGACATTGATATATAAATTTGTGTAATTTTATTTACAGCATTTTTTTTATTATAAAATAGAGAAAGTACTTTCCTTGATATTTTTAATGGCACTAAAATCTTGTTCCGGAGAGATGTGATACGTCGTGGAAAATCGCATTTGCCTTCTCTCCGTTAAGAGAACGTTTATATGCATATTATATGTATATACTTTTATTTTCTCATACACAATCCAATTGTTTATATTCTCATTTATTTGATCATTCTGGGATAAACTTCCGGGATGAGTCGCGAGTAGACCGTGATAAATTCCACCTTTGTCTCGCTACATGACGAGATGAATAATATAAAGACCTCTCTTCTCTCGAGGTCTCCTACGTAAGGTCCTACGTAATTTAATTTATGCGGTCTCTTTGCGTAGAGCACAAAGCGACAACGTAAGTTCTTGGGAAACAATTTGTCATTCACCATACTCTGCGTTTAACTACTCATTATAATTGTTAATTTTTCTACGTACGTCACGGAATTCATTAACAAGTTTTTTTCCTCTACGCTTATTGAAAATATGTATAATAACTAGATCAAATTCAAGCTCTTTAAATAAATACAATAATGAACAAAAATTAATGGCAAATAAGAGCAATAATTTAAACTTTATTTGATTAAATCTCTACATATAATGAGACTATGAAACGAATAATCGAATAGCACTTTCTCTTTTCTAAAATTGCCATAAATGAAGTCGTTAAATGCAGAGGATATATTGGATTCAATTGATTTAATTTAACATTCTTGAAATTGCTATTAAAGGGGTCATTCCCGAACTGTAATTCTGTCGGTAGACTTCAAACGAAATTCTTTCTCGAGACGGTTTATTTTAGCGTGGGCTCTCCTCTATACATATAATACAATAGATAAATAAGGCGAAAACATGTATACATATACACTTTATGTACACTTGCTCCAATACACATACATGCGCGAGAATAAGCAATTTCCTTAAACGAAGGAAGTGGGCAAATACCTAACCTTCTCTCTATTAGGGGTCACAACCTGAATGGCGCTTTACGAGCAGTAAAATGCATTCACGTGATTGACACGTGCCGCTTCTCAAGCAACTCGATGCTTTGCGTCGTAAACAATATCCATTTTTTCTTCATTTTGCGAAATTGTATCGGTATTTATCATTTATTCCACGTAGATTTCAATTTGTATCCTTAATTTTACTAAAATTCATTCTAAAATCAATACTAGTAACGCAATATTTCGATATATCTGTGATATATAAAATATATATCTTAAGATATAATATGAAATTGAAAAACAACTTTTTTATGTAAAATATATAAAATATAATTATGTAGCATACTTTGTAAAAATTTTATAGAGTAAAAAATAAGTATAGCAAATCGTATATATATTATTATATATTTTATATATAGAGTTAAAAATAACTATAGCAAATTTTATATATATTATATATATAAAATATATATATATAATATATATAAAATTTGCTATACTTACTTTTTACTTTATAAAATTTTTACAAAGTATGCTTAATATATTCTGCTCATTAATTAACGAAAGACTGTTGTGCGTGTCGAGTTTGATATAAAATTTTTAATATATTTTATTTGAAGAAGACAAAGTTGGATCGTTAACCAATGAGGATTCCGATGAATATATGATGTTTTTATTGTGGTTTATCTCGATTCACTTGTAAAGTTTATTCTGGCGGAAAAAAAAACATTATACAAGATAAAAAATCTATTTTTAGCAGCAGTGTTGTGTGTGTGTGTGTATGTCGTGCATCTTTTATTAACTAAGAATTTTACATTTAAAAATATTCTTGATAGAATTGCTGATAATTTTATTTGCATGTGCGAAATTGTTCTTCAAAGAATTCAAGCTTGTGTGCGCAATTTTGTGTGTATCAGTAGTACAATTTATCATAATTGAATTTTTCATAGTTTAATTAATTTTGTATGTAATAATAATATGAATTTTACGTAGAATGAGGGTTCCTATCTTTTCTTTGTTTATATATTTTAATTAAGACACAATTCTTTGTCTATTAAGAAAAATTTGATGAAAAATTATGCCAAGTTTTGATCTCAAATAAAATTTGTAATTTTTATATTTTTATTTTTTTCTGTAATTTTTATATTCTAATCATTTATTGCATACATACACACATAACTAGTTTCTCAAATTAAATAATCCGAAAATTTCTTTATTCGTTGTTGATGCGAAATCATCTGATGATTGACGAAGCAATTTGTCTTGTGATATTTTAAAAACCGCGTTAATAAAATAACAGCAATGTCATTGTGTTTGCGGGTTCCATCACGTGTTTATGGTTAAACCGCATCCGTATGTCGACTTTATTGTGCGCTAATAAATTAAACTTATATTTACTAATCAACAAAGTCTTTTTTAAGACTAGCCGTTTGCAAGAGGACGCTTCACATGAGGCGATTTCGGTTTACTCGAATAATTATTCCGCTTCGCGCACTTATTTTTCACTTTGAATATACTATAGACATTTTACCAGAAGTCTGTTATTTCTGGAAATTGTTTAAATGGCAAACTTTTTTAGCTTTGCTCGAATTTTTTCTACAAGCACGAATATTATTTATCTTGTTCTAAAATTGTTATGTTAACAATAAGTACACCGAAACAAATTTGTTAACTTGATTAAATTTTTTAATTAAATATTATTTTCTTAATTGAACATAAATATTTAAATTAAATATAATATTTAACAAAATCGTAATTTAATTGAAAGGTTTATTCAAATTAACAAATCTTTTTTTTCAGTGTATACACTGAAAAAAATATTTATGTAAAATTACATGATTAAGCTAGGTTTTTTCCCGACCCAACATAATCATGCAAATATTGATACTTATATGGAAGATTACAGATTATATGTAATTTTATATGAAATATATTCTTAAATATTTTCAAGATTAAAAATTTCACTGAACATGTAATTACACATAGGAAATGTTAGTAATGTATAAATGCTATAAAATAATGTTATAAATAAAATAGATAAATACTTATAAAATAAAGTTCTAATAAAGTAAAAATAATAAATTTAAAATTACATGTGATTTTTGCATAAAATAATATAACACATAATTAAGATCGATCAATCACAGTCAAGTATTTAAAAAAATTCTTAAATGTAATAATTGGTTGATTTGCTTGCGACTTTGCGATTACATTTAATAAGTTACTAATTATTGTTACTGTTGTATATAAAGGTCATTCATACATTGATGATAATCGCTAGTAATTTCCATATAAAAATACATGGATTTTTTTCAGTGTATGCTTAATCGCAAATAAATACATTTCTTTCATTTTTCATTTATTTCTTTATTTTTTACTTTTGAACAGATATTGATTTATGAAGGATATTTGTCAATTTGTAGTCAATGTATCTTTTTTAATGAAAACTTGAATAAGATTTTATAGTCTTTGCCACACGTCAGTGTGGCATTTATTTGCAAATTCTTTGGTAAATAATTTTAACGATACTAATTACTGGCGCGTGATAGAGACTCTGATTTTTGCGAGTATATATGACATGACAATCACCGATCTCTCAAGCATTCTGTCCGAAACCGTTAGACGAGAAAAAAAAAGAAGTATTTTACGAAGCGGTTTATCTCAGGTGCTTGAACTCGGCTGAAATGTCAGATAATGAGCGCATTTGGAAAAGTTCTTTGTTGCAATTCTCGTTGGCACACAATCACGCTCGTCATCGTCGACCTCGAATTTCGCAACTGCACACGCGTGAAACGTGGTCGCGAACGCGCTGCAAAATCGTTTATCTGATAAGAAAAAAGGTGGCCGCGTTTCTTATGGAAGTCGATTTCCTTCCCGCGCTCCTTTACTCGATAATAACTTAATGAGCATTGATAATTTTAAGATATATCGAGTACGTGACGTCGATGCGAACCTGTCTTTGTCAAACTTATATTTCCAGAGGATAAGAAACATTAAGTGACAAGCGAGTAAGATTTTATGTCACGAAACTTAACGACAAGAAATCAATTATTATCTTTAGACGCTTATATAATATGATAAATGGAATATAAATATGAAAACGTACGATTATTTCAAAATTTTATATATAAATGTATATATATACATTATTTGTTTATACAGTTATTTTAATTTATTATTTAATTAAAATACATTTATATATGCATAAAAAGAGAAAGCGCACGCGTTTTATATTGAATATATACACTGAAAAAAGATTTGTCAACTTGCCGAAACCTTTCGACTAAATATTATTTTGTTAATTAAACATATAAAAATATTTAAATTAAATGCAAAATGTAAAAATATTTAAATTAAATGTAAAATTAAATATTAAATCTAACAAAATAGTAATTTAGTTGGAAGGCTTAGTCAAGTTAACACATTTTTTTCAGTGTACATATACATATACAATATATAAATTAATTATTGTGAAATTCCAGAATAAAATTTGCGATTTGTGTATAGTTACTTTTTATTACATTTTTTATATATTTTTATTTTACATTTATAATTAAAAATAGATATCTTTCGAATAAAGAATGGTTATGAAAATAATCTCTTGGAAGAGAAAGAAATATTTATATGTGCACAAATGTTTTCAATATAATGTTTCTTATTTTCTACGAAAGAGGAGCTCGGCTTACATATGTGTAAGAAATGAGAAATGAGAAATCGGAACAGATTGTTGCATGAAAAAACTGGCAAGTTGACAATTTCTTTGCGATGATAGCGTTGTCTGACTTCGGGCGACATATACAGTTCTGAATTTTATGCATGCGAGATAAATCACGCAATCAGGACAGAAATTTGCCGCGTTTATTGCGGCCATGCACGCGCCGCAAAAGTGATTTGCATCCGATGAATGATGAAATGATGCGAGAGCTAAAACTAACAAGACGAATCAGAGCGAAAAGACGCGAGTTCATATCTCTATTTCGCGTGCAGCGAAATTGAACGAAGATGAAAACTTTCTCCGTTTGTATATGCGAACCGATAACACAACCGCGCGCAGGTTGACCTATGACCTTGAATCTAACCTATGATCTCACTTTTTAATACATGCGTAGGAAGATTCCAATTCTATTTGGTTTCCGCAGTTTGCTTCCAGTTAGTTCCGCTTTGCCGCTGTCAAACAAATTCGTTGTTAAATTCGATATTAATTTGGAACTGCTCGTGAAATTGCTCTGTGAAGCTAACATTTCATGAATTTGTGTATATCTATGTCTTTATAATTCTGACATTTTTTTAAAGGAAGGAAATGTCAAATGTTAAATTGCGCGATCAGCCAAAAATACTCTGTAAATATGTACGTTTGATAAAATTTTTAGAAATTATTTCAGAATTTTGTAGATATATACAGAAAAGATAATGACATATACATATATTATATTTTATGTTTAACGTATCATATTGAAGTTAAGTGCTGTCGCGTATATATCGGTTTTGCATTTCATATTTTATAAAATCAACACTCAATCGTTAGATAATGCTTGCAGCTTATAATAATTTTACTGGAAATTTAAGGTCGCAAGAAAAATTAATAATCGTCCTGTATTCCTTAATATATATATATATATATATACATATATTAATATTATATATACATAGGGAGAATTTTCTCTTAGAATTTACCCTGATAAAAATCATGGTAATCGTGGGACAATAGAAGAAGTAGAAGAATTTTATGAGTTTCTCTGATTAAAAGATTTATTACAAAATAAAAGATACTAATATGTACATAGTAAAATTAATTGAATATATTTTATATTTTATTATGGTAAACATTAATATTTTTTATTATGATAAATATTAATCAGAGAAACTCTTATAAAATTCTTCCATGATTTTCAGGGTAAATTAATCCTAAGAGAAAATTCTTTCCGTGTAATATATATTATTATACAGATTGAAATTCATAATATTTAATTTATTTTACTATTTTTACATCAAGAATCAAAATATCTTCTGAGACTCTTTTAGTCAAAGACTAATCAAGAGTGAATAATTGAAGAAATAGCGATATAAAAAGAACCAGCTAAAACGTTTCTGTGTCATTATGCAAATTCGTCTCAGTATATATACATTTCCTATCTCGATCAATAGTAATTTTTCCCATCGCGAATTCTCTTCTTGAAGAAATAATGCGGCAGTGGCGGGACATTTCAGATATAAATTCTTCATGAATGTAAAATATGCAGAAGTGACTGCGCTCGCATTCGTGACACAAGGATGTCTCGATGGAGTATACCGAGTCCCTTGACAAACTTGCGGAAAGTCCATCGCGTTGGCGGAAAAGCCATCGCGTAGTAATAAATTTCTCGATCGAGACTTCCCGGGTGGAATCGATGAAGATGCCTCGGGGAAAATTCAGCAGATCGAAGGAGTAAGGCCAGGCCGTCCGGATAAACACGCTCGTTTGTGTGCTTGGCCCCTTTTGCCTTGTTAAATAAAATATAAGGTCGCGCGGCACGCAATGACACGGACCATTTATTTACTTTGTACCATCCGTACAACTCGTACTGCATAGTATGCAATTATTGAACGGATCATCCTTCCTGCGGCTCGATTTCGAAACCGACGCACGCGAATCGCCAAGTGACTCGAAACGAGTTCTAGTTATTTAAAGGATCATTCATCGCATTTTTTATTTATCATCATTTCATTTTTAATTGAAAAACAATTTTATTTTACATTCATGAAAAAGGCTATAATAGTAAAAACTAAATAAAATAGGAAGGGTTAGTAAGAGCCAAGCGCAGAAATTGGTGCACGGTTTTTATATAGACTTGATATGTAAAACTTATATTGGAAATTGGAAATTAAATTAGACTTTGCAATTATTGATCGGCGAATTACGAAGTGACTCGAAACGAGATATTCTACTTATTTAAAGGACCATTTATAATTTTTTATTTGTCATAATTGAATTTTTAATTAAGAAAAAATTAATTTTGAAATTTAATTTTAATTTTATAATTCACAATTTTTATTTTTAAGTTTTAATTCAAGATCAAAGAACTTTGATGTTTTAAACTTGAATTTTCTAATATTAATAAGTGGACTGGAAATTAAATTACACTTGACATTAACATTTTTTTGAACGAGATTCTCTCTCGATTAGCGTAATCATGTGGTGCTGACAATTCCCGTCCCGAGACTTTCAAGTTCGCCGTTTAAGGTCGATCGTAATGAAACGGTATACGCATATAATCACCATTTATGGAAAAATTGTATAATTTGGCGGCAATGTAAAAAGGCTCCGGTTTACGTGCATCGTTCACGAACATCGTTCGTGCGGATCGAGATTAGTTATGATCACGAGATTTTTATATGCCATTGTGTGGATAGAATAGTATACCATAAATTGTGACTAAAGATGAGTAAAAAAAAAACATTGCGTGTGCACTTATTAACTTTAAAACATCATAAAATTATTTTATTATTTTTTAAATTAATAAATTATTTATAACATAATATAACATTTTATGATTTTTTTGAATATTATGAAAAATTAGAGTTTACATAAAATGGTTTATAGTCGATTTATAAATTTTTAAATTAAAAATTAATAAAATATTTTGAATTTTAAGAGAAGCCTTTGGCAAGTTTAAGAAAGGTGAATGTATAAATAATGCTGGAAAATCTTTGTAACAAATATGCAGTTGCGGAAGCGTCGAGGGCGTCATAATCCGTATATAAACGCGTATGAAAAGTGCATCGACATTGACGCGTACGGTGCGTCGTACGACTTATCGCCCGTCTCTCATTAATCCAATGTACCTTAATCAAGTTAGTCGCGGGGAAAGCGTTTCAAGGTCGCGATTTATTGTCTCGATCGCGGATGATGGGAATTAAGGCCCGCGCGCGAACCAACCATGAATGCGCAACGCGAGATGCAAAATCGAATTCTTTTTTTTTTTTTTTGTCAAAATTTGCCGATACTTCACTTATATTAGGGTAAATCTAAAGTTGATAAAATCGAGATAAAAAATATTGGCTCTAGAAAATGAATATAAAATTTTATAGTTAAAAAATTCCCAATCTACTCTGTTGTCAGAACTGTCAATTAATTATTAGACTTTCGAGTGCGTTTGATTAACTTTGATTTATATTGGACGAATAAAAGTGGCTTGTAAAACGTTAGTAATTGTTCACGTATTTACGAAGTCCTCGCCAGAGGATATTTGATATATCAAGTATTTTCAAACGACGGAAGCAGAGCACCAAGGACCGCATGCAAGGTTCGTATGCGCTTTTATGTGCATTAAATTCCCTGCAAAATAACGTCATTATTCTCCGAGCAGTCTCTTCCTGCTTCTCGTTAAGTCTGAAATAGCTTCAATTTTTAATCCAGCTTTTTTTATATATGAGTTTTCACTAATTCGGTTTGCCCAAAAATCTCTAGAGAAGTCTTCTGTATTTATGTGGAAAAAATGTTTCCATCGGGTAAAAGTTCCCACGCAGATTTCGAGCGGTCAGAAGATGAGATTGAAGGATTTTTATATGCGAATCACGTAGAGATTAACGAGATCTGGTTTTGTTTCTTCTTTTTACGTTTTCCGGGAAGGTTAACGGCTTGGGAACTGAACTTGGAACCTGATGCACAACGGCCTTGAGAGGTCGAGAACTTGCTTCAACATAAGATTGGTTGGTTACATGTTGTTATAAATTCTATGCGATAGGTTTTCTTGTCAAAAGTATACCGAAATTTAATAAAAATGTGTATTTTTGTTAATATGGAATATTTTTCTTTTTTTCTGAGAATATCTTTAGAAACATTTCCCCTTTCTAAATCTCTCTGCTCTTATTTCTAATATTTTTTTATTACAATTTCTGCAGAAGATATTTATTATTCTCAATGGTCGTATTTCATCTCGTGTCATATATTTAAGAAATATTATATTGTTTCTCGATAATATATTATTTACTACACAATACAATATATAATTAAATATCTATAAGATAAGGAGTACATATATTTTAAGAAAATTTCATTAAAAATATTGGTGTATAACGTTGGGATGATTCTATTTTTAACTTCGTGATTTCAGTTATATGACACGCGTTTGTCTTTTATTAAAAGAAATTCAACAGAAAACTTCATTTATATAATAGACTAATAGGGTTTTATTAATACTTTTATCTATAAAAAGGATTTAGTATAAATCGACGAACGTACATAAAGCATGCAAATATTTTTTTTCTCAGAATTCTCAGTATATTTTTAAGTTTTTAACGATTCATAGAAATTGGTTTATCTTTCCATAGAAACGATGAAAAATTTGTGACATATCTGTTTTTCCTGAAAAGATGAGCGGCGTATAAACATTTTATTATGTTTGCTTTTATGCTTTGGAAAATGTGCATTTTACTGCAACCTTGCAAGTGCATTACGCAGATTAAATGGCGCTTCGCGGACTTGGCACATACATTTCTCATGTCTGTGTGTGTAATGTATACGTTCCCCAATGTTGTTTCCACTTATATGCGATTTTATGAGATTTGTACTGAAGAGAGAGAGAGATTTGTTCATTTTAATAGATAACAATCATAAAAAAATTTATTATCGTGAAAATTAGGTTTTGTCGGGGATTTAAAAAAAATATTTTTTTAAGCATCTATAATAACGCGTCTCTTATGTAGTTTTTCACATTTATTATTTCCTATTTATGTTAATTACCGTGTGGTACATAAAATTAAAATTAAATATTAAAGAAATTTTTTAAATTATATTTAGAAGCATTTTATTTAAGAAATAAATTATTTTTACATTATTCTGATATATGTATATAAGCTATAAAAATTTATTTTATATATATATAATTTTCTTTTAATTAAAAAATTTTATCGAATTTATGAAAATTATTTTGTCAAATATATTAATAAAAGTATTAAAAAAATATATATATATATATTAATCCTTAATAAAAAATTATAAAATAAGAATAAAATCATATGTATATATCGATCAACATTGTTTTGTTAACATTTGTTTTTATTATGGGTTGAGATCGCTGCACTTTTTCGGTGTTTCGTCCATTCTTTCGCGCGTGCGCGCGATGCATTCGTGAGGTTGTTGCTTGCATTGTGGAATGCAGACGCGCGGAGAGAGTCGCAAAAACCGACGTTCTATCTTACATCTCGCTCCTTTCTTCCTTCCTCTTTGTTTGTTTATTTGTTTTTTTTTGCGGTGCGATGGATTCACGAGCGTATATTATGGGCGGCTTTGTGACTCTCGAAATGGCGCATTAAAAAACTTACGAACTTCATCCGTTCATCTGTGAACTGCAACCATCTAATTTACGCTTATCCATATTTACGTTTATCACGTACAATAAAACAGCCAAGGTTTTCCACAGTAGCAAGACATATTGTTAAAGCTTACGTTTTTACATTGTAAAATGTAAATTGCCTCTTTATATGCAGTAAATAAGGATATAAAAAATAGAAATTTGATAAAACTATTATATATAAGAAATTATATTTTTTTCAATATTTTGAAAATATAATATCTTTATTTCTTTATTATTTTAAATCGAGATTTCAATCTCAAAAAAAATTTTTTTAATGTTTAAAAGTTTCTAAATATACTTGGCGAATATTTATGATATACTGCACCGAATATTGATTAAAATACATCAAGTAATTATTTCGGAGCAAAAATAAAATAAATCGATGGATTTATCATATTTATTTGGCGTCGTACAAGAGGTCGACGTTTCTTTTCAGTCGTTCAGTGACGTTCAGTTCGATATACCTGTATAAAAGAAGCTAGTTCCACTTTTCTATTTTTTCCTTTTGCGATAAAGTTTATCAGAGCGGAGCCATGTGCAATAAAAATATCTTATCGGTCGAAACTACCGCGCTCAATATTCCGCGGTTTAATGAATCAATAACATGAATGAAAATTTCTCGTATGACTTACGGGCGTAATATTAACGGCGTGAAAAATGTGAATTTCTTTTTGTAGTAAAACGTAATCGTATATATATTGAAATATTTTATATATACATATAAAAAATAAAACTAAAGAATAATTTTTATTCTAAAATCAATAATTTGATTCTGACCAAATTTTAAACATGTGATTATTCTTTTGTTCTTAAATCATTTTAATTGAGATTATTTGAACCTGGTCTGATCGATTAATGTCACCACTGTAGACGATTCGCGACTTCTTACTTGACTGGCTCGAACTGGTTTCATTTAAGACTCGCGTGAGGCGAAAAGATTGTTTGACATTTTGTCTACGACATCTGTGATAACGGCGTAGTTATGTAGTGATGGATGGGATATTCCGATGACACCGATAAGAGAGATATTGTAACTGCATTTTGGCCACCTGGGAAGAAATTTTTTTATATATAATTATGTATAAATAACCGTATAATCGTAAAATTATATGCGAAATATATGTCTATTTTTATACATACTTATATAAATTTATATATAAATTATAAGAGGTCATATATAATTGTCAAATTATATTTGAAACATATATTTATGTATATGAAGAAATACTTATTTCTTATATACATATAATATAAATTTATATAATTATATATAAAAAGCACTTTTATCTAATTATGTATGGACATATATCATATATAATTTTGCGATTATAATATATAATTTTAATATATATGTATAATTTTATATATAGAATTATATATATTATGTTATATATAGAAAATTTTTTCCCGTGCATTTTGCTTAGAATCGGATTCCATTGCTATTTTATCAGCAATATGACTGAAAAAAATTATAATTTTCAATTTACTCAACATTTTATTTCTCTTTGCCGAATATAACAACATATTGCACAAATATTGCGTCGAGAAAAGTTTTGCAATTGCAATATCTCTTATCAGTGCTTTTGTCGAATGCATAAAGAATAGTATTTCGGAAAATATTGAGAGTTTCCATGCAATTTTTTTTATTTGAAAATTGCATTTATATTTAATGTCTTTTTGTAGGTGGTTTTTGGAAGCAATCGCTTGTTTTTTTGAAAACTTGTGAAAATATTACTACAGTTTTTTTAAAGATATAATTTTATATAATATGCATATATAATTTGAAAAAATTTGAAAACGGGTTATTCATTTTTTAAATTATTTACTATAGAATTTATTTTGGTTTTATATTTATTTAAAAAATGTCTAAACATATTTTTTAAATAAAAAGTTAACACATAATTAAAGCGAGAATAACAATCTTACGATCTATTTACGTTTCCTCCAAGGTTAATTTCCGAGGGATTCAAAGGAATTAATTCGCATGCTAATGGATTCCACTTTTTAGCTGTTTGCGTTTCCTTGATTGCTGATATCGGTTTATCTGTTGTTTGTTTTATTTATGTGACAAGGGCTTGCTAATAGGCTTAGCAGAAATCAAAGGCCTTTCCGACTAATTGTAAATAATCGAAATTGTTCCTGAAACAACATATCGACAATCGAAACACGAGCTATGCATTATTTAACTTATGTTAACTCAAGGATAGCATCGCGGACTTCCGCGAAAATGCATTTTACATATGTATTCCTTCAAGTTTTAACATGTCACGTCCTTGGATGGACGTACCTTTAGGAGCATTTTTACGGTTGTCTTAAATTGTCGTTGAATCCAATAATTTCTCGTCTATTTGCAACGAAATAATAATTTGTAATTTTTATTTTTTTTACTTCATTTATTACTTCATTTATTTATTATATATTATTTACTTCATACTTATTTATTACTTCATTTATTTATTATATATTATTTACTTCGTTTATTTCGCGTTTCTTTTTAGGAGCCTTTAAGTGCTTATTTTTATTTTTATTGTTACTTCAATTTTTATTTGAAATAATAAAATGAATGAATCGTGAGAAATATGAATATCATCGCGATACAGTTGCGTGTCGCTTACTGAAAGTTGATTAATCATTAATTGTAATGATTATAGCAAATGATTTCCGATACTTGTCGCGATCATGTTTCAAAAAGGAATTCGACAATGTAGCGTCTCGCAGCTACTAATACTGTCACGTTCGAATTACGTTATTCGAATTACAAGACAACCGTGTGTTTTAAGAATATGACGAGAAAAATGATAACTAAATAACACCATGTCACAATTAATTACCGCTTCGAAATATTCAGTATTTTGAAATATAAATTTAGACTTACATATATAAAATATTTTCTCAAATCAATTTTGATCATCGCATAATCGATCTAACATTCGTTTAAAGAATATTTTAGTTTGATAATTCAAAAAATTATTTATGTAAATTAATTTAATATTATATTATTATTTACGCCAAATATATAAATTATTATATAATTTATTAATTTATGAACATTAATTTAAATTTTTTACGTATTAATGGAAACTTATATGATGACTCATTTTTACATCCAAGAGATGTTAATAATCAAGAATCTTTTATTTAATTTTGATAAAGTAATATAATAAAATATTCAATTATTGTATAAAAGTGATAATTTGTTTTTTTTCTTTTGTTCTTTTAAATATCGCAAATTTCATTTACCCGACACACAAAAGACGAAAATAAACATCCAATTTTGCAATGCATAAATTGCTATATTTAGCTTAAAACAATTTTTTTCGAACTTTATATGACATTTATAATCAAATATTTAATAGAATAATTATTTATTTAATCTTTGAAAAGACTATGTTTCTTAATACACAAGCTTTAATAAAATATATCATATATATATGAAAAATATTTTTATTAAAAATATTTAAAATATTTGGTACACATTCACTCGCGAAAATATAGTTTATTTCTGTTTATTATGCGATACAATAAAAGCAGACACGCACCATTTTGCATAACATTGCACTTCCGAATTCCGCAATCACAAACTAATATTCTATTTCGCATGAGGATTGTATTTCGAGTCAAAATATCAACAATAACTTGGAGCAATATAAAAGCTTGACATTTATTATTCCGTGAAAACACGGTTAAATTACGATCTTTTCGATATGCTTACGTGACATTAATTATAATAAATATAGAAAATAATCGCGTTTTTTAAAGAACAATCCGATAATACGCGCAGATAATACCTTTATTAAAATTTTGTGAAAAGTTGTTTGAAAGGAATAATTTTATTTGACGTCAAAGAAATATTTAAAAACTTTTATCATAAACATATTAAAAACATTTCTCTTAATTTCGATAAATTAATATAATAAATTAATTATATTGCGAAACACAAATGATAACTTATCATTTTTAATGAAAATTATTTCAATTAATACATAATGATTTAAAATTAAAGTTCATAAATTAATAAATTATACAATAATTTATATTGTATAATATTCATGATGCAACAAATTATAATTCCTATTTTTTAACTTTAAGATTTAATTGGATTTATCGATTCTATTTATAAATACACAAGAATTAATTAGTTATTTAAATTTTCATGAGTTTATTATATAATAGTTGACGTAAGAATTCTGAACAAACTATTCGATATAGCGTCTCGAGGTTTATACAATAATTATAATTTATCAGATTTATTTGGCGTCACGACTATCGCATCACTTGATGACTCGCGATTTGAAACTCATCGCGATGATTATCGTAATTATTGTTTTCAAGAGAACTCGAGAACAAGTATGTACACACCTCCAGTGGAGGCTTGCGTACATATATATTTTTTTTCATAAATTCTTTGATAAAGAAAACAGTTTGAAAACAGATTCTTGTGATGTAAAAATATATTAGGAAATGATTGCGACGTAACGCAACTTTACGTAACAAAACGACGCAATCACGATTGTATAAAATGTATTCACTGTATTGAACTGATAATGCTGCCAATTTAAAGATTTTTCTAAGAAACTTTCAAATAAGCTGTAGATAGATAAATAAATACATACATAAATTCGGATTTCATATTACGTGAATTATTTGTAATATTAATTACCAAAGTTAAAATAAAAACTATATCAATATTTTTTTTTATTTCAATCAGCTGCAATGTGCAATATATTTGAAAAAAAGAGAAACATGCTTTTTTCACACTTTATGAAACTACATCTTTGGAATTTTTGCATTAAATTTATATATATAAAATAATACCAGATCGTAAATCTTCTTTAAAAACTGTTTTAATTCAAGATAAATAAATATATTTTTGATGATAAATTTTTACAAGCGCAGTTTTTTAGTGGAATAAAGACGAGAGTGAATTTTTTTCGGAAGTTTACTCGGTTAACTTCGATAATTAATAAAACGTGACAGGCGCTCATTTTGCAAAAGCGCAGGATGAAAAATACATATATTAATCTCTCCGGTATTATTATCACGAGACCGCCGACTCTCACGTGATCTTATCACATGAGGAGCATAGCGTGAATAATTATTGCTTCACGATATCACGATCGAGACGATCACGAGGAACCAGATACGAACGCGGCTTTTATTACGCGTTAAATTATCGCTCGCAAACTCGATCGTGAGAGTATTCTTTCGCGTCCAGAATTATACACCATATACACGGATAATCCCGCAAAGATAATCGCAAAATTAATTGCTAATGCGTACACATGATGTAGCAAATAACAAATTATTCGATAATAAAGGTATACGTTATTGCTTGATATAATTTATGGCGACAATATGTCGATGGCACAATGACAGATACTGTATCTGCATTTATGTAATATTCAAGTATAATATTTTAATGCTATTTGATCAATATGCTTGAAAGAGATATAATTATTAAGATATAAAAATATTACGATGCTATGCAAATTTGTATAATATTTGATATTATGTATATTTTTTATTTGTATCTTGCAATTTAGAAATCAAATTTTTTTTGAAGAGAAAAATTATACAAATAATTGTGAAACTTGCAATTTCCCGCAGTTACGTCGTATTTTATCGATGATTATTAAAAATGATTGCACATCAATATTTTTGTGACAAGAGAAAAATTGATAAAATTTTCAATTTATGTTTGTGAAAGGTTTTTTTATATAGGGTCGTTATTGAAATATATAATTCAATATAATTAAATTAAAAAGTACGAATTTATACAATTCAAAAATATGGCCAATATTGCGTGTACAGATATAAGAATGATTTGCATAGAATGATGGTCTTACATTTTTAATTTTCTTAATCTATTCTTTTCAGATCAATCGCTGTGAAAAACTATAAACTGCGCGCAATGTAATATTAACAATGACGTCATTTATCAATTATTAATGACGTCGCGCGAACGTTATTGGATCGTAAAGACTGTATGACGTTCTTAGCCGTTTTATAATGTCCTTATGTACGCGATGCTATTCGTGACGTTGTTCCTGACTCGCTGACCAGCGATAAGTGCAATTATTGATCCGTATAGTATTATTATTATACCACGTGCGTCGCGAAGGACTGCGCGAGGACAGCTTTTTGCGCGGGTTGAGATTGATAAAGGGACGCGGAAAGTCGTTTGCGCTTTTTCACATTCGCAGTGGGAAAATTAGAGACCGCGTCGTCGGGAAAGAGCATCTTATACACATGCAAAAAAGGAGGGAAAAAATAGAAGAGAGCGTGATAACTCGTGCGCGTCGGCACGTGTTTCCACGTGTATAGCTGATTGGAGTTAGAATTTGCTGCACGCGGTAGTTTACCGCCGCGGATGTACGTACACCCACACGTGAATGCCAGCACACGCTCCGACGCACGTTGAATGGACCTCTTTGCACGTGTCTTGTCAATTCATCGACCACCTACAGGCAGCCTACCCACTCGCGAGATTCTGTAAATAATAGTTACACCACGTGTATAAAATTAGCCTCGGAGAAAGCTCCGATGAGTCCTCTCTCTTACGCGCCAGACCGCGAAAAAATACACTGCGTCAGGACTTGACGTATTATTGCGTATTAAAACGTCGAGAAATATCGCCTATCAGTTTTCGGCGAAGGTTGCGATATATCTTCATATAATCTTGAATTTATTTTTTGCGTTTGATACGGCTCGACTGTATCTTGTCAGAGGAACAAATATCTTCAAACTCAGGGTTGGGTAATAACTAGTTAATTAGTTAAAAGTTAATAACTTTTAACTTAGCTTAGTTCATGTAAAATGTATTAATTTTTAACTTCAACTAGTTATTTTTGACCTTAAACTTATATTAACTTTTTCTCGAAGTTAAATTTTTTATCTCTGAATACCATTAATATTTTTTCAACTGTAATTATCAAAAAATATATTTCTATATAAAAATCAAAATTTCTTTGTTATTTGTCATTATATATTTTAAAAGAATTAACAAACAAAATTCTAATTTAATATAAATAATATATTTTTAAAAATTAACTTTTGATTTAACTTCAGTTAATTTAATCTTAATTGAATTTTAACTATAAGTTAATTTTTTGTTTATAAAACTTTTAACTTAACTAAATTATACTTTTATAAGCAACTAACTTTAACTTAACTTAGTTTTAAAAAATCATAAACTTACCCAACCTTGTTCAAATTCGAGATTATCATTTGATTAATTACTCCTTCTTTTTCTCATCTTTAAAATTGAAGCTGTTAAATAGTAAAGTATCAATCAAATTATACAGGATAAAAAGTAAGTTTTTATTTTTTTTCTTAAATGTCAGGCAAATTTTTTTTAGTTTAGTGGATATTTTCATTTTTTTAATTAATAAAGTGTAACTTCTCAGGCAGAGATATATAAGAGTATATGTTTTATATATAAGAAAGCCTCCTTAATTTTCGAAATAGAATCATCTAAAATTTTTCTGTATACCTCTTTTTACGGTTATGATATATTTTTTTTCATCGAGGAAAACTGCAGCATAATTTTATCGCGAATTATCGATCTCGTTTAAAGTGGGCTTGTAATGTCCATCGCACAGTCGGAGATATGAAAATTTCATGAGGAGCTATATTTTCTTGCCGATACACTTTGCATGCACTTTGCACTTACAAGTCGTTAAAAAGTCTCGAAAGTGATTGACAAAGTCAGCACTCACACACCTGGGATTTACCTGGAAAGTGAATATTTTTAGCAGTTCGCATTATAATAGACTCGTAACCTTTTCCACGCTGTAATTCCACTAATAATGGCTACCTCGAAGCCTTGTCTGACCTCGACGCACCAACATACGCACGTGTGCGTATCGTTTAACCTATTAAATATGGGGAAAGCGAGAAGAAATTCCGCAATTCGTAGGAGAAAAGTATCTTCCTACTATTTTTTAATTTTTCTATTTTTTCCTATTTTCTTTCTATTTTTTTTTTTTAATTTTCAATTTTTTTTCTGTGTTCTTTCAATCTTTAGCGTGAAAACGTCGTATATACGTATTACTTATTGTCAGTGTCTAGTTAATTAACTTGGGTGGTCATTAACTCGTTCGACAAATTAGCAGATCACGTGATGGAAAAGTCATGAAATTATCTTGGATGGAATATTGCGGAGTTCGGGAGAGGGAAATATCCATTTGCGAGGAAACGACCTCGCATATTTGAAGTCAAACTTTAGTAATTATGCATATCTATGCACGTATGTATATCTATGTAATTTCGTGCGATATGTTTCGAATTTTACAAAGGACACGCGCAGTGCTTGACACGCAGGGCAAATTACAAAATAATTATTGCAAGTCGAGAAACATGCTCGATAAAATGCGCGACAAATCGTAACGAGATATAGATCATCGAGAATCATCCGTCCTTCATGCGTCATCATCCAGTTATAATTCAATAACATTTCGCGCGTCGACATTTGCGCGATCGTGTTAGCTTTTGTATATTATTTATCGGCGCAGTATTGATAATTGGTGAAATGTATTACGCAAAAACGCATATCTCTCCGCGGAGGAAGTGGAATTGATTAGGTGTTAATTAAATTTTTTTATCAATTTCTCCTCTTAATAGGAATTTTAAATAGGAAATAATTAGGAAAAGTTATTTATTTAAAAATAATAAGTTATTTTCCATTTTTTAGAGCGTAAATAATGGAATCTTGTTTTTTATTTGATGAAAAATAAATCTTTTTTTAATTAATTATTTATAAGTTTAACAAGTTTATGATGTATGATGCGTGTGCGTGCACGTGAAGATATAAATAATTGCGATGTATTAATAATTAATTGTGCGATAACATTGCCAGAGAACGCTACCGAGAGAAAGACGTTAATTATGTAAATTATGCTTTCATTTTTCCTTCATCAAATGATCTAGTACTCATGGATATTATTGTTTGGCTTCACATCTGGACGTTTTTTAAACATTTGAAAATGTCAAACTGTATATTGCGAACAAAAAAAAACGAACACTCTTGTTCCTCTCTCTTGTTTCATATATTTTGCGTTTCATTTCCGAGCAACTTCGGGAATTTTTTGGTCCCTTTGTCTTTTTTGGTCCTTTTGGCTATCTTTGCCTTCAGTCCACAAAGGATCTCAGCATGATTCTTCGAAGTAAAAACTTCACGGAAAATCGTTCAGCAGATGATTTAGGACTCATGAATGTTATTGTTAGACTTTACATCTGGACCTTTTCTGATCATTTGTCAAACAAAATGTCAAACGGTATCGCAAGCATAAAGAATCGTCGAACGCTTCTCTCTTTGTTCCGTTCTTATATTTTGCACTTCATTTCCGTGCAGCTGCGGGGATGTTTTGGTAGGTATATCTTTGTCTTCAGCTCACAAAGGATCTCAATATGATTCTTCGAGGAAATTTAACTTCGCAATAAAAACTGCACGGAAAATCGTTCGGCAGAAAATCGATGACTCAATATCCGTTCTGGATCTTCTTCAAGGATCATTGAACTGGAACATCATCCGCGTAGGCGAGAATAAAAAGTAATACGTGTTCGACTCGATAAAACTGAACTGTTTAAACCTTTATTCCCACGTAAATGCAATTCGGAATCTATTCTCTTTCTTCGCAATCTGTTTTCTTGTTTAACTTTTCGGCGTAGGATATATACTATAATTTCTGATATCTATTTTGTATTATTTAAATTTCAAAAGTTTATGTTAACTAAAACAAAATTTAATACATTTCTTGCAATTTGTTTTCTTTTGTGAAGTTTTTCTTATGTAAAATGTGTTACAAAAATCCATTTTAATGGTATATTACGAAGAGAATTTTCTCTTAGAATTTACCTTGAAAATCTAAATCATGATAATCGTAGGACAATATGATACTCTGAAGAAGAATTTTATGAAGAAGAGTTTTCTGATTAATATTTACCACAATAAAAAATATTAATATATACATAGTAAAATTAATCGAACGTATTTTATATCTTATATATTATGTGGTAGATATTCATATATTTTCTAAAATTCTTTCAATATCATATTGTCCCATGATTTTCAGTGTAAATTCTAAGAGAAAATTCTCTGTTTTCTTTAAAAACAAACTCGAAAAATAATTAGGAAACTATCGATTAAACTAAATTTCACCCGACAGATAGCATATCTTAATGTCTTCCTTTTTTAGGCCTGTTTCAACTACTTTCTAAATTTTACCTGACAGATAGCATATCTTTGTCAGTATATTATCTTTTCAGATGAGTTAAAAAAGAATGCTTGTCATCTGTCGAACAAAATTTATCAAGATGAACGATGGACTCTTAAGGCTCCTGGGTCCTTGCTATATCTGTTAGATTATGAGATAACAAAGATATCTCGATAAAGCACTATTTCAAATGGTTTCAACACACGAAAACTATTATTTTCCCTTGATGAAATCAATCAACACTCATAGATATCAAGACTTGATATGATCATGAGATATCAGACTTTCTCATATTACATTAATTTTACATTAACTGTTGATCGATTATAAAGGAAAAAAGATAGTTTTCGAGGTATTTTAAGAGCGTACCAAAGCCACCTAAAGAACTATATATATTTCATCGAAATATTTTTCATTTCGAAATAGCATCTAAGAATTTTTAACGCGCGTTTTCTCGCTTCTGACGTCACAATTCCAACATGGTCGGCAAGGATCTAGGAGCCTTCCTCCCTTAAGCTTTTAATATAATTCTCTCCTATCTTCGAAAAAAAAAAAAAAAAAAAAAAAACCAACATCGATTTTCTGATTCATCGATCAAGAACCGAATCGCTGCACAAGCGAGTGCATACTGCGCCGTATCGGCAGATGCAGAATTCGTGTCGCGCTGCCCCCCACTCTCGACGCAGCCCCCACCCACTGCCTCAGCGCAACCTACACCGCGCTGATATAAGGACCCCGCCCGGCCGTGGCCGCTCAGTCTGATCCGCGACGCCGCCGAGTGAAGTTACCGCGACGCTCCACTTCGCAAGCATCTCGCTCGATTTCCGTTCGTTGTGACCGTTATTAGGACGCTTCGAGAAGTTGATCGGGAACCTCCGACGCCTACGAGACGTTCAGTGTCACAGCTGTGTGCGCGAGCAATCCCGTTTCTTCGGCCGAGAGAGACGAGTAAGTCATCGAGTTTTATCATTCACTTTGTTGCGAATGGCTCCCTTTGCAGTTGCGAGTGAGAGTGAGTGAGAGGGAACGACAGTGAGAATGCGGCCGACCTTTGCGTATATCGACGAGAGAGAGAGAGAGAGAGAGAGAGAGACCTGGGGGCGTGAGATTCTTGCGTGAGTTAGGGGCGACCACCGACGCGTTAAGTTAGAGGGTCCCTTTCTTTGATGTGCGCCGAATGGGAAGAAATTAGAATGCGATTCTCTTTCTCTCTCTCTCTCTCTCTCTTGCGACCGATTTTTTACTCCGAAAAGATCCTGTCGAACTAGATTCCTGTTTTGCAATTTCAGTTAGTTACCTCGATGCAAATAATATTGAAATGAGATCAGTATTTATGCTTTATTATTTTTTTTATTTTTTAAACGTCTGAAAAAAATGGAGTAAAAAGAGATTTAGCTATTATTGTTTAGCAATATCTTCACGCAGCTTTTTTCATGACAGACGAGGGACCTCGATCCTTATTTGCGTAGCAGAAGCTGCGTAATTCCGTTCTTTTGATACATCCGCGGTGATTCGAAGAGAGACGCTTTCACCGCGATTTCGTTCCGAGAAAGCTAACAAGGGAGAGAGAGAAGGAAAGAAAGAAAGATAATTCTTTTTATGTCGCAATATCGAATTACGCAGTAAAAACGATCACGTACGGGCGCCAGGCTCTCCTGTCAGGAAAGAATAACATGACAGAAAAAGGGAGACAGTCGACGTTTTAAAAAGTAACGACGTAAATTCAAGTGACACAAACGCTTATCATAAATCTCATCCGGTGCCATAAACGGTGATGCAATTTACGTCTATTGTCAGCTGTCGCAAATAGGATTTCGTTGATAGTTTGAAGGCTAATCCTTCTTCCAACAAAGTAAAACAACGAATAGAAAGAAAGGGAAATAAATATTCATATAATTTTCGTTTTCCTTTAAATATTTAGTTCAACAATATTTTCAAACTCGTTCTTTTTTACAAAATAATCACTTTCTTTCTCCACTGTTGCGAAATAAATATTTAATAATATTAAAACAGTTGTCTCCTTCGCACGTGTCGCTATTTCGAAATTGCATATATATATATAAAATAATAAAGCATATATATATATATATAGAGCCTGTCCATGTGGGGATTGTGGCTCATACGCGAATCATTCGTCATTGAAAGCTTGCCAAAGCAGAGAATTAAATAATCGAATAATAACCGAGCGAAGGACGATAATCTCTGGATAGGTGGCTTATTTATTTTTTTTTCCCCCCAGTTTAATCGCGTAGGGATAACACAGACACGGTTTTTTTTTGCTCCGTTATAGTCGTCGTTGTGCGACGAACGAGCGACCGAATGAACGCGAGCTCGTGAAGAGAATCAATACTCTTGCGTGTGCGAGACGAGCGGTTCTTCGCTCGGCGCCCAACTGGCGGCCATCGACCGGAAGATTGCATCGCGGAAGCGCATTTTACACGCTTTGTCGGCATCGTGGAAAATTCTGATGAAAACTTCCGATCTGTCGACGATTAAAACGAGAACACAATCTTTCGTGTAATTAAGAGCGATTCGATCTTTTTCAATTGAATGCTTCAAGCGCGCAAAGTGGATAAATGATGAACAGCATGTTTCGTCGAGTGTCACGATGGTACTTCACGGAGAGAATTTTCTCGGAGAATTTATCCCGAAAACCATGGTAATCGTGGTATTCGACGAATTTTATCAAAGTTTCTTTGATTAATATATATATTACAATGAAAAATATTAACATGTACACTGAACAAAAATTGGTTAACTTGACTAAACCTTTCAACTAAATTACTATTTTGTTAATTGAATATATATTAGTATTTAAGTCAAATATATGTATATGTTCTTGGTAGATTGTGAATATATTATATTTAATTTAAATATTTTTAAATTAACTATTTTTTTCAGTGTACATATTTTATATTTTATTGTGATTGATATTAACATTTTTTATTGTGATAAAAATGAGAGAGAAACTTTTATAAAATTCTTCCAATACCGTGTTCTATCATGAATTTCAGGATAAATACTAAGAGAAAATTTTTTCTGTGTAGAAATATAAAATCTTGGAGACAATAAATAATTTTCACGCGATTAAATTCGAATAAAATTATCTGTGGAAAGTAAATCGAAAGGAAAGATATGTCATTTTTGTTGATACAGCTTGTATGCTTGAGATGGGATTCGTCAAACGTCAATTCGGTATCAGAAAAATACGTAAAACATACACGGAGAGAATTTTATCTGATTAATATTTATCACAACATAGAAAATATTGATATGTACACAGAAAATTTTACTAAATTAATCGAACATATTTTATACCTTATTATAGTAAATATTAATTATTACCATGATTTTTCAGAATAACTTCTCTCTGTATATAAAAATAAAATCCTGAAAAATGACGATAGGTAATTTTCACGCGATTATAAATGCAAATAAAATTATCAGTAGAAAGTGAGCTGAAGGAGATGATGTTAGAGTACACTTTGTGCGTAAAACTGTGTATACTTGAGATGAGAATTAACCGGATTTATCGAAACAAACACACACACACATACACGTGAGAGGCTCGCATTGACCCTATTTCATTGAGAATCAATCGAAAGAGACTGTCGGGGACTCATCGCTGGCAAACATCAAACGTAACTTTAAGTAGGTATACCACTTTCAAAACACAAATGGCGCAGTTATCGGCTACGAATGCAACGAGGTCAGTCCTTCTTGTCGTCAACTTCTCTCTCTCGTCGCGATGTAAGAAGCGACGTGTTCGGGGAACCCGTTATGCCACCGGCAGCATGGCCCAGCGTTTCTGGCGAATGCCGAAGGCGGAATTTTAATTTCTCAATCCTGTTAACGCGACATTCCAGCGTTCCGCTGCAGTTGCACTCGCTTGCAATTGCTTTCTATCTATCGATGCGCAGTAACGCGTCGTCCTTCGTTGTACGGATATTTGTCGCAATAAAAATGTTAATATCTACCATAATATGTATTATTTTTATTGTGATAAATACTAATCAGAAAAACTTATAAAATTATATATTCCGCGAGAAACAATTTTTCGTCCAACAGAATGTAATCTTCGATAAATTAATATGTCGAATTTTTTATATCGAATTTGTTAAAGAGTAATCCAAGACTCGATAATTGTGCGTTTTTTTAAATTCATGAATTAATAATTTTTTTATTTACTATGTGCACTGAAAAAAAAAGATTTGTTAATTTCACCAAACCTTTCAACTAAATTACTACCTCTTTTGTTAATTGAACATATATTAATATTTAAGTCAAATATACGTTTTGTTAAATATAACATTTAATTTAAATAATTTTTATGTTCAATTAACAAGATAATATTTAGTCGAAAATTTTAGTTAACCAATTTTTTTCAGTGTGCCATTTATTTATTTATTTTCCCGCGATTTTTGTAACTCTCTTCTCTCGGGAAACCTTCCCTTTTACCGATCGGTCTGGAGTAAAACCGCAAGCTGGTTTCGCACTTTCGCATGGCGAAGCCTGTCTCCTTCCAGCCGACCTGATTCCACCCTGGTACCACCTTAACGCGCAGCCAAAGGTATGCATGTGTACGTGAACGCGTGGGTGTTATCCAGAATAGTCCGGTGTCGATCGATATCCCGATATACGCCCCTTCGCCACTCTCCCTCGCGGACTCCTCGTGGGTTGTTGGCCTGATTTTCACCCTACGGGAAAGCGATGGGAGGCTGCAATTCGCACTGCCCTCTCGCCGCCGACGATGGAAACCCTCGTGTCCGACCTTTAATTTGTAAACATTGAAGAAAAATCCGGATATTGATGTATGAAGAAGCGATTTTTATATTTTATCTCGTTTAAACAAGCCTTCCACCTGTCTAATATTCTCATATTTATACAGAGAGAATTTCTTTCCTCTTGGAATTTACTCTGAAAATCATGGTAATCGTGGGACAATATATAGTATTGAAAGAATTTTATAAGAGTTTCTCTGATTAATATTTATTGCAATAAAAATATTAATATTCCATCACAATATGATATAAAATATGTTCCATATTAATTGAAATAAAAAAACTTCTTTCAATATCATATTTTCTCACGATTACCATAATTTTCAGAATAAATTCTAAGAGAAAATTCTCCGATATGTTAGTGAAAAAGATCAGTCAACATATCGATCAAAATTATTTCTGTATTACACAGAAAATTTATATTTTTAGGAAAATTTAACTTTTATTTAATTACTTTATTTTTTATCGCCTATAATCTTCTGGTATTCAAGGACCGATTAATTTTTTCTAATTACTTTAAATCGGTCTCTAGCGAATGCAAACTATTTGCATTCCCTCTTTTCTATTCCCGTCGAATCTAAATGGGACGAAAATATTCTCGTGTGGAAACGAGCAGCCCGTTTCTCGGGGCGGTTGCCAACGGTTCGCGGACTGGTTTCACATGCCGGAGCAGGTCGGAGGAGACGAATGCGTCTCGAGCTAATCTTAGGATTTAATTGTTCGCGAGAGAGAGAGAAAGAGAGAATGGATCCGCGCGGTTAAGAGCTCGCCTTTAAGGGAATCGCATCGTGCAACGCGAAACTGCGAGATTCAGATTAACGCGCTTAAATAAGAAGACAGACGTGCCAAAAGAGTGAAGAAAATTTCCATTGGATAATTTTGATACGTAGAAATTTAAGAAAGTATGCCAATAATTGCATTCGTCGAATAATTAAACGGGTTAATAATATTATTAAACAGAATATTTCTGTCATCCTCGGAATAAGTTTATTAATTCTTTAATTTCAGAAATTTAATATTTTATTCTTTAATTTCGTTTATTTTAAATCTTTTTCATAATTTGCTGCCTTAAGAATACATATGTACGCTATAGCTGTTCTAATTAGAACGCGATCGTTAACAAAGAGATATGACCAATTAGCAGCAGATCGATAAAGATGTCTTATTAAATGGAAATTTTCCTAGATTTGTTGCCCGGCTAATTCGTTCAATTTATTTGTACATATTAGAGATATTGGAAAGTCGGTTTTTTCCACGGAAATACTTAACGTTTAATGGAAGAAAAATTTCGATTTTCCAAAGTTATTAACAGAGTCATTAAAAAAGTCATTAAAAAAGAAATTAGTTATTGATTAATAATAATGCATCAATTTCATGCAAATGAAAAAATTGCTAATTTATATTTTTATAAAAAATTAGAATTTTGCAATTTTTGCACATTCAATTAACTTTTTTGTAATTTAAAATATATTTAGCTTGCTCCGAAATGTGTTTTCACGTTTTATACACATAGATACGCATTTATAGAGAATTTTTTCTTAGAATTTATCCTATCACAGTAAAAATTATTAATATGTACATAGTAAAATTAATCGAACATATTTTATATCTTATTGTGATAGATATTAATATTTTTTCTTGTGGTAAATATTAATCAGAGAAAGTCTTCTAAAATTCTTCCAATAGCATATTGTCCCACAATTACCATGGTTTTTTCAGGGTATAAATTCTAAGAGAAAATTCTCTCTGCGTTAGATCATCTAATTTTTTTAAGATTATATATAATTCTCTGAAAATAATTTGTTTTCCAACTGATTAAATCCGAATCGATCAAAGAGCTCTATCAAATATAGAGTGCGATGGTTTTAGCCACATCCTGTGTATATTATTTTCTCAAAGAGTGACGTCGATCGGCTCCGCAAATGTTATCGTGAAACGACATATGCGCCTGATCTTCTTTCCCAGAAAGGGGCGTTATAAATAATCTCGAGACCAACGGCGTCACATAACATCGTGAAATTGACGTTATCTCTGTCGTCGCGGTTGTGGCGTCATTCATCTCGCGAGAGAGCGTAACTCTTCGTCACAGAAAATCTCCTCCATAATTCAACCTACGACGTGTCGTACAAGATAATGATTTATATCCGAGACTTTATATTAGATTTACATATGCGCCAACTTGCCTGAGAATATGTACGAAGAAAAACGCAAATTTTTCTTATAGGCTCTTTGAAGAATCTCGACATTAAAAATCTTCGTAATTATAAGCTTTCTAATATCTCTTCGATATTTATTATGAATAGTCCATTGATTAAATAATTTATTTGTGTTAATTGGAAATTTGATGAGGTTTGTTGTGACGTATACAAGTAGTATTTGCAAAGTATTTATTATTTGTTGGTAGAAATCTAGTCAATATTATCCGATAACACTCGATTCTCCTATATCGGATTATCTACCAGAAATGATACTTGCAAATAAAAAGAATTAAATTGTACATATACATACATAGAAACGAATCGAGAGTGGTATTAATATAATTTAGTTATTTGTGGTTTGCAGTATATATACATACCTATATACATATGTATAATTGCAGCCTACAGTTCTATTTTTGCAGTATTATTAATTTCTTGATGCGCCGCAAACATCTCAGTTTATTGTTTGTTATTCTTTGTATTTGGTATCAGATTTCATTTGTGGTTTTTTTTATCATGTGTTCTTTCAGCAGAATTTTAAAGACGATTTGTTTTAAAAAAGGGGCAATAACTTTTCTTTTTTTTATAATTTTTTTGTTGTTTTCTAATTTTTTTTTTATAAGTTGTGCAATCTCTGGGCATTTTTGAATATGAAACCATAGATTTTATTTACGAAATTCTCTACGTCGCAGGTGAAATGACGTTATCTTCGTCTATTTGATCTACTGACTCACTGTCATCACGCGCTCCACGTGGAATTAGTTGTGACGTGTAGCATAATTCTCGTACAACTACGCATTTAGCTGCCAAAATTATAAATTATCGGAATGAAACAGCGGTTTTCTTGGTCCTTCCAGAACTTGTTTCCAATCCGCCACATTGGTCGATTTCTCGAAATATATTTTAAGCAAATTCTAAATGAAAAAAAGATTTTTAAATATGTATGAGTAATTATTATAATTATTAGTAATTTAGATCTACGTTAGATAACATCTTGGATGCTTAAATAATAAATATTTACTAGCATAACTTTCCATAATGCAAACTGCGGTTTCCTCGAGTCTTCGTGCATGACATATAAACAAGATACCGGAGATTATATTTTTTATAGGATATTGCGGTCAGACGATCATAATTTTATTCAATGAGGAAAACTTTAATAATCGCTCGAGATTGGTTACCGCGCAAAAAAGGGGAAAAAATATGTGGTCACATAAAAGTTAATATGTGCAATTGTGCAACGAAGAACGACTCCGGAGAAGACACGTATCTGCTTATAAACACGTGCTACGAGAAACAAAAACATTTCCGGAAAAAATTAATCTCTAGTCGTATATTTCATAAACATTGAAAAAGAAACTGTTATTAACTTGACTATAAACTGGTCAATTAAATTACTATTTTGCTAATTGGAAATATATTAGTATTTAAGTTAAATATACGTATTTTCTAAAATTTAATATATTATATTTAATTTAAATATTTCTATATGTTCAATTAACAAAAGAATATTTAGTCAAGTTAACAAATTTTTTTCAATGCACGCAGCAGCGACATGAAATGTCATAAATTCATCAAAAAAAATTCGCGCGCCCGTAGAAAGAAGTTTCGCGCTATTTCACGAGATAATCTATCGATTCTTCTCGAGAAGAATTCTACTCGTGGGTGTGTTCTCTCATCATCGTACTACGTTGCACGAACGTGGTCGCACTCGATAAACTTGTTATCAATATATAACACTTTTGCAGTTGGGCACATTAGTGTATCCTGGTATATATCGGCGCTTCAGAGTTCGCGTCCGGACTCACTTTCATCGGATCGCGCTATTATTAAAACATCTCCGACGCATCGAGGTCTTAGTTTGCATTCTTGCGCGCCGACCCGAGCTGATATATCGATTACTACATCTCCTGGAATGTCGAGAATTCGCACGCTCGCGCGGGATGACTGGTTTTAACGAGCGATTACGCCGTCGCGGTTTTAACGAGAACTCGACGCACAGGCGTGTAACGCGTAATTCCACGGTCCCCCGAGGGTTTTAATAAATGCAAATGTAACTCGATCGATTTGGTACGACGTAGTGCTAGGTGGCGACGACGCGAGATATCGATCCTACTCGTTTGTGTATTTTTTTTTAATGAGACCTCTGCGACAAAACACGCGAATCGATAACGTATGTATAATATTTCCGAATAATCGAATACTATCTCTCCGATTATTCGACTCATTCTCATGCGGAATCTCGAAACTTACTTGACATGCAAACATTTTTTTTCGAACATGTATATTCTATTATTTTTACTACTCGCGGAGAGAATTTTCTCTTAGAATTTACCCTGAAAATTATGATCGTAGGATAATTTATAATAATGGAGGAATATTGGAGGAATTTTATAAGAGTTTCTCTGAATAATATTTATCGCAATAAATATTAAATTTATATTTTGTCATAGCACCTCTTATTCTATTCTTATCGGATTTAAAAATCTTTATATGATTATAAACTTATATTTGTTTGTCATAACTAACGTACTTACGATAGGAACTACATAGACATGTTTTTACATTTTTTATCTTTACGTTATTGTATTGAAGAAGACAGACGAAATGTTTACCTTTCAATTATAATATATTAAAATATTTAACATCTATAATTTCCTTGCTCGTTTAGTTAGTCTATTTCTTTTGTTTATTTTAAAAAAAAATTAATATGTACATAGTAATTTTTACTATATGCGTACATAATAAAATCAGTCGAATATATTTTACATCTTATTGTGATATAAATAATATTTTTATTGTGGTAAGTATTTTTAATCAGAAAAACTCATAAAATTCTTCCAATATCATATTGTCCCACGATTATCATGATTTTCGGAGTAAATTCTAAGAGAAAATTATCTCTGCGTACGTGACAAAAAATCATCGAAATTATGAGTATAATGATTATAAGAATGTTGATGATGATGAGAAAATTTGTTTGACGCATCTTGCATTTATGTTTATCCTCTTTGCTTACATGTTTAAAACAATCAATAATATCAGGAAAAATGTGTCTATAATATGGATGACTTGTATAATTTATCTCGTCATTTATTTTTCAATGTGCATCGGGGAGGGAGAATTTCTTATCGATGATATTAGTTTGAAGTTCATTACAGTTTCGTATATACGCGATATATCCGCATATCTGACAGTCAGACACGTGTCGGCTACAGAAAATCCTTGACTCTCTGTCTCTCTCTCTTCACCTGTCTGCGATCGCAAGGCTATCGACGTTTATTACGACGACCTGTGATTTTGTAACAATTTTCCGGCTAATTTATCGAGCCGGATATTTCTCGGATTATATTTATCCGTTATACGATCGACGTTTTATCTCTCTCTCGTATCTACGAATTAATTTTTATTTTACAGAGGAACAGAGGATTGTTTTTTTTTTCCGCATTGATTTTATAGGCAAGCTTTTCCTGTCGGATATCGGTCGAACGGAAAATTGGCGATACGAACAATAAGTGAAAAAAATGCAAAGTCGTCCTTTCATTTCAATTGCGCAACTCATTAGGATGACGGAAATGGAGAAGTGCGTCTTATCGATATATCACGGAGGCAAATCACGTATATCGGTCTTGTTGACTATGCTTTCTCGTAGAAAGTAAAAGCACGTCAGGGTTTCGTGCCAAGGTGAGATCGCGGTGAAATCCGTTCTTGCGGTGTCCTTCGCTCGTATCGTTATACATATATGATGTTAAGCACACACACATATATGCATATGCTACTCTAATAAATTACTAAACATAAACACACTGATACTCTAATACAGGAACGTTACACAATAATGCTTACGTACGAAGTTTCAATTATAAAATACTACTTATAGAATTATCCAATGCGAATTAAGGATCGAAGATCCTTTTGTTGTATACAATTCTCGAGAAAGTAGGACAAAAATGATTTCTGCAGCGTCATAATAAAAATTTTTTTACAGCCATACATGTATGATATTAACTTTGAGTATAAATTATACAGCGTTGTTCTTATTACGAAAGTCTTATATATGGAATATTAACTATTAACCTTGGCCTTTGTTATCATAATACCGATTCTATAATGAAACTTGTGCAAAACGATTTTTTGCAAAACTTTCCGCGTATATGTAAATTACACTTGATTAAGTCATATCCAGGCGCTTTAAGGATGTTTATCGTTATTAATTCCTGGAAGGAAGTATTTTCCTTTGCACGATGACAGATCGAGAATAAGATCCCTTCGGGCGGAATAGAAGCAATCTCTTCTTATCTTACGCATTCTTTATTTTTACATTCTACGCTCAATCTATTAAACATCAGTTTCACTTTTGGTGAAACTTGAAACGTAGAAATTATTGATACCTTGTGCGCATTTTTTCGATAAAAATAGATCGTCTTTTTCAATTTTTTTTTTTTAAGAATCATTACCGCTCTCGGTTTTTGCGATGATGACTGGAAATATGACCGCGACTATAAATATTTTCCTCATTTATGTTTCAGTACCCACTTATCAGTGCAACATGTCGGTCACTTCCGTGCAGCCAACCACAACCGAGAGCCTCTCCCGCCACGGGTGAGTAAATTTAATTCTTTCTCGCAGGACAACCGCGACTTATAATTGCAAATGTTTGTCCGAGGCGTCCGTTTTGCTTTAATGATTTTCCTGCTATGAAATGCGTCGATTTGGTACATTTTTATTTCTCACCGCGGAAAAACCAATCGCTCGCTCATCATATATATGAATCTCAATTCTTTTGTCGATATTAAAATATATTTCAATTTTTATATACGAGATATAAAACAGCTGCACTTTCAATTAAATATCCAATCAGCGACGTGGCTCATTATCTTGTAAATTTATTATGAAAACATGGACATAATGTTTAATGTTCAACGCGCAAAATGTCATATATCATCGTAAACTTCGGGATTAAAAAAAACCTAGAAACTTCGGTCGTTATTATATAATCGCCGTGTCGTGTTGTTAATTCCGCGGCTAATTAATGCTAACGCAAACGATGCAATCTTAAATGCGGTACGCGATAGAGAGCAAAGATATAGAGAAAAAGAGAGAAAGACAGGTTTAGTCCAACCAGCGATTGCGACGTTTTCTCATTTCCGTTAAAGTGCGCAACGCATAACTCGACTTCCTAAGTAAGGTATTGCATGCGCAAAATAGACGGAAACATTAATCGAGGAACGTTAAAGGCATTTATATACGCCGCCGAATCGCAAGAATGTTATTTATCATCAAGAATGGAAAAGGAAATAATTTCATTTTTAATTAAATAATTAATAGAAAGAATTTTTATTTTTAACCCTTTACTTTTTTTTAAAGAAAATTTGATCGAATTTCTTGCGGCATAAACTAAATTTTATTCCATCGATATAATTATTTTATAATGTCACAATTCTACATATGGACACTTGTGTGGAAATAAATATTTATGGATGCGTAAAAAATTATAAAACGATTAAATTTAACTGATTCGATTACGATTTAAAATATTTATATTTTTACACAGAGAGAATTTTCTCTTAGAATTTATCCTGAAAATTATGGTAATCGTGGAACAATATGGTATTGGAAGAGTTTGATAAGAATTTCTCTGATTAATATTTACCACAATAAAAAATATTAACAATAAGAATTGAACATATGTAGAGTGCGATGGTATAAAATAATTAAATCGACGGAATAAAGTTTTGTATATAACGCAAGAAATTTTCGATTAAATTTTCTTTAAAAAAATGTGAAAAAACATTAAAATTAAAAAAATATTAATATCTACCACAAGATATAAAATATTTTCGACTGATCAGAGAAACTTACAAAATTCTTCCAACATTGTCCCATGATTTTCATAGTAAATTCTAAGAGAAAATTTTCTCCGTATATTATAGCTATTATATTTATATCAAATTATTGATTTTATCTAAAAGAGAGCTTATTAATTAATACTATAATATTTATATATTTGGAGGAAAGGGGAGGATTATTCCCTGGAGAATCTTTCCTATATTCTGATTCCTTCAGTCTTTATTTAATTCGGCAAGACAGAATTATTATCGACGCAAAAGTTTAATTACTCATCTGGCGTAGTGCCATCACCTGACAAAGCTTTGTATGATTTTTACGGCCATTCACGAGATTCCGTTCTCTCTCCGGCCTTTGTTCTCTCGTGTATGTTGCGTGACTGTGTCTAACGCACAGATACGCGCATAATGCGAGCGGACCTGGCTTATTACACGTGTGTTCACGTAGTCGTCACGTGAAAGAAGCGTTTTCCTTCCTGATTACCATATGCGCGCATACTCGTTCGAATTATTAATCCGTCTCGCGATTCTTTACTCTTGTTTTTCGACCAGCAGGTTCAAGGTAGTTTGCTCCTGTATCGTTTCCATAAATCGTATTAACTCTGGGAATCGCGAATTATCTGGCAAAAACGTCTACACTCGTCGGACTTTGGCATTTTTTCTCTTTTTCTCCCTTGTTACGTCTTTCTTTTTTTTAATGATGATTTGCGCTCGAAATGATATGTAAAGTCTCCGGTAAGATTGAGGTCGATGTTTTGTAACGGAAATTTTTTACCCTCGATCTAATTATAATGTACGGTCGGAGCTTATTAAGCGCTTTTGCTGAATTAAACAGAATTGAATTTAAAAACAAAAGTGGCACTCTTAATTGCAAAAGGAATTAAATTTTCCATTACGAAAAATTCATCGCGCGACGGAATTTATTTGACGGAGAAGCTATTTCGATTCATCGGCGACAATACAATTAATTTTTACCGCGATATGAATGAAAAATCAGAAGGAAAATAATTAAGAAAAGATTAAATCTGAATTAAATTTAAATTAAATCTAAATTAAATATTAATTTTAAATTAATTTAATTTTAAGTTGAACGTGTAATTTATGATACTTTATCGATTTACAGGAGCAACATTTCGTTATCCTGTCATAGTCTGTGCGGCAGCGTGGACGACGGTCTTCAAGGTTCGCATCCCCAGTACCAGGATACGATGTTGACGATCGAGGAACTGCGCGCCCAGCTCAACTCCTGCTTTACGTAAGTCTCACGGTTGATTTGTGCACTTCGTTCGCGATTTATAAATCGATCGCGTAGTTATGTGCATACATACATGCGAGACGAGACGATACGCGATGGGGAATTCTACGACAGACTGTGGGAGAATTAATCAGGGATTACGCAACGTAATTGAGTGACGTTACTGTCTAGTCAATGGAATCCGGTACAATCTAGAGTATACAACAATTTCAATTCGTGTCGCGGTGACGCAATTACATACGCTCAATTTCAACTTTTTTTCTAGAAAGAAAAACATTAATTTTTTCATAAATAAATTAAAGTAAAATAAATAAATCAAAAATTAAATTAAATAAAATAAATTATTTTTTGATGTAAATTAATATTCGCGGATCCCACGGAAAAATGAGAGAAAGCATTATAAGACTCATTTTTTACGATCGTTGTGAATAAAATAAAATTTTAGAGGAAAATCCTTACTTATAATAGATTCTTAATTATACATATTTATTGTACACAGAGAGAATTTCTCGTTATATTTTACCGCAAAATTTACTACAAATTTGATCATGTTTGGTAATAAGCCGAAAATTACCATTCTATGCATATTAAAATTATCATGAACGATTAAGTTGGATTTAAAATATTATGCCGCATTGTAAAATTTATATAAAATATTTTATATGTTTATCACTTTTTTGGTATAAGTTTGTAATATATTTTAAAATTATTAAAATTGTATTATATATTTTAGTAAAATTAATCAAACATATTTTATATCTTGTTGTGCTAATATTTTTATCGTGGTGAATATTAATCAGGGAAACTCTTATGAAATTCTTCCAATACCATATATCGCCTCACGATATGAAAAATTCAGGATACATTCTAAGAGAAAATTCTCTCTGTTTACGATTTAATTCTCTCGTCTCACAAAAATCCAGCGTTATGAGAGCATATACAATATATATCTGCGGACTATTTTTTTCTGAACGACAGTTTTTTCGCGATTCGCAAGTCACGAGTTCCTCGCGAGCGCATAATAAGTTGCGTGAGAAGAACTCGCGTTTCTTGCGCGCAAGCCGGTAGTTCCGCGTCTCGCATCTGGCGACTCGTTCGGCATTCACATTCACGACGATTATCTCGTTCTCTACGCAGATGCGGAGTGTCGTGGAGCGAGGAACACGTCTCCCTGGACTGCAGCGAGTGCGGCGGTTACTCCTTACAACGACCGTGCCCGCTCTGCGACGGACGTTGCCATACCTCGTGGAAGCGCGACCGCATTATGGTAAGTTATGTGTGTCCGCTTCGATGATTCCCTCTTTCTCCTCTCGAACAAACGGGAAGAAAATCAATGATTCCGATCGTATATTTACACCGTTAACCTTTGATCGGCGCGATACTCTTTTCCCTCATTAAATCATTGATTAAGTAAATTATTATCTCACAATCATCATTCGTTATTTATTATCCCTCATTGACCTTTGATGATGAGGTGGTCATGGTGTTTATTAAAGCGTATATTTAATTTTTTTTTTAAATAAAAGTCCAGAAGTCGGGTATTATATAATGAATAGCTCCTGCGAGTTCTTGCCGCGGCTATGTTAGATTGTGACGTCAGAAGTACACGCTGCAAATTCTTAGATGTCATATATTTAAACGAAACTTTTTATATTAAATCTCTGATATCACAATTTCAACACGTTCGGCGAGCAGCCTTAATTATGTATATTTAAAAAAAATACATGATGTGTTTTTATTACAGTCCCACGCGAGTGGCAAGGCGAAATGGGTCGGCGAATGCGGGCTGAGTTGCGGGCCTTCCCTGGAGGAGTCGCTGGTGCCTGCGTTGGAGAAACTACGGGCCACCTCGTGAACGGCGTCGGCCCAAGCACCGCCAACCATGCACAAGACTTAATCCATCACCATCCATCTAGTGTCACCCATCACCATTGTGTGCGAGGTTCAAGAGAAAAAGAGAGAGAGAAAAAGAACGCGTGAATGTGGACCGCGGATGATATGCGTTATGTTCCTGTGGAGAGCGGCTGATAAGGGGGAGAGAAAGGAGGCCTCTTCCGGACTCCTGCGGCTTTCCTCGAAGATATAAAGCCGGATCCAGCTGGTCCCTCGATATCGGGGACCAAAACGTCGTCATTATCATCGTCGGAAGTACAAAGCTACACGTCCACGAAGGATTCCTACTTTCTTCTGTATCGAATGACAATTCTGTTATAACACGTTGCTTCGAACTGTTATCGAGAATGGACTTTACTTTCGGAGGATTTACACCGATTATTTTTTTAAATGAAAAGTTCGCAATTATCTTAGCGAAATTAGGAGATAGCTAATTTGCAAATTCGCTGCAACAATTGTAGAATTTTTTTTACCCGAAAATACGGCGCATCCGCAAAGTGGATCCTTTGAATGCTTTTTAGATTCTATCGCGATAGTTTGATAGAGATGTGTAGCATTGAATCGAAAAAGTTAGGTATGAATTGTACGAAATACACTCGGATAATTCCGAGTGAATCTCGATTTATCTGACGGTTTGTATATATAATATTCGAGATGCAAACTTCACGGTAAGAGAGTAATCTTTAAATTTACGTAGACACATGAACGAAACATCTTATAATCGAAACAGCTTTATATCTCAAAAGTTAGACAAATCAATTTTGACCGTCCTAGTTTCAAGATATCAATTTTGTTATCATTTATTCGTCGTCAGTTATTGCTCTTATAGAAGTTGAACTTTCCAATTCATGCCGTGTACGTTATTTAAGAGAACGTGTTGTTGAATCCGGTCACTGTAATAAAAAATAGTAATTTCTAAAAATGTGTTTTATATGAAAATAATATAACGCTATTTTGACATCTATGCGATATAGTTAGCTGTTATCTGAAGACAATCCTTGTCTTACAAATTATTATTTTCGAAACAAAGTGACCGATTCACACACACTTATAGAAAAATTCAATTTCTTACCGTAGATTGATTATTACGAGTATTTTCAATTCTTTAACATCGAATTGCCGCGACTTCGGCGAAATTTTAATGACGATAGCTTAAAGATCTTCGGTCGTTCCTACAACAGTCCGAGGAGCCGGTCTTTCACTTTACTTATTTTTTTTTACGTAACGAAAGTTACATCTTGGCCTCTCGGTCGTGCAAGCGAGCGCGAGTTTGCATTACGTGAATTCTAGAATAATTTTTTAGGCAACAATTAATCGATCGAGCGATCCGATAGCAAAAAGGTGTTCTGTCGACGACCTTTCGCGTGAGAGCACGACGTATCGGTATTGTAAGGAAACAATTATTCGATATATCGCTTATATAAATTGTCACAACTATCATCGGCGAATCGAGCTTTGCGAATGTATACGATTATAAAAAATTAATCAAGGTTTTTCGTGCCTCTCTAGCGAGGGCTTAGTGTTAATGTATAGGAGACAGAATCCGTGTTTATCTATTACGAGAAATGTTAATTCCACAGATTAGAGAATTCGAAATGATTTTTGCACGTTGGTACGACGTTGCAAATTGTTAATACAATGTTTAAAAAAAAGAAGAAAAATGCATAAATCTACAATTACATAATAATCCGATTGTGTATTGTAACGGAATCAATTAAACGAATCTCCTTGAGTCTATGAAAGTGTAAAAAGAGTCGATTTTATTTATAGCGCGTTTTTCGACAAAGATACGTCTTGCTCGCTTTAAATCGTCTGCTTTCCCGGCGAGAGCTTCTTCGCTAAGTTGTTGGAAGAGAAGCTCGGTCTCAAGTGCGCGTGATTGTCTCTCACGCAATTCAATTGTAGACTCGACACAAAATAGAGATTGCGAGTGCCAAAAATTTCACGGACTCTTGAAAAGTGAATCTCGAAAATCAAAATCAAATTTTTTCTCCAATGCTTTAATCGCGATTTTTTAAAGCACGATATACATTTGTTTTTTTTTAATATTTTTTGTAAAAAAATTTAATTATTTAAATATATAAATAATGTCTGTATTCGTAAAAAATATTTAATTTATGAGTTTTAATGTTATTTACAATCCATTATTATATATAATGTTCTTGTCCTTATTATGTCATTAATATGGCACTTGCAGGATTGCTTGTGTCAAGTCATTTTCTTGGAAAGCATTTACGTCGTGCCAATAACTTTTCCGGATTTTTAATCGTTTTATAAGAATTCCGTGCCGAAAGTCCCCCTTTCTTAGCGAGATTAGGAACAAAAGAACGTTTACCGATTTTCCTCAGCAGTATGTATACTATATATATATATTGCGAGTGCGAAAATACATGCTCATCAAAATGCATCCTCATTTATTAAATTAAACCGTAATGTATAAAACTTTTCTAGAGTATTAGCTCGCAGCGAGCTTTAGTTTAATGCTTTAGAAAGTGTCCTCGGTAGTAATTTTTATTTAATCTGTAAACTTCTTATTTATGACGAATACTGCAAAAGTATGGGTTTAATAAATACTTGCAAAAATCTATTGTGTGGCTTGTTAATGTAAGTTTTACCATCTTTATCATTATCCTTCTACAAGATAAATATTTTTATCCTTTTATGAGTATAGAGAGATTTAGAAATAATATTTTAATATCTTTTTCTTACTCTTATTTATATTTTCTATAATAAATGTAATTTTTTATATGTATATTGCGGCAAAATAGTTTTATTTAAAATGTAAAGTTTTTAAAATGTACTTATACCAGAATAATCCACCGTGTGTAGTGAATCATTTAGTTCCATTGAATAAAAGATCTATCAATGGTTTATTGACATTTTTCGCATCTTATGTACATTTTGATCATGCCAAGCAGCACGTTCACACTATCTTTTTACAGATAATTATACAGATGATAATATTTTATATTTATATGTCGCGTATTTTAGTACATTATTCAAAGTCACATTTTACGCAGTGTATTATCAGTACGATTATTAGAAAACGACATAGAAACAGTTTTAATTAGTAAAAAATTAAAATATTACACGAATATTATTCATTTATAAATTTATTTACTTATTTAATATGCATTATTTAATTCCTTATCACTTATCCTTATCTAATACTAAACTTGAGATATAATAAAATAATTTTGACTTAAATAAAGAAAAGAATGAATTACTTTGAAAAGATGCAGTGTTTTTTTTGTAAAAGATTATTATATATAATAAATAATACATATATATAGTTGGTTTTTAGTTTTAACATTTTAACAAAAAGGATTGCTTCTATGTCGCCTTTCTTATAAAATATTTAAGTATTCCAGCCGCAACAAAAGTGATTGTTTTTTTAAAAGAATATTTGCTTCTAATTATTTTTGCACATAGATAACATCTATCTATAAATATTCAAATGATTCAAACAATTTTCAAACGAAAAAGTATAACAGACGGTGCGAATATTAATTTCCATAAATTTGCAAAAAAAGAACATTACAAAAATGAGTATTTAAAAATAAATTTTTTCAAACAATTCTGTATATCTCTGTAATGCTAAAAATATATGTATACATAGTTACAATAAACAAAATTGACATCGAAAATAATGTAATAATTGCAGTATAGTGTTAAAATACTATCGCGTGCAATAGTTCACAGAACACCAATGTTTTGTTAATAAATAAAAAATACGAAAATTAATTATGATCGTATAATAAATAATTCCTGTAGAGAAGATGAATAATTAATTCAAGAAACTCCTACCAGCAGAGTATTTGAATGTCGTTAATAATTTCTTATTAAAATTTACAAGAATTTTATTACATAATGTATACTTTTATACTTCAAGCATAATGATGTTATTCATTGAGTTCTTCATTTGTGTTTAGCTATGAAAGCACCATTGCACGCGAGAGTATCATTGTACTGTGGCTTGAACGCAAAGAGATCGCGATACGTAACCGGATACGTCGTATTATATTACACAAGAGGAAAGAAAAAACGCATTTCCTCAAAATGTCCGTATTCTATATCCGGGCTCCTCTGTTTACCGCGATTCATTCTAGTTTTGACTATTATTTTATGTTAAACTGAAGCACCGATTCCGCTGAGCGAGATCGAGCGAACTCCTCTGTACAAGACGAGAAGATAATAATCTCAGCATCCTACAAGGATCACTAATCCTGCTCGCGACTCGCGGCGCAAGCGATGACAAGAATCAACTTTGGTGCACTATGAAGTTTGTATATGTGTGTAAAATAAATTAATACCTTTGCTGCGCACAGTAATAGTAGTAGAGCAAAGATCGCCGCGACGACGATTCTCCCGTTCCGTTACTTCGATCTAAAAGTATTATTGAAACGATTATTTAAACAGTATCGAGAATCTTGCGCAGAAAATTCGTAGGCGATCGATGAAAGGCGATGGTTTTTAATATTCTATTTATAGAATTTATTTAATAGGAACGAATCGCTGGTGGAACTGTCGCGCATTCCTGTTCGTCGAGGGTAACGTCGATCACCGGTCTGTAGTCGAGAGACACCTTAAATGCGAAAAAATTATAAAATTAAAAATTAAAAATGATTATTTAAAGATAAACTAATTTTTAAATCTCATTAGTTGTGTTCAATCTAAATAAATGAAAAAATACCTCTCCCGTTCTCGGATTGATCTTCGATAGCGTATGCTTTCTCCAATGCTGATCAAATGGCTTGGGCTGCTGGTTCTCGATCGGTTTACTATAGTCATACTCGTCGATTCTGTCTTTGTAATCTTCGCGAGCATGCGCACCGCGACTTTCCTTTCTGTTCTCCGCCCCTACAATGGTCTGCATCGCGTTGATCATAAGATTTTGCAGCTCTAATGTTTCTATCAGATCGGAGTTCCATATTAAAGACCTGTCTGCGACCTTCACTTCGTCGAGTTTCTTGTAGAGATCGATCATCTTTCGATTGCCTAAAAGAAGTTCCATAATGACGTTACACAATGTTCGTAAATCAAACGTGCAGTCATGTTATATAAGCGCGTGCTTTTCTTACCTTCTTGCAAGGTTTCGGCATCTCTAAATACCGACGCGTGCGTCTGCATGGTTTTCTGCATGGTCAGCCGCAAGTCCGCGGTGGATATGGAACCGTTGGCGTTTCTGACCCAATCTAAGTTAGCCACTGTCTCTTCGCCTGCGTTCTAAAGAAAAGAAACAAATACCATTTGTTATATACTGTTCGTCTTATAATTAAATCAAAAGTAACTTGTATAAAACGCTTGTAGCTTATAAAAAAAATATTCGAAATAATAACTCACAGGCTTGAGAGAGCCGATCGTCTCGCCCGGCTTATTCTCCTGGGCGATAGTTTTAGCGCAAGCACGTCCGAATACGACTAAATCCAACAGAGAATTGGCACCTAATCGATTGGCACCGTGAACAGATGCACAACCTGACTCACCACATGCATACAACCCGGGTACTACTTTATCCTCATTGTTTTCTCTTGTTAACACTTGACCCTTGTAATTCGTTGGTACTCCTCCTGCAATTTTAAATATTACATTACAGATTAATCTTAACACTTTTCATAAAAATTATAGAAATTATCTTAAATAAAAAACAAAAAAAGAAAAAGAAAAAAAAGAAATACATTCTTATGTTCTGTTTGATAGTTGCACTTCAGAAGATTTTCTTGCTAAGAAAAAAGTCAACTGCGATATTTCCAATGTTGGCGTCATCGCTTCGATGATTTCACGCATTGGAGTCATCATATATATAATATCAAGATACATATGATATAATATCAAGATAGTAAAATGTAATTTTAAAATTATCTAATTATTAATTAAAACTACCCTTTCTTTTTCACAATTAAAACTTCTAAAAAGGAATTAATTGAATTTACGTACCCATATTGTAGTGTACGGTGGGTATGACGGGAATGGGTTCCCGAGTCACGTCGACACCGGCAAATATCATCGCTGTCTCTGAAATTCCTGGTAATCGAGCGGCCAATTGTTCAGCCGGCAGGTGATGTAGCTGCAAGTAAATATGATCCTTCTCCGATCCGACGCCTCTAAGCAGAGAAAAAGAAACTATATTTACCACGAATATTTCCAAAGATACAAAACATCGACGAGTGATGACTCACCTGCCCTCTCGGATTTCCATTGTCATAGATCTGGACACTACGTCTCGCGATGCCAGATCTTTCGCTACCGGCGCGTAACGTTCCATAAACCTTTCGCCTTCGCTGTTTATCAGATAACCACCTTCGCCGCGACTGCCTTCCGTGATCAGACATCCAGCACCATAGATACCTGAAGATGAATATAATTTCTGTAATTCATATTTTTTATTTCATCTTTTTTGAAATATCTAAAAAAAAAGATAGAATTTCTATAGTATTTTATCTATTATATTATATTAATATTACTAAAGTAAATAATAATATGAATAATTAACTTGATAAATTATTAAATAAATTAAAAATATGAATATTATTGATATTTTATTTCTTATTAATTATCTCATCACTATTGTTATTTCTAAAAAATTACCTGATTATCTCAAGACCTCATTATTTAAAAATATGTTAGAGCGATACAATTCTGATGCAATGATTAATATACCTGTGGGGTGAAATTGTACGAATTCAAGGTCCTGATTAGGCAGATTGGCTCTGGAGACCATGGCAGTGCCGTCACCGGTGCAGGTATGTGCGGATGTGCAGGAGAAGTAGGCGCGTCCGTAGCCTCCGGTGGCGAGCACCGTGTTCTTGGCGCGGAAGCGATGCAACGTTCCGTCCTCGAGACAGAGCGCGATCACACCGCGGCACTCGCCGTCCTCCATCAGCAGGTCGAGCGCGAAGTATTCGACGAAGTAGTTGCAGTCGTAGCTCAGCGACTGGCCATAGAGCGTGTGCAGCAAGGAATGCCCGGTTCTGTCGGCGACGCAGCAACATCGGTGAGCCTGGCCACCCTTGCCAAACTTGAGCGATTGACCGCCAAACGCGCGTTGATAGATTTTGCCTGATAAGAATGATAAAGTTCAAAGTTAGAATTGCTATATATATTCATTTATTTTTATTAATATTATTATATTTATTAATATTAATATAACAAATAAAATTCTTTAGAATTCCATGCCCATTTTTTTAGATATTTGAAAAAATATGAAATAAAACATAAGAATTACATAAAATATGTTAGAAATTGAGCAAAGATATATAAGTTTATTAAAATGCAATTTTAACATTATTATTAAGATACATAAGTAATGGAATTTCACAGATCTTCAATTTCTTTTTAAAAAGTTTTTTTAAACTAAATTATAATAAGTAAATATATTAAAAAAGATAATTGCAACACGTATCCAAGTATACGATGATAAGTAGCAAGCTTCAACTACATAGCAACGAAGATGAAATTTGTTATTTTCATATAGTGTTTCGAAATATTTGCATTTTATTTTCTCGATTGCAGGGATAAATTCTTGCTTGTTAATTTTACTTCTTACCAATAAGTAAGAATGCATAAGTGCATAAATAATTATCGATAGGACCACGTATACCTTTCGAAATCATTATTAAATCATGGAAGATGACAATAGAAAAGAAGAAAATAACGAAGTAAAAGAAGACGTAAGAAGTGATGAAACTGGATCACAAGAAAGAGATTCTAGTAATCAGTATCAATTGATACCGAAATCCCCTTCTAATCGTAAATCCACGCGAAATGAGTGAGTTACATAAACAGCTGTGATATGTGTAATTGCGACAGATAAACATGTCCAGAAACTGTTCTAGAAAATATATTTATTTTTAGATACATTATTAAATTATATAAGAAAATATCTATTAAATTTTAAAAAATCCAGATTTTCTCAAACATTATTTCTATTATTTTTCCCGTATAATTCAATTTATTATTTTCCTTTCGCCGTAATTATACGGTGTATATTTGAACGAAGCTGATTCGCATTTCACTTTCAGACAATACAACAGAAGATCATCTCGCTCACGATCACGATCGCGTAGCAAACCTTTGCGGAGAAAGCAGTGGAGAAGCGCGAATGCCTTTCTCAATTTTATGCAAGATTTCAGGCAGGTAACGATAATCGTGAAAATTACAGAATAACATTAACGAGCTTTATAAGTAAAAAATTATTGTTATATCGAAAAATTACAGGATTATAATAAAGTGAAGAGCAAAGATCTGCTTCGACTCGGAGGACAGAAGTGGCGACAAATGTCATCCGCAGAGAAGATGCCTTATGTAAAGGCGGCTAAGCTAGCGCAACAATCGCAGCAAAATAATAAAAATGACCAGCAAACTAAGCCCAATAACGGCGACGTCTCGAAAAAGTCGGACAACGAACAAAAAAAGAAAGAACGAGAGGTTTATATTTATTCAATTAATTATCATTTTTTTCGCATAAACTTACGCCATCATTATGCTGTTATATTCAACAAATATGTCAGTAAATCATTTAAAGCAAAAATTCAATTTTCAAAAATTTATACATCATGAGAAAGATATATAAAATATATCTATACACGAAGAAAATTTTCTTTTAGAATTTACCCCGAAAAACATGGTAATCATAAGACGATATTGGTATTAAAAGAATTTTATAAGAATTTCTCTGATTAATATTTGCCACAATAAAAAATATTAATATGTATATAGTAAAATTAATCAAACATATTTTTATATCTTATTGTGATAGATATTAATATTTTTTATTATGGTAAATATTAATCAGCGTTATAAAATTCTTCTAATATTATATTGTCTTACGATTACTATGATTTTCAGAATAAATTTTAAGAGAAAATTCTCTCTGTTTAAAAATAAAAATATCTATATAATATATATATATGTATATATGAATATATATATATATATATATATATATATATATATATATATATAAAATTAGACTGATCATTCTCTTGTAATATTTTGATGTTATTTATGTGTTCAGAAAAGAAAAGAGAGAAGGCGTTCCAGAAGCAAGACATACGATTCCGACGCGGAATCAGATTCCGCAACCTCGGGAACAGGCGTGACTAGCGAGGATATTTCAGATCTGAGTTCTTAGACAATCTAAATTGCAACAACAATAATATCAAGAAACATGCATATGAAGTTATTCAGTTTACTTTCATCAAGTGTTCTAAAATTTGTTTGTATTATTCTTGAAAACGTGAATAAAGTTTAAGACCGTATCAAATAGCTTTAATATTATATTAGATCTATCCTCAGTCATATTCTCTGTATTTTCTTGCAACATTATCTATTTTTTATTATTATTACATCTATTACTATAACATTTTTTAAGGTTCCTCGCCGCGGCTATGTTAGATTATGACGTCAGAGGCGAGAAAGCTGAAAATTCTTAGATGTTATTTTTTAATGAAAAGATATTTCGATGAAACACTATTTCAGATGGCTTTAGCACTTTTAAAATACCTCGAAAATTATTCTTTTCCCTTGACAGCTCAATCAACAACCATAAAAATGATCTCAGACTTCGGAACGACTGCGCAAAGATCAGGCCTCATATTATAGTCATTTTACATATGTTGATTGATTATAAAGGGAAAAGGATAGTTTTCGAAATATTTTAAGACTGTGCTAAAGTGCTGTTTTCATCAAAATACTTTCTATTTCGAAATGGTATCCAAGAATTTTTAACGTGTTTTCTCGCCTCTGACACACAATTTTAACTTTGTCGACGAGGAGCCATGCAAGAGCCTTAAATCTTCTCTATTTCTTTTTTCCCTCTATTATATATAAACGCAGACATATCTCGTTCTGAGAATAGCTAGAAAAACCAGTCCTCGACATTAACATCTGCGCTTACCATCGGTGGTTCGGCTGAAGGGCATGCCGCAATTCTCCAGCTCGATGACAGCTTTGGGGGCCTCGCGGGTCATGTAATGAATAGCGTCCTGATCGCCCAACCAGTCCGAACCCTTGACGGTGTCGTACATGTGCCACTGCCAGTTGTCCTCCTCCATGTTGCCCAGAGCGGCGTTGATGCCGCCCTGGGCAGCCACCGTGTGCGACCTCGTCGGGAACAGCTTGGTGATCACCGCGGTCTTGAAGCCCTCGGCCACCAGGCCGTAGGCCGCCCGAAGACCAGCACCACCGGCTCCTACCACCACTGCGTCATACGTGTGGTCCACCAGCGGGTATTGTTTGGAGATCGCGTCGGAGATCTTGGCCGCTCGGCCGTCCGGTGTGTGATGCAGCTTCCGGTTGCTGAGTAGCGGCAGTCCCAGCTTATTCTGCGGAAATTGAAATAGTAAGAACGAGGAAATGCATATATGTATGATTAACAGTAAAGTTATAAATTTTTTTTTTATTTTTACTTTTATTAATTATTTTATTTTTATTTTATATTGAACTAATCAATTCTAAAGGGATATAATTTTGACTCATTATAAAATTAGCTAATTATAAATTCAATTTATTATAAAATTAAAATATCAAAAAATATTTGTTTATTAAATTATAAAAAAATATTTACTTATGAAAATATAAAAAAATTGAGTTATGTGAGTACATGATAAAAAAATTCAATAAATTTGATGAGCAAAGAAAAATAAGTAAAATTAAAAAACCTTATAGGTTGTAACATATCTGATAATATATAAAAGAAAATGATACAGGCATTTGCACTCTTTATAGTTTTCCGCTTTATGGATTAAACATGTGATTGCTGGAAGGAGCTCTAATTATTTCCTTTAGGATTACGAGTTATGTAAGACACGTTATTTATAATGAGTCACGGACACGCAGCTGCGATCGCGTGTGTACATACATATGTGTCCGATGTTATGTTCGTCCAATTTGTGCGACATGAACACGAGTACAAGATTCGTTAGTTACAGATAAAATTTTATGTGTCGTTATTTCATACCGTTAAATGTCACCAGAATATTATAAAAAGAATATGTCGCGCACAAATTTACAAATTTCTCTTTTTAAAATGCAGTAAACAAAGTATTTTTTGATATAAAGCGTTTGAAAGATATAAAAGAATATCTATAGGAATAATAATCTTAGAAATGTAATGTTAAAAGTTTTTCACAGATAGCCGATAAAAAGTATAATGTTCTTATAAATGTTCTTATGTAACAATTTAATGAGAAATTATTTTTACAAATAATGTAAAAGTGATATCCACTGACTGATTGGCTAAGAATTGATTTAACTGACAATAAAGAAAAAAAAAAACAAATAGCGAAATTAACTTCTTCATTCCACGTCCTACATATTTTGCATAAAATTGAAATAATACTTGCACATTGTATCGCACTTAGAAATACACGTAATCAACATTACTTAGATTGCAGATTGCATTATCGCCTAGATTGTTTGGAAAACGTAAATTTTCCTTGACATTTATCGGTCAATTTGCATATAGGAATATTCATCAAAGATAAAATAAACATTTTGTTGCTCGAAAAATTGCATAGCAATATCAATATATTTCAATACTTCAAAAAAATTCAAAATGCTGCTAAAAATTGAATCCTATATGAAATTCTTGATTTATTACATTTTCAAAATATTTTGGCAAATTTTTTCTAATTTATTTAATTAATGTTTTCCAATTTATTTAATTTTATTGCAAATTTAAAAGTTTCAATACTTGAAAATTAATAAAAAAAAGTAGACATGCAATCTGTCTAGATACTTTGTAATCCATCATGCAAACAAAATCGTAAAAAATAATGATATCACGGAGACATGTATCGCGATTAAACAGTGTAAAACAGCCAGTATCTTTAAATATATGCGCTCTCAAAATTTTCTTATCTTTTTAATAAAACTCAGCGTCTCTGATCTGTTATCAGAGACCCAATCTCGATAAACAAGTTGGCGCTTTTCGATAAATCGCACAAGGTTGTTTCATAGATATGTATAATGTTGTAATTCATTTTATACTTATTTCGATACATTAAAGTTTTGTGCGAAAGAAAATAAATTGTAAAAACAGAATGAAGATGTAAAAAAATAAAACTCGCGTTATCAATTCAGGTGACATCGAGACGAGATTCCGCGAAATAAATCGCCTCGCACTTATCGCTGTAAGTTTACGTCAAACATCTATATCAGTGTTTTTTATATTATTTTTTATTATCTACAAAATTATTATTCGACGTACAATTCTTAAATCCAATCCAATTAAATTAACCAAAATAACAAATATCAATATAAATAATATCTTTTATGAAAACTAAATAAGATGGCCATCAAAAAATCTTGTAACTTTATTTTCAAGTTACTTAACCGAACTTTGTAAGATACAAAGTACAAGAGATTGAAGTGTTGACGAAAACTGAGAAATCTAGACTAGGATATACTATATATATATATACATATATATATACATATTGAGTCACGAGAGCACCGTTAGACGCAAGCAGCCCTCGTTGACGTAACATATTGTGAGACAAAGCATATGGGAATAGATAAATAAATGTATAATATTCCATCCGAGCCCCCCAGGAGACAGTGGAGAATCGTCGAGATAGAGAGGGAGGAAAGCGAGGGATGTCGCGTGCACCCACGAAACACGAGGCAAGACGGCGCGTTTCCGGGTCGCGCGCACCTTACGTAATTGATCCGCGCATCGGCGACGAGATGCATCCACCACCGATAGGGCAAAAAAATTACATAACTAGTCATCGGAAAATTCGCGCTCGTCTCTCGGTGGACGGATTCGATCTGCGTCGCGGGTCAATATATAGGAAACGCGAAAATGGGAATTTTTGTAAGATGGCGCGAGGTAACGCCGAGATTCTAGGCCAGGAGGCCAGGTAACGCGAGGTTCTAGGCCACGAGAGGCCAGGTGCACCTCGAGACCGACCTAACTTCGCCCCGAATTTCGTCTCGCGGTGAAATAAGGATTCCCTCCATTTTTTTCTCGCTTTTTTTTTCTCTCTGTAAAAGTCATTCTCCCCCAACAATTCGGAGACGAAGTTGCAATAGCTTCTAGGTTCTAAGCCCTATGCATTGTCACGTTCCCTTACCAAAGTCGCCGTCCCGGACAGATTCCTCGGCAGCAACGAGGCCGACAGCTTCAGCAGTCCGCTCATCTCTTCTGTCACTCTCGTCCTTGTCACTTGAATCCTTCGTCGAGATACGCCCCCCACAAGACTCGCACGCACTCGCCACGCGACTAACCCCCTGAGTGGCGGCGACGAATCCCCGAACCCACGCTTCGCTTCGATCCGCACGACTCGGCGGCTCGGCACCGACTGACGCCGAACCTCGCCGGAAATCGCGCGCGCACAGTGCTGCCAACGCGTTCGAAAAATTGGAAAGGCGCCCTTTTTGCGCTTCGGATTCTGTTTCAAACGAGGTCGAATCGAGAGTGCACTCTCCCCGAGTCTCGAATTGTCGAGGGACCCCGAGGATTATTTTTCGATTAGATTCTCAATCTTTTTATCGCGTACGCGCGAATTAGAAATGTCATCGCGCGCGCAACTTTTACCAGCTGCCTTCGCGCTTTACGCATGCGTGTCGAGCGACAAATGTCAAGTAATGGGGGCAGAAAGGATAATCAACTTTAGGGAATATTGACTTTAGAGAGTATCAGCTGATTGAGAATAGGGGATTTCAGCAAATGCGACTTTGCGGAGGTATTGAAAGAAAGAGGCAAAATACAAATATAGTTATAAATATATAATGTGTAAAATCAATTCTAATTAATAGATTTGTTCTATGCTCTTTTAATTGGAGATTCTTTCGCAAAAAAATGCCTATTCAAGTTTTGAAGAAACAAAGAGTTGAAAACCGCGAAGCATGAATAAAATTTACTTCTTTGAATTAAGAGAGATAAAAGAAACTAAATAATATGTTTATATATTGTTCTTGACTATTCAACATAACTCGAAGAACGTGACACAATTAAAACGAAAAAACAACTTTTCATCTATTGATAACATATACATAAAAAGTTTTGCGTGGGAGTTTAATTGTCACAAAATTTCTTCACCACTCGAAAATCGACATCACATTTTTTATGACGTATACTTTATCACGTTATTTTTATTTACATTTATGTTTACACGCTAATTATATATGCAATTTTTAAAGAGAACTATTTTTTATATTCTATTTATATCACGATATATTTTTTTCTAAACATTTATAAATATTCTATGCATAATGCACGATGGTATTCATAATTTACACAAATTTATATGAAACGGATACACGATTAATACGAACTGACATAATGAGAGATCGTCTGATATATTTTTTGGATTTCTGTGAATGGATTTTACATATATAAATATTACATAAGTTTAATAGAGAGCGAAACAAGTTAAAAATTATTGGCCTCTCTCTGTAAAGAAATTGATGCATTTATAGTAAATAATTTATTCAACGCATTTATTATTGCGATATATTGTAATATCGTTATCAGCGAAGTTGTGATTAACGATTATCTGTTATGAAATCGCAACATATGTCAAAGATGTAATTATTAAGTGAGCTGAATCACATTTGCTTTTTTTCTTTTTCTTTGTTTTTGTATAAAAAAGGAAATGTCGATCATCATTATTGAGCGTGCAACATTCTTGTACTACTTTTCTTTGTATCATCGTCATTGTTTACAAGGCGCACAAGAATTCAAAAGAATATTTTCTGAAAACTTCTGAAACCTACTTAAAAAAATATATATAACGTCAATCTCGATTCATTTTTTCCTTGTAATCTAATTGATACAACGTTGAACTTAATTAATTCTACCTATGAATCACACAGCTAACGTATGACACATGCAAGGATACCGAGAAATGCATAAAAAGCTTATGCAGATTATCATCTGCACATAAGAAGTAATATATTTTTATGAACAAAAATTTTTGCATAAATGTTGTGACGATTTCTCTGATGTATTAGTTTTTCCACATTTAATGTGCTTGATTTGAAATATGGGGTTAGTGATAACAGATAGCTGATTAAATTCACAATCGCGCAGCTGTCATTACATTTTATTAATTAACCGACTGTTTGCAATTCAATACGCGCGAACTGCAGGCGGAACATGTTGAGCCTCACTTTCATCTAGAGTCGTGTCAATAACAGGCCGATAAGAGATGCAAATCTGCAAATCAAACGTAAAATCAGAATCACAATAGTCGAAAAACGAACTAAATCTTTCAAATTTTCATCAATTCATCAATTTCGTCAATTTTATAAATATTATTATATATATATATATATATATATATATATTTTAAATTAATGAATTAATTAAAAATAATAATTATTTTATATTTTCTATATATATAATCTATAGTATATTATATTATATATTATATTGTATCACAATTGATTTAATTTTGATTACAGATGCCTAATTAATTTTGTAAAGCAAAATTAAATCTGATTTATATAAGAACGCATATCTCAACCAACCGATCCATCTTCCTGGGCCCATGTAAGCGTATGCTTACGCCAGTGTTCCGCGTAAGGTCGTTTCTTCTGTCCTTCGAGTGATTTTGTGTAGTCGTACTCATCAATTCTCTCCTAGAAATAAAAGAAGTATTCCAAATTAGTAATTAGAAAATTGATCTTTCTCGATCAATCGATTAAAACCCATAAGTATTTTCATTGAAAAATTTATATTGATAAAAATTCGAAAAATCTCAACTATGTACGTGTATTATTTATTTGCTCATTAATAAAACATTAATATTTATAAGATATTCTAAATTTTCCGCATTTAATTCTCCTTCATACCTTGAAGTCGTCCCTGAAGTGCGAGCCTCTCGACTCCTTTCGATTCTCGGCCGCGTAGACAATGTGCATGGAAACGAGCATCATATTTTGTAGCTCCAAGGCCTCGACGAGCTCAGTGTTCCAAATGAGGGACTGATCTTGCACCTAAAAAAAAAAAAAAAAAAAAAACGTTCAAAAGCTATTCAAATGTATATGTGCACTTCTAGATAAAACATTTGTCGTACGTATCATCGTCTTATGCAACTGTGTTACGCCATCGCTGCGCAATGTAGCAATGCAATTATCGCAATCTATCACACTTATTTTTTTTAATGTATTCTGAAAGTCGGAAAACGGTCGAATATCTTAAAAACAATGTAATTTAGAAAAAAAATTGCAAATAAAAAATTGATTTTTTTAATCAAAAGTATTAATACTTTGATTATCGATGAAGGAAATTCACATACGCACAGAAAATTTTGACGAAATTAAATTAATAAAATGTATAAAACTTGAATATTTATAATATTTGTGATACACATATGCTCAGCATTTGAATTACTTATAATATAAAATGATTACTTATAATATACCTTCGTTCATAAAATAAAATTGTGTGTATGCGTGTGTGTGTGTGTGTGTGTGTAAGTAGTGTATAATCTACTTACACATAGATCCGGTAAATCGCATGTGTACAGACGGGTTATCTCCCTACATCCACGTTGTAAAATATCACAAGATCTTAATACCGAACAATATTTTTGCATCATGCGTTGCATCTCGTCGCGCAGCTCGACCACAGGAACGCAACCTTTCGCATAACGGGTTGCATCGAAGCGACAAATCGACTGTTCACCGATCTCCTGCATCCAAATCGTGCTTTGATAAACATTTGTATGCTAATTTTCATAAAATATGAATTTTCTTAATCAGCGATTTGAATGCGCATTTTTTCGCGCCTTATTATACTTTTAATGTGAAAAACTTAATTATTAAAATAATATAGTACAAATATATAACATGAAAAATAAAATATTAAGTTGTGCATGTCAAAATATTGCTCAAATATATTGTAGTAAAAAAATTCTCCCCTTTTAGAGTATCACCAAGACAATAAAATTCAATATTAAAAAGCGACCTAGGCGATATATTATAGTATTTGATTAAATAATTAAAAGTTGATTTCCCATCGAGATAAGTATAGATGAATAGTATTTCTGGGAAATATAAAAAAACGCTGTAATTTTTTACTGGTGACAGATCTTCGTGACGTTCGCCAGGTCTAGCGATACAGTCGATTTGATCGGCGATAGCTTTGCCAAAGACCACTAGTTCCAGAAGACTATTAGCGCCCAGTCGATTAGCGCCGTGAACAGACGCACACGCGGTCTCACCAGCTGCCCAGAGACCTTCGATCGGTCTGTCTTCCTCGTTTTCTCGTGTTAATACCTGATAACGTGTTATTTACGAGATACAATTACAGCGTCAAGTAACCGTGTCGAGTCAACGTCGATAAATTGGATATATATAATCTTTTCTATTATCAAAATATGCACATTATTTTACACATGTAACGAAATTATCATTGAGAATATATATTTAACTTATTTTTGTTCATAATATCAAATATCGAACAGAAAAAGAGTAACAGATTTTTGCCAGTTAGAGATAATTGTATAACTGCTATGATAAAAAAATAATAAAAAATAATAAATAATTGTACATTTTTTATTGTATTTCTTACTTGTGCACGCCAATTCGTAGGTATGCCGCCCATGTTATAATGCACCGTGGGAATTACGGGGATCGGTTGCTTTGTCACGTCTACTCCGGCGAACACCCAGGCGAGGTGCGAAATTCCGGGTAACCGCTCGTGTATCAGGTTGGCTGGCAGGTGACTTAATTGCAAATAAATATGATCTTTCTTTGGTCCGACGCCTCTGTAAAGATATCACGCCAATGTATTTTTTCTCCTGGAAATCTGCTACCATATGCGCCAGATTTACATAATGACGCGTAACTATAGTTGCATAGCGTAGCTAACAGTTTAGTTACGAATGAAAAATGCAATGAACGTTGCTTAAGCAAAAACAAATGTACTCAAAATAAATAATAATTGTCAATTATACGTGTTCTGTATACAAATTGAATTCAGAAAAAATGCAATTCACTAAAATTACAATATTTTAACTACTATACATATAAATCTTTTGAATTAATATAGCTAATAAATTAAAATAAATGTTTTTCTAATAATATACCTTATTGTTTTCGTGCAAGATGACATCCTTAAATTTGCTATATTTCTTTTACGACTCTTATTGCGCTATAATTGAATTTAAAAAAAAATGCGAATTAAATTACAATTAATAAATTCCCAACCTTCCCTCCAGTATTTCGATGGTCATAGCTCTGGAGACGATGTCGCGGGAGGCCAGATCCTTAGCTACAGGCGCATACTTTTCCATGAAGAATTCCCCGTTGGAGTTGAGCAGTTTGCCACCTTCTCCTCTGCTGCCTTCAGTGATGAGTATGCCGCTGCCATAAATGCCTTTAACGCGAAAAACGTCAGTCGATCAGCTGATCGTGAGAGAACAACAAGAAATTGCGTCGATGAATTTACGACGATCTGAGAATACCGGTCGGATGAAACTGGATGAACTCCATGTCCTGCAACGGCAGTCCTGCTCGACATGCGATTGCCATACCATCACCGGTGCAGGCGTGCGCAGCGGTGCAGGAGAAGTAACATCTTCCGGAACCACCCGTTGCGATTACCTGTAAAGCGATAATGCATTTCAATTAGCATTAAATTTTACAAAATCAATAATAATCAAGTCGATGATGAATGAAAGAGAAAATGACTTCTCCTGTAAAAATATAAGAACACAGAGAGAATTTGCTGTTGAAACTTACCCCAAAAATCTATTTTATAAGAGTTTCTCTGATTAAATATTTACCACAATAAAAATATTATATCTACCACAATAAGATATAAAATATGTTCGATTAATTTTACTATGTACATATTAATATTTTTTATTGTGGTAAATATTAATCAGAGAAACTCTTGTAAAATTTTTCCAATATCATATTGTCCTATGATTATCATGATTTTCAGGGTAAATTCTCAGAGAAAATTCTCTCCGTGTAGATCAAATATAAATATGAAAATAGACAGACTATATAAAAGCCGACAAATAATATAAATTCAATAAGGAAAATATGTATAAATCTTGTGATATTTTTCTTTACCGTATGATGAGCCCTGAATCGATGCAGAAGACCTGTCTCCAGTTCCCACGCAAGAATCCCTTTGCAGCATCGGCCGTGCATGAGCAGATCGAGAGCAAAATACTCGATGAAATAGTGTACATCATAGCGAAGACTCTGTCCGTAAAGGGTGTGAAGTACCGCATGGCCAGTTCGATCAGCGACAGCGCAGGTTCGCTTAGCTTGTCCACCTTTGCCGAATTTCAACGACTGGCCTCCGAAAGCGCGCTGATAGATCTTTCCGTCTTCTGTACGACTAAAAGGGCAACCTGCGAATTTCACAATTTTGTGTGTGTGTTATTTACTTTTTATTTAATATTACGGAATTAAACTGGACTCTTCCAGTCTCGCTCGCTTCCGCCAGACTGACAGAAACCGCAGGGTGCTAATACGATTCTAAATTTTAATAAATTATAATAAATTGATTCTAAATTATAATTATTAAATTTATATATAAAATTATATATATATATATATAATCTTAAATTATTAAATTCTTTCTTAATTTCTTCTCTTCATAGAATAACCGTAGAATAATTACATTTATGTTGACTTTATATATTGTTGTGTTTATACCGTAATTTTCGAGCTCGTAAACTGCTCGAGGTGCTTCTCTCGCGAGCAAATGTATCGCGTCCTGATCACCCAGCCAGTCGGATCCCTTCACGGTGTCATACATATGATAGAGCCAGTTGTCCTCTTTTCCTTCGGCGATGGCGGCATTGATGCCACCCTGGGCGGCGACGGTATGCGACCTTGTCGGGAATAATTTCGACACCACCGCTACGCGGTATCCTTTTCTGCCGAGACCAAAGGCTGCTCTTAATCCTGCGCCTCCTGCTCCTACTATCACCACGTCGTAGCAATGATCTATGAGAGGATAGTTCTGCAAATCAGTATATAGATAAATTAGCAATGAAATATACTAATTGAAGAAAGAATTCAGAAAATTCACTTTGTTAAGGGAAAATTTTAGTCAGAATTAAGAAATAATTTATAAATATTTTTGAATATAAATTTATATATTTCAAATAGATAGGAATAAGAATAAATTAAATTATTTATGAAAAGATAATATCATATCAGATGAAAAGGAATTACGGACAAAAAACTTGTATATAGTTGATTTCCACATACTTTTCTGCTTAATTGATAAGAATATTGAATTATTAAGGAAAATTTATGTATAAGAAGTTTTTAATATAAATTAATATATATTTTAATAACGTTAATAATATATTTTGAAATGCTCTTACACTGCTGCTGTTGTCCACACCGCACTTTGCCTTTTCCGCTGGACTAACATTGACATGAAAATTTCGCGAATTTCTGATCGTCGTGCGAGACTGTCTCGCAAATTTCTAGAAAAAAATTAACATTAAATTCACATTAAAGATAATATACATTTAATATTATATTGGAGCCTTACAAATATTCCACGTGGTATTAGTCGATGTAACATCCTTGCAAATATTTTCTAGGTTCGAATGCGCTTTAACAACTGTCATAATTGATAAAGCTCTTTCAGCTTCTGCTTTCATTTGTCAAATAATAAAACAAATGAAAAAAAATTTAAATAGCTGTAACATATTTTACATTTATATATAACATTCAAAATCTTTTCTCGGAGAATCCAAAAATTAGAACTGTTAAATTTGTACAAGCATCGGTTTATTGCACTTGCAAAAATACAGTTTGAGACGTATATAATTTATATCGATTGCATACAATTAGTTTAAGACACATTCTTTCAAGTTAAATGACCGTGTCAGTTTTGTCAAATGTTTATTTCTCTCATATTGTTACTCTTTGGTATATTCTACGAAAACCAGAGAGTCAACGACATCCTTAACAAATTACTCTTATTAGAACTGTTACAAATAATTAGTATGACAATAGAGACTTATAGCCATAATATTTTTTATCTGTTTTCTCACCTTATAATCACAATTAGCGGAGATATTTTCTACGCTTCTCAGCTCTTAAAAAAATAGAATAATGAAAAAATATAAATCACAAAATGTATATAAAAAATTATTAATCATGACAAGACTTTTATGAATTTATTTTTTCTTTAGCAAAAATTTAACAAAAAATAATTATCTTATTTATATACTTTCTCTTTATTTATCGGAACACACTTTCTAAATCGATTTCTATATTCCTGTATATTTTACAGAGATACTCTGTATATTAAGTTACATTTTATATTTTCAGTATATGTGTAATAAATAATGCAAATATCTTTTCTTACTAAAGGATAAGATCCACTTGATATCATTGTTAAATCGATTGTGCATTTTAATGATGCATACTTTTAATTTAATTATAATTAATCTTCTTTTTTTTCACAACAATTAAGAAGTCTATCTTTATTAAGATTAATGGTTTGAACGTATTTCACACTTATTTTTTTCTCGTTAGTTTTGACTCGTTAATTGAGCGAAGTTGAAACTGGCAACTCATCTAATGACTATCTTCTAATCTTATTCTACGATCGACCTCGTTACATATATGACTTGCGACACAAGAGCCTGCGAAAATTAGGTGAATTAAATGAGTTGATAGAAATTTATTTTCACGAAATGAACCGCCTAAGATTCAAAATAGAAAAATTATTTCTCTATTTTCATTTGGAAATATATGTAAAAAATGATTGTGCCGAATATAAAATGTAAAGAGACTTTTTTTGATGTTCATTAATTCAGAATAAATCGAATTCCTTCAATTTATGTTTTTATTTTATTTTATTAGAATTAAAAAAATTAAATTCGACAATATTGAAGTTTTCATTTAACCTTTTCTAAAATAAATTCCTATCAATTCCCTTTTAATTTTCTTATTTTCAACAGAAAATGCATTTCATCCTGCTTCTCCTCATTCGTATAAAAACTTTATCAAAAAGTCGCACTTGTGAATTTGTAGAAAAGAGGATGGCTTCTGCGATCGCTTAGCGACACTCGATATATGTGTGTACATATTTATTTTGTGACAAAAAGTTCTTATCAAATATATATATATATATATATATATGTATATATAACTAGACTACTCAAACGTAGCGAGCAAATCGACGCATCATAGAAAGCGAATTAAAGCAGATAAAAAAATTCTTCAGCGGTAAAAACGCTACCTTACAAAATTCATAAATGATATAATCAAAACTCTAAGATTTTTTTAAAAAGCCATCTGAATAATATATTGTTTTACATACCATAAGGAAGTTGATCCATTGTCTCACTGTCAAAGGATATTATTCAGAAAACAATTTTCAATTTCGAGAAAAAAATCGAAATTGCAAATTAATATACTACTCTTTTCCTCAGAAAATATTTCTAGAGTATTCTCACTCTAAAAAAAGACATGCTTTCAAAATAAACAATTGTAACATATTCTTCTTTCGAAAGAATATTTTCGCGGTGATATCTTTGCTTCACTTCTCAATATTAAAATCGATACGATGATGATAATAATACTCGAAGAATGGCGATGCGTTTTCACAAGGCAAGTCTTCTGACGCCGCATTCGCAGCAGAACTTGGCGGTTTCCGGAAATCGCTGACCGCATTCGTGACAGAATTTCGACATCTTGTATTTGTTCATCGTCGTCTGAGTCGGCGACGTGCCGTTTCTGGGGACGTCCTCGTCGACACGGCCGATCACGTCGTTGGTGCTGCGTCCATGATGCGAATATTTGCGATTTAAACTGAGGGACACACACACGGAACTGGGTTTTAAGCACGCGCGAACACAGGTGAATGCAAATGATGAATGGGCGTGATCAACGCGTCTGGCGATGATTAAAATTTATAATTACTAAATTTACAAAGTACAAGCATCGAAATTTTCAGATCTATAAGGAAAAAGCCTCCTTGTTTTATCAAGAGTTTCTATTATGTGTGTCTAAATAAGTGCGAACAATTTTAGGAGATGATTCTTTGTCAAAAATTAAGGGGGTTTCTTATATAAACATATACTCTTATATTTCTCTCTGAGAAGTTACACACTTTTCTAAAGAAAGAGGTAAAAATTAAATTTTTTTCTCAAATTTCAGATTAATTATAAAAATTAAACGAAAAGTATCCACCAAGTTTTATTTTTTTGTTGATATATAATTTTTAATTAATTAAATTAAATTTAATTAATTTATTATTATTAATTTATTAATTGAACCTCTCTTTAGAAAAGTGTAACTCCTCAGGGAGGGAGATATAAAAGAGACCTCTTCTTAATTTTCGACAAAGAATCATCTCCTAAAATTTTTTGCACTTATTTAGCTACACCTAATATAAATATACAAATTGAAGATAAAAGATATAAAATACATTTGCTGGTTGAAAAATGTTCAATATTTCTAAATAATGAATTATTAATGAAAAACGATCACTTGAAAATGCAATGTTAAAGACCAACCTGCTGTAGGCGGAGTCGTTGCTCAACTTGCTATGATCCCTCGGCTTGTAGCTATCAGGCGAAGACAGTTCTCCATCACTGATGAGGCTGCCGTTCCGCTGTCTGTCACCTCCGGAGCTGGATAGGTCGAAGGATTCATTATTGAGGAAGGAGCTCAGATTAAAGTCATCATCCTCCTTGAAGCTCGTCATCAGCTCGTCGAACATCGAGTTCGATCGCTTGACGTCTAACTCCGAGGAGGAAATGATCGAGCTGAGACTCAGGTTGCTGCCGGACAGGGACGAGTAATTGTTGTTGCTCCGATTGAGACTCTGATCCGACGACCTTGACAACGACTGATCCTCGGCTATCGTCGAACCCTGGACCTTCCTGACATCGTTCGAGATCTTTCTATCGGAGCCCAAGTTGCTTCTAGGCGCAGACGAGGCCCGGATCGAATTGGACCGATCGATCAACGGCTTCGTGACCGCAGACGTGACCTTGTCGAAGGTCATGCGGGGTCTGTCGGCGCTGCCGACGACGCCGCGGCGCTCGTCGACGCCCAACGCTTTCGATTTATCGATTATGACTCGCCTGCCCAATTCCTTCACGGGTTTCAGACCCGTGACATCTGTCATATCCTTACTCGGCAGAATGGGCTTCGAGAGGAAGATCTCGCGCGAGATCGAGTTGGTCTCGGTGGAGTCGCTTGAAAAGTCGGATACAACATCGTCGAATTCGATGGGAGGCTCTATCAGAGACGACCTCCTGTGAGGGAGTGGATATTTCACGAAGGCGGAGGAATGAGAGAGCGGATACAGATTGTTGTGATTTTGTTGGAGTTTAGGACTCCCTGTCATGGATTGGTCGCTCATGTCCGACAGCAGATCGTTCATTTGTTGTTCGGCCAGCAGAAACGGATCGTAATCCTTATTGCTCGTGCCGCTGAAATTAACATTTTAGAGATTAATGTCATTTTTCTTCCTCTTTGCAGAAAATAGTTTTGTACAAAACAACGATAAACAATCCAACGATATTGCGATGTGCCTGATAACGAGGTGCGTCTTCATCTTCTATATTAAGCTGCACATGTGCGCCAATCAATTTTTCAGGCAAACGTGATGAACAAACATTCGTGTATAACTCTGACTCGTGATAGAACCTACTCTTGCTAAATGTACATCATAAATTTAGAATCAATTTTTTGAAAGTTAATGAGAAATAAAAAGATTTTCGCGAAAATAAATAATAAAATATTTTTCGCCTTTTAAAACTTGATATAAATTTTATTTTAATCAGAGAAAATTCAGACTTTATTTATAATTAATTATATCATCGAAATATTGAATAAATTAAAATTTAAAAAGTTATGAAAAATGATATTCTATTTTGAGATATAATTTCTTTAAGAAGAAATTTATTCTAATAGTTTTCATTCCAATTCTAGTGTGCGGACACCTAATATAATGCTCTGAATTAACTAGATTAAAGCTAATCTAACTAAAAATAAACTAAACTAAATCAACAACAAATACATTTTGATAAAATAAAATCAGAAATCTGCCATGAGTCATTGGTTCCACGTTCTGGAACTTACGTTCTAGCTTTAAGCACAAGATTAAAGTCCGGCCTTCTGCGCACGTAATTGCACCAGGCAGGACGTGTCGCCAGTTCAATTTTCCTATAATATTGTTAAGACATTAACTACATAACTACCGACCTACCGAAATATGTAAAAGTATATACGATAATAAGAACGAAAAATAGATACGATTATTTTTTACAGTGCAATCAGCAATTCTATACAAATTTGACCACCAATTAAACAGCAATTTTTACAAACTTATACACACTGCAAAATTCTACTGTTTAAACATTAATGTCATAATATGACTGAGTCAACTGCACAAAATCAACGTTGCAGTTTTTTATATACTAATTAAATACTTACTAAACATATTAATTAAATGCTAATATATTCTACAGTGCATATACATTGCAAGATATGAAAAATTGAATAAAGATAATTTTTCTCTATTTAATATTCTATTTTCTATCTTAATACTATTTTCTACTTTCTACTTCTACCTTCGCTCGAACGATGGACTCGGAACTGGAGGCAGGATACGGACTCTGGGATTTCTCTTAGCAAACTTGTATGAATGTGTGTGAATGGAATTCAGATCGATGAATCTATTTGATGAGATCCTCGAAGCTTTCTCCCAGTACGATCTTTTAGAATCTTCTCTCGTTTCCGCCAAATCGTTCCTTATATCAGGCAGATCTCTGAACACTCTGCTCCGTCTCGGCCGAATTATTTCGATGCTTTCTTGCTCATAAGCATAATTCGTTTTGGGCTGCCTGATGTTCGCGAGGTCTATAAATTCGATGGAGGATATCAAGGAATCGGTGCTGTCGCGAAGACGATTCATGCTCTCTTTGATTTTGTGTTTGATTTCGATGGAATTTACTGGACGCTCTTGCGTTCTTCTGGGCAAGTCGTCTTTGGAAAAATTGACGCTTGTTTTTAAGAAGGTTCCGTCGCGCCGATACTGCGTCTTGTCCTTCAACATGACTGATGACACTAAATCATTAGCGTCTCGTGTGTTATGTTCTCCAACACACACAATAAAATCACTGTCATAATCAAATTCTGCGTTGTCTACATTGTCTGCGGTTTTCTTGCGCAAACCTTCGCTTGTTATAGCTTCCGTTTTAATAATCGAGCGACTTGATTCATCATTCGAACGTCCGTCTATGTCCGTATTGAAATCTGTTTTCCGATTTCTCAAGCAATCTTCGCTATTCTCGAAATTGTCGAAATCGAAGAATTCTTCTTGGTGTTGTCCATTGAATTTAACTTGTACAGGTATGTTATCTGTACATGTATCTGACTCATTAGCAAGTATTGCCGAACTTTGTGGAAGTGATATTTCAGTATTTAATTCCTTTTTTCTCTCAGCATCCTTATTATAGAAGATAATTAAATCATTCTTGCGTATTTCTTCATTTATTTCTGTTTCTTCAGCATTTTTTGTAGAATATTTTTCTAGACTATTAGCTCGACTGGATGAGACTGGATGGAGAGAAGGTGATGTTGCTTTGATATTTTCTGTTAGATCTAATGAATTACAACATATTGCATTACTTTGACATGGTAACGTTTTATTTTCAGGATCAGCTCGATTACTGCAACTATTTAAAGACATTATATTATTTGTATCAAATTTATTACATATGAAATCTGCCGCGTTTTCCTGTTTGCAACATGCATCACTTTCGTATTGTAATATTTCATCTTTAAGATTGAAATAATCTTGCGTATGATTAATGAAGTTATTTGAAAATGTTAGACTATTTTTATCATCGGTACGAAGCGTTGGCTCTTCATGTTTTGAATGAAAAGGTTCGAAAAAATCTTGAAGAAGATCTGAGATGAGATCATTATTATTGTCAGTGGAACTCACCTTTAATTTTTTGAAAGATTCCTTGTATTCCTTCGATGCATTCTGTAAATGTTGAATATATTCGTCAAAATCCGATAAGTTTTGCTCATTTTTTTCGATTGCAGTATATTTAATACTTTCAATAATTCCATCATCCATCGCTATCTGTTTATCTTCTTTATCTTCTCTATTCATGCTTAATTTATCGAATTCTGCAACGTCATCCATTCTCTGTGAACCTCTTTCATCTTTGATATTTATTTCTAGTTCCTTTCTATCGTAATCTGCAATTTTATCCTCTTCATCATTTAGCCTCTGATTGTTTTTATCTTCAGTATCGATATTTAATTTTTCCAATTTGCGTTCCATCACTTCAGACTCTTTATTGTTCTCTTTCCAACTATCTTTGCTATCTGTTTTTACTTTAACTATTCTATGCTCCATTACTTTGGCTTTAGTGTTTTCTTTATTTTTAATATTCATTTTTAATTCTTGCTCTGCAACTCTTATCTCTCTGTCACTTGCTATAATTTTTCTGTCCGATTTTCTTTTATTAATTTCATTTTCGTTTTCTCTGTCCTTGAAGTAAAATTCTATACGAGGACTGTGTTTAATCGACTTCCTTTTATTATGAAGAATCTCTGGTGGTTCATTGTATATATCCTCCGAATCTTTTATCAAGTAAGTCTGATTCAGATTCTGAATGCTATTTAACCATATGCGCTTGTCACTTTCCAGTTTATCAACTTTGCTGTTTCTTAATTCGTTGTTGATTTGTGTAAAGTCGTTCTTCGTGATCAATTCTTTTTCGATTCTATTTTCCTTTTCGATCTCGTTTCCTTGCTCGCATCGTCGATCGAGATCGAGCAGCTGAAACTCCTGTGAGAAATTATAACTGACAATAGGATCGTTATATTGCTGATTATTTTTCTTGCGACTGAGCTGCTTCCACGTCACTAATTGATCGTCTTTTTGCGTATCCGTGTGTATCCTGCAAGGTTGCACAATCACGCCTAGAGTTTCATCGTTCACGGCGATATTGTTGATCGTCGGATGACCTCGACTTCTGGCGGAAACGATATTTTTCTGTGCTTTGACAGAACAGATTTCTCGATTTCTCATTTCGTCGTTTAGAATGCGTTGGGAGAGTGTTTCATTCCGATTATTTTGTTTCCTGGATAAAGTGGTAGCCGACGCGATCTCGTTGGGGAAGACTAAATCTGCATTGTTTTTGGATTTCGCAGGAGTCACAGGAAGAGGACGACGGGAGGATATAGCGAAATGAGAGGATCGGCACGATGTCGGTGTCAATGTGTCATGATCTTCTGACCTGAGGAGAAGGAAGGACTAGGATCAGGGATGTGCGCGATAATCATCAGGAGAAGGTCGTCGAGGAATAATTAGAAACTATATTTTTTTGAAATGGTCAATTGCATGAAAAATATTTTTTAAATATGTACTTATGCTTTATCGAGTATTCGAATATTTTTATAAATTTACATCTTGCAAAAATGTTTCGATTATTTTTACAGCACGTCATAATTTATCATAGAGTGCTTTTAAGCCTCATCCTTTTTCCTTCTCCTCATGGGCGACATTAGGTATCACGCGCTTATTTTTATCTTGTATAGAATTATCGAATTTTTATTTTCTCTCTTTTGAAAAACGAAAATAATAAGATGAAAAGATAAAAATCTTACTTGTTTGTCCGATCGATGAGACGTGACTTCATAGGTCCAGATGAGATAGGAGATTCCTTGAGCTGTCCAGGACGTTTTCTGCATGAAATATAATAAATCATAATCGAGTCAATTATAGAAATTTAAAAACGGGAAATAAAATATATTAATACTTAAAATTATATTTTTCTAATCTATTACTATTTCATTATTAAATGAATTTTCTCTTTTTATAAATGAAGAACCTCGAAACAAACTTGAGTTTGAGAAACATACTTACACAATAGCTGGTTTTTGCTTTGTTGGACTCTGTCGATTGCAACTGGTCACCGAGACACTTTCCTTCGGCTTGACAAGAGCCGGTGACGACGCAGAGGTCTTGGCACTTTGGTTCACCGCCGAGCCGGGGCTATATTTTTCACGAGTGATAGCTCGCCGGTTCTTAATGACTGGTGCTTTGTATCTCATGCGCGCTTCTAATCGCTCCTTCGCCAAGTTTGTCGCCGGACTCATCGGCATCCGGGTGATCCTGTCTCTGCACCAGGCGACGTGACGGTCGTAGGCTTTGATACCGAATTGTCGATTGCACGTGGGGCACGTACCCTTCTCGTTGGCGCGAGTCGGCGCTCCCGAGGGGATCATTGAATTGCATTGTTTATTGCTCGAGTCCATCTGGAAGAATAAATTTTAGGTATGAGAATTTATATTATTTGAGATAAATTTATTATTTTATTATTTATTTCTTTGATCATTTATATTTAAAAAATTTTTAATTTATATAATTTGAGATAAATTTATATTTTATTATTTATTACTTTTATCTTTAGTATGAAATTTAATTACAAAGGGAATATTTTTTAAAGGGACTGCAATAGAAAAAATCACGAAAGAACTCACGATTTCGCCGCGCGCCTCGCGGATGGTCCGCAGGAAGTCGTCGTGGGTCTTCTTCCAGGAGGACCTGGTCTTCTCGTCCTGATGGTGTCGCCGGGGCTCCTGCTTGGGCAGAAATTCAGCCAGTTCGGTGCCCTGGATCCTCTGCTTGGCCGAGTCGAAGGGTTTGCGCTTCTTGGTGGCGGAGCGCTCGCATATCCTCGCGTGCTTCTCCAACGACTGCGGCATGAACGTCCTCGCGCAGATCGCGCAGGGCAGCAGAATCGGCGGCGGCGCATCTGCGTCCATTTACACCGTCCAGCGATTAATGAGCTCCCGTGATTTTAAGTCGTCGCGGCAAGTGCTATATTTTTCTTTTTTTTTTTTTTTTATTATTAAGACGGATCAAGAGCTCTCGCAAACTTAACTCTCTGGTCGCGATTATGTCTTATTTATTTTCTCCGTACATCTAAATTTGTTGTTCTGTCATTAAAGTACTGCGCGAACTAGAGCCTAGAAGACGTTTTTCTGTTTCCGTTATTATATATTTATTTTCTATTTTTTTTTTTAATGTCAAAGGGCACCAAAGTTATGGCTGGGTTAGTTTATATACGTAAATTGCGATTCTGCGAAATTTGTCCCCGACGTCATATGGAAATTCGATCTGACTCACCCCTTGTTAATCGCTATTCATTCTGACAAAGGCCACGAATCCGCGAATAATCGATATTTTCGCCGACAACACGTCGAGAGATCGCCAAATATGACAACAGATATACGTCAGTATGTAACGCGCGCAGGCGTTAGACACGTGCTTGTCATCTCAGCTACATAAATTGCTAAAAAGAAACTGCACACGACCAAAAACTAATTTAAAATCTGCGCGTCTCAGATTTAAAAAAATTATACATTTTCTTGAAAAAAATTCTTTAATATTATATATTCTATTTTTTAATTATATTTCATATATATTTTCATAAATATATCTTTTTTTTTAATTATGTTTAATATATAGATTTTAATTATATTTAATATATAAATTTTAATTATATTTAATATGTATTTTAATCATATGGAATATATATTTTAATGATATTTTAATATATATTTTAATATACATTTATACTCTTTTCCTAAGTATTTTGTGATGCTATGATACATGTACTCTCACTTTTGTTCTCTTTCATAAAAACGCGGCAATACAATACGCCGCTGCATATTGAAAGTGTAGAATCTAAATTGCAAATTGCACTTTCTTCGATCGCAATGGAAATTGCGCAACGAATAGCTACAGAGTTCTCTTCTTGCGAGATCGTCTCGAGAACGCCCTAGTTATTACGAGTTATGCGTTGCGAGATAACGCACAATCAATGAACCATTCAATTTTAAAAATCACACAAGTCCTACACGTTTCCTTACACAAGTTCCGATGACACGAATCGATAGATTCTCAATAGTTGTCATTTTGCATTATAATTTCCGGCAAGACAAACAGCACAAACGTAAAATATGACTAAAATTGTCCGCACGATAACAACGTCACTTTTTTACACGTCGCACCAGGTGAGTTTCGTCGCATCCTGTCGGTCCTTCGAAGACGGGAATTTCGCGATGACAGTTTGACTTATCTCGATTCTGAAGAAGGATTGAGCGATCGATCGCAAGGTGCGCAATATCGCGTGGACACCTGCGGCGCCGATGACGACGTCGACGAGGACGCCGAAGAGTCGCCCCCGCGAGAGAGACTCGGCACATTCTCGCCTACGGACGAGCAAGCTTCCTTTTTTAGGCCTCCCGCGAGGTGAACCTCGGAGCGATCTCGGAGAACGTTGGAGTTTCGTCTTCCTTCCGTTCTCCGAGCGAGAAGAAATACGCCTCTTATATTTATTCTCGTCTGCGTCGAACTTCTTTTTATTTTCTCGGTTACATCCGAAGTTTGAAGTATATTTAAAATAAAGTTAAGTATATATCTTAAACTCGTGGTGATCCTTTATTATCTCGTCTCCAATGTCAACATCAAGCGACACCATACCCACGTTTACATGCAGCGGAAATGTGGGTCACCGCGTTTGCCTTCTCGTCCACGATGTGATTTTCTACATCCCAACGCGTGCATTTTTTTTTCTTAAAACTCTATTTTTTCGATTTCTAATTTTTATCCAATTTTTATAGATTTTTTATTTTTCTATTTGTTAATTTTTATTTTTCCTATTTTGTTTTTTTTTTATATTTAGCTTTGCATTCTCGGATGCTGGGGACCAAGGATCTCTCTCTGGGATCTTTCATGCGAGAACGCATGAAAACAAACATCGCGACGATATAAAATGATCTCATTCCGTCGAAGCCGCTTAACGACGCCCACGAACGACTGTTTTGCTTACGTTATTTTACTCTTCTAAGCGAGTCGCGCACGCATTAGAAAGAAACGACGACAGAGTTTTTTCCACGTTCTTCCCGCGTCATGTCTAAGGTCGACGGGACTTTTAATGCATTTGCTAAGCCGGTGCAAATTGATCAGTATGCATGCGGCGGAGGCACGTTATTACGACTCTTATGGCCGTTTTTAGACGTGAGTGAGAGGAAAATAAATGCAGCGTTCAGTAACGTTATCTAACGCGAAACAAAAAATCAATCTTTCAGTCTTAAATTTTTTTAAATTACTGTAAGCAATTTACTTTAAAAAGAAGATATAATTCCGTAGAAAAAAATACAAATTATTGTATTATTTTTATAGTAGAGAGAATTCAGGGTTAAAAAAATAAAATATTTTTAATAAAGCTTTTTTATCTCTTCTCTCTCTTTTTAATTTAATTATAATAATTTAGTGCTTTAAACGACCATGTTTGCTTTAGTTTGATTTGAAAAGTAAGAATATCTCAAGTGTGTATACCTGTTCAAATGTAAACAGACATCTACGGTGATCCGAATATATAATATAATAGTAAACACATAACTTCCTAATTTCAGAAATTCCGAACTAAATTAAATTCCACAAGGAAATTTGATTGTGTGTTAAAATTCGCAAATATTTTTGACATTCATTCAAACTCGCACTTTAACATTTTTTCTCCTCGTAGAGTTCCTCGTTTTTATCGCGAAATACACTTTGTGAGACAGATCAGAATAAGCACAAAGTTCGCATTTTTGGACACGTCGATATTTTACAAAATAATTATATCTATAATTCGATGATTAGAATAAAATACTGTCAAACCATACTTGAGCAGACGAGAATTTTACCTTTCTCAGGACACAATTCGATCCAAGTTTCGCGGATAGAAAGTGGCGTCTTATTAGGAGCTTCGTTGGGAAACAAGGCCTCGTCGTCGAACGGGGCCTCGTCGTGGAACGGGGCCTCGTCGTGAAACGGGCCTCCGTCCGCGAGTCTCTTCGAGACGCAACACAGCATCTGATTGCGAGCACATCAAGACACCGACTGAGAGAGGCTGCGCGAGTTCAAGCCGGCTCTGGTTGTAAGAGCGGCGCTCTTACAATCGTTGTAATCGCGACGAAAGTTTATTTTCGGTCCCATTGCTGTCTCACAAAGTGCGATTTTCGCCTTCTTTCTTTCTACACCTTGCCGTGCAACGGAATCAATAGTGCAAAGTGAAAGAAAAAGTATTTGACCTCTTCTATTTTTAATAGAAAGTATTTTTTAAATATATATTTTTAATTTTTAAATTCTATTATTGCTTATATGTATATGAAACCGTGTAAATTCAAGCGCCATACTTGTAAAATATAAATTAAAATTCAAAAATGTGCAATTGGCAAATAAGTTGAATTAAATTGGAATAACAATTTTGATGGAATTCCTCTTGACATAATTTCCTTTGCACTATTTCTTTTTTTCACAAGTCTCGTTATGATTATTAATTGGTGATCACAATTGATTATTTTATATATACCTACGATAAAACATTATCGAACTAAAGGAAAAAGGAAATAATTTATCGTACATTAATGTTTTCATTTTTTCTCTAGAAAATTATTAAAATAAATTTGAAGAAGAAGAAGCAGTTGCAAATATGCGATGAAACCATAAGCGTATATAGTGATTATCTACCACATGCATCCTTCTCGCGTCTCCGTTCTCCACGTGCACTTTGAAAATCCGTTCTAAAGTCGCTCCCTATTACGAAATAGAGGTCGATAGCTTCTGTGCGCCGAGACAGTTTCCTGCAATATTTCTTGTAACTGTGCGCCGGTGACCGCGGTCACGCTGTTTACCCTATAATTAGAATAGACGGGACCCGGGGAAAGAGCGCGCCGGAGATGGACGGCGACGACGACGACGGGAAGAGTCACGGAGTAAACGGAACCGAGAATCTCTCGCCGTGTTGTCGTTCGCTCGTCGTAAATATACACGGAACGATGCACACTGCGGACTTACTTACCTTCAGCTTCAGCCATGTTAGTCGTTAAGGGAAACACTGGTCGTTATGGGAACGCGTACCGTGAACCGTGCGTCATCGAGCTCTTCTCCGAAGTAGGGATCGTGCACCCTTTTCAACCTTTTTGCGATACTCTCCATTTCAATCTGGAAAAGAAAAAAATTGTTGTATTCTCTTTTATATAAAATTATTAAAATAAAAAAAAATCACGTGAAAACATTTTCGAATTTGCTTTCAACTTCAAAATACAGATTATGAAATGAATATTGTACGCTTTTAAAACTAAAAAAATTAATTAACATTCTCAAGTATTTTGTCAAAATATTTTTTATAAAAAAATTTGCATGACTTTTCAACAAAAATTAAAATTATATTATATTAATATATTATCAATTTTATTTATTTATATTAACAATTTTTATGAAAAAATGTGTTTTTACTTATAAGAAATGTATGAAATTTAGAAAATGAATATTATTTTATTGCGTGTCTTTTCTTTTACTTTGTCTTTTCATCATGCCAAATTAGACGCGTTCTTCTATTTTTTAAATATTTTTCCAAAAATATACCATGTGCTGAATGTAAAATTTTGACATCTGTCATTCAAAGACGTCTGTTTAAGCTGTTTACAATTTGAACCGCTCCGAACGCGTCAGCTGATCGGTATGCAAACGTCAAACACGTACATAAATATATATATGCGTATACACAGTCTGAAGAATAACATAATACATCTACCTTTTATAACTACACTATGTTGCATTTTATGAAATCGAGAAAAATTGTAAATATGTTGAATTATAATCATAATTCATAATTTTTTAAAATACGATATTCAATATATTAAAAATTGTATATAAAACGTATATTAAATTTCGATGATGTTCATTTTTCTTATGGCATTTATAAAAAAATACATTTTTACTAATTGTGAGAACATAGAAGATTTTGTTCTACTCTTAAAATCTTATTAGTAACATAAAATTTAATTTTAAGAGGTATTATAGTTTCTTAAAATTTCGCGGGCTTATGGCTGAATGATACGTCACTTATCATCATAATGATAATTAACCTTCGTCAACGATAACTGTATATTGTTATACTTTGTGAATCAAGTGACATCGATGCCACTCGACTTCGAGTTTCAAATACGTAATATATAATATACCTATATTTAATTTGACCTAAATCATTTAAATAGAATAAGATGCAGCATAGTAACAGAATGATAACCATTTGGAGATTCTTCGTCAAGAATAGTCCCACTGTTTCTCAGGTACTTCATACTTTAATGATGTATATGCTTAATTTATGCAAATTGCATAATTATATAATTGCATAATTATATGATTGTACAACTGTGGTTATGTGAAATTTACATATATTTATTACGTATATTACAAAATTATTTTGCTAACAAGAATACATTCCACTTGACATTACAAATACTTTGAAGTATTTGAATTGAATGACTCGAAGTTTTTGTAATGCCAAGTGAAATACCTCTCACAAGTCGCGTTAGCTCGAAAATATCGAACTCGAATCAACTCGAATGATATCAGCACAAATCGCGGGAACAATTTAAATGATGTGCAAAAGCAAACTTCATTTCATAATACTATATAATAATAATAAATAATTTTAATTAGTGATATTGCTGACTGTTACAGACAATAAATATTACAAGAACTTTATCTACTGAAAGAAAATATGTGGAGACGACGGAAAAAGATGGGGTAAATATATATTACTATTCAGATATATTACAAATACTGTTTTCTTTTAATTTAGGGAATGTAATTCAAACTTGTAACTATTATACAAAAATTTAATCTAATTTTTATCGACTAAAAACACTTAAAAAATTTTTAATTTTAATAATTTTTATTTATTACTTTTCTTTAATCTTGTATCTTAATCCTTTAATTAAAAAATTAAATTAAATTAAATTAAATTAAATTAAATTAAATTAAATTAAATTAAATTTTAATTTATTATACTTTCCTTAAAATTAAATTTATCTAAATGTACTTTTACTAGATATTATTAGCCTCACCTTATTTCAGATCAGAACCATCCGTTTGAGCGACTCTGCTTCGCGCAATTCCTTATCGTTAGAAATGCTGAAGATTTTGCTGAGAGAAATCAAGAGAGATGAGGACAACAAGAATCTTCGATCGATTCTACTGATATCCGAGCCTGGAAAAGTGTTTTCCGCCGGACACAACTTGAAGGAACTGGTCCGTAGTATTCCACTTCCGCAAAATCTCCTTATACATATTCATCATACAGAAAAATTATTATAGTTTACGTTTTAGTCAGCTACAAACGCCAAGTCCCATAAGGACGTATTCGAGACCTGTGCAGAACTGATGCGGGCCATTAGTCAGAGTCCAGTGCCGGTGATCGCGGCGGTGGACGGTCTAGCAGCTGCAGCTGGTTGTCAGTTGGTCGTAGCATGTGATATCGCGGTGTGCACGGAAAGAAGTTCCTTTTCTACTCCAGGGTATTTTGCAAATAACTCGTCTCATTACTTATTATTATCCTTTTGCTCATTATCCTGTTAAAAATACTATTTTTATTAATACTATTATATTTCTGGCAATCACATTAATATTAATTTTTTTTAGTTAATTATTACTTCTTACGTATACTTATTAATGCTTCTCGCAGGGCAAATCTCGGAATATTTTGCTCGACTCCGGGTATACCGCTGGTGCGCAATGTGCCAAGGAAGAGGGCGATGTATATGCTCTTCACGGGACTTCCTATTTCCGGCAGAGAAGCTTACGAGTGTGGCCTCGTTAGTAAAGTCGTGCCCGATGATAAGCTCGGTGAGTCACTATCGCAAAAAGTCATTATTTAGAATTAAAGAGAAATCGGTTATGTTATTAAATTAATTTAGATGGGACTAATAAATTGGTTAATAAACGTTTTATCAGATGTGAATGTACAATTATTAAATACTCTTGATTAACAAATGATTAAAATAAAGTCTCCAGTGATCACTATAAAAAGTATTATTAAATAATTTTTATACTTTAATTTTTTAGACGAGGAAGTCCGCCGAATTATAGATGCGATCAAGATGAAGAGTCGCTCGGTTGTGCACATTGGCAAAACATTCTTGTACGAACAAATGGATCTCGATATATCGACGGCATATTTTCTGGGCACAGAAAAAATGGTGAATAATTTAAAGATGAAAGATGCTCAAGAAGGGATACGAAGTTTTCTGGAAAAGAAAAAGCCGAATTGGTCACACAATTATGAGAAGAATTAATTACATTCAAATTTCGAACTTATCTTTCTCTCTCATTATAATCATGAATTATCCTATTAAATGTAACATCTTTTTATATACAAAATTTTTTACAAATAAATTGTACTTTTTTACAACAGTTATAATTTTTTACCTTACATACATATTATAATTTTAATATTGATACAAGTTTTTTGAAAGAAATATATATTATAAATCACATCGTTTTAAATGATGTCCTAGACGACTAATCATATAGAAATAAGTCTTTGAATCTAGACACACATGATTAAGTATTATAATAGACCGAAGTTAATTTTTGATAAAAGTTAATTGATTTTATTTCATAATTTTGAAATTTCCTGCTATTTAAATTATAAATATTCAAATATTGTACAATTAAAAAAAACTATTCTATTTTAAAAGAATTTGGCTGAATCAAAGTTTAAGTGATATTCTCAATTATTATATGATTGTTTATTTTTGGTCCTTAAATCTGAGTTGCACACGAAAGCACACGAGAAAATTTTATGTAATATAAAATTAAAATGAATAAAATATCGTGTAAAGGAGATTTGATTGCAGGATTTCAAAAAAATATATCGCAGAATCTCGAGAGATAATCCCACAGAAGAAAAAAGACGTAAACATGTAATAATAAATCATGTTGTATTTTATAAATGAGCTAGTTGCAGTTCATAAATGTAGTAAAATGTATTTACAATGTTGGTCAAAAAAGAAATTAGTTGAGGCTATAAGATGAAACTTTTGATTTAATTTTTAATTTTGATTAAAAACTATAAAATCCTTTGTCGCAGAAAAGAAGAAAGAAAGAGAAAATTCAAATTCAGTAGATTGTAAAAAAATAGATAAAGAAAAAATATAAGTTCATTTTGTGTAAAATTTCAGAATTCATCAAACTTGAAGAGTTTATATATTAATTGTGTAATGTATTTATTTTGTGTATTATGTACGAAGAAGTAATATTACAATTTCATGTCAATTAAAGCAATTTAAAAGTCAAGTTCACAAATCTCAGATAAAAAAACAACATTCATATCAGCATTAACAAACAAACCGTGTTATTTAATCTTTTAAATGAAAAATTTTAAAAATGTTTTAATTAAATGCATCTGCTCTTATATGCAAAGATTACGATAATATCGTTAATAACCGATGTTCTGTAAAAAATAATCATGTTGAAAATACGTGAGAGACTTTGCATATTTATAATTATAATTATATTTACTCGGAAATTTTCCAACATGAAATTTTCCACAGGAAATTTTAGAAAAATTCTTGTCTAATATCTTTTCATTCCATAAATATTTAAAATTTCTTGAATCTTTCGAGTTTTTTTCCTGTTAGTTGCGAATCAAATAAACATTTACCAACTTGTCACAATTTTACATTTTATTTAGTGATCATTAAAACATCATATCAGTTAAAGTTTTAGCTAATATGTACCACAAACTGACCCATTTAATTTTTACATCATGATAGACGAGAAACATATTTATTACAAGAGAAAATAAACAAGCGATGACCGACTATTGTAAAAGATTCGTAATATAGTATCTTATTTTCGGTCTCGTTTCGATATAAATTTGTTTGTCGTGATAAAACGGTGCCCTCCTTCGCGAGAAATCTCCGCTTGTGGTCTTGCACTAGACTGATGAAAAAATGACATTAAAATTTTCAACGTTTTATCCAATTAAACATTGACAGGCAATCCAATTATAACGTCAATATATTATTTACAACGACAAGTATATAATTTGTATAATTGCATTGATATGCAGGAATATGCAAAACAATATTCGTATGCACATTTTTTGAGCGTATTTCTAATATTTATTTAAACGCGTTTTTAAACTTTCACTACAGCTGAGTCAGATGAATCAGAACTAATACGACTCTCGAGACCAAATACTACGCAGAAGATATCTCGGTTCCTGGGTTCCAAGATAAGCTCGGATAAGTTCGCGGTGGTCGGACAACACGCGTCAGATCGAGTATCTCAAAGGCCGCTGATATATTGATCTTATTATACCGTGTATAACGAAATAAAAAAAATTATCTCTCTGTTCGACTCTGTCTGATCGACTTGCTTGCTTTTTCCCCGACCGAGCTTATAAAGAGACTTCGTGGTCGCGCCGGCGACCAGTATCGCTCTGACTTTTGTTATTTTAATGCGCAAAGTCGAAGAGATACACACGCGATACGTATATCACATACAGGAATAGCGAAAGCCGCTTTCTCGTATATCAATAACAAAGACAAAGCTCACTGTTGGTTGATGAATCTTACCGAGATTGTCACTGCTGACAGCTGCATGAGGCTTGAGGCTTTCCGGAGCATCGAAACTCGAGAAGTCATAAGACGAGACAAAAAGATAGGAAGCACGCGAAAGGAGAGCCTGTCGAGACGAAGACGATTCACCAGAAGACAGATAACGGAGTTGTTCTTCGAGAATTGCATCGGTCAGTCGACTTTGACAAAAAAATGACAAAAAAATTGTCGTCTCAGAGAATTGCATCTGCAATTAAAATGGAACATATGTTATCTTCGAGAAAGAAAAAAAATATTACAAAGTGCACTAGTGCAATCAAAAAATAAATATATATAAATATATATCTTCAATATGAAACAAAGAAATATTTTAATGCAGTAATAGTAAAAGATTACTGTGGCAATTATTATTGAGAACGAAGATCAAAGTTGTTAATAATAATAATAGTGATTAATGTGAAAAGCGTGATATGACTAATTGAAATATAAATATGTAGTCGATCGTGACACACACACATGCATATGTTATATTTTAATTTCTTACACAAATAATCTTTGCGTATTTCTTCACTGTATATTTATTAATAATGAGTAAATTAATTAATAAAATAGTAGTAGTAATTTTGTAAGAAATTTAGAAGTAATAAACACATGGAATATGATGCTTACTGTTTGTTCTGGAAACGTCGAGATTAAATAGCTCGATCTCTCACTTTATTTTGATAAACAAGTATAGAATGAAAATAGACGACTGGTTCAGAATAGAGGGGAGTAGGCGGGATTCCAATATCATGGTATTTCTCATCTTGTTTATATTGCAGATTGTGGGAAAAAAATGGCTGCTATTCCGCAGAGTGCTCTTGCAGTGCACAAAGTTCGCTGTAACAACGAGCGTGCTGTTTCAATAATGTCTGTGAGAGGGGAAAAAGGAAAGAGCGAAGAGAAGGAAAATATGTTCAAGTCTTGGCGTCCTTTAGAAGGTATAAATCTCGGAATTTTTCAACTCGTCTCTTTTGTTAAAAATTTAATTTTTATAATCTATTTATAATTATATATATATATATATATATATATATATATATATATATATATAATTATAGGCGTCCGCAAGTTTTTGCAGGGAGGAGCATAATTAAATTTTTTTTGTTTCTTAGTATTTTCTCTTTAATGTTTTAAATTCAATTTTTTAATTTTATTTCAATATTTTTATATCAAATAAAAATTGCAAATAAATTCCAGTGTTTATTCACAAGAAGAGCAAACGCTTAATTTTTTTATTGACGCGGACGCCTATGTATATACAATTATATGTAATGATTATATGTTTTATATTTAATTTAAATAAAATAATATATTTATTAATTTAATTTTTAGTAAGAGAAGAAAGAACGTTTTTGCGCGCTTGTTTGACTTAATATAAAATGAATGTTACTTACGTGCAGGCTGGGAGCTGACGCCGCTCAAGTACAACAGCAAGTTGATGAATAGTATTTGGGGTCTGTACAACCGCTACTCGGTCCACAACTTCAAGAAGAACGCCGATGCCGAGGAAGGGGCACGCGGCGTGGTGGCCGCGGCGATCTGGGGCGCAATTTTGGAAAATCGCCCTCCGGCCGCCAACGCCGCTGCTACCACCATCGCGGATGTCCCCCGAATTATGAATACCGGAAGTGGTCTCTAAACACGACGCGGCCATGCGATTCTGAAAAATCGCTTAAAGATGACAATCAATAATAATCGCTAACAATCGCTGACAATCACACACTTTTATACATACATATAATAAGAAAAAACATTTACTTTATATATATCATAAATAAATGTTTTCTCTTTATTTTAAAAATGAGCACAAATAACGAGAATGCATAATTGAGCGAAATACGGTTATAAATTCGCGAAATATATTGTTCATATCTAATAATATATGCGATTAATATAGCGAAATGTGATCATAATGAAATAAAAAAATAAATAGGCAAAATACTGTACCATGTGTTGACACTACTACTTTATCTACTAATAAGTTAAAATACAATTAAATTTATTATGTTCGTTCCGGAACAATGTTCCATCGATGAAATTTCAAGTTCTTCTACAAATGAGGTTATTTCAAATTCAATTACATCGAGGTTAGCGCCATCTGTCGGCCATGATCCAAACTTTTTTATGTCAGCTGTCAGCTGTAGCAGTGTAGAATTGATCTTTTGATTTGTATAAAGTCGCCCAGTGGCGCGTTTGATGTGATTGTGACTTTTTTAAACAAAATTGATTTAGTCAATAAAAAAAGAGAAAAGAGATGGCTCTTTACGATAATCAACACTGGCTCCTGTCACACATCAGGGACAGCTTTCTTGCTATGGACGATACAGGCATGTTTCTAAACCTAGGTTAGAAAAGTCTGACAATTGAGTCAAAATATTTATATATACTAATCATCAAACAAATTATTCTGATACTGAATATTAATAATATAATAATAATAATATTGATAATAAGAATTCTTGATGAAACATCGTTGAGAAAGAGAGCTGTGTTTATCACAAACATTACTATTTTTTTGTTAGTCAATAATTTGATTTAACAAATTAAACTCAAGATCGTGGTCAAATGTTATTATAATACAAATATTAATATTTAAATGATGCAAATGACTATATTGTGTCGATATTATTCTTGAAAGGTATGTGCGAAATAGTAATGCTTGGAGAAGATATTCCTAAACAATTGAAAGCAAATGGAACACTGCAATGTTATCCTGGTATGGAGGATAGTGATGATGAAGATCTAGTTGCCCTGGCAGAATCATATGACATACAAATGGGTATATAAACATCTATTTGTTATGATTTTGTTTTGAAAGGCACTTATAAATATAAAACAAATCAGAATTCGAGAATTGTTCAGCTTAAAATTATTTAAAATTTTAATAGTGCATATTTTAATTTTATATATTTAAATATTAAGTTATATGTAGATATATATATATATTATATATATTTAGATATAATAAATTATTCTTTAACTAAAATATTTTACTTACAATGTTCTAGATATGGAACCATACACTCACAGACAGAGATCTAATACTGCACAGAGACTGGAAAAGATGGACATAGAAAGGAAAAAGGCGGCAAAAGTCAAACATGTCAAATGGGAGCACAATCTTAATGCTATCACACCGACAGACCAATCAGAGTTGTTCCAAAGAAAAGACTTTCGTAGAAAAGCACTTCCAAAAAAGGGTCAATCTCTTTTGTCAGAACAACTCGAGAAATGTCCAAATTTACCACAGAATCCATTCAAAGATTATGCTAAGTTTGATGGAAATGTATGTTCCATTGGATTTTCTCTAGTTCTATTCTAATGAAAAAACTTATTTCCAAATCGTTTTAAAAGAATAAAAATTATATTACAAAACTTTGTAAGAAAAAATAGAAATAATATATTATTAAACTTTTTAATAGATTTGTAGTAACTTATTTTTGAAAAACATGGACTTATGTACTTATTTGGAAATTCCTTTATAGGCACAGGTCGGCATTCCTGTAAGAAAATATAGAATATTTATGTGTATGTTGCCAAAAGAGGAAAGAATGTATCCCCTTCAAGTGGTAGTGACGCAGATAGCACGAGTGTTGGACTTTATCGGTCTGATTTGTTACAAATATGCAAGTGAACATCCCGATCATAATTTGAAGTCTGTAATAAATTACCTTATGTCACCAGCACGCACATGCTTTATTCACGAAGTTTTGCTCGTTATTTTCAGGGAAGACATCTCGCGTTATGGACTGTATATCACTGAGGATGACGGCGAGGTTGACTGGGCCTTTCCTTGTTTAGACCCGCGAGAAACTATCTCCAAGTTTGAATTTACTACACTGGGTTTGATCGAGATGAAGCCCAGTGACAGAGCGCGGCACAATACTTTCAGTTGTGTCGTGAAGAAAGATGAGGAGGACCTGGAAGGTAAAGATAAGGAACAGGAGGAGGTTGCGAATGATTTAGCTAAGATGGAAGGTCATACTACTGCAATGGAGGCACCATTATATCAATCATACAGGTAGTTTTCTAATAATTGAATATCATAAAATAATAATTAAATAATAATTGATCATGAAATTTATAAATATTAGTGAATAATTAATAAGGCAATATTTGAGTCAATATGTTTAAATGTCAAAAATATAAATGTCTTATGATTTGTATATCTAGAGTACACATAATTAACAAGATGCGAGCAAAGACTGAGATTCATCTTGGGATATCGGGTGAAAAAATAGAGATAGATCCAGTTATAACGGGTAAAGGTGCTGCTAGGTTTTGGAATAGACAACGGGCAGTCAGTTATCACATAGACAATATTGCTTGGTGTGAAGTGACCGAGACTAAGGGATCAAAAACTATGTTCACCCTGGTTTATACTCCGCAATCCAGTGCTCCAGATAACTTTCTAAGTTTGTATTTAATTACTTTTATCTTAATTATACATATAACTATACATATTTTTTTTATAATTATAAAATTTTTTTTCTTTATAAAATAAATTTGATAAAAAATAATACTTTTTTGAATTTATAATATTTCATACATTAAACATTCTTGTATAAGTATTTCATATATATTATTCTAATACTATTCAATACTATTACAGATCAAAGTCATTCACTTCATCAATCGGCATCGTTTAAGAATCACGATTTTGAAGCGGATTCTGTGACAGCTGAGGAAATCGTACGAAAAATTAATCATATTCTAGAATTACATAGCAGCCAATCTAGAAAGGAATATCTCGCGCAAAAGGAAAGAAAAGCTGCAAGAAGAAAGAGCTTTCATTTATATAGATGACAGCTCTACTGGTTACTTTGTGCAATCTTAGATTATTTGAAGCATTGAATATTAATATGATACACGACGTGATCGTACGCGCACATGAGTCGCATTGAAACCAAAAATACGGTCGAATTAATATTCAGAATTTCGTTGACGTACCAGACATGGAAAGTAGACGATCACTTCACAAACATAAAATTTAATATTGTATATTATTGATAAATTATTTTGTATTTATTATATTTCTACTCAATCGGTGTATGTGATAAATGTATCAATCAGAATCATTGTACTATCAAAATAAGTATTGTATAATTAATCGTGTGTAATGTCATATTTAATTAAGTGTTATTTATATTTTTACTATGAAGCTTCCTTATTACCTGCAAATTTGTAGACTTGTAAGAATAAACGATATCTAAATGCAACATCTATTTCATTCATCTTCTAGTTTTATAATATTTTTGGTAGCTGTAGATATATTATTTTCCATCTTTTCTATAAATTTTTGATTTAATCTATGTACATGTTGACTGAGTGTAGATATTTTTAGTGCCGCATCAACAATTTTCTGATTATTTTGACAGATATGTTCATAATTGGGACGTGACAGAAGGAAATCTCTCTCAGATTCTGTCAATAGATTTTCATCAAAAACTTGTCCTTTCATACTGTTTTTCTGCTTAGTCAGATTTTTTCGTTGAGTCTTGCGTTCCCTGTATTCTTGTTGCCAATCTTTACGCTCTTGCTTGAGCTTCTCTATATATTCTTTCAAATTAAATGCCTCGACATCTTTCTGAGCAATACATTCTTCGTTGACTTTACTTGATGAAAACCTGTTTCTATTAGGTGTACCTTCATTGCCTAGAAAAAGATAATTATGTATAAAACAAATTTAAGAAAATTATTGGGCCAATTAACAAGACAAAATATAAATAGGTTTTTAATTTATTACATAAACATTAAATGAATTAAATAAAACATTAATTAAATAAACATAAAAAATCAATTGTTTATGAAAAAAATAATTATATTTATTAAAACAATATTATAACATAAAAATAAATACATTCCTTTATCACATTAATTTTATAGTACTCTAATATCAAATATTTCATATAACTTATTTTTATAACATTTATAATTTTTTAATAAATTTTTATAATATTTTTAGATTAAAGAATTAAAATTTGAAAGTGACAATTTTTTAAGATTATGACACGTTATTTTGCAAAGTGAACTAACCTTCAGTTTGGTCGCAAGTTATAATTCGCGTGTGGAAAATCGACGACCTCCGTTTATAGACCGTCTTCTCGGACTGACATCCCTCATCGACGTGGGAAACATCGGTCGTAGCCATTATCGAGCAAAACTTCTTATAACATCACGTCAAAATGTTGTTTCTCGCTGCACAACATGGCGGCATAAATTTCAAACGATTTCAAACGAATTCGAATCGGCGAATCAGATGATTTCAATCATAAATCACACATGTTATGAGAGATAGACCTCGTAACGAAACAACGACGAGTTCCTCGAACGCTCCAATTTGCCATCGAATAGATAATTTGTCAAATGTCAAAAAGTCCCTGCAGCGTCAGCCAATCAGTGCGTTTGACAGATCTGGTTAGGATAGGTGCGATCCCGACAAAATTACAAGAATAAATAAATCGCAACGATGTTTCAAGAATATTCCAAAAACATTAGAACGCGATTAATCGTCAGATTTGACGTTTCGCGTGCGGTCAACTGTCAAACGATAATCGCGCGATAAATTATCTCGTTGAAATGTCAACCAGCGAGGAACCTAACCTAAAAACCTAACCTCCAAATTAACGAGGTTAGGTTGGCAGACCTGCGAACGCGTGCGGACGACCGGCGGCGCAGTGCTCGCTGCCAAAAAGGGTAGAGAGTGATGCGAAGATTGTCAAGTATCGGGTGCGCGACGACGGTGCGGTGAGAGAGCCTGGGTGTCCGGAGCGCTTGGGTGCGAGGAACGCGACACGTGAAGGACTCCTTCGCGCGGACGCGATGTCGAGCACTCTCGAGAAGAAGATCATGAGCCTGGAGGAACGGCTGCGTGCGGAGAACGAGTCGCGGGACAGGGATCGACAGGGCGGCGAAATCGGGGTCCCGAGCACGGGGCCTGGCCCGCTGTACTCGTCCACGGGGCCCCCGGTGTCGAGTCCCGCGCCTCGCAGACCTCGGCAACGTAAGCATCGGAACAGAAACGCGCGCGAGAATCCCTCGCTCGACGCTCGATTTTTACCCTACCTGATCGATAGCCCTCGGATGACGCGTCGCGGTTTACGTATCGTATAGGTTATGATGATTGAGTTCGATTTTCCTTGATCCTGAGGATCTTCCTACACCTCGGATGTCCCTGACGGATGATTAAATTTGATTTCTTTTCCGTGGTCGCTTTTTCCTTATTTTTATCTTGTTTGTTTATCCGCACTGTGAGCGGGATTTTTAATTAAAACCGTTTCATTGGGACGTTTTCATTAAATTGAAGCTAAATCTTATAAGCATTTTTATTATTATGTATATAATGTAGGGAAGTATATTAATTTGAATAATTAATGCAACAAAAACAAAATTTGTATATTAATTAAAAATGTTGAAGAATTGTCACTAAGCTATACTTGTAGATAAATTAGAGCGAAATCTTAAGCATTTTTATTATATAGATAATATATTGGAGTATATTAATTAATAATTAATGCAACAAAAACAAAATTTGTATATCAATTAAAAATGTCGAAAAATCACTAAGCAATACTGTTAGATAAATATCACAATAGCTCTTAAAAAAATTAATATAGTTTTATATTTAATTGAGAAATTATCTATTATAAAGATGCAAATTTATTATTACATTTATAAGCATGAGTTTAAACTTTTAAAAAGTAATTAAAATGCTTTTTAATTTTAAATTCAATAGTATTTCTGGATAGTATATTAAAATAATACGTTTCTCGATAGTTGGAGATATGGGTACCCCGACACGACCTAGAAGACAGTTGGATTTACCAGTATCGCAGATAATACCGCCAAAGAAGCATGACAGCGAGTTTGAGTCAAAATTGCAAGAGATCATGAAGATGAATGGTATTCTAAACATTAACGGCCAAAGATATCAGACAGAGATGAAAGATTTGGAGCATCTAGGCGAACTTGGTAATGGTACCTGTGGACATGTTGTCAAGATGAGGCATAAACCCAGTGGCGTTGTGATTGCTGTGAAACAGATGCGACGTTCTGGAAATGCAGAGGAGAATAAAAGGATAATCATGGATCTTGATGTTGTGCTCAAGTCACACGATTGTCCGTATATTGTACAGTGCCTAGGCTGTTTTATCACCGAGTCTGATGTGTGGATTTGCATGGAGCTAATGGCAACATGTCTGGATAAGCTATTGAAGCGCAGCAGACAGGCGATACCTGAGGATTTCTTAGGCAAAGTCACAGTAGCAGTAAGTTTCTTTCATTTTTAAAACATCTATCTCGAATTTCAAAGTTTTCATCTGCAAAAGTTTTCAGAATAGTTTTCAGAGGTTTTTTAGGAAATATTTTCATGATAGTAAAAATCTATATATCTCCAAAAACATTATAATTTTTACAATTATTTTTAAAACTTAAATACTCTTCACTGTATTTTGATTTTCTATATTATATATTAAAATTTATATATTAAATTTGAAATAAAATATCTTGAATAATTTTTGAGATAAATTGTAAAGATTCTATGCTACTTTTTCTCTTCAGACAGTAAAGGCGTTGTCGTACCTGAAAGAAAAACATGGTGTTATTCATAGAGATGTGAAACCTAGTAATATACTATTGGATGAATCGGGAGGAGTGAAACTTTGCGATTTCGGGATATCCGGAAGATTGGTTGATAGCAAAGCAAAGACGAGAAGCGCAGGATGTGCAGCATATATGGCTGTAAGTATACATAAATCACATAATTGAAAAATGTTTAAATTTTTTTATAGTAATGTGGCAAAAATGAATAATTGTATATTTTTGCTGTTATTTATACAGCCTGAAAGAATAGACCCACCCGATCCTACTAAACCAGATTATGACATAAGGGCGGATGTGTGGAGTTTGGGCATTACTCTAGTAGAATTAGCTACAGGAGTATTTCCTTATCGAGACTGCAAGACTGATTTTGAGGTAAACTTTTCTTTTATTTCTTCCATTTGAATTTTTTTACACAAAAGACTTACACATAAAGGATTAATAACTATTGAATTTTTCCATTTCTACTGTAAAATATTACTAAATATGTACAGTATATTATATATAAGTAAAATTAATTATTATAAGATATTACCAAATGATTATTTTTATTTTTTAATACAATATTGAAATTTTATTCATAATATGATTATCTCTTTTCAGAAAACTATATTTTGTGATTTATTTTATTTGGTTTCTTTTTGCGTAATTGTATATATGCCTGTATATATTGCTTTATTATATTTATTACTCTGTCATTTTCTACTTGTTGCAGGTATTGAGCAGAGTAGTACAAGACGATCCTCCTTCTCTTCCACTGGATGCGCCCTTTTCCAAGGAGTTCAGGAGCTTTGTCAGTTGCTGCCTTACAAAAAACTATAAGCATCGGCCCAAATATCACAAGCTCATGGAACATCCGTTTATCCGCAAGTATGATGTTCCACAGGATGTCCAGACAAATTCCGCTGTGACGAACTCTGGCTTCCAATGGTTCGGCAAAGTCATGCGGCAGTTAGAACCAAGGTGGGAACTAACAATAAGATATATTGATTGTCGTTTTCTTAGAAAACGTGATATTTAGGAAACTTAATACAAGATGATAGGATGGATAGGGTGATAATATATTTGTTGATAACGCTAGCCTGACAATGAGATCACGAATTTTAAACACGGCATGAGATTCCTAACTAATAAAGATACTGATTTCTCTGGTTTGGTTATCTTTTTTTTTATCTTTTGAAAATAACCAGATGTAATCGTATTTTACGAACAATTTGTAAAATACTTACATATACTTAACACATTTCTATATCTCACATTTAATCAGTAGATATTATTGGTATCAAAATGATTTTTGAACAAATTGAAGAAATGTTTCACAAATTAGCTCGTTGTTGACATTAATGACAAAATCTCGAAATTGTGGCATTTTCTTTCGGTTTCTAGCGTTTTTGATTCTCTTGTTGATTGTATATTGATTTTTGCAATTTATTAATGCTGATTGCGAATTTGTCAGTAAAATTGAATTTAAAGGAAACGCGTTATATACTCTTGAAACACACACACACATATTTGTTAGTACAAGTATATAAATTAGACAATTATATAAATTTATCTTTGCTATTATTTTGTCAAAAAATTGACATTTACAGTTTATTTTCTCAAATTAAAAGTTTGCGTGCGTGTTGAATTGTGTTGCAGCGTTGAGCTTGAGGGAGGCAGTGCGGCGTAGCATATACCCTTTCTCTCTCGTTTCCTTCTTCCCTTCCTGCTTCCGTTCTCTCCTGGACAAACTGGCTAAGATTCTCAAAAGAGACTTAAAAAAAGAAAAGGAAAAAAAAAATAAAACAGACCACTCCACTATTATCACTATTACTACTACTATTACTACTACTATTCAGAGTATCCAAATATCTACCCAATTTTCATTTCGAGTTGTTTGGTTTGTGCACGCGCCTGTTACACACCCCATCCTTCAACCCTCACTCATGGTAAGCATTGTTTTTTTATTTATTTCAATTATATTTTTGTTTCTCTTTTTTTCCGCCTACTCTTATTGTGTTTAGCGTAGCGACTTGTCAGACTTTGATCGTCGCAATGCACGCATAATTTTTCCTTGTACACGTGCCACTTGTTTTCTTTTTTGCAGTTTATGTATTGTTTCTCTCTTCCGGTAGCGAATATTTTGCCTATCGCAAATTGGGACGAGACTAACATAGCTACTGCAAAGATTATGGATTATACATTTATCTATATTTTTTAATTTTATTTGTATCACTTTTCTTTTTTAATTTGGTCAGTAAAATGCAAGAAACAAGTGCTATATGATATCGCAGTATTACCTTCTAGAAGTTTTCTGCGATATAGAGATCTGACATATATGCAATCTGGTACCAAAGAATATCTTGTAATAGAGGTCTTCTTTATTTGCATACATTTAATGTGACTAATGCTTTGCTCTAACTTTTATTAACTCTTCTAAGCTGAAGTTTTTTACAGAATCATCACAATATGGTAATTACTGGGTAATGCTGATACACACACACACATACATACACACATATCAAAAGACTCAGAGAAAAAAAGAGAAAGCACATTAAAGGAAATGAATCGTATTCTCGAAGAAAATTCATCCAGACCACGATCCAGTTCCAGGTTGCCGGGAGGACAGCGAGTTTCGGGTCATGTGTCTTTGAAACAGACAGCCCATCTTCGGGCGCAATCCGAGGTGCCAGCTTTCCTGAGGAGCAACATCAACAGCAGCTTCAGAGAATCGCCGAACTCGGCCTTTCTGGCGTTTCATCAACGTACCAATAGCGAGAATGGCACGAGCTACGTGTCCTATAGTCCGTACGCCCTTCGAAGGAAGGAGATCACCCGGCCGTTCTCGCCACCGTCTAAAGACATCGCAACAGATCAGCCGGAGTCGAATCTGCCGCCGCGGCCCTTCTCGCCTTACCGGCAGCACGAGCAGAATACGATCATCAGGCACGACTATTCCTCGAATCGTTGCGCGACAACGAATGGTCAAAATAAACCGGAGATAACGACGATGACGACGAGACCGTTCTCTCCTTATAAGTCGCAAGACGCTAATGACAACAATGATCGACCTTATTCTCCGTATCGCTTTGGTCGCTACGATGAACGCGACAGCGGGAACAAGACAGACCGATGGCAAGGAGGCGTCTCGAGATCGCTGAGCCCCTTCGCCAGGGATTACTCGCCTTGGCGGCGGGAGAACGTCGATCCGCCTGTCATTCAGCCGCCACCACCTATTATGTGCGACAGCGGCGGCCGTTATTCGCCGTTTTATCAGCAACAGCCGTCGCACAAACCCGCGGCGCCCCAGACCTACCCGCAGGACATCTACGGTAGTCCTATGATCAATCGCAAGAGGTAAATAAAGGAACTCGAATCGATTAATCTGAATTTACACCCTCTAAGCATTTATTTCTTATTATCTTTAATTACATTTTTACTATTTTGATGTACAAGTTCCTTCAAAATCGATTTCCTCTCATTTAGCTTATATGATTTAATTTATTATTATATTTAATAATTATTTAATTAAAAATATTACGCGTATTTCTTTTTTCTACAAATAATTACTTAGAAAAGATTTTATATTAAAATAGAGTAAATATATTGTCTCCTATTTTGGATGTAGGTTTCCTTCGGAGCCACCACCGCAAGGATCCCACGGCTCCACTAGTCCGCAACTCTTGATCTCCCGTTTTGCGCATCAATTGAAGCAGGAGTCGCCGCCGTCGTCGCTGACGATGCCGCCACAGCAGGGCGTCGGCTCCAAGGAGTCTGCGAAAAAGCGTTTCGCGTCTTACGTGCGCCTCAGGCTCGGTAGCGAACGCGCTCCTTCGCCGGAGCCACCACCGAGACTAAGTCGCGGCGAGTCCCCGCTCGCCCTTAGGAGAAACTTAATCGATCAGGCGTCTCCTTCCTGTCCGCGAAGGTATCTTTCAGTCACCGTTTTTACTTGCTGAAAGAATAACTTCTTACAATTAATTATTAATTGTTTTTTAATGATGTGAAAAAAAATCTGATGAATAATTTGACTTCTTCAAGGTACGTCTCGCCCTCTCCGCCTCAGCCACCGCCCAGGAGACTATCGGAGAGCAATTCGGTGCCTGGCAGTCCGCAACACGTGCGAGCTCGTTTGCGTTACACGCCCGAGCCCCAGAGGAGACCTCCGCCGCCATAACCCACCGTTACAATCATTAAGCCTTATTACTATTATTTCTTGTTGGTGCCATACACGACTACGGACATCCGGACAGCGATCACGTGCACTACATAGTAACGAGATTACCCGAGATTGTGTGCACAGAGCGAGTCGCAGGACGTGTACGCAAAACGAAGAAGAAAGAAGAAACATATGTTCTTGAAAACGCTGTAAACCAAAAAAAAGAAGACGAAGAAGCAGTGTTTCTTAATACTCGAGCCGCCGAATTCTATTGTACGCGAACACTATTGTATGAGAGAACGTTGATTTAGCGTGCGAAACGGCTGAAATGACGAAAGAGTATTTGATCTTAATTTAATATTCTCACATTTTTCGATTTGCAGATGCTTCAAACCGCGAAAATTGCCTTAAGACATTTGACGACTTATAGCTAGCTAGTGAATATTTCAGGTTTCTAATTGAAAAATATTTTCTGAATTTCTTATTGATGTTAGAGCGTAGAAAAAAAAAGATGAAACGCGTGTTTTTCCGAGTTTAAAACGCTTCACACGCTAAACTCGTAAACACAAACTTTTGCACGATTAAATAGTCTTTAGCTAAGCCTCGGTTAACTAATTCTGGCGAAGAGTTGGACTGAATCTTACTAAAAGATACGGTGAAACGAAACAAAGAAAAACAGTTACGTAAGTCAATTCTCAGAAAGATTCTAATTACGAGATTTGGTGTTATTGACGTAAATTGTCGCCGATTTTTTTCACTTCGACTTCATAATCTAAATAAGAAATAAATTAGTTTAACTTAGGATTAATGTTAACCGAGGGAAGCCCGTGTGTGCACGTTTTGCATAAGCGAGGGAGTCGTTAATCGCGGAGAGTCCTCGCGACATTGCACGGTTTTCCCTCGCTGTCACGAAACGCGGAAAAATTAATCTTCATCAATAAATCCTCTTGACATGTATTTATCGATGATACGCAACGGGAAAATTATGATGCTCAACTTTTTATATTGTCTGCGTATTAAAGAAGTACACAGTGTTAAAGAAATGACGGAGGAGTGTGGCATTAACCGCGATTAGGTCGTGATTTTTCTAATTAAAAAAAAATCAATACACGCATATACAGAGAGAATATAATGGAGGTCGTGTCGTACATGAAAACGCGTAAACCGTTCCTATCGCTCTTCTTCGTTTACGCTTTTTTTCCGTCAATCTTGAGAATCTTGTCATAACGAAGGAGAAAGAGAGAAAGAATAAAAAAACGTGCAACGAAATTCGCTCTCTTCTCTTGGATGGCCTTGCGGTATCTCTGCGACTCGAAATGCAATCTTTCTCTCTTTCTCAGCGACTTTTCCACGTTTTATTATTAATACTAATTATTATGAGACTATTGTATTATTTATATAAAGTAATATTAAATGTGAGAGAGCGAGTCGTTCATGGTACATAGTTCAGTGCCGAGATCGAACCGAGAGAGATATTATCGTTCACACTCGATTATTTCTTGATAACGAGAAAGAAAAAAAAAGAAAACGAAAGCACAATAATGTCGCAGCAGCACGTCTCGTAGAGTCTCCTACCTACGAAGCACGAATGTATATTAATTATTCAATTGGGAAGGCGTGCAAGGCGTCAGATACATACATACATACAAAAATACACATACATACACACGCATACATGATTAGAATGTTGTAATTATTATTTTTAATTAACATTTATAATCCTTAATTACGTTCAAGTCTACACTCGTAATCACCTTTGTCACTTATTTGACAAAAGGATCTGTTGCAATGTAAATAAACTTATATTTATACGAGTCATATTGTTCTTCCAGATTTTTTCTTCTATTTTTACTCCGAATATTCCTCATAGAAAAGTTGTAAAAATTCTTTATTATTTCGCCCTAATCGTATTTTTATTATTTCCAATCGAATATGTATATTATACATGCATGAGTGTCCATTTATTAGATAGTGAAAGGAATAATTGTAAACCTTTTTAATAGTGCTTATTAATTATTGTAATTATTTAAAAATCCAGTTTTTACTATATTCTAGTTAATTATATATATTTAGGAAATATAAAAAGAAAGCATATTTTTATAAAAATAGAAAAACTCATTATAGCTATGATATATGATTAAAGTTAAGATAAGATTTCACTGTGACATTCAATTCTTATCAAAGTTAAGCTGACAATGAGTCTTAAAACTTTTTACGGGTTTACTAATTAATACACATAATTTATTATTGTAAAATTATATTCTAGTCATTTTTTTTTGTAAAAAATATGAAGTTTTGAAGATAAAAATATTTTTTCTAAATTTATTTCTCAATAGAGTACACACAAGCTTAATTTATCATCATGCCATGATAATAAAGCATGAAATATAGATAAGAATTACCGTGACACACTTAAAAATTTATCAAAGAATTAAATGACTTTCCTAAGGAAAAAATTAAGATAAAAAATGTAGGAAAAAAAAAGAAAAATTTGTATATTAATGCTGATTTAGAAATCTTCAACTTTACATAAGGTGAAAAAAGTGATATATGTTTCTTGCAGAATTACAAATGTTAAATATTATTTTGTAAAGTTTGTTGCCGATATTAAAATATATAGAATAACTATATAAATATATATAAATAATATATATATGAATATAAATAGAGAATACAAAATATATATAAATATAGAATATATATATATGAATATAAATTTTACTGTTTAGCGGACAGATATAAAAGAATATATATATATTGTAATAATATATATATATATGGTGAGAATAAATAAAGAAGCGAAATAATCGAATAAATCAATATGCATTTGATAAAATTATGTAAATTATTGCTATATGTAAATTATATAAAACAATATCTTGAGAGAATTTTAAAGTTCACATATTGCATATTTAATTTTTACATAATATATATGAATATAAATAGACAATACAAAATATATATATATAAATATAGAATAAATATATTATAAATTATATATATATAGAATATATATATATATATCTAAATTGAAAATTTGTAATTTAATACATGACGTCTCGCTCGAAACGTCACAGTCATTTTTGTATTTTTATTTCATGCTATACAATGCCCGGAATTTTCTTATATATATACATTAACGTCGAGTGTTCGGCCGAAGCATATATTTTTATCGTATCATGCCACGTAATCTCTAAGCAACTTTTTTGCTGACGGCTCATGCGCATTGAGCGACGATGGATTTTTTAACTCTGCTGCCGGTATATTATATATGCCACGATCGCGTTAATTTGCATCCTTCTACGAGTCGATCGAACTTTGGTAGGCCGAACTTTGTAACACAGAATCGTTAAACGTGTCTCTTTGTTACACCGCAACATGTGTGATTTTTTATTACACGAGCATGTCTCATCTAGAAAAATAAAAAAGATATATGGACTGTTCGTTTATTTTACTGTTTAGCGGACAGATATATATATATATATTGCAATAATATACATATATATATGGTGAGAATAAATAAAGAAGCGAAATAATCGAATAAATCAATATGCATTTGATGGATAATATTATGTAAATTATTGCTACATGTAAATTATATAAAACAATATCTTGAGAGAATTTTAAAGTTCACATATATTCATCTTCAAGAAAAATAATATCACGATCGATGACGTTTTCATTCACGATGGATCGGCTGAGTTAAATTCGAATTGAACAATTAAGGAGTCAATAGCTCATCCCATCCTCGGTCAATTCTTCACAACAATAAGAGAAGGAGAAAAATATTTCCTTCGCCCAAGCGGGACCCGAACACATTTGAAAGCCTGAAAAATGTATATATATATATATATATATACATATACTTATGTAAAATAGAGCCAAGAATTTTATCTATAGACGATAGCCTCATATATTTAATATGGCCGTGTGCTCCCTCTTCTTGTGCCTCCGTTTGAGGTAAAAACATCTCGTTTCTCGAGCATATGACTCGGGGATCGAATTGAGGCTTGCGTTGTTAATTGAACCCGGCGTTGAAAGCCGAGGCGGCGCGCGATAACGATAGGATCGCGGAAAGAAAACGATTTATTCTCGCCTCCTTCGCCGTCCCTGAGCAATCAATATGGCCTCCGGCCATCGCTCGCTCGCTCTCACTCGCAGGGCACGCCAGCGCGGCCATCTTTCTCTCTCTCTCTCTTCCTCTCTTTCGCTCCACCGCGCGGAACTCGAGGCGAGGCGAGTGCAGCGAGTTCTGTGAGTTCAGTCGAGTGCGGTCGCGAGGCCGCGCTGGGAGCCTTGATTCGGTCCAGGATTCCGTCATCTGATCTCGAGCAGGAACGGATGTCCGGATGACAGGAACTCCTCGCACGGTAGGAGAGAGAGAAGCGGCGTCTCGCGCCATCGGAGGATTCCACGAGTTCCCTCATGAACGCGTTCTCGGGGTGAGTCGCTGCACCGGTGCTGGAAGGAGAGAGATAGGATATATATATATATATATCTTGTCTGCGAGAGATCTCGAGTAATTGAAGGATATTTGAAATTCCAAATGCCTCGCCGGTGACTCGGAATTAAAGAGGTTCCTAACTAACAATAAGATGAGGTACGTCTCTGGGTGTGCGCGTTGTTACTCGTTACGGCGAACTTGCGGCTCGTAGCAGGAATTGATTGAACGCAGGTATGGCCGACGTCGCGTCGTCCGAGGGCGACAACGGACTTGTCGTGACGACGACGACGACGACGACGACCGTCGAGGGTTGTCGAGGCGGGCTGCCGGTGACAGCGGAGAGTGCCAGCGTCCAGGAGGATGCCACGACCGCCACCGACAACGGGGTTGTCGACGACAAGGTCAGCATCCACGAGATTCTTGAGGGGATGACGAACGAGTTCAACAAGGGCGTGAGTCCGGTGAAGCAGAACGAGTGTGAGAAAATAATGGGAGCGGAGGAGGCAGTCGCGGCGCCGTCCTCACCCTTGAAGCTCGTCGACGAGGGCTCCAAGGACGAGAAGGACGGCGTGGAAGCCGAGGAGGAGGAGGAAGAGGAGGAAGAGGAAGAGGAAGAGGAGGAGGAGGAGGTCGTTGCGAACTGCGAGGACACACAGGTTTCTCAGGTCACGCCGGAGGAGAATCACAAGGACGAGGATGAAGGTTCGGTGACCACAAATAAGCAGGAGACTGTTAAGAAAGACAATGGTATACCTAGGATTGTCCTTACATTCAGGACTATCGATGAGAACACAGATCATGGCAAGAAGACCAAGATATCCAGCTGCTCGTCCAATCTCACTCTGGTCCCTGATGAATTGGCTAATTGCGATCAGATTGGCGGTGTCTCTGTGAAGATTGAGAATTCTGATGAGAATTCTGATGCGATGGAGGAGTCCCAAGCAGAGGAATCTCAAATAGAGGAGTCCCAGACAGGGGAGACTAAGAAGGAAGAATCTGCAAAGACAGTGGAGCCAAAAACTGCGGATGAGAAGAAAGTGGAAGGTGCGGAAGAGAAACAGGACAGTGACACGCAGTCTTCTGTTCAGAAAAAACCTGAAACTGTGAAGAATAATGTTGATAGCAATAATGTCGAAGCAAAGCTTCTGGAAGATACTGAGCAAAAAGAAACTACTGCACCAGTTACCAGGAAAAGAAGGATTGGACGACCTAGATTGCGAGCACTTAGGTTTTTGTTTCTTTTTCATTTGCCTTTTATTGAATATTTACACGTGCAATATTTGTAAACTAATTTTCTTTCATTTTCAGTGATTTAATCCCTCAAGACGAGGATCCTCCAGGTCCCAAGCGATCGGCTAGAAGACTTTGTAAGGAGTCTTTGAAGAGCACTGTACTAGAGAGTGCCATGGCACGTAAAGAAAAGTCTAATTACACGGAGGAAGCGGTTAAAAAAAGGAAATACAGCAAACCAGGTCGGCCCAAGAAGCTGGTTGCAGGTAAAGATCAAATAAAACAGGCTCAAGCAAAGTCCTCTGATGTTCATCAAGAAGCAGAGACGTCGTTGGTGTCTGATGGTAACATTAGCATATCCGAGAACTCGATGTTGGAGTCCTCACGCAACACTACATTATCGGAGAATATGAACGATAGCGTTGCCGAGGACGCGCAGTCATTTTCATCCGACTTCGACGGGATGCCGAAATTGTCGCCGATGACGAGGAGTTCGGAATCACAAATGAAACTCGGCAACTCCATCGGTAGTCCTGGCAGCGACGATGTACCTCTGGCGGATATTCAGAAGCCTTTCCTCAAACCTGCCACTGCTAGTCGACCCAAGAGAGAAAGAGGACGTCCTCGTGGAAGTAGCCAAGCGGCCCGAAAAATAGCAAAGGCCGATCCGTACGAAGGTGATGTAATGTCGTAACAATGTATATGTAACAATATTTTCCTGCTTATGTAGCTATTATTTTTAAATTAAAATTGACAAATTACTTTGCAGCTGGTTCTCCAACCGTTGCGGAAGCGGGAAAGCATAATGATTATCCTGAAGGTAAAGTATAATTTTTTAAATAAAATTTTATGGATAATGTAGGGCGAATATAAGTAAATTTGAATTAAAATGTTTTTGTTATAAAATTTTATAGTGAAAATATTTTATATTCTTTGCTTTTACACCAAAAGAAATAAATATAGATATATTATTTTTTTAATGTTATGTATTTATAAACTCGACTATATAATATATTTTAGATATATATAAATATATAAAATAATATATATAATTATAATAATATTAAATATCTATACATATTATTGTTATCATATAGTTTTATTATCATTATTTAATTATCAATTGTTTTTATCAACTATTTATATTATCACAGTTGCTTCACTATATCTTTACCATCAATTATATTACTGTCATTTTGACATTATTACATTAACGTAGCAACAAGAAGATTTATAAAATGCTGGTAGGCAAATGTATTAAGTAATAATTTTTTAACTGCTCATTTTGTGCTTCTTTTTTTAATGTGTAAAAAAAATATAAATAATTATTTTTTAAATTTGACTCGAGGCGTTCAGTATAAATATATTTAATAAGTCTTCAGTATATCTGATGAGAAGTAACTCATGTATTTATAAAACATTACTAGTTTGCTATTTTTTATAATTAAATAGCTATACTTTTATTTTAAAATGTTTCATATAAATTTTAATTTTTATAGAGATTCCAGTCAAACGAACTCGCAGGAGTATGGCGCCAAGCCCGAGTCCTGCGGAAGGACAGGCTTCGAAGCCGGAATCTACGGCGATTATGAGCGAAGTCAGTATTATCTCGTCTCATTTTTTCCATCAATACAATAATAATAAGGATTCTAATAATCTTTTTTATTGTAGACGTACGGTCAATCTATGTTATGCTTGTGCCAAGTGCGATCTCAGTTGTACGTGACGATAACTGGTTCTGGGCAGCCTTTGTACTGCACGGCGATAGATTCGATCGACAACCGGATAGTAGGATGCTGCAACGAAGTGGACAGCAACGACGTGGCGATGCGACGACCGAGCACTCGCGTACCTTTCATTATCCTCTGTCGTATGCACAAGGAACGGCTGCTGCGCCACAATTGTTGTCCTTCCTGCGGTTTGTTTTGCTCGCAAGGCCGGTTTGTGCAGTGCAGCAATGGTCATCAGTACCATCGCGAGTGCGAAGTTTATCCAAACAAGAAGGGCGTGTGTCCGCACTGCGGCTGTGAAACTGCTGCTTACGATGTGCTAGTGACAATGAATGGTATGCGACGACCGGTTTATATACCTACGCGTAAGAAGTATTCCAAATTGCCCTCGGCGAAGATGAGCCTGCCTGGCAAAGGTGACAATACCAAGCTGGCCGAACGTCCGCCTAGTCCGTTGATCAAGCCTGAAGTCATCAAAATACCCGAACCGTCGATTAATACCGAGAGACCAGAGCGTTACACCATTATGAGTCTTTACACGTCCGTGAAGAATGGAGATCTGGAAAAATTGGTGAACGTATTAGGTGAGAGAAGAATTTTTTTTTAAAAAAACGAGATAAATTTTTAAGTTTGAAAATTGTAGAATCTATTCTTTTTTTTTTTATTCTACTAATTTATTCTTATATTTATTCTTATGTGTATTTATTAAAAAAAAACCTTTCTTTAAATCTTTTATATTTAGAAGTTAAAATAAGTTAGACTAACAATAAGATTTAATATTTAGTCTTTTAATCTAAATTCTATGTAAATATATATTTAGCAAATGTTGAAAATATTTATATGCTTTGATAACTTAATTATTATTGTAATATACAAATTTGCGATTTCTAGCATGTGGTTACAACGCGAATCACACATTCCGGGATTACGCCCATCGGACAAGTTTGCACATAGCCGCGGATAAAGGCCATCTGTCGTGTGTGCATGTCCTGGTTCAAGCGGGTGCTCAAGTAGATGTAATGGATAGGAACCAATTGACGCCGTTGATGTTAGCCGCGAGTAAGGGTAATGCCGCTGTGGTAAAATATCTAGTTAGGACAGGCGCCGACGTAACACTCAAGGGCGAGGACGGCATGACTGCTTTGCATATGGCAGCCAAGTCCGGCCATCTAGAAGTATGCAGGATCATTCTGACCGAATGTAAAGTGCCGAGGACGTTAGTAGGTAATGCTGAATTTATATTTAGCAAGGAAATCTTTTTTTTTGTTCTTTTCTTTTATAGAAAATATATTTGTAAATAAAATTCTAAAATATTAATAAGCAATTTTTAAACAATACAAAAATAATAATATAAAAATATATAAATATTATGAACTTTTCCTTTAGGAAGAGATCAGAGTTTATGTTTAAATAAATTTAAAACGGAATCTTATTCGCAGACTGCGTAGACGATGGCGGCTGGACAAGTTTAATCTGGGCGTGCGAATTTCGCCATGCCGAGGTCGCACGATATTTATTGGATAAAAAATGTGATCCACTTATTCGAGACGCCGAGCAGAACATAGCGTTGCACTGGAGCGCATATAGTGGTAGTGCCGAGATCACAGAGATGCTTCTTAACGAGGGATGCGACCTGAATGCTGTTAATGTTCATGGTGATACTCCCTTGTACGTTTTGCATTTCTTTTTGAAAATTATACTTCTAATCGTATTAAACGCATAAGCATAACAAAAGATGCAATAACATTTCTTAGGGCGATAAGTATTTTATAAATGGATTAAATGAGTTTGTGAGAGAGGATTCTTTTTAATTATAAAATGATTTTTTTTAGACACATAGCAGCTAGACAGGATCAATATGCAGTTAGTGTTCTACTGTTAGCACGCGGTGCTAAAATAGGAGAAGTGAATGCTGCTGGTGAAACCGCGGTCAATTGTTGCAGCACAGACGGTGATACTATGGCTGCCTTAAGGTTGAATGCAAAGGTTAATGAACTCTCTGAACATATGTGGGAGAAAACGGTTAAAATATTGACAAAGTAAGTATAACATTTTATTAAGTATTATCTGTAAGAGTAAATAAATGTGTATATGATGTGCGCACGCATACGCGCTATACTCTTATAACAACTGATTTGCTTTAATAATTATTAGTTATAGTTACATATATTAATTACGATTTTCTTTATTATATTTTTTAATGCAAATTATTTCTATTTTAAAAATTTATAATTTTTAATGTATTACTTAATAATATTGAATATAATAGCTTTATATGTCTGATCTTTTATTTTATATTATTTTATCGTCCATTCTTTTTACAGTGACATTTCACGGGGAAAGGAAACAAATCCTATACAATGTGTTAACGGATACGATTCCGAAGATAAGCCAACTGATTTTCTTTATGTGACAGAAAATTGCTTCACTAGTAACATTAACGTGGATCGTACGATAACGTCACTACAGTCTTGTCGCTGTGAGGACAATTGCAGCTCCGAAAAGTGCTTGTGTGGAAATATAAGTCTGCGATGTTGGTATGATGAGGAGGGAAAGCTCATACCTGAGTTTAATTATGCAGGTATCTATATTAATATTTTCAAGAGTAAAAATACCTTAAAATAATCACTAGATAAATAATAATTTAATTAATCAAATAGAAATTTATTTTACATAAAAATATATTTTTAAAAAATTAAAACATTAATATTCTTGCCATAGATCCACCAATGTTGTTCGAGTGTAACCCAGCTTGTGACTGTAATCGCATTACATGTAACAATCGAGTGATTCAGCACGGATTGACGCAAAGATTTCAATTGTTTCGCACAAAAGGCAAAGGTTGGGGACTCCGAACTCTACGACATATTCCTAAGGGCACGTACGTCTGTGAATATGTCGGTGAGATAATCTCTGATTCTGAGGCTGATCATCGCGAGGATGACTCTTATTTGTTTGATTTAGATAACAGAGTAAGTTGTACATTCTTTTTTTTCATGACTTTGGCTTGGACATGGGGACAGTAATTTGCTTGTATATAGACTATATCTATTTTTCTTTTCTGTAATTATTTTATAAATTTTAATATTTTTATGTAAATACTTATAGATGCAAAATAGCTTTTTTAGTTATTAATCCAAAATTTTGGACACGTTTTGACAATCTTATGGTAAACAAATTTATTTATATCTACGATCCTTTTCTTCATGGTTATTGTTTTTACTTTTATGCAGCGTATTAATTTGTACAAGTTATTTTATTCTGAATTGTGAATCACAGAATTTTACTTTACGTGCACAGGACGGAGAAACGTATTGTATAGACGCGAGACGTTATGGGAATATCGCTCGATTCATCAATCACTCATGCGCGCCAAATTTATTGCCGGTACGAGTATTCGTTGAACACCAGGACTTGCACTTTCCAAGGATAGCGTTCTTTGCCAACCGCGACATCGAGGCGGACGAAGAGCTCGGGTATGTTAAAAACCAGTTGAGGTCACTGAGATACAAGATGTTATTGAGACACATTTAAATATATCTCAACTAATACATAAACACATTATTACACTCATGAATTTTCATTAATAAATTGTTTAACTTTTGTTTTTTTTTTTATTTTCAATCTATAGCACGTAGTTATAGTTCCTTTCATCTTTATTATTTTGTTCTATTTCATCTCTTAATACTTTTGTATTATAATTAGATCATATTATGTTTTCGACAAAGTATAATTCTATTTGATAAATGTAGAAATGCGTAAATTGTTTATTAAATAAAGATATTTGATAATATATTGTTTCAGTAATCCTTGTATGATCTTCTAATTTGTGCAAATTACATTTTCTCATTTCATCTTTTTTATATTGTTTATTTCCAAAAAGATAAAAAATCACGAAAAATTAGTTTTTTATACTTTTCTAAATTTTGAAAATTTGTAAATAATTAAAATTTTCTTTTATATTAAAAATTTTATGCAATTCCGAACGGACACATGTATATATATATATATATATATATATATATATATATATATATAAATATAAAATATCAATGTATGATAGATTAAGGTGATGGATTTTAAAAAATTTTAAAAGCATTTACATCAATTACACCCTATTTTTAATGTATTTTTAACTTCCAACTTCGTACGAGAAATGAATACGGATATGTTTGCTCGTAGCTTTGATTACGGCGAGAAATTCTGGATAATAAAGTGCAAGTCCTTCACGTGTACCTGCGGAGCCGAAAACTGCCGTTATTCTGAGAAGACTATACAAGTTACGCTAGATAACTATCGAAGAAAGATACAGCAGGAGGAAATATTGGCAGCTCAAACGTCATCGTAACCATAATGGGATTTAGTTAAATTTTTTAGGTGATTTTTCGCAAATACGACGACAGCAACGTCGTACGTAGAATTCATCGTCCACGCGATTAATTTTCCGATTTGCTGCGAAATCGGTTGCCGTGAGGCGGCGCGCAATTATAAAAGTACAAATGCAAAACGGTGGTGGGATGCGATTTAGGTTTCTTTCCCAAAAGACGTTTACTTACTGAATTGTATTATTCGATTTCGAAGTTTTGAAAAAATCGTATCCGAACGATCATGTTATTTCTACCGAATATCGAACGTTCGTCCACATAGAAATTGACGACCGGTCTATCAAGTGATTTTCTTACATCTTTTGTTTTTTAAATATCGATAAATAAGAATATGTAATTTGCGGTGAAAAGTATTCTGAGCATACAATTGCGATTTATGAAAATATGTATACTAAAGAAAACAATAATAATCATGAAATATGAAAAAGTATACGATAAACACTAATGTGATTCTTGCAAAGGAAGATTATATTTATAGGAGTTAAAATATGTTTTAAGTCTTGACAGACCGGTAATTAATAATAATTTATATGAATTGCCTTTGATTTGACTCGAAAGGTATTTTTAATATTAAATATAGTAATTATCATATTTTGCATAATATATTCTTCTCACATTCTATTTTTCGAGTCAAATCTAAAAAGAATTTAATATTATCGTCCATATTTCCCCTCAGGCTCGCTTGTACTTGTTTCCTATTTTTGCCAATCTTTATAAGAATACAACGACTCTACGAGAAAATGTCACGTCAATTTTTTTCCTTTTTTTTATAACGAAATAACTATGCATAATATATATATTGACGGTTAGTTTATCTGTGTGAGCTGCGAAGATATTTTGTATGTTAAAATATTGTTATAGTCCTATTTGGACGACTTATGTGATTATAAGAGATATTTGAAGTTACTGTCGCTTTTAAGTGAATCGGAATTGGGATAATCACATTGCGTGTTCGTGTGTTCCTTACTATATAGAAGCTATGTATTACATTTTCCAATTAGTCGCTCATATCTCAAAGGAGAGCGTTTAATGTTGGATTCACTGCAAGCGATATAGTAGATAAGAATACACTTTTTTTTGTACAAACGATTGACTTTTTGTATAATAAAAGTTATAGTCCTTTTTAACATATATGAGTTTGCATTGGATTAATCTCTATATATACCAAAAGAATCTAAAATATAGAAGAAAAAATAATCTATCTTGATAAATAATTAAATGTAATTTTATTTGTTTAACATCTTATTCTTTTATTATTTTATTCTTGTATTATTTTATGCTTAATAAATAAATATTGAGTATGCTAATAATACATTGAGAAAGAAGATATAATCCAACAAATTCAAATTAATCTGAATTAAATCTCAATTAATTCTTCAAATGTTTACATACACATTATTATATATTAATAAAAATTATATATTTGATCAAAAGTTGTATATTTATATTATGAAAATGTAATGTATCACAAAATTATATAAATTCATAACGAAATTATACAAATCCATGTAATGGTTTGATATCAAATCATCTAAAAGTCATGTTAAATCCTGTAATTCCCGTTTAAATTTCGCGGGTAAATTATTACACAGAAGCGACGCTTCCCACACGTCATACGTCATACTTGCACCAACTTCATTCTTTTCCAAAACGCGACGTGGACGACGTGGTGAGATTCTTTCTTTCGCCAAGGTGCTATATCTTTAATTTCGTTTGCCATTATTGAGCTATTACTGTATACCTCGTGAACATATTTGAATTCTGATTCCGGATTTGTATTAATTTGTTCACGAGAATATTCAGTTAGTGCAACGGCGAACGAATTAAAGATGCATTTTTGCGATCGAAATTTTCACCTTTGTAACTAACGTGAAGTATTGCACGCGTACGCGGCTTGCCGGCCGCTGATTGGTCAACAGGACTTAACTCAAACTTCACGACATTTCACGTGGAAGTCGCCGCATTACGTCTGTGGAGCTCGGAGGAGTCGGAGGTGCGAGATGTGAGCTGCGTACAATTATCGCAGGTATGTTCTTCATCATTTGCATCCGCGACTCTTGATCGTAATTTGCATTTTCGTGATAATCTGTGTTTCAGGATCTCATTTACTTGGAATCCTCGTCGGAAAAGTCGTCGATCGCCAACGATATCGATTCAGTGAGTGTGCAACAATTTTGTTTACTCAGAGCTGTCCTTGACAGATTATTAAGTTTGATTAAAAGTAAAGTAGAGCTGAAAAGGATTCAAGATTCGTCTTAGAGAGCGAAAAAATGTCGCGAAAAATCTCGGCAAAAAAGTACCGTGTTTTCGACCGGAGTGAAGTAGCGCGCGGGAGTGAAGTTGGCGGGAAGCTCCGCGCCTGCGCGGTGCGCGACTCGTGCGCCTGTGCGGACGGCGGCAGCGCGCCGGCCGCTGATTGGTCGACGCACGCGCGCTGACTCGAAATTCTCGAGAGCGGGAGTCGCAGTTAGTGTAGCGATCGTGGAGCGCGCTTGAAGGCGCGACGCCGTGTAGCCCGCGTAGAATTATTATCGTAGGTATCTTTTCCGTTTCACCTGGCGCGCGCGTCCGCGACGTGTGTGCTCTTTATGATTTAAATGCGACGACCGCGTACGTGTTCGTGATTATTTGCATGCGCTTTAGAACCCCGCTCCCGTTTCGTTTTCCCGTTCTCGTGTGGCGCGCGCTTATATTTCTCGCCGGTCCTCGCGCCGGGAAAAAGTGCCGATTGCCGACGACGACGATGATATGTCGCGACGCCGCGGTCGGTTCAGTGAGTATGCAATAGTGTTGATTATGTTGCTGAAGGCGATCATCGACGGGAGATTAGTATGACGACCAGCTGACGGATGTATCTCTGCTCTGCCTTCTCACGGCGTCGGCGGGGTTGACGATTGAGCGGACAGTGGAAGGTAAGAGGACATGTTTCTAATGTGTTAGGTTAATGCAACCTAAATATATCGATCAAATATATGTGATTTGTGTATAACGATGTATAACATTATAACAATGTAACACGATTGTTATAATATACACAACATTGGTGTGCATTTTGCACTCGAGGACTCCTACTTGCATTTAAATGCAAACAATTCTCTGCTTTTCGATTAATGATATTTTTCTGCTTTTGAAATTATTAATGATTCATTCTGCGTTTTGTTTGAATCTTTTACATATCATATGCAATCATATTTTTATGTCTCATTACAATTATCAATTATTTATTCCATTATAACAAACTATTTCTGCTATTTTTTGACTTATATATCTTTTGTGTTCTCTTGAGAACATTTTTGGAACATTTTTACGCAACATTTGCTGATTATTAAGAAATTCAATTTTTTAAATTTGATTATATATTCTGTTAATTACTCTTCTTTCTCGGAAAGTTTGTTAATTATGGAGATGAGTGTTAGACGAAAGCGAAATTTTTTCGACCGGACTTGTTGCCGTTGCCTGGAGAAAGGGGAGAAAAGCTTTCGTTACACGTAGAACTCACGATGAGCTTTCATGAGAGTTGATTTCGAGGTTTTATGCGAGAACGGAAGGGAAATTTTAGTCTAAACATATAGATGAAATCTCACTTTAAAGCTATTACAACAGGAAAATAAAAGACTTAATTCAAACAACTTTGCAAATCAGTATGGATTACAAAAAAAAATTTATGAGGATTTCATTGTGCAAACTTATATCAAATTTTATATTAAATTATTCAATTAACTTTATATGTTTACGTATTAAATGTATAAAAATAAAAAAAAGGAAATGAATCGCAGATACTTTTCCAGATATTACTTAGGAAATATATTATTTATAATAAATTACTTATATATGCTACAATAATCCGACGGTATAAGTATTTTTTTTGTAGAATTTGATTAGGAAATCATTATTTATTACAATCGAAAATGCTGATTCCTTAAGATAAATTTTTTAAGCATTTCTTAAGATAAATTAATAGATTACTGAAAATGCACTTTTTTATTTCTTTGCCATATTGTTTAAAATTTTCTCTTTTTCTCTTGAAACTTTATCTCAGAATTTTAAAAAATTGAAAATTTTTTATTATTTTTAAATCAATTTTTAAATTAAAAAGTTGATTTCTAAATATTTATGTAATTGATTATTTTTATATTTATTATATTTGAATATATCATATTTACATATATTTCATTTAACATTCTTTTTATGACAATATCCGATTTTTACGTTTAAAAAATAGTAACAAAATATAATAAAATTGTGATGGTTATATGTAAAATAAAAAAAACCAATTTTTTGATACGAATATTGCTGAAGTCGTGTTTAGTATCGGCTGTAAAATGTTAAAAATTCAAATATCGAGCGACGCTAATACTCGTGAAAAATACGTTAATATAAAAACTCAATACAATAGAATATACACGTTTTTAAATTGCTAAAGACATGAACTTCTTTACTTTGATTAAAAATTCATTATTTCGAAGGAGACACATTTTATAGATTGAACACGTGCGATCGTAAATTCTACAATAATTAAGTATGTCATTCGTTTTTCACGACAGATATCTTTACTCGTGGCATAATTAAAGTATTTTATTCCAGAAAATATTGTGTGCCGCTTATTATATCAGATAAATAATTTACATGTGTATTAATGATTAAAATATAAATTTATATTTAATATTTTGTAGATTCCTCTCTACTAACTATCTTTATCTTTCTACTTATATATTTTAAATGTACAAGACAAAGGATTAAAATGAAAAGGAGAAGTTTGCCATGACTTTTGATATGCAACGTGTAAGTTCGATTTGCTCGTTATATCGACTGCCATTTACAAAAAAATAGGTCTTCCGACATCTGGCGATTATCCGCGATTACGTCCTTCGATTCGTTACATGGTTTCATCGAGCCACTCACGCATCAAGAGAATCGGTCTGTTGGTTTTCAATGCAGACATGTCATTACTACTCTCTTTGTTTGATCCGTCACATCAAAATACGAGTAAATAACATTGGCACACGATATTTACGGGAAAAGTTCGGCGATCCAAATGAATTTGAAATATTTAAAAGTTCGCACAAATATAGAAAATACGTATTTAAAATGTCCAAAAATGTTTTATATGACGTATAAATAAAACAATTGGATATTATTCAGCTTAGAATTATTATTCGGAAAAGAATTAATTCATTAACGTGATATTTGGTTCCAAATGCACGAAACATATGATTTCGGATATCTTATATATATTATTATCTAATAAAATTATGTCTCCCTTATTTTATATACTTTAAGCAACGAACATTTTTTAATCATATATGATTTAATAAATATATATAGTCATAGTATAAAGTATATCAGAATATCTAGAATATATTAAATATGTTTGACATCATTGCATAAATATGCATCTGCATAAATATTTCTTTTAATATAGAATTAAATTTTTGACAATGGAATATGTGTATTTATATGATGTTGCAAAGTCGATGGATTTTCGTATTTATCTCTCCATCGTTTGTGAAAGTTTTAGGACAAACACGCGCGATTATATTCAGTGAATCTAGTGTGCACGCGAAAACGTTGTCTTAACGAGATATGTTATCTCCTTATGTTCTAGTATGTTATACTAGGAAATAGACATTGAATTTTTAATAAGTGAAATTGACTCTAATTGTTAATAATTTTCATTTAAATCCTCGGTTTTTTGCAAATTGATACTTTCAAAGATTGTAATTTGATTTCATGAAATGATTCATTTTATAAAATTGAAACAACTACTTGATTATTTAATATGTAATATGTATATAATGTTTCTTTGATTTTCTTGGTCCTTTAACAACTTATTTTGTACATAACTAGATATTTGATTTTTTGTAGAAAAAACATTGGGGAGATGCCAAAATATATATGAAATAAATTACATATAAAATATAGTTTTATATTGTTGAACTATTTTATATGTATAAATTATACATTGAAAGCTTGTATATTACTATATAGTATACTGTGCACAAAATACCATTCAAGTAATGTTACCGCTCACTATTTTATTAATGTTTAAAAATATTTTATCCACGTTTTGTGTGAAATCTTTTTACAAAATAAGGAATTAAAAATTAATATTTTCTTGAAAGTATTAATGTAAAAAATAAAAAAGGTTTTAAATCTTTATTTAAAATTTATTAAAAAATTCGATATTTAACTTCTTGTTCTCGCAAGCTCATATAGCCAGAAAATTCTCGTTAGTGTTTCTAAAGGTTTCTGCCTTAAGAATATGACACCCCAAAGCTTAGAGTCGCTTTCCCGATTTAAATCTTCACCTCCTACGCGACCCAGAGCTTTCGATGTGCGCGCACACAATTTCTCTTGATCACCCGCGGTAATTCTAAAGGCGTGCCACCGCACGCAGATCTTTATATCCGCAGATCGTGATTTCATCCGGTGTCCACCGGATGATCGTATCTAGACGCGTGCAAGGCGAACCTTAAATCACGCGATAGCGACAATTTATGGAGTATGTCATGAATACGACCGGATAGGTCATTCCCGTGGCCTCGATGAGGGTTAAGAAATATTTCCCTTTTAAAAGAGAACGTGATATTTTATATAAGATATAATATATCTTAAAATATGGACACCGATTTACATAGTTATTATATTTAATGATGAACGTTTATGCTTTTTTCATTCGAATATTGTGCTTACGTTCAAATAAAAATGCATAAATTGGATATAAGAAATAAGAAGTTAAAATCAAAAGTTTTAGCATTAAATGCGTGAAAATTAAATATATATAAAATACATATTTAATTATTTATTCTTTTATTAGATAATTATATATATATTATAGAGATCATAATTATAAAAATTATAAAATTAAATTATAAATGAGCATATTATTATATATAACTGTTTATAATTTAATTTTATATATATCTATCTTTCTTAGATAATTTTAATATCTATGATTTAAATATACAATAAAAGATTAAGTAATCTTAATCTACTATATGCGCTAAATTATTATTATTGAATATGCATATGTTGCATATTGTTTTTATAAATTTTATAAATTAATATGCAATTGCATACAATGTTGATAACAAACACAATGGGAAGGATTATATTTGTGTTTGTCACATTACATATCTTCTTCATTATCTTGAGAGAAGCGATAATAATTTCAAGTCAGTTTCTGCACGTGAGATCTTATTATTTTCGTCGACGCCTAAAAGCTTCAATTATACAGAACATTAACTTGCTTTTAGTAACTAAACCGCTTTTCCGCTATTACCACTAGACTATATCTGATTACATTATCTTTCCGTTTGAAAACTACGTTATTTCGTAAATAGATGCTAACATATCATAACTAGAAATACATGTATACTTCTAACTTATTTACAAATATCATTGAAAATATTATTATTAAATATGATATGAATTAAAATGCGCTTGTTATATCTTAATAATAGTTAACAATAAGTTACATTGAAAAAAATTGGTTAACTTGACTAAATCTTTTAATTCAATTACTATTTTGTTAATTGAACATATTAGTATTTAAGTCAAATATATACGTTTTGCTAGATTTAATATTATATTTAATTTAAATATTTTTATATAAATATGTTTAATTAACAGAATATTGAGTTGAAAGGAAGTCAAGTTAACAATTCTTTTTTCAGTGTATAAAGTTACTATTAAATACTGAAAATATCCTATATATACAATATTATAAATAATATACAGATACTGTTTACATGCACATATATAATGATGATGGATTTATATATTCACATTTAAGATCGTTATCTATCGTAATATTTTAATAATGTTATCTCTAATATCGCGGGCAAATAAAATTTAGAAATACAATTGTATTACGCGGTAAAAGCCATGTTGTCATATAGATATATGTGAAACTGGGAATTGACAAGAAATAATATAATGCATACTATGTATATTTATGCATGGCTCGCATATACGCAATCAAAGCTATTCAGTTAACACACGCACATTCTTGCTAGGCGACACGAATTAAAATGCATTCCGATGGCGTGTCTCGCAATTTTTGCATATCTTTCCCTGATTCGCGCCGATGTTTGCGTACTCGATATACATGGTGCATATACGACGTTTATATACGTACATAAGTGCATACATATGTATGTATATGGGACTGTGGTTTCACGTGTGGTTGACCATATGTTCCATCCCGCCTTTCCCTATTTTCCCAGTCTTTCTGGCTGCTTTAGATAGAACACATAGTATCTGAATACGCATATCGCGCGCGCAAGGGTGACAGCAATGTATCATCCCCCATCAGATCCCATCAGATAGACCTCTATAAAGTTAGTATCCTATTTTCAAAATTTCGATATAAAGTGCTAACTCTTCTTCTAAAAAGTTTTAGAAGATGATGACAGTATGTTTCAGACAGAATTTTAAGATTATGTAATATACACATATACTTTATAACTTATAACACATATACTTTATAACTCTATATATATGTGTGCTAATATTTATTTGTTATATGAAAACTGGCAATAATTATTTTAATTTGAATTATAAATATATTTGTATATAAAATATGTATAAAATACATTGATATAAAATATTTATAAAATAAATTATATAAATTAATTATATGTCTCATAAATAATAGAAATTGTATGTTAAACGAAATTATTATTTTTTTTAAGATATACTTGGAATTGGTTTTTAAGAAATGTTCAGCTCTACTCTCTCATTCTATAAATAATTTCGATAAAAAGGTCGCAAAACTAATTTTTCACGAGACTATCTATGTTTATGTATATATACACTGCAATTACATAATCATTTGCTCGTATTTTAACTTTGCATTATTGATATAGGAAAGTAGGGAAGACATTATCGTACTTTGACATTTGCAATGTTTGCTTTACGAGGCGGTAGCAAGGAACTTCGTAAAGGCAGGAATGCCACATTGACGCGTACACAGTTATAGGCCCAATGTACATCGCGATCAATCCTTTGATGTAGGGAACTATGCTTTACGTGGAAGTGAAATTAGCGAATGTAGGCAACTGGATTTACGAGCCGCTGTGGTTTGAAATATCTCTGTTCGCTACTGATGCCACCAATTTATCGATCCAATCATCCTTTACATCGATGGACATTGATGTTTCGATGACATGAACAAGCAGATGGGTTTATTGCATGGGGCAAAATTAAATTTATTTAACAGTTACTTGTACACAGGGTTTATACTAACTCTGTTAATAAAATTTTTAACATTTTGTAAGAATTTAATCACTATTACAGTTATAATTTTGTTTATTTTATAGTATGAAAGAGGTCTTTATTTAACTTAAAAAAAGATTACAGCATCTTTTTTAATAATTTTCTAGAAAAAGTGGGATATGGAATTAGTGAAACATCTTTATATGTATATATATACAATGTACATATATAAATTATAAAAATTATACCTATAAAGCTATTTCACTATAATTTCATTACACAATTTCTAGGAAATTATGAAAAATGTCACTGTAACTTTTTTTAAGTTTGAATAAAGACTTCTTTCATATATTATAAAATAAAATATATATACATATATATATATATATATATATATATAAATTGCAAATAAATTACAATAATATAAATTATATATTAATATAATATTAGTGGAAGAATATAATAAATAAAACATGTGTATAACACACTAATTAATTATATAATTTATATATAATCTCTTCAATATGTTCTTCAATATTAATTTACTAATAATTAATTAATATTGATATTTATATTAAACGTGACCAAATTTATAAAATGGAAAATAAATAATTATCTAAAATAATTTTAATCATGATAATGTTAAGCATCGGCGTATAAATAGGCATTATTTATATTTTTTTATATCCGATATAAATGGAGCGCAATGATCGATTCTATAGATTTTTATGGATAATCGACTGACAAGATTTCGTTGAAAAAAGTTCCGGAAATAATTACGAATTACTTTTCCGCTTCTAGTTGGAAGTTAGGTGTAGAGACATTTTGGGGATGTGCAATGTTACGTTTGTCCTGATATTGACACATAGACACTTAGCGAGTGTGTGCACGCGAGAGGAAGGAATTTGCCCTAAAGGGTTTAATCCTGAACCGGGTTTCCAGGCAATCATAATGGATTTACTCGGAAGATTCCGCGACGCTGGAATACTAATTGGTACCTCGGTCGCTCTCCCTGTCTCGAGTAACATTCTGAATTTGTCTCGGAAGTATCTCGAAAACCGCGACGCAGCGAGGACAAGTCTAATGATCCTGGAAATCGACATTGAATCGCGCGCAACAGCGTTGCATGTCGCTTCATTGTTTATGAATGACATTCCATTTGACAAATTTATTTACATCATACGCGTTCAACGCGTCACTAATAATTTAGCCGTTGCCGCATATATTTTGAATAACAAGATTGGTATCCGGGAAAAAATTTTTTATATTGAATTATATATAAATAATGGTATAATATTATACATATAATTTTAGAATTATATGTGAAATATGTCTATTTTTATACATAATTATATCAATTTATATATAAATTATAACGGTTTATATATAATGTCAAATTATATCAAACATATATATTTATATATATATATATATATATATATATATATATGAAGAAATACTTATTTTATATATATATAATTATATATAAAAAGCACTTTTATTTAATTATGTATGGACATATTTCATATATAATTTTGCGATTATATGTATAATATTAATGATAATTTTATATATTTCTATATAATTTTATATTATATAAAAAATTATTTATCGGGTAACGAAAATTTGAGTGGCATTTTTAGCTTGATATCTTTGCGTATATACCTATATTTTGCAACTTGCCCCTGTTGCATCTGACCTGGTCTCACGTTGTTGCTCTTATATGCAAAACGCATGCGCAAGGTGGCCGATAGATCCGTGCTATATCACGAAGCAACGTCTGTTCCGGTTACTATAATACGTTCCAAGCCATGGCAAATGTATGAAAAAGCATCGCTTCGAAATTTTCGTCGGTGTTATCAGAACTTTCCCCTATACGCTTGACTTCAGTAAAGTATCAAGCTCTTTCAAAATTTATGGAGCGATACATCTCCTGGTGTGTAGAGAAATCATTTCAACATTTAATATTAAATATTTTTCAAACATTTCAATATTTAATGTCAAATATTTTTTCACATTTAAATATTTAATATTAAATATTCTTTTAACAAATCTTTTTTAGTTGAAATATTTTACGTATATTTATATGAACTTATATATAAAAAAGAGAGAGATATCTTTTATCTTGCTCCCCGAAAAATAATGTGTACATATATCTTTTCGATTATATTTCGACAAACTTTGCTGTTTCACGATGTTTTTTTTGTCGAAAGACAATTGATTTCGATTCGATCGTTTTGCGGCACAATGTACAATACACACGAGTGTTTAAAACTACGTCCACATTCGTGTGCCACGTCACTAGCGACGACAGCTTTGATAAAAATCGGAAACGAAATTCGCGTCAAAAGTGCGACATCGAAGCTTTCATTTCATGCTCGTCGCCGTGGGAAATGCGCGAGAGCGAAATTGCGAGGAACCGAGAGAGTTTTCTCTGTAGAGGTTGCGTGGCCCTCTCCGGTATACATGTTTAATGAAATTGCGCAAATATCTGGGAAACAAAAATATTGCCCCGAGGCGACGATAAGCTCAGATAGGTAGTATATCGCTTCACGTTTGTTCTACACCCGTCGCCGTTGGCGGATCGGCTCGGGTTTTTGCCGAATTTTGCTGGAGAACAAAGCAAAAACAGCCATCAATCGCAATTTGTATCGGCTCATGATTTTGCAAGCGAATTTTATATCAGCCGTGACTGTCGAGAATGAAAATAACGCGAATGAAAGCTCGGAGCACGAGTTCAACTTAAGATGTTGCCGCAAGAAAGAACGCGCAATGTGTGTTCTTTTGAAAATATTATCTTGAACATAAGTCCAGAAAATAAATGGACAACAATTGATGCATAATATAAAGTATTGAGGTATTCATTTTTTTTTTTTTTTTTAATAAATTAGGAGTGACATATTTTTTTTTGTTTTTCACATAAATGTGATTGCATTATATCAAATTCCATAATTAATTACCAGTTATATTATATCATTTATATTAATGTAATAATTGCAATAATTGTAAAATATAGCAATTCTAATTTAACATCAAAGAGTGCGTGATTATTTTATTTTATATTTATTTTACTCTGTGTATATTTTGCTTGTATATTCTCTCTCTCTCTCGGGACAAAGCTCCAAAATTATAAGAAAATAAAGTTAGGCAATTATATTTCATGCTCTTTCTCTATATCAGAATATCCAGGGATCTCCGTTTTTCCCTCTGATGTTAGAAGATTAACTTGTTACCTCCCCGGGGTCGGTTTTCCCGTCAGCGGAATTTGTTATGATCGAATTACTTTTACGTTACAGGAATAAAGTTTCGCAGCAATCAATCGTTAAAAAAATTGTCAGCAATAATTCTAAGATTAGAGCGAAAGTACACAGTTTATATTTGCGCGATATATTTATAGATTAAAAAATTTAAATCTAAATTGTTCTCTATTTCAAAATTCCCCTTGAATCTGTAAAATCTCTTCGCTCCCGTCTCCCTTCGACGAATATTCCGCTCTATCAAACACACATTTTCGATATTTAAAAATTCTTTGTAAATTTAATCTACGTAAATATAGCACCCTCACGATCCTAATTAACCCTAATCCTAGGGATTTCAACTCTAGCTTACGCGATGACGCACGAACGGTCGGTCTCGATAATACCACGTGGAAATGGATCTTTGTTCACGTGCATGAGAATAATGTTTTGCGAGGTGCGCCAGGTGTCCATGCCCGCGGGAGAACCTGTGGCGCAGGAAGGGTCGGTCGACTAAACCGAGGGGTAAGGACGAAGGGTGGCGGATATATAAGCGAGGCGGCTGTCGACGCGGGCTCGATGATGCTGCCTAGGCGAGACCGTAAGACAGGAAGAGAAAGAGAGAGAGAGCAGGGCTGGCTATATATAGCGACGCGCCCCGGGCATCGATCGTCGGACCTGGGAGTCCGGATTCGGCACTGTTCACTCGCTCAGCCTCAACCCGCGATCCGCGTGAGAGTACTTCCGGTGTTCGATATCCAGTCTCGCGGGATTTAAAAGATCATGTTTTGCGATGCGATATCAATTTTTCTACTTTTTCTTAGGTTTATTTATTTATTTATTTATTTATTATATATAATTTTAGATTTTATATATATTTTTTGTTATTAATTTATATTTTATCTCTTTTTTCCCTCCCGATAGTATGAATAGAAAATATTGTAATTGGAAGGTTAGCCTTGTAGGAAAATTCCTTTTGTTTATAAATCCAAAATTGTATTTTAAAAAATTACAGTTAATATAGTTATAATAATTCGCTGAGTTAATTAGATGATAAAATAGCGTTGAAAATATATAATGAAAAATATCGAAAAATAGGTATATATAGTTACAATATTTTTATCGGTACTATTATTATTAAATTTACATTGCTATATTTTTTCGCAATTTTACTATTTTCAACGATAAATATCTCTCTTGCTGGACAATTTGAAAACGACAGACTTACAAGTGCGCGGCTCAGTAGTAACAGTCCGTAACTGATCAGACACGCTGGCTGCATTGAAGCCTGTCGAGTGCGCGATGCTTTTGATATCAAATGTGCGAGACAATTTTATCTCAATTTAGTTTATCCTTTGTATCGTAAAATTCTTAATGCTCGTCCAGGATTATAAGTTAATTAAAATAGGTTAATTAAAATGTCTTGCTTTATAAATTGCATCTTCTCTTCTTGGATATCTAGTGGATTAAAAATAACGTCATTAAAATTTATTTACCTAACGTTTATGATTGAATAATGCATTTACGCGTATGACTGATAATTGATATTTTTAATCTAAATATATATAATTTTCTAACGTATTATTGTGCAAAAAAAGTGATAATAAAGCATGACTAAGCAGACGGGCGCTGGTAACTTTATACAAATAAAACGAAATACTGTTAAGCAATATGAATATAAGCGCAATATTGCCGAGATTTTCTGTTTTCCGTGCGTGACAGACTCTACCTTTGCAGTCACGTGCCGTTTATTAAAATTCCATCTGAACGCCTTTGTGTAGCTTTTTGAAGCGTTATCAAACGTTTTACTATGCTCGAAAAGCAACTTAAAATTTTAAAAACGTTTACAAATCTCGTTACTGAGTACTTTGATTGGATGTTCAGAATCTCTGAACAATTTCAATTTAAACCGATTCTCTTTTTTTTCTGTCACTGTGCTGATTCCTAAATATTTCTTGTATAAAGAGAATATTTAATTGCAAATTGAAAATATCGAATCATTTATTTGATTTATGTCTTTACATTACATATACTCTTTGTGTTCTTCAAATATTTATTAGCAGTCAATTAAAATGTAATTTTTTAAATTTTGGCTCAAGTATTATTTGCATTTTTCCTCTATATAATGCAAATATACCGTGACATATTGCCTTTGAAATATTTATTGCAATTAAAAAATGTACTACATTAATCACGCGTGCTTTTATTCGTCTACTTTCAAATGTTGAATATGATAAAACTACATTCTTTTCAATCGCGAATTTTTTCACCTTTAATATTTTTATAAATATAAATAATAACATATATTTATATAACAAATATTTTTTAATTTAATTAAAATATAGATTTGCCCAAGTTTTTATAAAAATGTTCTCTTAATATTCTTTAAACAAAAGATTATTTTTAAATTGGTGAAAAAATCTTGATATGCGAAGCATGTACACTAATTTATATTTAATCTGTATAAGTATCTATTTTGATCAATTTGGCATTGCCATTGTGACATTATGAATTCATGTGGAGAAATAAAAATGAAAGACTCTCGTGGGTTTATTATCGGTGTAGTTCAATTGGGAAAAGTAGCACAGCACAGAGATTGCCTCCGGCAATTGGGTTTTCCCACAAGTCTCGTATCCGCGACTTGTTGCATTCACGAGATGTATAGTCGCACTTCTATGCATCTGTTGCACGAATCACAAGTTAATATTAATATATTATACAGTTAGATTGTTTTTATAAATTACGAGAAAAAGCCATATAACTTTTTTAATTATATTAATATACATTTTAATTTGAAAAAAAAATATAAAATATCAAAATTAATAATATCATGCAAGAATTATTAATTTATTTATTTAAACGGGTGGAACGCATAAATTTAATAATTCAAATAAACACCGGTGAGCACTGAAAAATTAATTCTCTTAATTAATGTTGTTTGACGAGAAATATCATTGTTACCGAAGAGGAAGTAACAAGTTTCCTCAAGATAGTTTGCCACAATATTGCTTGTTACGTTCATAATTGTGGTCGCATCTATACTGCTTACTCTAATTAGTAAGAACATGTCGCTGCTTTTGATCGGGAAACCACTAGGAGGCGTCGAGCTTTTAGTATATACACGCATATACACAAATACATACATGCGCAGACTCCATTAAGTTCGGTGAATTTAGATGCGGATATTTCAGCACAAAATCGCTTCTTATATTCTATTTTAAATATAAATAGGATGCATCTTAAAATTTTGCGGTTAATTTTCAATAAAAAGTTTTACATTCATTTTTTGTGTTATTACTTAATTTGTTATATTGAGAAAAGGAGGACAGGAATTCTCTTTATGATTGCAAAATTTTGAACACAATTTTACCTTTAAAGAATGCTAGTTTTTATATTATTGGGTCCTCTTTTATCTTATATTTATGAAATTATTGTTGAAAACAAATGTAGCCATTTATTCTACACTACTTACTATATATACAACATTGTGTGCAAATTTTAACATTTAAGAAACTAAGCTAAACATATACGATTAATGAATCAACTAGTCAAATGCAAGTTTTCGGAGAGAGAGAGAGAGATAGACAAGAGAATTACGTTACAATCCTCGCTTAAATATTATTCAGACCCTTAATCTCTTCCGTTCTTCTTAAGAAAGCGAATCTTGTCTCTTCGCACAATGAACCTTCTCTATCATCGGAAATATTCTCCCTCAAGTTTACGAAGAGAGGAGGATGGTGTTAATTATGACGCAATGATCTCGGAAAAAGTTGCTTGCTCCGCGATTACTGAGAGTTTCTTTGACGTTTTAATTAAAATACGACCATAATGCGGAATCATCGATTAGCTTTTCTCGACGGATCTCTCTTGTAAATGGATCTTTTATTTGCGAGATAAAACATAAAGTCGCATATAAAGCTCTAAATAATGAAATATGTATTATGAGAAAGAAATATATTCTTAAAATTATGTTTAACATTTTTTCGTTATACATATATACATAAATAGCAAATTGTTAGAAATTTTTTTATCAACATTATTTATAAAATAATATTGGAATATAATTTTATTTCTAAACAATGTGATTTTTTCTATTGATATATATTATTTAAAATTATTTGTAAAATAGATTAAATTTTTTTAAAATTGATTGATTTGATTTAGAATTCTTTCGATTAATAAATTTGTATTATAAAACTTAGCATCCCAAGTTAAAACTATTACGTCGTTTGGTTGTAAAGTGTATTTTCGTTCCATTTCCTAAGACAGACTTATACATGTGTTATCGGTGAAAATAAATAGCAAATTGTTAGAAATTTTTTTATCAACATTATTTATAAAATAATATTGGAATATAATTTTATTTCTAAACAATGTGATTTTTTCTATTGATATATATTATTTAAAATTATCTGTAAAATAGATTAAATTTTTTAAAATTGATTGATTTGATTTGGAATTCTTTCGATTAATAAATTTGTATTATAAAACTTAGCATCCCAAGTTAAAACTATTACGTCGCTTGGTTGTAAAGTGTATTTTCGTCCCATTTCCTAAGACAGACTTATACATGTGTTATCGGTGAAAATAAATAGCAAATTGTTAGAAATTTTTTTATTAACATTATTTATAAAATAATATTGGAATATAATTTTATTTCTAAACAATGTGATTTTTTCTATTGATATATATTATTTAAAATTATTTGTAAAATAGATTAAATTTTTTTAAAATTGATTGATTTGATTTAGAATTCTTTCGATTAATAAATTTGTATTATAAAACTTAGCATCCCAAGTTAAAACTATTACGTCGTTTGGTTGTAAAGTGTATTTTCGTTCCATTTCCTAAGACAGACTTATACATGTGTTATCGGTGAATCGATTCAATAATAAGATGTCATGTCAGATGAGTCGCGAAATCGCGCAGTCTTCAGAGTCAGGTCTATACCTTAATACATTTCGTGTTGTCTGTGCGCGTAAATAAGAATCTACACATACGTATATGTATATACGTATATAGTCGCTCGAAAGTCGCGGGTCAAGTTTCTGTGTTAAGAAGATTGCGGCTCTCTGGTGTCAGATTAATTAAATTAACTGGCGCGGCTAAAGCTCTAACGAGGTCGCGTTTCTTCGTTGCTATGATACATTACAATTATCTACACTGCGGAAAGTTCATCCGTAAATTCAAATTTGATTTCTGTACATGCAGCTGCCACTCGTATGCACATACAAGTTATGTGGATAAGGCAGGGTAAATTATTATTTTGAATGTGCGTATTAAAGTACTATATAGATCATTCACGGTGTTGTGCTTAGATGATTTTAAAATTAGCTAGATAAAGATGAAATAAAAATATGTAAATTCATCTTAGATAACATGAAGATAATTTTGTTTTAAATATATCTAGATAAAAAATAAAATTATATATATGGCGATTCACATCTAGATAATAATTTTTAGCCTGCTCATGTAAATACAGTTATAAAAAAATGTAAATTATAAAAAGGATAGGAAACATATATATGTATTCATATTTTTCTTTATAAATTTTTATCGCTTTACTAGTTAAGTTCTACTATTTAAATATTTTTATGTGCTATGATTCTAAACCAAAATTAAAATTATCTGAAAATTATTCTAGATAATTTAGTACATATAATCCTTTTTTCATCTAACAATAAGATGCAGATATAGATAATATATATTTTTATTATCTATATAAAGATAAGATGACGCCAGTTTCATCTAGATGATCATCTATATAATTTTATGTAGATAACAGCAAACACTGATCTTAAACTATTCAACATTAAATTATTATAGAAAACACGACTTTAAGATAATTTAAAATTAATGTCAAATTGATCAGAAAGACGATGATTTCAAAGCTAAAATATGAGAAATAAAATTAGAATGTTACTGTTTAGGATAATTTTCCAGATAATTTAATATCGCACGCATCAATTTAGAATATTGCTTGTTAAATTGCATTGCTTGGAGTACCTTAATGTTCTTCATCAGAGATTGTTGCTATTAATAAATTATATTTTCTAGGAAGAGTATTTTACATATATATTTACAATTATATTTCGGATGACAATAAAACGAGTCTTAATTGATTTAGCAAGGTAATGGTTCCGCTGATTTCACGAAGCAAAGCTGAACGGAACCTTAATCCTTTGTGCGAAACTACATTTTCTGCACACAACATCCTGATATTTGTAGCTATCGTACAACCCGGGAACATGTCTCCCTTGGCCTTATATAGCATGCTCAATAAAGTGGTCTTCGCAAGGCTAAAAGCACGCTTTGTGGAAGTGATCGTGGCGGTTCTCCGAACATCGTCGGGGCACTTTCGTCAAGAAATTATCAGACAATTAATCTCGCCATTTTTTATTTCTTATTTATGTCCCGCCGTTTCTGTTACACCGATAAAAACCGTAAATCACATTTTCAAAGTGTAAAATAATTTGCATTTAAATGACGCACCGATAAAGGAGCGAATCGATCGCGCGAGCTTCGAAAAATAGAAGCTTAAGAATGAAACGTATGCCTACATAAATTTGAAAGATTAAATTTTTTACCTCGTGGCAATCACGCGTTAAAATCATACTTTCACGAATATATCATGGAGACGCATTTATACTAAAAATAAAAAGATCTCACATAAATTAAATAAACTGTAAAAAATAAATAAATACCGCAAAATTTGATTTATGAATTGAAAGTTTTAATGTATACAGAACTCAAAAAATATATAAATTATTAATAATTAATCGGTTGTACTATAAAAAAGCTTCTTTATTAAAATAAAATATTAAAATTATTAATTACTTATACATATTAGTGATATAAAGCGAATATTTATATTAATTCTCTTTTCAATTTTATTATTCAGATGAAATTTTACCCAACTCATTATACTATTCATGAAAATTCGTAGAAGAAGAAGAAGTTATTCCGATTATTCGCGGAGATATTCTGTGCATTCAATGTAGGTATAACACCGACTTTTTATCTCTTTTTTTATCGGAGTAATAATAGTGTAGTGTCTTAGTAAGAGGTAAATACGCGACGTTGCAGGCGTCCTTTCGAAGAAGAAAATTCGATAAAAATATCCTGTTCCTCTGAGAGAGTCTAGTCGAAGCTGAGAGTACTCAGAAGAGATTTTTCATAGTTTCTTTCCGGAGGGATAAAAGTTAAGATTGTAGGTTGAAATGAAGATTACACATGATAGTGCGTTGACTTTGAAGATACTTTTTCGATAACGAAGGTACTTTATCGATAACGCGGTCTCAGTGTGCATTGCTTATCGAAATGACGATCAATATTTTATCAGTAGACTTGTGATCCAAGTACAGCCTCAATTATAATTTTACATTACGTCAATGTCATCCGCGTAAATTAAAAGCAATTTAAATTAAATTATCGAACTTGTGTCACACATCACAATAAAATTTAGAATTTAGAGTATCAATTTATTTTACTTTGGATTCGCGAAAAATACAAATATTCGTCCTGATTAAATTAGGTAATATGGACTAACATTGACACCAATATGGACTTGGGATATTTCGGAGCTATTTACGTGCAGGAGTTGAAAGATAATTGTTATTGATTTTCTGGATTGCATTGTATGTAGTTTCGTGATAGCTCAAGATGCAGGGTCCACCTGTTGCTAGGTACAGGATTGTTATTGCTTGTTATTCGTGTGTTCTATATCGAGATTATTGCGAACAAGGCAATCGATAGGAACAGGTTTGAGGTAAAGGAAAAATTTAAATATCGAAATTTTTTAATTATTGATAAATTATCGATAAATTGAATATACTTAAAAGAATATATGTATATTATAAAAAACTGATTGCATTTTATAGAATTACGATAGAGCACATAATATATTTTTATATTTATGTGTGCATTTATAAAAAATAAGATTAATAAATATTAGAAATTATAAACCATTTTATTTTTTTATATTACAAGACAATTGTTTTGAGAAATTAGTTTTTGTTTTCTATTTATTTATTGCAATCTCTTTCTATTTTTAGCACGTACTACTATTTATCACATATTTATTTCAAATAGAAAAAATAGGTTAATGTATTGTATTTGTGTACTTCTCTTTCTCTCTCCTTTTCTCTCTGTAGACAAAATATTTACTTTAAAACATTTTTTAAATTCTTTATCGTGCATTTTGAGAAGAATGAAAAAGAAAAACAAAATAGTGGAACATATTTTTTATTTTTTTAGCATATTTTTATATGATCGATAAATATAGTATAGTCAGAAGAGTTTGACTATCCGGAATCACACAGAAGGTCTCTGTTAATGAGATTTCATAATGATATCACCTTAACGAGGGTTCACCCAAACGAATTCTGTAATATCGCGTTTATGAAATGCGAAACGTCATTAAGCAATAGCGGTTTCGTCACGAAACGTCAAGCATTATGTACTCTCTGTGTGTTTATGTGTGTGATGTCAAATTATTTTTAAATTATTTTTATATTTTAGACTATATTTCTATATTCATTCTCTTTCTTCTGTTTGTATCTAAAATGATTTATAATTATTTATATAATAATATATAAGAGAGAAAGAGAAGATGACACATATACATATACATATATATTTTAATAATTGAGTTTGTGAATAAATTTTACATATTATTACTTCAGAATGATAGAAATGATGCTGTTAGATATTGAGCCATTAACTTTCTCTCTATATATTCACGATTTTTATCTCTATATGCAATCACAATTATAAAGTCTTATCGTCCTCTTTTATCTATAACTCAATTCATAGCTACTGTGAAAACTTTTTCTCAATCCACTTTCTATGATTTACTCAATTATATGAATTAGCGCACCTTATTTCTTAATTGTTTCGATAACAGCTAATTTCTGCAAGTCGCTGTGTTACTCGTACAATTTCTGACGAGTCTTTTTACCGTGCGAATATCTTGACGTTAATTGTGAGCTTTTGCGTGCGATAAGAGGTAAAAAGGGCGAAACTAACAATAAGACGACTTAGAGTTCGTTATACATGCAAAACGAACACGTTTGTTCGGAGCACATCGTACATTTTATCACTATGAAAAACCTTCCCGGGAAAACATTTTTATATATAATTATATGTATATAAATAATTGTATAATTATACATATTATTGCAAAATTATATTTGTGAAATATGTCTACTTTTATACATAATTATATAAATTTATATATAAATTATATATAAGTATTCATATATAATCATGTCAAATTATATATGAAACATATACTCGTATATTTATATATATGAAGAAATATTTATTTATTATATATATAAATTTATATAATTATATATAAAAAGCACTTTTATATATAATTTTGCGATTATATATATAATTTTATATATTTCTATATAATTTTATATTGTTATAAACAAAAATTTTTGTCCCGGATTAGAAGAAGTCTTATAGAAATGTGCGTCGTATTAAAAGAATTCGTAGTAGTACACATTGAATATCGTTTAATTAAGAATTTATATAACTGAATTCCTCTTATATAATCGTTTTCTACGCATCTATTGATATCCATCCCGTGCGCAACGAGATTTTTAATAAAGCAAGTCAATTGTCGTTCCTTTTATCCGAGTTAATTATCTGTCGACGGAAGATGTTCGCGTGCATCGTTAAATTGTGCCGTGCATTGAAGTTATAGAGTTATATATCAATAACGTGGAAAACGCGTACAAAGTACGAAGCACGTACTCGAGCCCGACTCATCAGACGACGATGACGACGAACTACTACACCCCCACTGTCATTACACTTTACGATATCGTTGCCGGATTGTCAATATCAGGATCGCAGGAGTATAGTATATACATATATTACGCGTGCAAATCCGATCCTCGACTGCGGAAGGTGAAAAGTGCAGACGCGTTTTAAATTTACGATCAGATATATTGCGCGACTGCAATTGTCCTGTCCTGAAAATTGTCTTCGCCATCGGCGATCGAGTGGCATAACGCGGCAAATATTTTATCAAGACTCAATGAAAAGCAGTTCTATTCTATTTTACTAAGCTGATAATGTAATATTAACAGATATTATTTTATATAAAATTATATATGAATAAAGCATGTGAATTGTCATTAGAGATTAATAATAAATTTTTAATAATTAATAAAGAAATTTGCGAATAAATTTATTCCGATAAATATTATATTGAGTAAATTAATTTTAACAGAAAAATTGAGTTTTATAAAAATGAATTGACGTGAAATTATTTAATTCTCTGAAATTTAATTTCACGTTTTGTCATTCAAAAGGGATTAAGATCTCGATACAATAAAAATCGTGATCGATGATTCTTTTATTACACAAATTCGCTGCTTTTATTCGAATACGTAAATCATAGTTAGAGCAATTTTCTTACTTTAGAGAAAAATCGCCATAAGAAAGAGAGAGAGACATAAAGAAAGAGGGGAAAAAGAAATAAAAATCCTGCAGAGTATCATCAGGTAAAGCATTTGATTTAAGTACCTATGTTTGCGCGAATTTACCCATTTTTTCCGGACGAAAGGAAAAAAAGCAAAAAAAAAAAAAAAAAGAAAAGAAAAACTGCCGTTTTCTAAAGAGGTCGAATTAATTCCGTATGCAGATGTGCTTCGGACAATTCGCGGATTACGATGTTACCGATGAATATCGTGTGTTTGCAGTCGCGTGCGTTTGCATGTTAAACGCAACTGAAGTTTGCGAATAAAGTTGCACGACATCCACGAATCGTGCTATGGAGATGCTAGGAACTAGACCGCTTCTCTGCGTCCCTTATCTCGCCTAATCGCTAACTGCCTTGTGTAACACGCTCGCGGCAATAACGCCTGGATAATACCTGGCGTATTGCGCGGTTCGATATTAGCGTAAGTGGAAGAGATCCGCGGCGAGATACATAAATCTGCCATTTAACGCAGACTAAAGCGGCGGATTCATATCTCTCGGGCCGATCCCTCTGATAAGAAACTTTTCTGTAGTGCTAGAACATTTTAATGTTTCATCCGCGTTCGATTCCTCCTTCTGGCGGTGTCAATTAATTATTCATTCAAACATGAGAATTCTATAATATTAATGCTAGAGGTGAAGAGATTTTCTTACTTTGCGATATTTTTGATACGAAGTTCATTATCAATTATAGCGATTATATAATTTATTACGTGAAAAATATATCCTTTCTTTTTATAATCCTTTTGTTATTTTATTATTAATGTTAACGTGTACGTCAACTATGACGTAGACGTCGTGAACATTTTACTTGTCATTTATCTACTTATTTTTTCCTGACATTCTCTTCTCCCATAATATTTAAAATAGCGTTAATTTTAATTAAACCCGCTTCTAATGCTATATATTTAAGTATCTCCGATAACATTAATTATAAACTTTTCTTTCGAGATTTTAAGTTTCAAACTTTTTTATGCTCTCTTCTTTTCTTTTTAAATAATTACTTAAATATACTTCGAGATAAGTAATTAGATATATATGTTATATATAACAATATGAATCTCTTTCTATATTGATATTTATATAAATCATCTTGAAAATTTTTCTATATATAGATACAGTTTATATTTAATGCAATTCCGTAAAAAATACATTCTTCTACATACATATATACTTCTTATATTAGAGATTTAAATTTTTTAGAGTTCTTAATTTTCATCGTATTTACACGTCGTAACTTAAAATCTTCTCAAGTTAAATTAAATAAATTAACTCAGATTAAAATATTTCAATTACAGAGAGAAAATTTTGCTTGAAATAAAATAAAGCTTGAAATTTTATTATATTTGCTCACATTTCTCTAAAGCATAAAATAATTTTAAAAAATTCTTAAATTTTTAACTACTTTAAATAAAACATTATCTCGATAATAATTTCGAAAAGAAAATACCGAATGCTGAAGTGCGATTAATTTGAAATACCGTGTAATCGATTGAGCAAAACTTTCTTGGTCTTACTAAGGTTAAAACGCGTTTAATCAGGATTCCGTTCGCTCGAATATGTATGAGATGTGCGTCATGACTTTATCCTTTGAAACGAGACGAGATCCTTACGTCGCAAAGAGATCGATTAATGCACATGACGCGTAACGTGCACAAGACGGCTTGTAATTATTGCAGATTAACGTGGGCGTTGTGCATCATTGCACGTTAATCGATGAACACACGCCGTGTTAAACGACACGCGCTATAATTAGCAGCTTAGGTGGTCACTGATCTTTCGTCCTGGAATTTACAATTATTCTTTCTTATCGCGTCTAATGATTTTTAAAACCCAGTCGCGAAAATATCGCGCTCTTCAATCTTTAATTAATGCAAAAATATTATTGAAGAGGAACATATTACATTTACATGTAATAATTGCTTCACTAATCTCTTTTTATTCAACTGAGTACATAACGAGATGCAATAATTTCTATATATATGAATCGTGTCTGCTATCGAACAGATATGAAATTAATATCATAGTACATTTAATTTGAATAGGGTCGCCCGTCAGTTTGTCGGAAACGACGGTATATAGAGAGGGAGATTATTAATTAAATTTTAGATCACTGTGAACTCTCTTTATACCTAACCTGCAATTTGCATCAGCTTCCTTTCATAAAAATTTAATAGTTTAATCGTTTATATATAGTGAAAATATATTTACTATTTTATATTAAAATCAATTTTAATTACATTATTAATAATTTGACGAGACTTTTCTCTTCGATTTTCTCTAAGAAAAATTGATGCTATAGTGAGAGAGGAGTATGTGCGATTTTATAATATATTCATATATTTATCATAATCAATATGTCGTAAACACAATCAATTTAATTACTATCGCTATTCGATTAAAATTTCTAATTTCACAGATATTATGTATTGTATATAATATTATACATAATATTATATATGTATTTACAGTATGTGTGTAACAAGTATAATTGAATATCAATATCGCATTGTTATGATATGAATGTTGTGTTAACAATTATTTCATTTATCTAAACTGTATAAATTAATTTTATTTTACTAATTTTTTTGTTTTTTCTTTATAATTAATTATAATTTTTTTCGTAAAACTTAAAGTTCTTATAATACTTTTTTGTTTGCAATTTTATATAAGATTCTCACTGGCAAGATCTCGCACTGAGAATTTTAAAAACCGTCTTTGCGATGAATCTGAGACGGAATTAAAGTAAATGATCACGATGAGTTGTAGAAAAGAAATATTGTGGTGCTTTATTTATCTTATTGCCGATCAGAAGTTAAATAACGTCCGGAAGTTAAATAAATCTTTCCGAGTGAATGTAATTTGAAACAGGAAGAAGATGCTATGGAAGAAAGCATCGTTTTCGATTCATCAAATAAAATATAGATACAAAATACAGTCATTAAACTAGATGTCAAGTTTCATGAAATATGAAGAAATACTGTCGTTTAAAATATAAAAGTATAACATATATTTCATGTAATTTATTTTTATATCATTTTTATGATAAATTTTGAAGTATAATTACATAAATAAAAATATCAATTATTAATAAGTTTATAATTTTTTAAAATATTTATAATAATTTAATCGTTTCTAATTTATAAATGCTGAGTGATTGATTTTATTATAGTCATGTGTGTGTGTGTTATATGTCATTATAATTTTAAGTCTTTGAAAATTGATATCGTTATAAAGAATTCAGAAACTTATAAAAAATTTCATATTCAATTCAGTCTTCGTGAATATGCAGTTTATATATATATATATAAGCCATTTTTATTATAATTTTTGATTATCTGCTGAATAATTTGATCCATGTCTGGCGAAAAAACAGCAATTAATGATACTGTATTAATCACGGAGAATATCGCGACGGAAATGCAGCGTCTTTACACCATATTTTCTACTTGCCTGTCTTCTCGAACAATAAAACGAGCGGGCGGAAATAAAAAGAAAGGTGGAGTTTTGTCTACACCTCTGACTATTTCTTATCCAATTTGTAGCAATTGCTTTTCACGAAAATCCAGTCGAGCGTGTAAACTCTGTCGGGAATTTAACGTCACTGTAGGAAAATAACAATCGATACTCGATGTACTTGTTGCGCTTCAAGGGTTGCTCGATGGAAAATATAAGATGTTTGCTCATGCATTTTTATGAGAAGTCTTTGTCGAAAGATAATGTCGAAGGATAAACATTATTTTTGTTTATACGGTGAATTATTTGACCAAAAGCATACATTAAAATTACTAAATATTTTTTATCAAACATTTTTACTGTAACATATTTCATGCTCGTGAATATGTTCTTAGAAAATAATATATTATGCAATTTTCACGAAATTGTGTGTTCCATTAAAAATAAAATTTTATAATTCTCATGTTTTTTTTTCATTATTATTGCACAACAAAGATTGACGATGAAAAATTGATATTTATTCGTGTCTTTTCTCTTGTCTGTCTAAAAAAATACATTTTTATCAAGCAATTTAATTGAATTATGTTATGTGCGCGTTTTCTTGGCAAATCTTCGGTAAATATTTGATGTCACAATATCATGGGAACTTTTGTCTCTTATCACGCTTTCATACTTAACGCGTAACTTTAAAGCTTTCCATCTTCTTGCTGATGGAAAAGAAGTGAGCGAAGAGATGGACGGATAGAGCTTTCCTGTTCCTGCGACGTGTCAGCCATGTCGCAAGAGGGTAATTGATAATTTTCTGAGGCTTAGGTTGGAATTATCTCGGCGGAAAGAGTTCGCTAGGGATTATAAAAATGAAGGCGGAGATTAAGCGGGTTTAAATGGTTTCTCGGTTGCCGTTGCTTTGTGCAAATCACGTCTTCTAGATATTATGATGATAATAATAGTCGTCCAATATTAGAGGGCATGGTAATTCACGTCGTCGTTTTGTTAAATTTGTTTGCAATTTGGAACAATTACGCGTTTATCGAGCGATATCCTGGACACAGATTAAATTTCTCGTTACTCGAATAGTTTGGAATTCTGTGTGATGCGGTGTCAACGAAATATATTATGAAGCGATAGAAAATAGACACTTTTAACGAATATATGAGAAAAGAAATTATATACATAAATATACACATTTATAATTAATTTTTTCTGATATTTTACATATCATTCTATAAATTAAATACATTTAATATCTCTCCATATTTAATAATCTTTCTTTTCATATATGTATATATATATATATATATATATATATATGTATGTATATGTATATGTAATATATAATATATGTATGATACTTAAAAATAATATTTATTGAATTATATATAAAGTAAAACTGATCACAATGTGTTTTAAAAAAAAATATATAATCATTCTTCATTTATTAATAGGTTAATTAAAATTCTGACACATTTTATTTTTTCATAAATTACGAGTGGCATCTGATTGTTCTGTAGTTTTAGCAACGTGCATTTCTCTGATTTCTCGCGATGTAAAGGAACGTCAAGAAAAGCGCGCTCGAGCTATTTTTAATAGCGAAAAATTGCGAACGTTTTGCGGAGGCGTTTCGCCGCGAACTTTCGTCGCAAGAATCGTACGTCTTTCTCAACAATGCGCAGAAGTATTTGCATTTCTTAAAAAATGTATGCTTTCCGTGTCTCTCACGAGTAAATTTATTGGTCTGCGAACTTATCGTTTCCTCGGTTGTGATCATCGTTGTATGCAATTACGCGAAAGCCCTTGATGTTTTTTTTTCGCGAGTAAACACCATGAATTGCTCGACGATAAGAATATTTTATTATTCATTTATGCGGTAATGTTACTGCATAAAAATGTAGAATATAGTTACCTGAAATAGACAATAATAGTCTTTTTAATAGCACATATTATGTGAAGAAAAAAATGTGATTTATACGAACGCATAAATAGGGAGATTAAAAAATAAAAATCTATCTTTCTATTATTTTATCATTTGTCATCGATTTATTAGCCAATATTTTTTTCCGAATAAATAATTACTATTATTTTTCAATTTAACAAGAGATGATTTGATTAATTTTATTAATCGGAAATATTACGCAAAAATGTCTTACTGCTGCTATTACCGTGATTTCTTTTATTTCTTACATTGAGCTACCAATTTTAGTATCACACGTGCAATTTATGAGACACGATGAAATAAATGGGGCGCCATTTACTATGGCATGCTGCGTTGCAGGCTCAATAAAAGCTCATAAAATAACTCATAAATACGATTTTTATTACCTAAATAACATACCGATTTTATTTTCAACTGTATTATATAATATAAATATAAAATATGTCACTTTTGTGAAGCAAGTATGTGTTGTTTTTTGATATACGTATCTCACCTGTCAAATATATGTGTATTCATATTTCAAATTCTTTTGAAAACGGTATTTGATACGTTTTCGTTTTATTAATTGATTTTTTATATTGCAAGAATTGTTTTCGCCTTTTTTCAATTTGGATCCGATTTCATTTTCGAAACTAGCGTTTCGACACGAAAATATAACGTGAAAAATAAAGAAGCGGGACAGATATTCCTATATATATATAGACGCATGGATATTTCCGATAGGTATTTCCGAAAATATAAAATTGATATGTTTATACAATATTCTCTCGACGCGACGTTTCGATCATTCCGCGCGATATATCTCATAATTTTGAATGCCTCGTCATTTGCTGCATCAATCACGCAATATTTCGATTAAAATGGATTTGGGAGAACTGCATTGTTGAGAGAACACTTGTGTGTGAACACGTATATATACATTTGTATTTGTACGCTGTCGCGAGGGAGCAACAGGGTGTCGGTAGATCTCTGCCGCATTTAGAACACCTCTGGAAATGTATACCGGGTGAGCAAATAATTTCACCTTCGCGATTATTTTATTGTTCGGTCAGTTACATAGTGTAATGAATATTTATTAAATTTGGAGAATTTGATTTACCACCTTAAGACGATAAATAAATTAGAATAAATTTTTAATTGATTCTCTTATTAGAATGAATTATTTATTCTATTGAGCATTTTTCTTAATGAGAGGTTAATGCTTTTGAAGAAGGAGCGAAACGATAATGTCCTATAGTATATTTTTAAGAAAGGGGTCTTAAAATTACATCATAAAACCGATACAAGCAAAAACTCGAATTTTTGTGTCTTTAATAATTTCGCAGAGAGCACACGAAGAAAGATAGCTGTTTGATTTAATTATAATTTATGCAAACCATAAAAGATTAAACATTCCTATTCTGTGCAGAAGAGGTGAATTGTGAATCTAAGTAATAAAAAAAAACGCAGATATATCTTGTAGTACACATTGCCGGATTTAAGAATTAATTTCCTTGTGCTAATACAATTATTTCTTAATCTTCGTGAATGGTCGAGATTTCATGTCTCACATAAACTTTCTTTGGGATCCCGTCTCGAGACTTGGACATGCAAATAAGAGCGCGAATATTAAAAACCGCGTTCTATTTGAGCTCCACTTATTTCCCGTGTCTTTAAAGCGAGTCATGAAAGTCACCATGGGGAAAATTGCTGCAATATTGTGCACACGAGTAACGTTTAACCGAGATGAAAAAAACCATTCCATTTTATAATTTACATGAGTAAGTTTCAAATAAACTTTTTCAAACTATCCGAAATATTACAATTTTCATTCCCATACGACTTTCAACTTTCACTAGTTTTTACCTGTGGTATTTAATTTAATAAGTATCCGTTTTATTTTATGCTAAAAATTATATATATTATATACAGATATCTGTTAGAATTTTCATAAATCCATTCTCAAGATTATCAAATAGAAAATAATATAGCATTCTATGAAATAAAAATATATTAATAATTATATACAAATATATATATATGTGTATACATATATTTGTTGTGTAATACATATAATTAATATATAGTGTGTTCCTAAAATAATAAATATTTAACATTTAATACTTATAAATTATTCAGAACTTGGCATATTTTCTATACGAATATATATCACATTACGCGATAATTAAAAATAAATTACTATCGTGGAAATAAACGAGCACTTAATTTGATCAAGTAATCATTTATAAATTGCTCACCTGAGGGTTGCTCCGCTGTCATTCCTCAGGCTTTTCCCTTTTCTTTTGTCCTTGGCTGCTCCTTCGTGGCACTCACATGTCACTCACTCACGAGAAACAGTTAATTACGATTGCGCGATTCACATGTCACTCACTCACGAAAACACGGTTAATTACAACCGCGTGATATTTTGTACGACACTCCGCTGACGTCGATCGATCGGATCTTTGTTTCATATCCGCAACGTTTCGTGAATTAATAATCAAAGAATACAGCATTATTTTCAATCTAGTCGATATGATCGAGTTAATGATTAATTAAAACGCAAAAGACCGCATAAAATATACAATTTATATATATATAATAAATATGTATTTCAAACGCACAAGTGTAGAATATTCTTATTATTATTAACTGATCAATATATCAGCTTTTTGATACTCGATTTGCTTAATACTTTTCACTTTCGATTCAAAAATAATATTTGTATAAAAAATCGAAATTATTAATCGCGAAAAATATTTCATCACGCGTGTACTGAGATAATCATTAATTAATTATAATAATCATGATCGTGTTTGACGTCTCTCGGTACTTGTCACGATATCGTATATCTTGACGATGTAGAAGCACATTGCGTAGCTACTTCTTGAATCTCGCATGATACTAAAACTTGGTATGTAAATATACCAAGCGCGCTGTACAAAGACCAAACTCAACATAACATTGGATTTGTTGTTAAAATAATGTTTGACGACTTTCGCTTCTCGTGACGTATTGAACGCTATTGTTCACGTGATTGTGACCTTATCCCGGGAAAAAATTTTTTATATAAAATTATATAGAAATATATAAAATTATACATATGTATAATCGCAAAATTATATATGAAATATGTCCATACATAATTATATAAAAGTGCTTTTTATATATAATTATATTTTATATATATATATATATATATATATATATATGTGTGTGTGTGTGTGTATTTCGAGAGCTAATAAAAGTATTCTTAATATTGTTCCTTATAATTTATATATAAATTTATATAATTATGTATAAAAATAGACATATTTTACAAATATAATTTTATAATTATATGTATAATTATTACAATACAATTATTTATATATAATTATATATAAAAAATTTTTTTCCAAGAGTTATCATTTGCGTTGCAAAATTTGAGCGAGTATAGGCAGCTTTGTGCGAGATGAGAAAAATCGCGTTATCTTCTTAAATACAATTTTGTCCTATGATTTTTATAATTAGTGAGTAAAAACTTGTATGATTAAGTTTCACTAGTTTTCATTGCAATGTTACCAATAATTGTTTCTTTAATGATAGCGTAGTTTGGAATATATTTCACATCACATCACGCTTTATATATGTATTTGTCATTAATTGTAATAAATTATTAAAATAATATATTCATTATCTTCTTCTCTCTCTCTCTCACAAGATGAAAGCACGTAGTAATAAAATGACTCACAGGCTCGAGAGATTTTGGTACCGAATAGCCCAAAATAATATATTGATTATTTATTAATAATCATTAATAAATCATTGATCATTTTAAAAGTGTGAATGTTACGAAAAAGCAATACTCACAAACATAAAAGATGAAGAGAAAAAAGGGTTGTGAGAAGGCAACAACGGAACATGAGAAATGAGCAATAAATATTATTTATTATTTGAAATAGATTATTTTGTTATTTCTTCGAGATAATAAATTATTTTAAATTATCGTGTAATAAACATGTTTAAATTATTTTAAATTATCATGCAAATTATTGGTAGTAATTTATTTTAAATTATCATGTAACAAAACATCTTTAAATTATTCCAAATGTAAAATATATACATATTACGTATAAATATACTATATATATATATATATATATATATATATATATATATATATAATATTTTAACATATTAATTAAAAATACAATTTATTATTCTCTTTAAAATTTATATTTATTCAAATTATTTATATATAAAAATTATATTTTTATTTATTACACTTTTCAAAATTTATCTAAAAAGATTTGCTATCTTTTCAAGAATTAAATATAATTTATTTTATTTAATACCTGCATAAATGAAAAAGGTAAAACAAATAAAACAATTACAGGATCGAATAAATGAAATAAGAATAAGCTCCTTATACATTTGTCTAAATAAATGTAATTAATTTTTATACTTTGAAATATTTGTATAATTTAATATTTCGCATATACTATATGTATATAGTATTGTATTATAATATTAATTTGAGAAACATTTTTAATATATTAAAGTATAAAACATATTTTTATATATTCATTGTAAAATTGCCATTGTGATTATTAATAATCTAAATTAGAAAGAAAAGTTTTTAAAAACTGCTAATTGTATTATATAAATATATGCATATTATATACAATATATATATAGAGAGAGAGATTATAAACATTATAGATACATTTAATTTTGTAAAACTTTTATTTAAAAAACGCGGAATACGCGCGTATATATTTTTGAATTTATAATTTTTTCCAACTTTTTGGGAAGGAAATTTTGGCACATTTTCAGCACCGTAACATCTCGCGTTAATTAATGGAGAGAGGATTCCCGAGATTTCGTCGTTATGGCAAATTTTCAACGTGCATATTACGCGCAAGCAGATACATGTTTACCCTAAGCTTAATGGGGAAGAGTAGAGGGTTGATAACTTCGAAGCTCTTGATATGTGCGACCGCACGCGGAAGCGCAACAGCTCGCTGCTAAATCTTCGTAATTTCCCGTATAAGCGCGCCTCCGGTTGGTCAGATACCGGGTGGACTTGCGAAATTGAGTTCACTTGTGGTGGACGCTTCATTAATCTCCCCGGTTTACCACCCTTCCCCTTCTAACGTCCTTTTGTTTCGCTGAGCGTTAGTGAAACGCGAGATTATATTTTCCCATCGATGATTTTCGCCTAAGGGAACGCGTAAGTTTGTTGATCAATCTTTGAAGAATAAAATTTTTCATTTTCCCTTTTAGTAAAATAATTTTCAGATTTTTTACATTATTTTGCTTTTATTTTTTTTCTTTGTTTTTTTATCGTGGATCATCTCTTTATGATGCAAAATTGTTACGACATTATATAATATATTATAGAGATATACAAAAACTCCATATCCGCGCAGTATTGTTGCGCAATAATTCCTTTCTTTCCGCTCTATATTATATTCGTAATTAGATCATGTTATATAAAAAAAGAAGTGGTATTTACATTTAAAGAAAGATTGCATCATAATTTATGATTATGACAAGCAGTATACTTTTATTATGTTAAAATAACTAATGAATGTGTTTTATTTGATATTGCATAATAAATTTTAATTAATATTGCGTTATATTAAAGAATATTTTGATAGGATTATATTAGTATTATATTTTTGTCACTCTTTTTTAAAAATGAATTCTTTTTTGAACGGAATAAAAATCACTTTTTATTATCTTTCTCTCTAATGTATATAATATATATATATATATATATATATATATATATATATAATGAATATATAAATTATTGCATCTTATATAAGGAAAAAAAATCGTTAGGGTTTGATTTTTGCGACTAATTTTTCATGTTTGTTAACATATTTCTAATCTGAGAGTCTTCTAATTTTATATACACAAATTCATCGAGAACAGACGCGAATTCAACAATTTTGATATTTCAATATCTACGAATATTATTCGAAAGCATAATTATTTCAGAATTTTCTTTCAAATAAAAGAAATGATTGTATGTTGTGCATAATTATTTATAATTGGCATATCAGACATTTTTATTTAATTTAATTTTATTCCATCTTTATCAAAACTTTGTCAAACGAGCATTGATATATTTATTACACAACAATTTACGTAAAATATTTATAATTTATATAAACTGTCTCTAATTTAGTTACATATTATTTTTAATTATTGAATATTCGCGATTGTGCGTTAATTACAGAACTGGGGTTTTGCATCCTTACGATATTTAATGAAATTACACTTTAGTGAACTCGTTCTCACGTATAATTTCATCGCGTGCTACCGCTGCTTAGCAACTATGCGCATTTAAATATCTCGGTATTCCAAAATAATATGCAAATTTGTCGTAACTCTCGGCTTTAATAACGACTTTCTCTCTTTTTCTCTTTCTCTCTCTCTCTCTCTCTCTCTCTGGTTAAAAGCCAATTTACGAAATTCCCTGAGCAACGTGCCGTATCGAAGGTACATACTCGTACATCGACCAAGGCAGACTTTAACTGGATTAGAAATCCTCCGAACTAAAAGTGAAGGATATAATTCAACTCACGTCCCTTTCTGTCATTGTCTGAAACAATGCCAATTAATCGACCGTATTTGCAGCTGACATAAAGCGCATGATAACACACACACTTCCGATCAAGAGCTGACTAATTACGACCTGTTTCTCGATCTCTGCCAGCATTTATCTCGTTTAGCTATAGAAATAATTCTCGAAATACGCAAGTCTATAACACATTTTCAATATATTTTCTATATTTTATTTTTTGTTTATCTCGCTTTTTATATAACGCTGCTAAATATTAATATATTTTATTATTTTATTCTGGTCATTTCCATTTCTTTAATATAAAATAATTTTCGATATCTTGTAATGAAATTTTCCAAATGTTTAATTAATTAAAAATTTGAATAATACATTATCCGCTATTTTTTTAAATACATCTGCAATACTGTTCTCGATTATACAGCGAGAATCTGAATCCATTGTTTTCATCATAAAAGGCGACATTAGTTGGCACTAGATTACGTTGTACTGTTATTTATTGGCTTCTGCGTGAAACTAGGTTTATACGTCCTCGCTTATACGGCTATTTCACGGTTTTATTGCGGCTTTTTCTACTTACGGATTTAAAATGCATCGCAGAAAACATTTAAGTCCCTCTTGGCTCGGGAAAATCGCGAACTGTAAAGTCGCTGAAATTGAGTCGCTTTGTTAACCTCACCGCATTTATATACTTAACGTCTACTATTAAATTAATATATTTCTGGCGCTTATAGTCACCCTTTGTTTATTTCTATCGTGGTAATTAACATTTCTTGTAAAATTCACAACTGTTGCGAAGACGTCTTATTCTTAATTATATTATTATTAGCTTAAGAAACGTTTGTATATTTTCTCAACTTCTTTTCGTTCACCGTAGTACTTTTGTAAAGAACTTTACAAAAAAAAAAAAAAAAACATTTCGATTTTTTGAGAATGCAGATAAATGCGCCAAATCGTTTGCTATTAAATGCGCTTCACGGCACATTTTGCATGCAAAGAGTGTCCTGCTGTTGTCTTTCGCTCGGAATAGGAAAACACCAAAGTCAGGACGTGTTTGTAAATCCTCTCCGACGCAAAGTCTTTTTATTCGACGTTAAGTGCATTTTAGTCGCGGAAAGTTAGGAGTAAAAATGTGTTCTCTAATCAAACAGTCTGAACTTTGATCGAGTATATGATGAGCTAATACGAACGTGCAACATTGCGTACGCAATACGCGAACAGTGAACTGTAGACATCACTTATGTATGATGGATTGTGTACGCAGATGTATGCAAGATCTGAATATTCGGAACGAAGCGACAATACGGCTGCGTAAATTGATTTACCACTTGAAGGCTGACCGTAGCACGACCGTAACTACTGAACCTAGTGATCAATCCTACTCATATCGATTACTGCCACACTACCTTAATCTTTCGATTACCAAGACATTAATTGGCACATATACACGACATTCAGACATTTGAATTTGCCTTATTCCATATGAGATATTACAATTTATTATCACATTGCGATACATAGTCAAATTAATTAATCAATTCAATTGGGAAAATTGAATTTTCTTTAAAAAAAAAACAATCAAATCGGTTTTCACCAACAATATATTTGAGATATAAATCCGTAAATAAATTAACATATAATAATAATAATAATAATAATAATAATAATAATAATAATGTTAAATATATATCTTTTGTATTTTCTGGCGAATGTATTGACGAGAATTCAAATATGGAGACTACGTTTGCGTTTTACAATATTCAACGCTATGGGCGATGAATAGCGTTTAGATAGCGCGAGATATATATATATATATATATATGTACATGTGGTTCTCTTCGAAGCAATATCTACTAGCAGTTTTCGAGTAAACCAAGCAGAGATGTGCGCGTGATATATCGATTTGACGCGTGATATATCGATTCCGCGCGTTTATCTCTAGCGGGATGAAATCGCCGCGAGTCTCTTGCCAGAACTCGGATTAATATTGAATAAATATAAATCAGTTAAATAAATATCTGGCAAATGCCCGAAATTGATGACGCGTCGATCGTATAAATCGCACCGCGAAATAATTGCCTGGTGTATTTGATATTCAATGCTTATGTGTATATGTAATACAACCATAACACATATGATCCATAAGAGAATATATAACAGAGACGGATATATTTGGTCAACGATATCGATTTCATTTATTTTATGATATTTTATCAATGCACGGATTGATACCTCGTTGAAGAGAATTGATATTTCATACCTAGCTATTTGTTGTCCCTTTCAACGGTATAACAAGATTGACACGTCCAGTACAAGTATTCGATAGACCCTTTTCGCGAAAGGCTATTAATATTATTCGTGTCCACAACAGGACATTCTATATCGCGTTTTCGGAATCGACAGATCGGTTACGAGTGTTCGATACCTCAAGTGAAAGTATCGATACTATCGCTATACATGGAGATATGTCTTTTAATAAAATACGGGTTGATAAATAAATAATAATAAATTATTATAATTGGGAAATTTATTTGATTCTAAATTTTAGAATCTTTAAATTTATACAGTTGATACAGGTGTTAAGATATTTAATATTATTAAAAAAGCATGCGAAATATTTTTTCTTATATGGATATTCAAATATTTGTTTGAATATTTAATTGCGAATAACTATAAAAAGTTTAGGTATATTTAGATATAAAAAAAATCACGATTATTCAATAGAAAGTTTTATTTTTCAAAACGCATCTATTATGAATCGCACGCAAAATACCATTGTTTGTTTTGTCATCAAACCGGAAATCGATATCCATGAAGTGCTGAATAAAGATACGAAAATGTCGACCTGAATATTACAGATATTGTTTGCTTTCACAAGCAATATATGTATGGTCGTTCTTTTGACACAATAGTGTTTCCCTAAAACGCTTTGATGGAAATGTTAAATTTGGCTTGCTTAGCTCGTTTAGATATAATTGGATGACCAACGTCATATTTGACATGAGTGCAATTATTTTAGGAATATTCTTAATTTTTTTATATTAATTTATTACTTCGATCAACTCTCTGCAATTATATACATTGCAATTGTAATAAATTGTAATTATTTTTATATAATCATTTATATTTATATTTTGTGACACACATAAAATGGCAACCATAAAGGTGACCTTATTTGAATTTTATTGTCATCTTTGATGTTCGTTAATTCGTAACAGAGCTCGCCTAATATGTATATAACAAGGTATACAGAGGTTTTGCGACGCAAACTCGATTAAACTAACATTCCAGGATAGATTGAGAGAGAGAGAGAGGATTTGTCGGATATAAAATGGCTGAATTCCGCTGCAAAGCGACAAATAGATATAAAAAAACAAATAACATAAAAAAGAACAAGTTTAACCACGTGAGTTCGTCTTTGACTTTATTTGGCGTAATTCAAACTTTAAGACCTGTCACAGAAATCTCAGACTTTCATTCAAGGAAATGACCCGAATAAAAAATCTCACCTGAGTGAGAATTTTAAGACTTACTGCATAATTTAGCTATATTTGAATCGTGTCAAGAAATTGGGATTTAAGAGAAAGCTTTTTTGAGGGCATTTAATGATGTCAATTTTCTTCCACGATTACCCAATTAGGTGATTTTAGATTCAGATTCGAGCTCAGGGATAAAAAGAACACGCAAATTTATTTTCTTATCGAGAATCTACATTTAATATCTTGTATTATATGCAACCAATTCTTTTGAAATTTGCCCGGGGAATAAAATTTAATGACGCACGATGCAAGTTCTACTCCAGTGCACGTTTGATTTGAAGCGTATTGAGAAATACAATCGGGAAATAGCTTTTCCGCTTGATATCTGTATACATCCGACCTCCAGTTTTCTCCATCGACGATCGGTTGTTACGTGCGTACAAATATTTTCTTATCCTAGTTGTATTCCAAACCATCTCAGAGGAAAGATGAACCCCTCATGCGGCTTCGAATTACCAGACATCTTATAATCGTTATATTTGATATAGAGTTTGATACACTCTGATAATAATTATATTTTTTTTTTGCCGAGAAAAAAATTTTGTTTTGCATAGATATAAATATGAATAAATAGATTTAATAAATTAAATTTACATCAAATAAATGATAGTAAAAAGTATACCTAATAATGATTCAATATCTAAAATTTTTTAAAAAAGTAACAATTTTGAACATATGAGAGAAGTAAAATAAAAGTCAACCAATAGAAATTAATAGAAACAGTTTTATTTTTTATATTTTTATATACTGAAAATAGTTAACTGGACTAAATTATTTCGACTAAACTATTTTGTTAATTGAATATATATATTAGTATTTTTATTTCAAATATACGTTTTGTGTTGGATTTAATATATTATATTTAAAAATTTTTATATGTTCAATTAAAATAATGTTTAGTCAATAAGTTAACAATTTTTTCAGTGTAGTTTTTTATATTTCATATTATATTGCAATTGTGGTTTGTATCAGTTTTTTATACATAAAAATTTATGAATACGTACATATTTAAATGTCGCAATTAAATGCTATATTTTCAATTGAAAAAAGGCAAAAAAGAGAGGGTTGATGATTTTGACAAGATGCGAACAGCATGAGTTGTTATTTCGAGATATAAAGAGAAAGATGCGAAGAATATGCGCGCATTAAACGGAGGTATCCTTGTGTTACGCGGCATATGTCAAATCTGTAGCTGTCAATCGCCAAAGAGAAGCAGGAAAATGAATGACGCGCGCGCGTTTGCAAAAGCGACTGGCTTTTCAACGATCGATATTCGGCCGCTGGCGGATCTGATCGGGAAATAGCTTTTCCGGCTGATGAGGCTCGCGACATGAACAATACTCTCTGCCAATCTCCTCCGATCTGACGACGATCGACGAAGGGAAACGCGTGTGTCATCGTTGGGACACTCGCGAAATCCGGGCGCCACGATAATGATGAGAATAGCGAACGCTTGTCAAATGTCATGATATGTAGGAGAAACATTTCGTCTTTGATAATTATCGCACGTATTCGCCGTATTTTAGAAAGCGATTATTATATATAGGGTGTTTGACATAAAGTATCACACCGAAAATATATACAAATAGATTTTCTTATTTAGAAATGATTTTTCCTCAGCAAAAATGTCGAGGAATTATTTTTGCATATTTCATCGTGTATCTTTATAACTAAACCTTACATTAAAATTTTATTCAAATAAATTCTATTCGAAATTAATTGGAGAATGTGGTTTTAATATTTTCTTTCCGCAAGGCTTAGTTTGCGAAAAACCCTTCATTTTCAATTGCTTATAACTCAAAAATTATTAATCCCTTAATATTTTTGCTCAGGAAAAATTTATCTATGTTAGACACCCTGTATATTCTGTTACATGCCATGATATTAATTGAAATGATAAATATTGCTATAAAGAGAATTTATTTTTACTTCCTATATAGAACGTCTCACTGTCAGCAAAATACATTTCTTATCTCTTTTGACTATTTCTCTTGTTCTTAGAATTTTTAAAAATTATTTGAGTCTTTTTTCATATCATTAGTAAAAAGTATATTTATTAAATGATTTACATATTATTGATAAAATCCGTGGCACATTTCTGCTACATGCCATGATATTAATTGAAATGATAAATATTGCTATAAAGAGAATTATTTTTACTTACTATATAGAACGTCTCATTGTCAGCAAAATACATTTCTTATCTCTTTTGACTATTTCTCTTGTTCTTAGAATTTTTAAAAATTATTTGAGTCTTTTTTCATATCATTAGTAAAAAGTATATTTATTAAATGATTTGCATATTGTTGATAAAATCCGTGGCACATTTCTGCTACATGCCATGATATTAATTGAAATGATAAATATTGCTATAAAGAAAATTTATTTTTACTTTCTATATAGAACATCTCATTGTCAGCAAAATACATTTCTTATCTCTTTTGACTATTTCTCTTGTTCTTGGAATTTTTAAAAATATTCGAGTCTTTCCGTATATCATTAGTAAAGAGTATATCTAATGATTTACATATTATTGAGGAAATCCGCGAAACAACAACTAGCTCTTTTATGTACTCTTTTATACGAACGCAATCTCCGCCAACGCGTGAAAGAGCAATAGGTACCGTCAAGTGCTCGTTCATCAAATTCTCTTGGCAGCGGTTCACTCTTGTCGATGAGATTGGCGCCACTTTATCGCACAATCGTATAATGATTTCGCGCTAAAGTACTCCGACAATCTTTAATATATTGTAAGTCCTTTATTTCAGTTTCACAAACAAACGTATATAAGTTATATTTGCATTTCCTTGAAAAACATGTCATCCGAATATGATTGATAATTCGATATTTTTAGCACAATTTATATTATTCAAGTACGAATGACAAATAAAAAATGAAACGTAAATCGACAAATAATAACGGATATATATATGTATATAATTGCTGTGAAGAAATTACATCGTCTCGCAGATATTATTCAAGTATGATATAGCGAAAGAAATGTCGAGTGATGCGATTTTCCTCTCTCAAGAATTCTTTTTAATTTGCGATACAGTTATCGGTTATTGGAGTCTATTTTCCTCTGCGGTCAATCTTATACGATAGCAGGATAATGGGTGATTCCCTGGAGAGATTCGCGAAGTTCATCTCATTAAAGAGTACAATGAAAGTGTCGAAGCTACCTTGGAAATTTCAGGCTGGAGAAACACGCGCTCCTGTCATAAATTACAGTCAGGTAGGAGGTCTCGATGCTGACGAGAAATCGATTCTCTCGTCGTTGCTGAAGTGCGTCTGTTTAAAGACGGTAATAGCATAGAAGTCGCATTTACTAGTCATCGTTCTTTATATTAATGGTTCTTATATCTATTGGTAATGACTTGCAATTAATAGTAGTAGATGATTTGTAGTAATTTTCTTAGACGACACTTTAATAAATTAAGGATGAGAAGCGTAATAGCCCTCGTAAAACAAGGTGCAAATAAATAGTAAATCGCTTGTGAATTTATCGATACGAAAAATCCAGCGTAATTTTATCGCCGCGATGGATAGATAAAAAAATGTTACAACGATGGGTCCGAATGAATTGGACAAAATTGATGAGCGCGCAACAATGAAAGGGAAAAATGCAAAGGTTTATTAAGAATATTACACGATCGACTCTTGAATATTTTTGAATCAAAATCTAAAAACAATATATTAAAACGTACATTCGCGGATATAGTCAGTGCTAGGTGGAAAACGCTCGATTATACTACGCGGTTTCAATTAACCAGCATCGCTCGCTGGCGAACGAACGCGTTCAACAAGGAACAATATCGACCTCGAGCGTATCGAGGATAACTGCCCTCGCACACGAACAAGAAATTACGGAAATTCGTCACAGCCTCCAAGTAAAAAGGCTTTTTGCGAGTTCAATTACTCACGTACCGCGCTATCGCTAAATCACTTCAATTTTCCACTTCTGAAACAATCACTACTTTTATAAAAAAAAAAAAATCATTCATAGACGTGTTAATCGCACGAGGCAAGCAAACACGCGGTATGTTCGTCACACTAATGAACGCCACTGTCCAATTATTGGAAGCGAGGAAAATCTATATTTTATTTTTTGACTACCGCGTCTGATGTGAGTTTGAACAAAATAAAATGAAACTTGTCCTAAAATATTTTTATCGCGTAGAAATATGACATTAATAAATTATATGTATATATGAAAATTTTTAATTAAAAATTACAAGTATTAAATTAGAAATTAGATTATATTTAAAGAAAATATATTAATTTCTTCTATTAATTAAACAAAATTAGAGAATGTTAATATATTAATTGTGTTAAAATTTTAGGTACATGATCATTAATAATAATAATAATAATAATATTTAATATCCTATAGATCTTATTTTGAAAAATTATATTTAAATTAATATTTTTCTCCATATTTTTCATTCAACCTCGCTTCCAAATGCAAAATCGCGTTGCTGAATTTGCTATGCAGAAAGACGTGACGGAATGGATGGTAAATCAAGTCGCATGTCTATCAAGTTCATTTCACCGATATTCTTAATTTTGACACATGATTTCGGAAAGCTTTTCAGTTTGTCGAATATGGTATTTTCACAATTGAAAACACGCAGACGCACATAATTTAAATATAAATACGCGAACCGATAGATGGTTCGAAATGTATTAGATAGCAGTAAATCTCGATAAAAGTCCGAAGTCGATATTTTGTTATTTCGCTTTTAATGCGTTCATCCTTTTCCTGGCAATCGTCTTTATTTCTTCTATTAATTCTCCCCATCTTCTCGTCGACACGTGTTCACAATTTATTCTTGACTTCTGCTACTTTCAAAATTGCTCGGTTTTTTGTCAGAGAGAAAGAAAAAAATTAAAGTAAGACTGAAATTTGTTAAATTAAGAAAGTGAATTTAAATTGATATAAATATAAAAAACTGTTTAAAAGACATAAATATGTAGGATTCTTTATCAGTCTTTAATTAATATAATTTTAATTTTCAATTTATAACTGATCTATAAAATATATTTTATATGTCATGTTATATAGGGTAATTCATACACGCAAATTCTTACAACTCTATTTTCGGAAACATTTGAGGTAATGACAAAATTTTATTTTTCGACAAACCTTAAAATACTGAAAAAAAGAAAAATGGACCATTATTTCATATGCATAAAAATATAGATTTTTTCTTTTTTATTTATTTAAAGAAAATATATTTTATGAGAGAATAATGTGTGGATTTTTAAAATTATTTTTTAAATAAAAATTTTCTCTTATTTTTATGTATGTGTATATCTTCGATGAAATAGTTTATTTATCGCTTATTAATGTTCTATAATATAATATATATGAAAATTGAACTTTGCTTTCGTATCATGTTAAAATCATCTCTTTTGCTGATATCCAAATTCATAATTATATGTTGATTTAGGAGAAGTTTATCAAGTTCTTTTATTACAATAAACGTTAGCACTACTTTATTATTATTTCATTTCCGGTGTACTTGAATAATTTCATTTAAATAAGTCAATTAAAAATACCTTTAAACGCGATTAATACTTTGAAAGCAATTTAATTTATTTTTGTCACTTTTCCGATATGTATGCAATCAAGCAAATTCGCTAGTTTTCGCTTACTCAAAACTTCCAATTGCAGCAAAACACTCCTGAGATAGCGTAATGCCTCGAGAGCTATTTGGACTTTATATCAAAGAATCGGTAAATTAAATTAAAGTGATGTGTTTTTACTGCTCCAAATGATTCGGGAGGAGTAATCTTTTTTCAAAATTCACACAGATTCAGCAGATAACAAAAATCCTTTATTTGTGTGAAACATTTGGAACAATGGAACATTTAAGCTATTAATTCTTAGTATTTAAATATATATTGTCGAGTTTATAACAATGTAGAAAATGTAAAATTAGAATTCTATACAAAATACCTATTATAAATTGAAAAGTAAGAAAAATTGGTCTCATATAACACATAATTAACTTTATATGTTATAACTTATACCGTTAAAAAATTTACATTTTTGTAAGTAATCTTGTATAATCTTGTATAATTATTTATATTATAAAAATTAAAAAAATTTACATTTATATATAACTTTTATAATATAATGAAAAACAGTTATAGCCCCATACAGCACAAAATATTTTTAAAATCTTTTAAAAATAATTCTTAAAAAATAAAATAATTCTCGAAAATATTTTAAAAATGTTTCTATATCCGCTTTTTCATGTTTAAAAAATATTTTTGAATATAGATTTAAACTAATATTTCAAAAATATGTATCAAATATTTAAGGAAATATTATCTGAACGATAAAGAAGAACATTTTTAAAAATATTTTTAAGTTTTTTAAAATATTCTAACAAATGTTATCACAAAAAAATTTTTAATTATTTTAAACTATACCTAAAATCATTTTAAAATGTTTTTAATGCAATATTTTATACAAATATTTAGAAATATTTTTGAAAGCACTTATAATATTTTGTGCTGTATTGGGTACCATATAAATATAATAAAATATAAAAATTAATTATATCATATTGTACATATATATATGTTCTCTAATAGCCTAGAATAATAAAGAATAAGTAAAGAAAAATAAGGTCTGAAAATTCGACGAGAGAGATATGCGCGTGCTGGAATGGTGTTAATTAAATACACCGGTTATAGGCTCGATAAATGACCGCTGAATTGCATTAATCGTTTCTGAAGCACGCGCGTCCGTTTGACGATTAAATGTCGAGTGGCCTGTGGAAATTCTGTAAAGCGACGTTAACGAGCGCGTGGCATGACGTTATGCTTTCACGAGACACAATGCCAACGCGCGTGTCGGCTTTCGATGTTGCCGGCCAGTCAAGATTGCGTTACACGTGTTTCGAAGATTGATCGTCGTCTGGCACGGAGCGACATAATTATCGCGCAAAGTCTTGTCTTGCGCTTTTGGCATACAACCAAATTTCTCTTCATTTGCGAAAGTGTATCCGCTGTTTAAAGAGATTTCGAATAATGATCGCAAGCTTGCAATTAACCTGTCTTAAATCGGAAGAAACTGGTGAGAAATTGCTCGAATTTTCTTGCAGATACTATGGAATGATAGTGAAAGTAGTCTTTGACGAGAGATTTAAATTTATTATAATAAATAAATTTTATTGAAAAATATACAATTAATATTATGTAAATATATTATATAATATATATATTATATTTTATATAAATATAATATATTATATAATATTATATTATAAAATATAATATATATATATATTATATAAAATATTATATAAATATACAAATAATATTATATATAACTAAACATTTAATTTTTTGTACCAATATAAGACAAGTACTTTTGATCTACCTGCAGTCATAATATAATTAAAAGTTATTTTTAATCTTTTTTCCCTTCGTAGAATACTAACATATATAGTATTGTTACACAGGACAGTCTATTGTGTGACGAAAGAATTTCCTATGCAATATTATATTTTCCATAATCAAGTTTCGGTCTATTGTCGCCGGGCGAAAGGCCGGCCGATTGTTCTGTTTTAAGCCCGGAAGTTCACGTACGCGTGCATAAAATTCCACACGTCAAAGGCACGCGCAGCGGGTCCTGGACGTTTTAGATCAAAGGAGTTGCAGGTGCAATTACTGCGCGGAATGTTCTGCAATGGATGCAACGGAAAATCGCAACGCAGCGTGCTTTGCTATCCATCTTCTCAATTTGACTCTCTCCTACTCTTCTTCTTTCTCGTGAGTTTATTCATCAAGCGTCGATAGCAGACGACAAAATAAACGAACGGATGAAGGATTCGAACGACAGGAGGATTTCCTTTCTTCTCTTATCCCTCACCTTCTATTAATAGTCAGTGAGAGCGACAATCACGAGAGAGAGAGAGAGAGAGAGAGAGAGAAAATTAGATCCTACTGTGCCTGACTAAAGTACAAGCAAGATCGAGAGAGAGAGGGTGAGAAAAGGAGTCAGTGCGCGGATTATCGTATATATCTTATAAGATAAAGCTGTAGAAATTTATCTCGCATTTACGAGAATCTCCGTTGCGTCGACATCATCTTTAATTAAGAAAATTATGGTTGACAATTCATTGCCATGGTTTTTATCAAATATATTTACAAATGTCATAACAAAGTGCTTTATACGGTGTTTTGAAAAAAGAATTTATATATCTATTATATTTATAATTACAAGACATTATAAAAACCAGGAGACATTATAAGAATATTTTGATTTTTACTAATTAATAAAAAAATAAAATAAAAAAAATTATAACTATTTATTAAAATTTTAATTTAAATAACTTGAGATAAAATCTATAGGTACGACAATTTGGACAAAATATAAAAAAATATATGATAAATTGATTTGCCATATTTAGCGTGTCTAGATTTGTGTGTAATACTTAGTATCAAGATTTTGCGTAACTATATATTTTATCACTCTGAGTTCCTTTACCTGAACTTTCCACTCAAACAGCACTTTCGTGCAAGTTTCGTCTTGTCAGATATCGCTGGGACATTTAGCTGAACTTTGCCATTATACTTGCCCGATTACCGAAGGTGGCACGACTCGCTAGTTAATAATTAAAATCACAATTTATTGAGTAATTTTATCGTGTTCATCCGTCAACTTGCACAAATTATATATAAGTTGAATAAATAAATATAGAGCGGTGGCAATTATGTATCAATATTCGATCTTTTGCAGGCATTCAGAGTTATATGATCAAAGAAATAATATTGTTTATTAAATTTTCTATGAATTTCACTTTAGCAAAATTTTAGATTAAATTACAAAAATGTTTTAGAAAATATATGAGGATAACATTCTGCATTAATTTTAGAATCTCTGTTTTCTTACGGTTCTAGCTAATTTCATTACATAAGATTTTTCAAGATTATTTATTTTATAAGATTATTTATTTTATAAAAAAATTATAAAAAAATGTAATTATTTAAAATCGTATTTCTATTATATATGATATTCAAAACTGTATTTTTTTAAACTTCCGGTTCTCTTTAACTAAGGTTCTCTAATCAATACGATCGTAATTGGAGAGAATTAATCTAGAATGCTAAACCTTAATTATGTACAAGCTCTTTCGTTGTTTTAGGTAAAAAACCTGATGCGTTAGAAATTTCTTATCCTAGCAGCAATCTTATAAATTTGTTTTTCCTTCTTATTTTTTCTCATTCCTCCTCCTCTCGCTCTCGACACCCTCCAAATGAAATAGTTTACCCTCTTCCTTTTTCCCATTTCGATCTTTCGATGCGAGGGGTGGCCTCAAGATAAAACTAATTTTACGAGAAGTCGACCAATTTCTCGATTCTATTAGGTTTTATATATCGAGGTGATATTGTTCTCAGCAAAAAGGAACTGGCGAAAGAAATTGACAGGAAAAATATTTTTAAATCAACCTTTGCTGATTTTATTATTCTCGTGCTAAACGCGCAAAAACAAATGTGCGAAAACAGCAGTTCTTTACTTAAAATTATTGACGCACTTTTGCATTGTTTTTAGTATACGATAAAAAATTGTATATTTAGCCTTTCAAGATTAATGTCATTATAAAGTAAAAAGTAATATTATTATAAAAGTAAAAGTATTTGTGCAAAGGTCGGAAAAATCAATCCATATAATTTTATCTCTTACCTAGATATATTTAAAACAAAACCATCTTCATTTTATCAAAAATAAATTTACATATTTCGATCTCATCTTTATCCAGCTAATTTTAAAATCATCCAAACACATCACTGTGGATATATGAAGATATAAAAAAAAAAAAGAATTTGTATACTCGCGGATAAAACTTTATCCCGACGCGACGCCTCGAAGCGAGAGAATAAAAATCACTTTAGAACGAAAAAAGAACTACAGGTCCGACAGATTCTTCTAGCCAGGAACGATCGAAGGTAAACAAAAAGGGCAAGAGATTTGCGAGAAGAAAAAGCTTGGACAAAAGAGCGGGAAGACTAAAAGGACAATGGACGGAATAAGGAGAAGATCTTTTGCGGATAGCTCGCGTGAGAGCTCGCTTGCTTCTCAAGCGTGGTACCTGTTCTATACCCCACAAAGAGAAAGAGAGAGAGAGAGAACCGGACAGGAGAGAAACTCGACGGAAACGTGCGGTGGGTGAAAGGGTTAGAGAAGGGGTAGGTGTGAGAGAGTAGGGCAGAGGTTGCCGGGTAACACGCGAGGGTGGAATAAGAGTTCCCTGGGGTGCCTAGCAACAGGTTGCAATTCGGAAATTTCGACCGGTGTCGTGACGCAATCAGGCCGAGTCTGCTTAAAGTGTGTATTTTCTCGAAACGCGCTTATGCAAAGCGCGTCGATTTCTCATTATTTCTTACAAGGTAGGGAGAGAAGAAGAATCGAGGCTCGTGTTCATGTCTGACATTTTATTACCTCATCAATTTTATATTTAAATGAGATAAATAATATAATTTATATAATGATAATGATAATATTTATGATTCAATAAGAAATATATGTCGGCTCTCAATATTATTAATAATAATAATACATGAATTTTAAATCGGCCAATCAAAATTCGAAGAATTAATTTTTCGCGCTTGGGCTCTATTGGCCGATTTAAAATTCATGTATTATTATTATTTATGATTCAATGTTTTTAATAAATTATTATTTTTTTTTTTAGTTAAAAATATTGACGTGCATTTTTTTAGTACACGAATAAATAATGATGTTATATTTAACTTTTCGAGATTATATATAGGATGTCATTAGGAAGTAGAAATATTTATGCAAGGGTCGACAAATCTCAAGAATGTGAAATACTTTTGAATCTTTTCGAATTTTACTTATTAAAGATGTACATATAGATATCTTTATATATAATGGATATATAAAGATATCGAATAAAAAAGAATTTGTATACTCGCGAATAAAATTTTATTCCGACGCTAGAGAATAAAAATCACTTTAAATAATTTGATAATACAATAGTTTAACAAAGAAAATAATTTACATTAATAATATTAAATATGTGAAATAAGTAGAATAAAATAAATATTTCTCGTGAAAAATGCAACAAATTTAAATAGTTTGATGCATGAAAAATATTCTATTTTTCACTTTGTATATAATTGCATACTGATAAATTATTTGATTACATAAGTTGTTATTGACGTGTTATATTATTGACTTTTGATGTATAAATTACAATACATAATAAATCTGTGTATTTTCAACCGTTATATAGACTTTTCGTTCCATATTATGTATTTATACAGGGAGGAATAAAAGAATGAATAACTGATGTATAGAAAGCGATTTGATGGAACGATATGGCATCAAAACATATGGTATAAAAATACCACGTATGAACTACGCGCGGGCTTAAAAATGTCAACGTGAAAGATTTATAAATTATTTGTTTATAAATTTACTTATATAATTGATTATTTTTTTAGCGTTAATTGCACAGTGTTGGATCGCAACGTGTTATTCGTGCAGGCGAAATTTCACATTGCATTACGATATGCGTTGCGTGCATTGCGAGCATGAACGTAGCGCCTAATGGATTGTAATTCTGTTTTGTTCATTCGATAGACGGACCGGATAATAATTCGTTCGCAATTAACCCGTGCGAGAATCAACGCGTTAACGCGCGCACGAATTGTCAGCCGGGTGAATATTCCGCGTCACATTTCAATTCGCGAGAAATCAGAATCAATGGAAAATCACGTTCTAAACCGTTTGGTTTCACCAGAATACTCATACTTCACGCGAAAAATATTATCCCGGACTCGAAAGACGTGAAACGATATTCGAGATTTTTTACTAACGAGTTTAAAATTGATTTCTCTTTAGCGAAAATATATTGTTAAAATATTGTATAAATCGAATATACCTTTATTTCTTTATTTCTCGTTTTATTCGAGATAGATTTACTTTTTACGCGATTTTCATTTAAAAAGATTTAACAAATCATTCGACATCCGCGTCTGATTTTACGAACAAAATTTCCTAGCGTTTCGTAAAATTATAATTTCGAACTTCAAGTGTGCTTTTGAATTGCGCTGCCACTTAGAAAACATGTGCAACATGCAAACTATACAGCTAATATACTCTTGATTCAGAGATATGTATCTACTTAGTATACACTGATCTCTTCACATGCTTCAGTGTAATGCGCCGGATGAGAAACTTTGCGAAACTTTACGAAACTCACAATATAGTCCGTATAAATTTGATTCGCGGGGTTGTAATATCGCTAATATTCTACCGTAATTTCTCTGCTTGAAACAATTTTACCTCGAAATATTTCTAGCGTTCATTCGCATTAAATCTCATTATATCACTGTTCCATTTCTCATCATTTCTTACAGTCAATATAAAATCCTATAACACAATTTATTTAAAGAGCACCAACATTTTCATTAAAATAAATTACTTTCAGCGGAAAGTGGCTTCTCTCTTCAAGAGTTTCACGCATATATTAACATTTGCGAGTGTTTTCTTCCATCGAGCATAATTATATATGGCAATTAAAACCCCGAAGAAAATTGCAAATTTCGGAATCATAAAACTTGAACGATTTCTTTTTCCACGTTCTATTTACGTGAGAAAAATATCCGTGTACTATGCGGCATTTCCGATTCGGAGCTAATGAACTCGATGGAACGTCGCATTCGAATGATGATTAATCGGATTTTGCGGTATCTAGATGGCAGTGACGCTTTATTTTCCATTTCAACGCAGGATAGACGCTTTCAGGAAATGAAGGGAAGTGGGAATGGAAAAGAGAGCCGCCTGACGTTTGAAAAGCCACGAGGAAGCCGATGTAGGCACGAACGCGGATAATTAATACAAGAATTTTATGTTGCGTTGCCGAGACGCTCTACCGTTAACTTCAATACTCATGAAAAGCTCTTGAATAAACGAGCCTCGTATACGGAGTGTCCCAGACTTACCGTACGACTTATAAAAGACTTCAAAGGTTATTTGAAGACGATTTTTCCTCGGTGAAAATGTCGAGGAAAGCCATCATTTTTTTAAATGTTCCATTACAATTTTTCAAATGTAATTTTTCATGTATCTTCTGTAACTAAGCCTTAAATAAAAATTCTATTAAAATAAACTTTACCTGAAATTAACTAAAAAATGTAGCTTGAAAATGATTGGTGCCTGGATTCGACATTTTCGCTGAGGAAAAATCGTCTCCAAATCACCTCAAGAATCTCCCATTAACAAGTGGGACACCCTGTATAAGTTTATATGGAACGCAAGTCGCGTGTCGAAAACGATCCTTTCTTCCTTTTCCTTTCATCACATTCGATATATACGACCGACTTTCTCTTATCGATCCGACGAAGATTAGTTGGGCATCGTCAATACATTAAGGGAAAAAAGGCCTATTAATGGCCGCGGAACGCGTGTCAGAAAATAGACGAACGCAAGTGCCCGATCGCGTGACTTCAACCACCCCGTTGATGCGCCGAGATTAGGCCAGTCAACGTAACCTAATTAACGAAAGGATGTTCCGATAAATTTCTTTTGTGCCCCTTTAATCTATATTCAATCTACACATTTTTTATCGTCCATCTCTCGTCGACGTAAAAAATTGATATTTATTATCGTTACAGCGAGATTTTGATGCGTGTCATCTCTGACATCACCATTATTTGAAAGGGAATTGAAAATAGATTTTAAATAATAAAACAGAATAATTATTTTGTAAAGGACAAAATTAAAAGCACTCAAGATGCTCATCATTTTTGTCTGTATTTCGCTTTGATTATATTTTTTCTCGACATCTTCGTTATTATTATATAGAAAATACGGAAGTTAAAATATACATTTTGAATGAAAATTTGTAATGCTCCTTGGAGATGAAGCCGAGAAAATATTTGTCTTCCAAGTCTTTCCCTTTCTTATATAATATTATACAGAGTATCTGACATAAAGTGTCATACCGAAAATATACAAGTATAGATCTCGTTATTTGGAGATGATTTTTCCTCGGCAAAAATGTCGAGGGAGCCATCATTTTTTGGATGTTCCCAATTTTTAACATCATGTATCTTTCTAACTGAACCTTAAATTAAAATTTTATTAAAGTAAACTCTACTTGAATTAATTGGAAAATGTGGTTTTGTTAATATTTTATTTTCACAAGGCTTAGTTTGTGAAAAACCCTTTATTTTCAATCGCTTATACCTCGAAAATTATTAATACTTCTATATTTTTGCTGGGGAAAAATTGTCTCTAAATAACAAGATTTACTTGTATATTTTCGGTGTGACACCTTATGTCAGACATCCTGTATACATAAAAAATTAATTATATTTTTCGCGCCTATTTCTCCATATGTAAGTTCGAGGTTAATTAATATATAGAACTTTTAGTAATCTCGTACCAAGAGATACAGTTCCGAATAATTAATTTTTCGTGCTTTGGCTCTGTGGCCGATTTAGAAAACATCATATTTATATTCTTTATATTGAGAGCCGATAAAAATATTTATTTCCGAATAAAAAATTAAGTCTACTTTAATTAATTTACATCCTCTTTACTTTCAGGATGCTGGGTAGCGTGGGAGGTCGACACGTGTCTACGCGTCGGCGAGGCAGCATTCCGCTGGTGCGTGGAAGTGTGGGCCTCATCGGTTATGGCGCCACATCCGGGATCGGCGGAAACGCGGCCGATGGCAGTGCGACGGAACCGGTGCCCAAGTATGCTGCCAGAAGACGAAGGGCCGTCACCACCAGCGACCACAAGAGCTGCGCCCTTATACAGACGCGGCTCAAGCTCGGCGATATTACAATGTGAGTGACAACCCTTTGTATTTTCTTCCATTCCACTTTTTAGCTATGATTCTTACTTCGATATCTGTGGTTCAGCAACTACGATCCCGGTATTTTTATATATAACAATATATACATATAATCGCGAAATTATATATGAAATATGTTCATACGTAATTAGATAAAAGTGCTTTTTATATATAATTGTGTATAAATAATAAATAAATATTTCTTCATATATATAAATATATATTTCATAAAATCGTATATAATTTAATATGATTATATATGAACTCTTACAATTTATATATTTTATATAATTATGTACAAAAATGGACATATTTTACATATAATTTTACGATTGTACAATTATACAATTATTTATATATAAAAATTTATATATAAAATTATATATAAAAAATTTTTTACCGGGCTATACAGGGTTTCCCAAAATACGAAAATGAGGGAGGCTATCATTTTTTGCCATTATGTAGATATTCATAATTAAGCCTTAAATTAAAATTCTATTTAAACTCTACATGAAATTAATAAAAGAATGTGATTTTGTTAATATTTTATTTCCATAAGGCTTACTTATTTTCAATCGCTTATAACTCGAAGATTACTGATGTCTCGACATTTTCGTTGAAGAAAAATCATCTCCAAATTACTCCGAGAATCTGTCATTAACAGATTTACTACTAGTTCTGGTACTCTCTGTATACAGAGAAGGAAATAAAATTTAAAATAATTATGTCGAGAGGCTTAATAGTGCATATTGAATTATCATTATCATATGTATATTTTATAATGATTAATATGGAACATCGCGACATAATTGCGATGTATTTTCTCGAGCAATATTTCAAAAATGTCTACACGTATCATAGCTAAAGAGTTAAGGATAGATTATTAATTTATTTATACGCGAAGCTTTTAATAGTGCTTTTAAGCATTTTACGCTGCTTAAATTATAATGATCACTCACAGAATTACGCGTTTAATAACGGATCATTTAGCTCGTATGAAAATATCACATTCTAATAGGAGAATCTTTTATTAATAATATTTTAATAAAAATTATAAAGAATATAAAATAGAAAATCTCTCGAAAATTTATATGAATGAGAGATAACGATATCAAATTTTATTAATCCCCTCTAAAGGTATGTATATTTATTTTTACTTTAAATTATTGAATCATATCTCTTATCATTCGAAATTTATCACGACTTTGTATTATCAGCGCAATCTATTTTACCGACATGAATTTTACCCTTTTCCACCCCTATATCGTCTTACATCCCCTGTATCGACGAAACGTCGGTACGAGTCGACCAGAGTATGTCGATAAATGGTATTAAACTACCCTCTGTCGTGTTCAACCCCTCGATGGGTATGTTTTAAGCGAGCTACGATCGCTGGTAATATATTGCACCCCGGTATTTGCAACCCTTAAACAAGCGTCGGTAAGTAAAGCAAGATGAAACTTTTGTTTTGATATTTCGCTACTGGATAAATGGTGATTCAAAAAAAAATTATTGCTATTTAATATTTAACTATTATTACCAATACGTTATAATAAGAAGCAATATTTAAAATTTATATCTTCTTTATTATACACAATTTTATTTCTCTTACCATCTATAAACTTACTATAATTATAAATTAACATTTTATGGACAGAATAAGTCGATAGAATATTACTTCTATTGACAGATAACTCTTTTCTTATGAACAAATATTCTTTTTAATCGTTTCAATTTTATATTATAGTATTTAATGTTATATAATTTTATAATTATAATATTAAATATTATAAATATAATGATTATATTATAATATATTGTATATTAAATATTATAAATATAATTATATATATATATATATATATATATATATATATAAATATAATAAAATATATATATAATGTAGTATTTAATGTTATATAATTTTATAATTATAATATTAAATACTATATAATGATTATATATTATAATATATTGTATATTAAATATTATAAACATAATTATATATACATATAATATAATGCATCAAAGTGCTTTCTGTTTGATTATAATATAATGCTAATTATACTTACAATATCCTAATAATTTTGACATTATAACAATATTAACTTTGTCTTGAAAACACTCTTTTCGATTGACAATCAAACTGATTTATTCGCCAATGATAATCCGAGCCTGCGGTCGCGTCGCGGAGATGGTGCCAGATGGAGGCTGCGTCTGACCATACCGGGTCATGCACTACTGCGGTCGAATTAAAGTCTAATGTAGCGAGGTGTCTGTACTTCCCTCGCGTCATCCGTTCGTCCGTCCGGCTTTACACTCTATCGATTAGCCTTCGATTGTTTGGCCGTTACTTTCTATTTCCAGCAACGCGCGCTGTCACCGACCGTTCACCGGCGAATCTAATTACGATCTGGCCGTCCACCGACGATCGTTTTCTCCTTGTTTTGCCATTTTTCACCCTCCCGAAACACTCGTTTTTTCCTAAATTTCCCGATCTTCCATACCGAGCATGTCGATCCTCTTATGGACTTTTCTAAGAATACGGAATCGGCGAAGGTATCACTTTGAACTTTTGCTGATATTTAGCGGATTTAGTCTTTCCAGGGAAACTGTTCTCGTATTCAACTATAATTCTTTCATTATAATCGCGTTCGACTACGTTCGTATTCCTTATGTTTTCTTCCTTACTTATTTGTTTTTTTTTTCTTACCATCTTCTTATGTACTGCAATATCATGGCCTATTCTATAAATATCTCACGATACGATATTGTTGTTCCCTCTGATTTCATTTCATTGGAAACATAGTGGTACCCATATATATATCCGAACAATTTTCGTGTTAACTTGCTAATATTTCGTTTCGGCATTAAATGAATTAATATCGATTCTTTCTCGTATTCCTCAATATTCTTCTCCCATTTCACAAATTTTCATCAATCAGCAATATTATGTAAAAATAACCATCTTATCGAGGTGTCTCTCTCGGAAATCTCTGATGAATCTGGAAACGTCCCGAATTCGATATATTTCGGGATATAATAATTTTTCGATAAAAAGTCGAATCGGTGACACGATCGGTGATTGTGATGAGGGTGAGCGTTCTGACTGAGCTCTCTCTCTCTCTCTCCCTCGACTTCTCGCAAAAATAGAATCAATAAAAGGAATCGACGTTACGTGGAAGTAGGTCTGCGCGCTATCCCGCGAGTCAACTCGACAAGGTTCTCGACCTTTGCTATTAAGGGACGTACCTATTCGAGCGCCGCGCCGCCGATCTGAGCACCCTCCTTTATTTATCGCGCTCAATTCCGCGTTGTCTTTGTGGTCGCCGGCGGATCGATGTCCGCGACCGACAGATTTTATTAACGAGCGCAAATCGATGCTGCTCGAATGTTCTCGCCCGCCGAACGAGATTGATCTGAGTAGAAACGTGAATATAATATTAGGTTGCGCTGCAAACAAAATAGATTCAATATTTAATTATATACGTATATATAATATATATATATATTGATTTTATGAAATATATATGTTTTATGTATGCAATTATTAGTGATTTTAATTTTATATCAAAAGATGAAGGTGGAACATCTAAAAATGCGGAATATAGATATAAAAAATTCAAGCAAACTCGATTCTGAAATTAAATTATGTGTTTATTTTATACTGGCCTTTCTCTTTTTTTTTTTTAATAAATATTTCTGAAAATTTAGAATATATATGGAACTGATCAAAATTTTATCTTTCGAAAAGAGGTTTTAAAAATGTTGGTACAATTTCAAGATAGGATTTATAGCTTACGGCGCATTATTAGAAAGTTCAATATAAGTTACAAATTTCACAAAAGCACTTAATTTCATTTAATGTTAAATTACATTGTATTATAATGTGTCTTTAGAACAAAATTTTATTTTTCTCATTTCATATTTGAAAGAAACATTTTTTATGTAAATGTGATATCGAACAATCTTTTACTCTTTAGATTTTAAAATTACAAAAAAATAATGTAATTAAATAAGAGAAAAGAATAATTTGAAGAGAAAGAAGACAGAATAAAATTTTTTTACAAATTTCACAAAAGCACTTAATTTCATTTAATGTTAAATTACATTGTATTTAATGTGTCTTTAGAACCAAATTTTATTTTTCCCATTTTATACTTGAAAGAAACATTTTTATGTAAATGTAACATTGAAAAATCTTTTAGACTTAAAATTTCGAAGAAATAATGCAATTAAATAAGAGAAAAGAATAATTTTAAAAGAAAGAAGACAGAATAAAATTCAAGTACAATATATCTACATAAAGAAGCAGATAAAATATTTGTCTACTCTTCTCGCATCTATATATTAAGATCGGGCATGTTTCATATCCTGTGCGCTGAACTGAGCTTCTATTAACAGTCGCATGGCCGACTGCTTGTGGCCGCGACGGTCCAATTCTACGCATTGCCGGGGTATTCCCGGCCATGCTAGGCGCATGCAAGAGCCTCGGCCGATACCATCTAACCCTGATCGGTCCTAACCCTGAAACGAGACTACCCCCGTGTGCTCTTACACAAACACGCGTCGCTACTTTTCTCGATTTTCACACTGTTGCAGAGTGCGCGTAATTATGCGCTTTGCGACAATATGCAGGGTAACTGTGAAACAAACAGTTCTTGTTTCGAGGGAGCAAATTTCCTCGTTTGAAAGAATTTGATGTAACTTGTTATTATTATTGTTATTATTTTTTTTTTTTACAAAAGTTCTCCACTGAAATTAAAATCTAACAATAAGATAATGGAAGCGATGGATATCACAAGTTTGTAGGTGTTTTATCTGAAATTATAACGTCCCTCTTGGGTTATTTTCTTGGATATTAAAAGATTTTAGAGTCTTTCTCTTTCCTTAAGCACAGAGGAAAGTTGCTCCCGATGGTGTAGTCTAATCTTATCCTATACTCTCTAAAATTTCTCATTTTGGCGAAGGTACGCTCTAATAACATTTGCATGGGAATTGCATCAGAAATTTGGTCCCGCATGATAAACTCGATTGTGTATAACGTACGTCCTAAAACAACAATGCCATCGAAACTTAACAACAGGGATCTATCGCAGAAGTTCATTAGGCTCGTGCTAACTCTAACAGCACACATATTCCAAAGACGTTCAGAGAACATCCTGAGGATATTCGAATGTCCTTTGAATATCCTCTGAATATCTTTCGGATATGTTGTGCTCTTAGGGCATTTTTAGAAGTTTGTACACACAACCCTAACAGCACACATATCCCAAAGACTTTCAGAGAACATCCTGAGGATGTTCGAATGTCCTCTGAATATCCTCTGAATATCTTTCAGATATGTTGTGCTCTTAGGGCATTTTTAGAAGTTTGTACACACAACCCTAACAGCACACATATCCCGAAGACTTTCAGAGAACATCCTGAGGATGTTCGAATGTCCTCTGAATATCCTCTGAATATCTTTCGGATATGTTGTGCTCTTAGGACTTTTTCAGAAGTTTGTACACACAACCCTAACAAGCACACATATCCCGAAGACTTTTAGAGAACATCCTGAGGATATTCGAATATCCTCTGAATATCCTCTGAATATCTTTCGGATATGTTGTGCTCTTAGGGCATTTTTCAGAAGTTTGTACACACAACCCTAACAGCACACATATCCCAAAGACTTTCAGAGAACATCCTGAGGATATTCGAATGTCCTCTGAATATCTTTCGGATACGTTGTGCTCTTAGGGCTTTTTCAGAAGTTTGTACACACAACCCTAACAGCACACATATCCCGAAGACTTTCAGAGAACATCCTGAGGATGTTCGAATATCCTCTGAATATCTTTCGGATATGTTGTGCTCTTAGGGCTTTTTCAGAAGTTTGTACACACAACCCTAACAGCACACATATCCCGAAGACTTTCAGAGAACATCCTGAGGATAGTTCGAATATCCTCTGAATATCTTTCGGATATGTTGTGCTCTTAGGGCTTTTTCAGAAGTTTGTACACACAACCCTAACAGCACACATATCCCGAAGACTTTCAGAGAACATCCTGAGGATGTTCAAATGTCCTCTGAATATCTATCGGATATGTTGCTCTCTCTCTCTCCCTCTCTCTCGCTCGCTCGCTCGCTCTCTCTCTCTCTTTGCCGCAAATTCGCGAATTCGGTCCCTTCTTGTCTCGGCCTGTGAATCGAGTCGACTCGGCGCGGTCCTGTGTTTCAGGCTGGCTGCCGCCGCCGTTGCCGCCGCCACCGTGAATCAATACCCGCATTGCGCGTGCCACCTCTCTTTCTCTCTCCCTCGCCAGGCTTCTACTACCCTATGCTTCTCCCTCTCTTTCCCTCTTTCTGCCTCGCTCTCTCGCTCTCTTTCTACTTCTCGCACACCCTCCGCTCAGTTGCTTCTCGTTTGCGCTCTCTCTCTCCTTCCCTCTAATCCACTCTCTTTTTCCCTCACCTTTTTAGTTTCTCCCTCACGTCTTGTCGTTTTCTCTCTCCCCGTCTTTTCTTTCGTCTCCCATATATTTCCTTATTTATTTTTTTTCCTTCCTTTCTATCTATTCTTTTTGCACTCTCTTCTCTCCATCACTCTCCATTTTTTTTTCTTTCTGCAATCGTTCCCTCTCTCTTTCATGCGATACATTTCTTTTCTATATACTATATATCATTTTCGTCTTTTCAAGCTCTCTATTTTTAACCAATCTGTTTCTTCCTCACACTTCAAGTTGCGTCTCATTTCTGCAGCGAAAGAAGGAGAAAGGGGAGACCAAAGAGACTTGAATTGGAAATAGCCGAATAGAGAAAGTGATAGATGTGGAACGTGAGAGTGGGCGATGATGAAAAGCTCTCTGAAAGAGTCGGATAACCCCCGCTGGGCAGAAAGACACGTACATACATGCGAAAAGTCACCCACGTCGCGACCGATTTCATCTCTCGACGTATCTTCCTCCGGAGAATGCGAAAGTGCGGAATGCGTGTTCTATCGGGATTTTTAGATCCGTACAGAACGCGAGACCCCGTCTTGAAACTCTCATCTCCTTCTATCTATCGTGCTTTATTGAGAATTTCACGTAACAAAGTATTCTCCTCCTCGAAACTCAACGAGATCCGGAGTTGCAGTAGTAACAGCTCGACATTGGTCAGCCTATCGGGCCGCCTATAACACGTCTATACTACTGTTTTTCGTGTTTCGAATTAATTGTAGCTGTGTTCGCGTAGTCTAATAATTAAAAAAAATTAATATAAATTAATAAAAAAATAATAAATAATAAATTAAACTAATACAAATAATAAATTAATAAAAAAATAGTAGATTTTCGCGCGTGATGTTAGACTTGGAAATTTAATTTGTATCACATTGTTAGGTTGATAATTATGTTTGCTGCTGAATGCGACGGTCTGGTTCTCAATTATGTTTGCGCGTGGAATTAAAAAATCTAACCACGCTGCAAAGATATTTCATGCACTTAGCCTCATTCGTTCGAGATTTCTTTTTTTTTTTTTTATTTTTTTTTTATTTTTTTTGTTACACCGAGCCATTGAGACTCAGTTGCCACGTCGCGGCGTTGTTTAAAGAGCGACGATTTAAAAAGCTTAATCCGGCGATTAACGTCGACGCGACGGACGTCTCGGCGACGAGTATCGTTTTTCCTAACTTTAGACGGGCGATAATTCTCCCGTCGCTTTGTAACGAGGGGTAAGGCGGCAAATACGGGACAAATACCTCGCCATCGTCAAAGTCACTATCGTTGTCGTCGGGCAGACGACATCCTCCCTCTTTCCCAACGGCTGTTAACTCATGGGGCAGACCTGTGGAAAAACCACATGTGGAAATCGGCCCACGCGTCTTCCGTTTTATCGCCTGACGTCACTCGTTTTTCAGTTATTCTCATAGTGTTATAAGAGTCATCGCGAGTAGCTCGAGCCGGAAAAAATATATCATAATCAGTGTTGTAGATGATTTTAAAATTAGCTAGATAAAGATGAGGTAAAAATATGTAAATTCATCTTACAATTAGATAAAATGAAGATACTTTTGTTTTAAATATAACTAGATAAAAAGATAAAATTTAATGGCGATTTATCTAGATAATTTGCTAGTTAATAATTTTTAAGACTGCTTGTGTAAACGTAGTTATAAAAAAATGTAAATTATAAAAGGGATATAAAAATATATGTATTTATATTTTTATTTATAAATTTTTATCGCTTTTAAGTATTTTTATGTGCTATGATTCTAAATCAATATGATCTGAGAATTATTCTAGATAATTTAGTAAAGATAATACTTTTTTTCATCTAATTGTAAGATTCAGATATAGATAATACATATTTTTATTATCTATATAAAGATAAGATGACGCCAAAGTTTTATCTAGATAATCATCTATATAATTTTATTTAGATAACAGCAAACACTGGCTATTGCAAATTGTGTGTAAAATTGAGACATATTCAAAAATTTTTTGTCTTAGTCTTCAAATTGTTAAATGTCTCTTAAACAAAAAGGAAACAGCAATGAAATTTATATTAATTTTCATTGATTAATTTTTATTAAGAAAGCGAATGGAAATATAAATTTTATAAGTTGTATTTTTATTAATATAGTTTAAAATCTTAAAAAACTTTTGCCCATAATTCAAATTATTAAAGTGATATTATTGAATGACTATATATGTATATATAATATATTTAAAAAATCGTGCATATAAAGAGGATTAATGATATAATCGCGTTAAGTTTAGTTATGCGATGGCATGTCAGAGATAAATATATATGACACCTGTTGTTGCGCCATTAGTATAAATGGTTCGTGTACAAAAAAAAGTGTCAACCGCTACAATATTTTAAAATTTCTGAAAAATTGGGAAAACGTAGAAAACTTTTCTTTCAATGGACATATTAGCAAAAACGATTCTGAACATTCCAATATCAAACATAGGCAATAACGTTTCCCCTGATTCTACGTTAATATAGCAATTAAAACTAAATTCACTTCCGCTCGTGTCAAACTTTTGTACCTTCACATTATCCCGAGTTATTACACAATTATTATGATTGCAGTAAAATGGCGGAATATTTTCAACAGATTAGGGAATGTAAAGAACTTTGCTACGGTCAACCTGAAAAACTTGAGGAATTTGTTAGATAAAAAAGTGATCTGCAGAGGAAAAAGTTTTTAAATAATTAGAGATTATTCCTGCGGCAGGACTAACTTAGCAGGACGGTAACTAGTAGCAACCCACACGTCACCCTTCTGACATTTCCTTGATATTTACGAAAATTAGATTGCCATTAACCGGCGAACCTTTTATTTTCCCTTCGCACGCACGCATAGTTCACGCGAACCCCTTGACATCGATATTTATATATATATATATATATATATATATATATATATACATACACACATATATATATATATATATATATATATACACACATATATATATATATATATATATATATATATATATATATATCTCTTTAAAATAAATGACGTAGTAAAATATTTGATTTTCCGAGTGCACTTGTCTGAAATATTTCTGTTTCGAGTGCTTAAAGCGCAACTTTTCGAAGTTGTTTCTCACTCGCATAAGCAAGCTTTATCGGAAACGACAACGAGAAACTTTAGAATGCACGTGAAATTTTCAAGCCGACCAAGAGACGGTCTCGGGTTATACTCGATGAAAACGGAGAGACGACATCGTCGTCGGCGGGGTCAGTAAACCCCGGCGACTGTCGCCATTACTTGGTCGCGTTCTCCCAGGGATAATATTTTGTAATAAAACGCCGCGCGTATAACGGCGTGTCCGGGCCGGTTCCGGTTGTCGCGTTCGTCTCGCTTTTATTTCCACCGGGCTTCCGGATCTCGATTCGGCCGGAGATTTGGGGCGACCGCGGTAAGCCTTAACGGAAGTCGTTAATAGCCGCGAAAAATGCTTCCGTCCATCATTTCTTATTATAATCATCTATATGATAAGCAGCAATATACAATACGTTATATATTAAATATAGTAAAGCAACTTATGACACTCCATTGCCTCGAATTAACATTTGATTATCGCTCTTGTTAATTTTTCTGCGCCGCAGATCGTTCAGTGTTATTGTAGTAGCACATTTTCGCGTACAATTTTATATTGCAATATTATTTCACAATTTAACATTATGTCAATTATCGATCACCTACGAACTGGAAAAAAAGCTATATGTTGTTATAAAAATTGATAAAAGTTTATAAATGACATATTTGTTTCTGTTACGTCATAAATGTCACATGCACATCTATATAAGCACCTGAGGACAATGAATTAATTCTCGAATGCTCGATCGGAAGCGAAAGAGATTGTGCGAGGCGGAAACCTTATTGTCCCGTTCTTCTCGTAAAGAGACATAAATCCATCTGCCTTTGTCATTGTATATATCAGAGCCAACTTTATGTCACAAACGATAAGGAGGTCTCAGGACGAACAGATCGATGACAGTTATAACAAGATGTACATTTTAAACGGGTTACTTGAAAAAATTGCATAAAAATGTACCGCATGAAATACCTTCGAGAGAAATAGATACTTCTAATCGCTCTATGAGACGAATAAAAAGAGGAGAAATCAAATTATATAGATAATATTCTAGGTAGCAAGCGTACGTCATTTTTGACGTTTAATGACGTCAGTTTGCTGCTTGGGTTAAAAAAAACTACGCGTTGAGAGGAATAATAACCGTAATAGCACAACATATCTGAAAGATATTCAGAGAATATTCAGGGGATATTCAGAGAACATTCGAATGTCCTTTTTTATATATAAAATATAATATAAAATTATACATTTAATCGCAAAATTATATATGATAAAAGTACTTTTTGTATATAATTATATATATAAAATAAATAAGTATTTCTTGATATATATAAATAATTTGACATGATTATATACGAGCCCTTATAATTTATAAATAAATTTATAAAATTATATATAAAAAAATAGATATATTTCACATATAATTTTCCGATTATACGTATATAATTCCACAATTATTTATATATAAAAAATTTGTTCCCGGGGGTAATTAGACGAAGACGCAGTAATTGGACGAAAAGTAGGATCCGGAGCGTTTAATTGTTAAACCTTGATAATAATAAACCGAAAACCGATAATGGCGATAATGGAGAGAGAGAGAGCAGAAATCTTAATGCCCGAAGCTTAATGCGGCTCCGCCGCTAACGCCGTGTTAGGAGATCGACGATAACTACATATCTAATAAAGTTGAAGCGCGACTTGTTAGCTTATCGAAGCCTCGTATGCACCATCGCTCTCGCATCGTGACCCGTCGCAGTTCTTCCATATCCTGCAGTTATATCAAGTCGTTACATACGATAGCGGATAGCGCGGAGCATTGCCCGGGTTGTTTTGCAGATCGATGGAGCCTCGTCCGGCAGACGTAAATTTCCTCGACGATACTTCCTTCCGATTCTCTCTCGGACCGTAGATTTATATTCACCTTCCCGAACTTTTCGCGCGAGGACCGAGCGACGCGAACTTTATTTCCGCTCGGTATATTTTCCCCGAGCCGATCCTCGCTCGGCTTATCTAGTTTTAAGGAGAGTTCTCAAATTGATATATATAGAAAACCTAAGATAAGAAGAAGATATATTATGATGATAATGTGACGAAGAAATATGAAATAGGAGTGCGCGTTAAATCCGCGATTAATCTGAATTTTATCGAAAGTTCTAAAATGTGATAAAAAAAACATTGTTTAAAAATAGAAGGAAGTATGAGGAAAAAGAAGATTGTAATTTTCCGAGATGAGGATTCAGTACTTCTTCTATGTGTATCGCAACCCTATTATCGCGTTAGGACGTCTGTCTATTTGCTGACACGTGGCGATAGGGCCTTCGCGCGATTGCGAAGGAAATGAAATTATTACTACATATTATATTTATTAGAGAAAAAGCCACGTGTCTTCGCATCTCGTTGGGGTATTCTTCGTCGTTCGCTTAGCGGGACGTCTCTCTGCTGCAGTCGGGGTTCCATTAAATCGTAATTCTTTCGCTCGCCGTTTATCTCATAAACATGTACAAACACAGACAGACACATACACATATATATTGTAATAGCACACTCGTATCTTCGTCTAAATAAATGATCCACGTACTTAACGAAAAAGTACTAATAAATTTAGCGACGCTCAAGTTGTTGAAGAAGATCGTCTCGAGCGAGATAAAAAGGGAAATCCGGTTACCCTTTGAGAAATAGTCTGCAAATAAAAAATCTGCCGATTAACAGAATTAATAAATTTCGATCGGACGAACGATCTTTGTAGAATATTTCCAGGGAGATTGAACGACTCGAAACTTTATATTCTTGAGAATTTAATGAGATGTAGAGTTTCAGGAGGGCTTTAAATAAATCTTGTCACTTAGAAGGGGCGCGAATAGGAGAGCCGCTCGACAATCGATTTGCCCGCGATATCGAATTATCTCCCGTCCAGTCCCTCGTGGATGACCGACGTTTTTAGCCATGGGAAGCCCATGGCACGTTTATGATGGCGCGTATATGATTTCTAGGTCGAGCCTTATTGGCCGATACGAACGTGACGTTGTCGCTCTTTGACAGCCCGGTCGTATGATTCGATTAAAATTCTCTCCGCCCTTGCGTAGCAGAATTCTCGCGGATGCGAGACGGGCAATCCGACGAGTGACGAAAGCCGCAGGCCAACGACGTTGTTTTCGTCGCCGTCATCGTCGCTCGTCGTCGAAGCTATATCCGGAAAAATCGATTCTCGACGAGGAGTCGAGGGAAAGCGTAAAGCGACGAGATGAAATTGCGCCCGTACGAAGAAACTCGCCAAAGTTTTTTCGGAGGAAACCCAAGTGCTATTAGTTACAATCCAGAGCGATCGAGAGAACGGATCGAAAAATATATACTTCATTCTGATACATTGCCTTTTCTAAATTCTATTTTTTTCATTTTATTATGTCAAAATATCCTCCATGTAGAAATACTCTCTTAAATTTAACGAATACAAAAATTCGAGTCATTGTAAATAATTTTTTAAAAAATTTTAAAACAGGGTAATTATTTTTAAATTAAATAAGAATTGATTAGATGATCAATTTTCGACGCGGAGAAAAATAACACGGAGAGGTACAATAATCTAAACAAATAATTGTAGCACATGAAATTTATGTATTTCATTATTTTATTATGTTCAAAATATCTTTCAAATAGAAATACTTCCTTAAATTTGACAATAAATAAAAAAATTCGAGTTATTGTAAATAATTTTTAAAAAATTTTAAAAAAGGTTAATTATTTTATATATATATATAGTTTTAAAAAATGTCCAACTTGTAATAAATTAAATAAGAACTGTTAGATGATATATCACTTTTTTATTATGTCCAAATATTTTCCAAATAGAAATACTTTTTTAAATTTAACAATAAATAAAAAAAATTCGAGTTATTGTAAATAATTTTTAAAAAATTTTAAAAAAGGTTAATTATTTTTTTATATATGTAATTTAAAAAATGTCCAACTTGTAATAAATTAAATAAGAACTGTTAGATAATATGTCACTTTTTTATTATGTCCAAATATCTTCCAAATAGAAATACTTTTTTAAATTTAATAATAAATAAAAAAATTCGAGTTATTGTAAATAATTTTAAAAAAATTTTAAAAAAGGTTAATTATTTTTTATATATATAGTTTAAAAAATATCCAACTTGTAACAAATTAAATGAGAACTGTTAGATGATATGTCACTTCTCGACGCGGAGAAAAATAACACAGAGAGACAAAATATATATGTATTTACATAAATAATTGTAGCACATGAAATGTGAGAGAACTGTATAATGTCAGCGGTAATCGCCGTTTCTCGTGATTTTTACTTGTATTCGAAACAGCGATTGTCGAACGGCTGAAATACCATCGATGCCAATAGCGTTGTTGATGTCATCGGCATGCCTCTGAAATGACGTTACATTTAAGCTAACTAGTAGCCAGATACAGCACCTACATAGCATACATACCTATCTACCGTATGTTATCCCGCGTACATAGTGACTTTCGACCTTTAACGTAAGTTCGACGAGGATGTTGGATGAGCTTGTAGCGAGGACGGACATGTCCTACTCGTTACACGCCGGAGTTATTTCAATTTGCGGAATATATCATCAAAATCAAACTCGCGACGTTAATAACGTAACGCGACAGCGTTAATAAAGGCGAGAAATGAACGAAACGAACAGAAAAATATTAACTCCCCATTGCACATTTATTTTAAGAAACGGTAAAAATGGGTAGGTAATTTTAAATCTTTATATTGATTTTAATAATTAGCAAAAAAAATAGATTTCAATTTTAATTGATCGATATATAGACCACGTGAAAATTTGAAGAAATTAAAAGAAAGGATTAGAAACAACAAAAATGAAAAGCATATCGCTTATATCGTGAATTATCTCTTCATCATTTATTAAGATACTCCTGCGTTGACTAATTAATTATACTTGTCAGTCTCCATCTCGTTCAAAGCTATTTTAAAAGGTAATCGCGAGTGATCATCCAAGGGAAGAAGCCCCCGATGTATACATGTATATATTAAATGACACAAAGAGAGACCTACTTTTTCATTTCTCTTTCTTTGAGAATCTACTCGTTTTTACAGTCAGATGCGTTTGAAAAAATATACGAAGAAATAATACTTTTCGAAATATCTGTCATTTTAATAATTGATCAATTTTAATGATTGTGCTTTCCATTCAATATTTGATTTATGATAGGATCTTATTTTATCTTATTTTATTTTTGAAAGAATTAGTCGTAATAATATTTTTTTTTACATACAATTAGATGTTGCTTTTAGTTTTAGACTCGACAAATTTTTTTACATAATAAGTGTAAATTTTTTACATCTTTTGTTTGCAACGTTTTATTTGTTAGAAGCGACGTTTGATGTGTGAATTATAAGTGCATCTGCTTAATTAGCGCAGTGCAACCGTCTCGTAACTCTTCTATTTATGTTCGAGACAGAAGAAAAATACGGTTTACACGTGTATCTGTTCTTGTGTAATCGCTCGATCTACTCATTCCACTCAAGTGTAACATGATCAAAACAAAGATATTCTATAAATACGATTTACATCTTGTATATAATATATTCACATAGATTATCATAAAATCGCCGCTACATATTTTCATGACAGATACTAGGATCTGCAAGTTAAAAATAGCGATATTTTTTTCCAAATAGAAAAAAAAAAGATTCCAAGAATTTCAAGAATAATTTTTATATAAAAGCTAACTTCAAAATTAATTCTAGAGATGTGTCTAATAACAAAATCTCGTTATATTCCACACTGTAAAAAAATATGTAATATATTACACAAAAATATGTAAAATTACATAAATAATAAGTGTAAAATTACACGATAAATAATAGAAATTTTTCTTTTTCATTATTTATCATGTAATTTTACTGTATATTTTTAATGTAATTTTACATATTTTTTTTTACAGTGCATACATGTTCAATGGAAAATGAACGAGCGCGCGTACAAAAGTCGTCATTTCGCTTCTCGTCATACTTTCGCGATCCACCTCGGCATTCCGTTCTTCAAAGGTTTCTGGTCCCCTTAATTCTGCTCTATAGAATAATCTCGTTACTTCGCCTTTGGCGACGGAAGGGTTAGAGGCGTAGAAGCGCGACGTGAGTGTAGAAAAAAGTCGCGCTGCTGTGCGCGCGTACACGATGCGGTATAAAATTATCCAAAGTCGCCCTAGTGACAGCGATGTATCTTCAGCCTCCGCAACACCTACGTGAGCCTGTTAACGTTCTGGTTAGACGGACGAGAAATGAGGATGGCCGTATATAAGGAAGGGCGAGATAGGATGACGCTCGAGACGAGAGTTCGATGTCCCAGATTCCGTCCAACTTCCACCCCAGTCGCGTTTCCTGTTTTCTCTTGCTTTGTTTTTTTCGGTCTACTCCTTCAACCGTTCCTTCACGTCTCGCCGAAAGTGTTTCTGTGGGAATATTATCGCGCGTGATTGTCATGTTTCCCTCTCGTGTACCATCTCTTTAATGAAAAAAGCAAATTAAATTACTGTCGCAAGGTGTAACGAATTGTCATTATCACTTTAATTAAATCAACTAGCGCGCAAATAAGAAAAGTCTTTATTTTTCATACACAATAAAATAAAATTATTAATTGTAATTAATTAAATTTATTAAATGAAAAAGATTTTTTTGAGAGATAGAAAAAAAATATGAAAGTAATTTTGTATATCGTTACTTCTTATTTGTTTAAAGACAGTAAAGGCTCAGATTTGCATGCGTTCTCAATCGACGATTTAATCGAAGAACGAAGATCCGCCTTAATTGCGAACATAGTGCACCTCGTTGCGTTTATTGTCTCGTTGAGATACGATCTAAGAGGGAGGAAGAATGAAAATGGGATGCGAACAAGGAAAATTCAGAATGAACAATGCGGTCGCGATGATAAGGCGGCCCTTAACCCTTTCGCGCCTAATGGCTCAGATATCAGGTCACCCTTTCCTTTCTGGCAAGTCATGTTCCTTTTCCTAGCGAATATATATATTTCAAATTGCGCACCGTACTTCGGAAATTCGCCAAATGGAGATTTCTATTAATTTTATTCATCAAGAATAATATATTCAGTTAATTAATAGAGAATAACGATCATGAATTATATTTATTGTCAATCTCAAGATACGAGAGAGCGAAATATTATAGCTTCGCGAAAAATTCTCCAACCATTTGTTATATAAGTTATATAATCAATTAATATTAGTAATTATTTAACTAATGATAATAAGAATAATAATAATATGTATATCATATAACGATATAATAAGATCTTATATTAATGGATTATATAATTACATAAAAATTAAAACCTTGCAATGATTATTATCAAGACATCATTAATTAATTATATAACCCAAAGGAATATAAGTGAAGTGCTATAAGTAGATTCTCCGCATTAATTGCCGCGTACATTATTATTCTCTTTGTAACGTAGAGTAATGGCGTAATAAAGTGATATTCTTCGCGAACGCGGCAATTCTAAATAATCGATCAGTCGATTCCCTGTACGTAATTCTTTCGATAGAGCGTCTCTTTCTCTCTTTCGCTCGGATAGATAAAAATAAAAAAGAATATTAGCGGGCAATAAATAATATAGTAATCGTAATAATGAATAATATGTTTGCGCTATTTCAATCTATGAAAGATGGTATTGATTATGGAATTCTATATAAATAAACGCGGCTTTCACAAATATGCAAAAATGTAAAATGTTACATGAATAGAAGTCATTGTAACAAGTCGATAAAAATGCTTTGTTTTAAATATATTTATATATTATGATTAGCATTATAGTATAAAGCAATTTTTATAGCTTTCCATTTTTTTAATGTTTGCATATACCATGTGCAATAAACTCGAGATTTGGTGTTATATGTTATAAAAAGACTATACTTGATTTCTTGGGGATATTATTTAATACCTTTATCGATGCATTTTCTTCCGATATCTATTTTAACTCTTCACAAAATCTTAAAGTAGACTAAGCATTGCTCCTGACAGGTAACAAAAACGAAGATCGTTTCTTCCATCCCTTTTTTTGCTCGCATTTCGTCCTCAATTTCCAGTTTACTAGTCCGATTTTACCTTCGTACACGAAAAAGTGCAGGAATCGCGGTAATTAAGATAATTGGGGTAATAATTCCTGGCCGAGAGCGACGTCACGCGATACCGATGCTGATAATCATATTATATGCAGAGTGTGCCAGATTTGCCGTATTTTATTTTATTTTATTTTATTTTATTTTCGCGGACATCTTGAAATAATAATAAGAAATTATATGCGCGAGAAAAATGTCACTAATCGAATGTTTCAATTTTTCTTTCATTTATCTAGTTTAATATTTTCACAATGATATAGACACATATACAGACAAAATCTCACATTTTTTTCTCCAATATCTTATACTATAATTTTAAAATGTTAATAATTTAATATAATTTTCACGTTAGATTTAATTACAAAGACATTGCCGTCGAAAGATTGAACAAGGGATTGCAAATTCTTTGATCGTACATGAATCAAAGAATTTGCATCCTTTTATGTCAGAGCTATCTTGCATTATATTTAATTACCACGATTTAATTTTCTACTTTAAATAACGTTTCCTGAGAAGATAGGTCAACTTAATTTTAGTAGCAACATGTTCACTTTTCTCTCTTCGATAGAGATTTTATTCTGCAGTTATATATCAAGAGATTTTTTTAAATACTTTTCGCAAAAATCTTTTACATAAACATGTATATTTGCAAGTATTTTGTTGTAATAGTTATTATTATTTTTTTTTTAATTAAAAAATGATATCATCCCTTAATTGAACTTTCGACGTTTGTATAGTTTGTTTGCAAACATAATGTATAAAAAATTGTCAAAAAAAAAAAAAAAAAAAAAAGAAAAAATCGGAAAACAAGAACGACAGGCGCAATATTTGTTGTACGCATCGCTTTATATAGATTCTGTGTGCTCGCACACGCGTTAGAATCGTCTCTACCGAAATAATTGGATTTGATACCTTTGGGAGACAAGCGCCATTTCCGGTTCCGTCAGAATGCACAAGGGAGAGGCTTCGCATCATTTGAAATGACCTTATGGAGGTGTATTATGGAGGAGTTACCACGCGAAAGCTTGAAATCCCGACAACAGCCATTAGTAATCGATATTCCTATGTAAACATTGGGCGTCATGCTCGACGACGAATTAATCAATTTGTGTCGCTCAATTTATGCCTCTGATAACATGCTAATGAGAATATATATAAATCTTAATAAAAGAATAGCAATTTTAAATATCCAAATTTAAATATCCGCAGAGAATTTGGAAGAGATATCGATAATGGGGATAATTGCAATAAAATATATACAACTAATTATAATGGAAAAATGTTCTCAATATAATTTCGTAATTACGTTATTTACGCGAATTTAATTTTTTCGAGAGTGCGTTAATTCACAAACGTATTTAATATGCTAGAACTCTTATTCCAGTTGATATACCTCTCGCAATTTTTATATACATTAATCGTCTCGTGCAATTGCATCGCCGTTAATAAATATTATTTTTGACGATAAATGAAAGAAGGGTGCTGCAATTCCGCGGAAAGGGGATTAATATTCAGAGCGTTCTCGCACGCGGAACTTCGTTATCGATACTCTCGCGTTCAACAATATTCGCGCCGGTAGTTTTCATCCTTGACGCGCGACACCGGGCTTGATAGAAGCTGGACGGGTGACAGCTGCTCGTAAAAGGGACCAAGTGCATTTTATAACGCTGAGTCGAGGGCTCCGCTGTGACATCAATGCCGTAAGCACAACAAGAGTTAGTCTGTTAACACGTATCGTAATCCTAATTACTAACTCGGTCTTTCATCGTCCGACTAATTAGCAAATATTCATTTAGAATAATTATGTGATTAATATTATATCAATATTAATTTCACGCTATTCTAAATCATCGTGATTTCTAAAATTAATATGCGATAATATTTCGTCTTTTCATATTTCGCATATTGGGATATGTAATTAATATTACATATTATATATATATAATTGAGAAGAGTAATTATTCAATTTAGAAAAAGTCCATTATAAAAATGCAACTGTTTTTGCACAAAACAATAATCAGTGCAAGTATCAATTTTTTTTTTTTTTTTTAGAATATGCATTATAAAAGACCTTTTTAGAATCTTCATATTTTATTCCAACGAAACGCGATGGTTTTTATTCGCGATCCGAAATGTCATCCGGTGGTGGTTCATCTTTCACGCAAACGGCATGGGGGTTTGTAGGTTATGGGAGGGTTGTAGCTGAAAGAGAGGGAGAAGGAGGGTGAGAGAGAGAGCTTTCAGGCTGGGGATGCGAATGACGGGAGGGTGGAAAAGATGGGAGAGGGAAAACGGAGGGCTAAATCTGGGTCGCCCTGCGCCGCGTGCGGTTCGAAAACTCGGTCAAGTTTTCTGCACCTGCAGGTCGAATGCCGGGACATTCGTGACAGCCCTCATTGTCGCTTTTCGATCCCCAATTTTCCGTTCCTTGTCTTCCGCCGATACGTTGTTGTTTTTTGTCCGTCCGGTTGGAAATCATCGCGAAAAGAGGATGCGCGAGGAAATTGTTTTACACGGAATGAAGGGCATTTTACGAGCTCTCAAAGGTAAAAAGATGCTACATTCGAGAGGAGACCGCTTGGAAATCTTTCTCCTTTTAAAATGCAACGGGGTCTGAACGTGGAGAAACGTGATGTAAAACTTTATTACTTTGTTATTTTATCTTTTTGATAGTTAGTGAGAAAGAAAAATGTCTGAAATTTTATATCGTGTACCGCAGATTTAATTATATAGAATTATTAATTTTGTTACGCCGAGAGGAGAAGCGGTTTTTTAAAAACCCGAGATAATTTATGAGAATTATTATATCGTGAAAATATAGATTAAATTATCAGTAACTGTAGAACAATTTTCTAAAGTCTTAATAAATAGAAAAAGAAATATATGCTCCGATTTGAAATTTTTAATTATCTCTATATTAAAATCTCGTTACGTCAAATTGTATATACGTATATATTAATTCGTGAATAATAATTCTACATATTATAATAAAGTTATACATGTGCAGATGTCTTGTATTTTACAAATATTTATTGTAACAAAGTTACTAGAATTTTATACACACTTATTATAACAGAACTAAACAACTGGAGAAAGTATTGAAAATGAGAAAAATTAAAAATTTCCAACTTTTTTCATATTCCAACCATTTTTTCCATGTACTCGTGTGCTCAACAGAATGATGGCAATGGTGGTTAATAATATCAAATTAAAAATAAAGCGTGGATATTAATAAGGAGGGCCCCTTTTTCATGGCACGATGGAAAAAACAGATCGATAAGAAAGCGTGAATATGCCACGATCCCTAGTTTTTTCTTTTTTTTCCCAGAGATATCAATCGCAATGATAACGTCGGTCATCGTTGACGTCGTGTTTCGCGACGCCGGATCGGTTTCCCGCAGATTCCCGTCTTTGATAACTACGGATATAGCGAACGTTCCGAGAGAGAAAAGCGTCAGATTTCTCTCACGGATATATTATTCAAGGGATTTGAAATTTTAAACAGGGAAAATCGTGTAAACACTAATAGAGCAATTCAAAAAATTATGCTTATACTATTGTAAAAAAAAAAAAAAATTGAAATGCAAATGTCAAAGCAATATTATATATTATATATACTGTTCAATGTTGTCCACTTTGTTACAGCTATTATTATAAAATAATACAAAGCACATTATTTTTTGCGATGCCTTAACTGTAATATATTGTCACCTCCGTTTTACGAGATGATGCGAATAAACCGGAATCGACGGATGTGTAGAATAAAATATTGAGAAAATAAGAAATAAATAAATAAATATATATATATATATATAGTTTGACTGTTATTCAATCAAAATTTCGAAAAACAGAAGCAAGATACGAGACAGATGAGAAATGGAATAGAATGCAGACATCGAGAAGTGCAACAGCAGAGTAGAATGGACATGATATGGAAGCCGAGATACGGTATATGAGATATACAAATAGCTGAATGTAGCGGATACCGAAATATTAAAAAGAGGAAGATAAACGAAAAAAAAATTTAAATATGCCAACAAGAAAAAAGAAAATTGATATTGCGCGAAAAGCAAGGCGGAGAACGGATGTGTAGATTGCGTGGAATTAAAGCGGAGGTCACGGCATGGAATCGTGTTTAAATGGCGAAATTGGAAAGGTAGTAAAGATTAGATGATAATGGAGCGGAAGAAAATTGGGAAGGGAAACCTTGTAGAATAGACGGTGTTGGAAAAAAGAAAAATGTTTAAAAGGACAAGAGGGAGATAAAATTGAAGCAATAAATATACACGTGGTAAGCAAAAAGGATTATACATCGAAATAGGCTGCGATATAATGACAAATAAATCTTGCAAACAATTATTACTACAGCAAAAATAATCAACATTTCTGTTATACATGTATATATTTTAGATTGAAAATTTTGATAATTATAAATCATCATCATCATCACAAAATCTAAAATACACACATATAGATTTTTTTTTTAAATATGCGTTTGCAACTCTATTCGAAATAGCTCCCGATGTCACATTCATTTTGCGAGGTCGAATTATACATATTAGCCGGTTGGAAAATCTATAACTATATAATGTGCAACTGTGGAGCTATAAATTGACTCGCTCAAACGATCGGTGTGGAAAATCAATAAACGTTTGACGCGTCAAACATCGTCAATTTTAATATGCGGAGGCACATTGACGTGGACCCGTTCCATGTAACGATAAGTCGAGCGAAGTCGAGAGAAAGTTTCCATATTAGGTTGGCGAACATCACGTCAATTATTTGGTGAAAGCTCATTCGATCTGTTGTTCAATCAATTCCACAAATTATTTATACGAGAGAGTAACGTTACAATAAAATATATTTCTCCGTTCCGAAGTCGATTAGTTTCATTGATTATTCTTAATTAACATATGATGGAAACGTCAATTGAAAAATTACAGAAAGACAGAGAAAATAAAAAATAAATCGCAAACTTACGTGAGAGATATCAATTTTTTTTTTTCGGTACTCGAGCTTTCGAAACTTTTCCCGCTTCCATTGATATAATATTGCTACGTCTTGCAATACTTGAAAATTATTGCCACACTCGTTGTCGACGATCCATCGTCAACAATAAATAATGGCGCGTGCACATGTGTGTGTGTGTGTGTGTGTATATGTGTATATATGTGTGGAGGGCAGACAATAATCTCGCGTTTACTGGAACGTAAAATCTGACGAGCGTGCGCATCAGACGAGAAGAGGAGACGGAGGCACAAGGCAATATTTTCCTCGAAGGAATGCGACCCGGCAAATCGATTTTCCGCGAATGAACCTTAAAGTACGTGGCAAGAGTGCCGAATCCTCGCCTCGGCGAATGGCTCGTAACTCTAGTATCAACGCGACAGGTTTCTGGTTTCGCAGGCGGGAAAGAACGAGTCTCGTGAGAGAAAAGAAAATCGTCGATATGTCCCGGGAATGATTTAACGTCTCCTCGGCATAGCCGGCTAATCAAGGGATATGTCGAAAGAGAAATAATACAAATTCATTGAAATATATTTCGATCAGCTATCGTAAAAGAATAGCTTAATTTCGAGCAAGTTGACAAGTCGACACCTTCATCTTGCCTTAACCATTTAAAACAATCGTTATTAAGATAATTTTAAAGTATCCAGAGGATATCCAGAGAACATTCGAACATCCTCAGAATGTTCTCTGAACGTCTTCGGGATATGTGTGCTGTTAGGGTTGTTTTATTAAGGTAATTCTACAGGATTCCCTAAAAGCACACCATATCCAAAAAATATTCTGAGGATATCCAGAAGATATCCAGAGGACATTTGAACATCCTCAGGATGTTCTCTAAACGTCTTCGGGATATGTGTTAGGGTTGTTTTATTAAATTGTGCTGTTAGGGTTGTTTTATTAAGGTTTTATTAAGGTAATCCTACAGGATTCCCTAATAGCACACCATATCCGAAAGACATTCTGAGGATATCCAGAAGATATCCAGAGGACATTCGAACATCCTCAGGATGTTCTCTGAACGTCTTCGGGATATGTGTGCTGTTAGGGTTGTTTTATTAAATTGTGCTGTTAGGGTTGTTTTATTAAGGTTTTATTAAGGTAATCCTACAGGATTCCCTAATAGCACACCATATTTGAAAGACATTCTGAGGATATCCAGAGGACATCCTCAGGATGTTCTCTGAACGTCTTCGGGATATGTGTGCTGTTAGGGTTGTTTTACTAAATTGTGCTGTTAGGGTTGTTTTATTAAGGTTTTATTAAGGTAATCCTACAGGATTCCCTAATAACACACCATATCTAAAAGACATTCTGAGGATATCCAGAAGATATCCAGAAGACATTCGAACATCCTCAGAATATTCTCTGAACGTCTTTGGGATATGTGTGCTGTTAGGATTGTTTTCAATTAAAATAAAATAATACTTGAACTTCCAGTCCACAACAAAAGTATCAATATCACCAAACGGGAGAGACGAAAATGATTTTTCAATCTGGACATATATCCAATAAAAAGATTCACGGTCGAATCCAGCAGAGCTTTAGGATCACGTAAAGGGCGCATTTCACGAACAGAGGCTCTCAGACGTCCTATGATAACATCGATAACAGAAGTCAGACTCTCTTGGTCGTTGAACGGAAATGGACTGTTTCCCTAGGAACGTTATTTACGAGCTATAATACCCTTCTTTCGCTTTCAAGCTACGTCAAAACCGAATCGTGCAAACTCATCCGCGCACGATAACGCAATCGCTCGCGGGATGAGACGATTGGGACGAAGGGAGGAAGAAATAGGGTGCCGAGAACGATCGGACGGAGGGATGGGGTTGGTTGGCTGGTCGGTCGCTCGTACGTATCGCATCAGGGTGCATGCACCGCGAGAAGGGGTAGGCCGCGTTAGGCGGGGGTCACGGAGTGCGCTGACCTACTGTTCCACATTCGTGCGCCGCGCGCACAGCAGCCTTTCCGAACTTCGTAGGGTTGGAATAGGAGGAGGAGTAGGTTGGAGGAGCGTGGAAGCGGGGGACAAACCCAGAAACCCAGAACGCTGCCCCTGCACTCTCCGTCGTCGTCGTCGTCGTCGCTGCTGCTACCCCTGACAATTCTTCTCCCCTTCTACCCCTGTTCACCCGCGGTCCGCGGGCACCCCAGATTTAAAGCCGATTCCTTTATACGCTCCATCGCGACGACGCAGACTCTCTCTCTCTCTCGCTTGCTCGCTTGCTCGCTCGCTCGCTCGCTCGCTCTCTCTGTTCGTGTGTGTATCTTTGTGCTCGTTATTCGGGATTGGAGAGGGAGAGAACTCTGCTACCGAAAACAGTGACCGATCCGTTTCAGTGATTCCATGGACACAAAAGAACAAAGTCAATCGGTGTTTTGTTACACCGTTATTACAGGAAACGTTCAATGGAATGCGCTTTGTATATTTCGCGAATGTATGACATAATAACGAGTTGCGATATTAACGATGTTATTATGCTATTATTTCGAGTAACTAGATTGAGATTTATGATTCCTATTACAGATTTAGCGTTGGATACAGTCTACTTTTAATTTTCAGCGTTAGACGACGTTGTTTGGCTCGTTTCGTATCGGATAATTGAAATCGAACGATTTATTTACCTATTACATACCAATGACAAATAATTTTGTCTTTACCAGTTTTCGTGAAAAAATAACATCCATTTAAAATTTATCGAAGAATCTGCGAAAGGAAGTTTGATCGTAGCGGTTGATTAGAGCAACTATGAACTCTTGACCATATATATATGTTCATGCACAGAGTTGCTCGCAACTTGTGATAGAAATGGCAAAGCACATTCGTAACTAAAGCTTATTTGTAACAAAGGATACTCTGAGTACTTGTTGGCCCAACATTGTTCATGCAATAGCAAAGCTCTGCGGAAATCCTTTTTAGGACAATAGGCTTGAAATATAAATTCATTATAATAAATACATTTGAAAAAATTCTTTTCCCAGAGATACATATCTTCTTTCAAATAATTAATATTCTATTTACATTTGATTAATTCTTCATAACATTTACAAAATAATTTTATAATTAATCCTTAATATTCTGCCAATAATTTCCATTAATTCATTAATTCTCTCTTTTCTGAAAGAAGAAATAAATTTGAAAAATGAAAGAAAAAGCAAATAATTCGATATGAAGACATCTTCACTCCACGTCCAATTAATAGAGTTCTACACTATATTAGAGTGAGTTCTTTTCTCAGAGATACATATCTTCTTTCAAATAATTAATATTCTATTTACATTTGATTAATTCTTCATAATATTTACAAAATAATTTAATAATTAATATTCTGCCTTAATAATAATTTCCAGTATTTCATTAATTCTCTCTTTTCTGAAAGAAGAAATAAATTTGAAAAATGAAAAAAAAAGCAAATAATTCGATATGAAGACATCTTCACTCCACGTCCAATTAATAGAGTTCTACACTATAGTAGAGTGAGTTCTTTTCTCAGAGATACATATCTTCTTTCAAATAATTAATATTCTATCTACATTTGATTAATTCTTCATAACATTTACAAAATAATTTTATAATTAATCCTTAATATTCTGCCAATAATTTCCATTAATTCATTAATTCTCTCTTTTCTGAAGAAAGAAATAAATTTGAAAAATGAAAGAAAAAGCAAATAATTCGATGTGAAGACATCTTCACTCCACGTCCAATTAATAGAGTTCTATACTATAGTAGAGTGAGTTCTTTTCTCAGAGATACATATTTTCTTTCAAATAATTAATATTCTATTTACATTTGATTAATTCTTCATAACATTTACAAAATAATTTTATAATTAATCCTTAATATTCTGCCAATAATTTCCATTAATTCATTAATTCTCTCTTTTCTGAAGAAAGAAATAAATTTGAAAAATGAAAGAAAAAGCAAATAATTCGATGTGAAGACATCTTCACTCCACGTCCAATTAATAGAGTTCTATACTATAGTAGAGTGAGTTCTTTTCTCAGAGATACATATCTTCTTTCAAATAATTAATATTCTATCTACATTTGATTAATTCTTCATAACATTTACAAAATAATTTTATAATTAATCCTTAATATTCTGCCAATAATTTCCATTAATTCATTAATTCTCTCTTTTCTGAAGAAAGAAATAAATTTGAAAAATGAAAGAAAAAGCAAATAATTCGATGTGAAGACATCTTCACTCCACGTCCAATTAATAGAGTTCTATACTATAGTAGAGTGAGTTCTTTTCTCAGAGATACATATTTTCTTTCAAATAATTAATATTCTATCTACATTTGATTAATTCTTCATAATATTTACAAAATAATTTAATAATTAATATTCTGCCTTAATAATAATTTCCAGTAATTCATTAATTCTCTCTTTTCTGAAGAAAAAATAAATTTGAAAAATGAAAGAAAAAGCAAATAATTCGATATGAAGACATCTTCACTCCACGTCCAATTAATAGAGTTCTATACTATAGTAGAGTGAGTTCTTTTCTCAGAGATACATATCTTCTTTCAAATAATTAATATTCTATTTACATTTGATTAATTCTTCATAACATTTACAAAATAATTTTATAATTAATCCTTAATATTCTGCCAATAATTTCCATTAATTCATTAATTCTCTCTTTTCTGAAGAAAGAAATAAATTTGAAAAATGAAAGAAAAAGCAAATAATTCGATGTGAAGACATCTTCACTCCACGTCCAATTAATAGAGTTCTATACTATAGTAGAGTGAGTTCTTTTCTCAGAGATACATATTTTTTTTCAAATAATTAATATTCTATCTACATTTGATTAATTCTTCATAATATTTACAAAATAATTTAATAATTAATATTCTGCCTTAATAATAATTTCCAGTAATTCATTAATTCTCTCTTTTCTGAAGAAAAAATAAATTTGAAAAATGAAAGAAAAAGCAAATAATTCGATATGAAGACATCTTCACTTCACGTCCAATTAATAGAGTTCTACACTATAGTAGAGTGAGTTATGGCGATGCGCGGACGATGATTTCCGTTGTTGCGAGTGGACTTCCGGTTGCTTCTCTACGAGGTGTCAAGAAAACGGTCATCAGATAACGAGGTGCTGGAATTTATGTGCGGCCGTTTAACAGCGTCGCGACCCAGGCCGTTACCTCGTTTTCGTTCGAGGCAAGGCCAATTAACGGCTCTCGCGTATCGAGAACGTTGAACCATCCCCTTTTTCTCCGGCGCTTTTTTTTCGAATTCCGCCGCTCTCGATCATTCTAAACGATCGCTTGATCGTCCCGAGAATCTCGATACGATCGCGCGATTTTATCAACGAATGCAGGGTGACCAATGGAAAAAATTCCCTGACCTTGCAGATTTTCCAAGACCAGAAATTCATTTTTTCCCTGACTTTTTCTAGTATTATTTTTTTCAATATAATTCGCATATATCTATATGATAAATCAATTAAATGTTAAATCGTGAAATCCTTGAGATGTTTTTGTCAACAATGAAAAGGTTCGGAAGTTATGAAAACAAAAATTTAAATCAATTATAAAATCTGCATTATTTAAATAATCACCTTTTTTAATTATATTATATCAAATTTGTTAGTTTTGTCTCTGTCAAACACATTGAAATAAAATAACACGACGATGAAAATATAAATGAACGAACACGCTGTAGATGAATCGATTTTTAACAACACAGAAAATTAGCGTGCCGGGAGTCAAGGAAAAGTTGGTATTTATTTAATAAAAAATTTCAAATTATTGAGACAAATCATGGTATTATTTACCACAAGAAAAAATATTAATATGTACATAGTTAATTTTACTATGTACATATAATAAAATTAATCGAGTATATTTTTTATCTTATTGTGCTAGATATTAATATTCTTATTGTGGCAAATAATCCGAAAAACTCTGATTTTCAGGGTAAATTCTCTCCGCGTAGAATAATGTGAAAAAATCCAGATAAATGGTCAAATTTCCTCACTTTCTCCGACAATTCCAGATTTCCCTGATCGGTTGACGCACCCTGGAATGTGATCGAATGTGGGACCGTCGAGATCGGGGCCCAAAGATCTCCGCGTACGCGAGTGCAATGTGTTTGTGTGTCTGTATATCTATGTGTGTGTGTATGTGCGTGTTGAATAAGTTCATCCCTACTTTGGGAAGGCAAGAAGGCGCATGCACCGGCAACCCCCGACGGTATATCGGTTCGACGCACACAAACGAGAGCGAAAGCTCACGCATGCTCGCGAATATTACACGTACAGCGGTGCGTTTGGGCTCGTGAACGGTGACACCTGGTGGATCTTCTCGCGCGAGATTGCGGGCAGCAACTTCGAAAAAGCCCGCCAGTTAAGCTAGACAGGTGAATAAATCTGTATAGATAAGTCTGTAAGTGGAGAGAAAGATTTTGATTGATATCGTGTTTTTTTTGCGTTACACGATGGTGACGCAGAAAATGTTATTGGATATTGAGATCATTGAAATTCACATACAAAAATGTATTTTTTATTGCAATTTCTAAGACGCATGTCAATTAATAATTTTGTATAGATTTCTTTAAACCTAATATTATTTATATATTTATATACCAAATTTAATATAACTGCAAACAAATCGATTGTGTCGAAACACTCTATCAAATAATATAATGTTTGTTTATCATTATTGTAATGTCGTGAACGATTCTTTTTCCGTCTTCCAAAAAATTTCACAACACGTCCTCTATCACTAAATTCGAATTTCGATGAATTCTAATGAACGCGACATCTTTCACTTATTTATATCTCATCTACAAACCATTTAAAAATAATGAAATATGAAAGGAAATTTGATATTTCCCTTTTTAATTAAGCTTGTTGCAATTTTTGGTTGATGAAAATGAAACACAATGGAAACATTTATTTTTGACATCGACACAATCGATTTGTTTGCAGTTATATTAAATTTGGTATATAAATATAGAAATAATATTAGGTTTAAAGAAATCTATACAATTATTAATTAACATGCGTGTTAGAAATTGCAATAAAAGATAAATTTTTGTTTGGGAATTTCAATGATCTCAATATCCGATAACATTTCTTTACAGTATATAAATATGAATTAAATTAATATTTGTTAGAAATGAAAAAAAAAACGTTATATAGACGTTAAATTAAATTATATTTACTTGTGTAATGTTATATATAAGCTGAAATATTATTCAAACTTCTTGAACGTTTGCTGCTCTCAGTTTCGCCATAAACCTGCTATTGATATAATTGTTTTGTTGTGAGTACGAGAAGTTCTTAGAATATGTCGCTTCCAACATAATATCGTATACATATAGTTGATTCGTTTGTATTTTCGCGATACAGAAATACTAATCCCTCTACCTTAGCACGACTCAGTTAATCGTAATATTTAATCCGCGATAAATTCAGCGATATAAATGTTTCTAAAAATTAATTACTGAATATCTTTTGAATTTATCAACACTCAGATATTTATGCATAATAAATTTTCGTTGCTTAAACAATATTTAAAATATCATACTCTCTACATTTATCATTAATTTTTATTTAAAATATATAAGTAATATCTATGCATTATTTAATAAATATACAAATATAATTATGATTTAATATTATTCAGTACCAGTGTTGTGTTTAAAGGATTTTAAAATTAGTTAGATAAAGATATGTAAATTCATCTTAAAAATAATATGAGGATGATTTTGCTTTAAATATATCTAGATAAAAGATAAAATTATATGGCGACTCGTCTAGATAATTTTCAGATAATATTATTCTCAAGACCGCTTATGTAAACAATTGTAAAAGTGATATAAAAATATATGCATATTTTTATTTATGTCTAAGTTTCTACTACTAAAGTATTTTTACGTGCTATGATATTCTAAACCAAAATTATCTGAAAATTATTCCAATTTAGTAATAAAGATAATACTTTCTTTTCATCTAATTGTAAGATGAAGATATAGATAATACATAATTTTTATTATCTACACAACAATAAAATGATCATCTATATAATTTTCTTTAGATACCAAACAAAGTACTATAATTATTCACATAATCAACTGCGATAGACCAACTAATAAAGTAGTAACAAGGCAAAAGGAGATTCAGGGAAAGCAATACCAATTAATTAATTAACTAAAACAAATTATACATTATACCTACGCATCGCGCTGAAATGCAATAATAGAAAGCCTCGAGAGATCCTCTCGAGATAACCCGGGTATCGCTTTAAGAAAGCTCGGTCCTGGTGCCCTCCGAATGGGGGTTAATACGTAAGCGCGACGGAGAGGGTCGCACACCGAAGTGTAAGCGAGCGCAAGCTCGACCAGTAGAGAAAGACATGCAACCTCCGTTGGTTGGACAAGGAAGGACTCGACATCGCGCGCGCGAAAAAGACAAGGACGACGTCACGGGGGATGAAGCACCCTTGGAGGAAGTGGGACGCCAATTCCTACAAAGAAGGAGAGCGAGAGCTAGAGCGAGAGCGAGAGCTAGAGCTAGAGCGAGAGCGAGCGAGAGCGAGCCAGAGAGAGAGCGAGAGCGAGAGCGAGAGCGAGAGCGAGAGAGAGGCTCAGAGCGAAAGGGAAGAGTGGTGACGACTCGGTAGTGGGAGAACAGACCGGGGACCACCGGGGGTGAGAGGGTAGGAGGGTGAGGGCCGCGAGAGAGAGTGAGTGAGTATGCGAGGACGGGTTGGCCGGGTGGTAGTGGTGGTGGAAGAGCGAGGGAGCGTAGTCGAGCGACCGTCCCGCTGTGGCCACGAGCTCCGACGCTCGGGGAACGTAGGTAGTGTGTGAACTTCCGGCCGAGTGAAGCGGACAGACAGGGGTTGTTGTAGTTATAGGGGCAGGTGCCGTCGAAGTTGAAGTAAGAAGACGATCTCGCGACGTGAAAGTGCAGACGGGGGAGAATCCAGGAGGAAGCCCGGAGAAGTAGTGACGCCAGTTGTGTGGAAACGTCAGAAGAGGAAGAAGAAGAAGAAGAGTGGTTAGTGTGATTGTGTTCGTACGAAAAAAAAAAAAAAAAAATTGTATCCTCGAAAAGCTGCTCGGAGTTGACTCGCAAGAGGGCTAATTCCCTCTCTGTCTCTATCTCTCTTTCTCTCTCTCTCGATCGCGCGAAGAAAAATCAAAATCCAAAAAAAAGGAAAGAAGAGCTCGTTAGCTCGAATTCTCGCGAATCTCGCCCCTCGTTCGATTACCCTCTTTCCTTCTATCTTTCCCTCTCTTTTTCTATCTATCCACCTCTCCTCTTTACCTTTCTATCTATCTGTCTCTGTCTCTAGTCCTCGCGTTGGTGCCGTCGAAACCGTGACGGTTGGCGGAGTGTTTGTTATGCGACGGTGGTACAGTGGCGGTTGACGACGACGACGACGACGAAGAGGAGGCAGAAGAAGACGAGAGGGACGTGGACGGGGAGAAGAAGGCGGAAGAAGAGTGAAGGAGGAGAACGAGAGGGAGGCTTGAAAGGGAGGAAAGACGACGTCGACGACGAGGAAAAAGGAGAGGAAGAAGAGAGGCGGCGGACGGGAAAGTGGAAGACGAGGAAGAAGAAAAGGAAGGTAGTGGCTGTGCCGGTGCTTTTTTTCTGCTCCGAATAATCGGAGAGAGTTCGGGGCTCGGGAGAAGAGGATTCCCTCTCTCTCTCTCTCTGTCTCTTTCTTTCTCCCGCTCGTTCTACCTGTCCTTCTCTTTCCGTTCTCTTTCACCCTTCCGTTCCTAAACGAGAAAATAATTCGGGCGAAAGGAGGAAGAAGCGTTAGAGAGAGGAAAGGAAAAAAAAAGAGGAGTGCTGCGTTGGTGTTATTTTCCCCTCCCCGTTTCCAACCAACCCTCCCTCGTCTCTGCCCGCACACCCCTCGCCGGTGTCTCGAAGAAGGGGGGTTGGTTTATAGTGCACGTCGATCGCCGGGGGTGCCGTATCGTGAGTGTGCAGTGTGCAAAGTTCGCCAATTCGTCTCTGTATCTATCCTTTTTTTTCTCTCATTTCTGTAAAGTGGTGCCACAGTACGAAGAAGAGGGGATCGCCACCGGGGCAGAGGCTCGAACGCATGTAGGAACATGGCCGCATCCAGCCCCTGCCTCCCTCTAGAGGTGAGTTTGGTGAAATGGAGCGGATCTCTCTCTCTCCTTCCCTCTTTCACTCATTATTTTGCCCCTTCGTCGTTTTGCCGTTCAATTTCGCATTTCCATCTCGCGACGTCCGCCTGATGAGTTGGATCCGATCACAAAACCTCGTTAAACGGATCCAACGCCGCGAAACGAGCTCGAGTTTGCTCGTCTCTCACCTCGCTGGCTGGGATTCCCTCGGCCATCGCGGTGGCCACGTTTGGGTTAAAGGCTGACCTTTAAGCTGCTTTCACACAATACACAGCGTTCTGGAATTCTGGAGCTTTTTGTATCGCTCTCGCCATTCGCTATTCAAATCGTGACAATTCAGCGTTTATCTCTCGCAATACCGACCTAATCGCGAGATATTCCTTGCGATAATATTCCATGGCAACGTTTTCGATCGGCAATGACGTTTACGATTTCATTACAATGTCTCACAGTCACGCGTTATTCCAAATCCCAAGATTCCCTTCTCGCATCAACGATGTAATTTTAATTTTGAAAAATTGAAAACTTTACGTTGCATTTTTTTCCAATTTTCATTATGGATAAAGTTTATGAAATAACGCTCATTTATTTATACGCCAGCAAAGTGATTATAGTTCTACAGGGTGTCCGGTAATTAACGGACCAACGATTACAAATGGATTCTTTGGTCAATTTGGGAACGATTTTTCCTCAGCGAAAACGTCGAATAAGGTCATCATTTTTTACAACTTTCCAATATTTGTCATTACGTATCTTAAATTAAAATTTTATTATAGTAAACTCTACCTGAAATGAAGAATGTAATTATGTTAGACTTTTAACTCCAAAACGTTTTCAAAAAACCCATTTTTTTCAATCGCTTATAACTCGAAAATTATTGACTTCTCAACATTTTTGCTAAGGAAAAATCTTCAAATTGGCCAGAGAATCCTCCCTTAATCATTGGTCCGTTAGTTACCGGACACCCTGTATATGTATAGTGACTTTTATTTGAATCGATATGCTTGTAATGTAAACAAGAGATCTATAGAGCCATGATAAATATATACGCATGAAACCGGCTTTATCATCCATTAACCTACGCGTGCTCTTTGGTTGCTTTTCTTAACGATTGAATACGCGCACTACGAGGGCGACACAGTGCTCGCAGGATCTTTCAATCTTGTTTTGAAATATTTGCTCCTGGATGATAATCAACATGTCGCGTAGCGATAATGTGAATAATTTTAAACGCCTCTCTTGAAGCTAAACAAATTAATTAGAATAGAATGCAATTATTTTTCAATACACGCTAAATGTAATCTAAAGTGAAAGTAAGCAAATATATATGATTATTTTTTTTTTTGTAAAAATAATAATATACAATTTTTTTTTTTAATAAAAATGTAAAAATTTTTTTAATAAAAATATATAATATATCTATAAATATAATTGAGCACATGTGTTGGGGCACAGCAATACACGATTATAAAAAATACATGATATTATCTTTCATTTTTTTAATTTTCTGAAGATAAAATCACGACATTACATTAATCTTTTTTATTAGAATAAATTTTTGTTTAGGTAAATTATACTAAATAGCAATTATTCTTAAATAGCTTTACTTCCATAGATATAGTGTTAATAATTCTTTCTTCGCATTAACTGTCATACTATGGTCCAAACTTTGGTGTAGATAACAATTAAACGTGTGTTTGCGCTAATATGACTTTCCAAAATTTCGCATTTACATAATAGAATAGTTTATTCTAATATTTCCCGCTCACATCTTTTCGATTTAATGCAGAAATATGCGATTCTACTAGTATATATATATACATATTATTTAATTACGCGAAACTTACGCCGACATATATTCAATTATTATAAACGTCATCGAAATTCGAATTTTAGTTGATCGCGTTGAAAGAATGCAAAAAGCTGCAAACTGTATTAGCAAAAATTTAGTTAGGCGTTTATTTAAGTCATTTAAGTCACTTATGTTAGTTTAGTCTCTTATATTCTGATACTTGTTCTCTTTTCTGCCTTTTTCTCATATACTCAATGCCGTATTTTTTTTATCTTTTGTCATTCTTTACCGTCTATCTTCATTATCATTTACACATTTTGCATTTTTACAAAATTTGTTCAGAATAAAATGAGTTTTTTTTCTTGCTTTATTCTCTCCTTTCTACTTCACTGGCTTTTATATATACTTTTGATAATGTTATTACATTAACCAACTGAGAAAAATGGAAAGAGAATAATTGTAAAAAATAAAAATCGACTACTTTTACTGTTTCTTTTTTTCTCTTTCTCTATTTCTTTAAACGAAATGCACTTTTTATTTCATCCGTGCTATCAGGCTTTTAACTTGTCAACTATCAGGATCTCTTGTCATTTTTGCCAATAAAACAGTTAAATGGAGCAGTTATAAAAACATTACAGACATTACAGAACGTTTCTCTCTCAAGGGGATTCATCAAAAATATGAAAGAATGCTTTTGGTGCGGCATTTCTGTGCGTCGTATCTCGTGTTGCTCTTCGTGAATTTCTCCTTTTTTCTTGGTTTTTTCAACTGTCTAGATTCTAAATTAATCGAGGAAGAAGATCTTATTTCCATATTATTAAGAAAAATTTTTAATTTTTAAATTTAAGGGAAAGCTATTTTTTTATATAAATTTTGAAGTTTCTTGAAGAAACATACATATACACAACATGAAATTATTAATAGTTTTAAAATTTAATGTGTGTAGACAAATTAAATTTTAATTATCTTATTTTTAATATTTATAATTAATTAGTATAGAAAAAGTATTTTTTTGTGTACTAAAAACGTGCCAACTAAAATATTAGTCACATGCAGAAGAATTGCATATAAAGCAAAATAATCGATTCATAAATTAAATATTTCGATTTATATATATATTTGTATTACTAACATCATAAATTAAAGAGGGCTTTTTAGCAGTACATAACAATTTTGCAAAGAGATACAATAATTCTTAATAAAATTCTCGTAAACCAATTCGTTTTACGAGTCTTGAGCAGAGAAACATAAATCGAGTTGTGTTGAGCGAAGAATCCAATGCAATAATAACGCAAATTATTGTTAAAAATTGTTTGACATTTGGAAAACATCTATATATTAAAAGGGAAAAAGTAATATATTTATATTTATTTACATATATTTTCATATTACGTGTATTTCAAATGAAATATTATAAAGATAAGATAATATTTGGATAACAGTAGATACGGTCGATAATATGGTCAGCCATGCGCGAAAAAGTGCTGTTAAATCACTGATTCAAAAAAATTATATATTTTCCATTAATTTAATAATTACAAAACGTATTAGAAGTTTAATAGTAATTAAATTAACATTAATTATTCAATAATATTTTATAATTTATTTAAAACATCTCATTAGAAAAAAAGATTTTTTAAAAGTCGTTCCGACAATTCTATCTGATATCTGATTTTTCTTTTATGAACAATTTTTTAAACAATGCGAAAGCAAATAATTTTTATAATTTATAAATATGTTGTCTCTTATAAATAAACAAATGTGAGAAAGGAAAGAGCATTTTATAATATTAGTCATTTCGATTTTGTTTAACAAACAAAACTTTTCTGAAAATATGGAGTATAGTTTTGCTTTAAATTTTTAATTACAAATCTTTAATTAGCGTAACGGGGAATTAATATCTTGCACATAAAGAGTAGAGTGCAGTTATATAACGTAAATTGATCTTGGAATTATTATTGTCCCTCTTTTAACACCGTGGGAATTTGTTTTACGTGTATTTATCGCTTTCATTAAAACAGTAGGTCACGACGTGCTATAGATCGTTCGCATGTATTTCACAAAATAGTCGAGTTTTTGCGCTCTTGACAGAGATATTTACGTGTGTGTCCTAACGACGCACTTAATCTGTTATCATGCTACTCGCAGATGTTGCTACCCGAATAATTTTCCTATCTCTATTTGGAGTCCTAGGTCCTTCACATAATTTTATGATTACTCATCTTATTCCAATTCTTAAGATTATGCGCATGTGATATATTATAGCGTAATTGTGTGCATTATTCTCAAACCTTTCTTCTCGTAGATACTAACGATATCGTATTGTAATGTTGTAAGTTACATTATGCGACATTTTGATTTTCGTGTAGCAAAATCCACGAATCTTGGAATTTTGCGTGCTACAAAGAACGAAACCCTACAACTTTAATCCGCGTGGCCGTGATGATGGCACATGCCACCATAATAGTATTAAAGGTTTTTAGCTTAATGAAAATAAGTAGATTAATTTTACATCAGTGTTGCCGCGTATGTAAACACGTAAATTAAACGGTAACTCCTTTATCTGATCTGTCATCCCTGTTTGATTCTTGAAAGCATAGAAAACTTTGTAGCTTTACTTTCTGCTTCACCTTCAGGTATCAATTTCAAAAGGTCAAACGAGTTTAGAATTCGGCCTACGATTCCGAGTGACATTTTATCTCGATCCTTTAACTTTGAATTTCGAAACAAAACTTTCCCAATGTTATGTATAGATAAAAAAACATATAGTTAATTTTTTAAATACAATGTTACATATTAGACAGCTTCATTAATATACCTCACTTTAATTTTGTCCGCACATATTTATCGAAGCCTGTCTGACCATATCGTCATGCGTACTACTTCATTTTTCTATTTCCTCATTAATCTTAGCATGTTTGTGTATTCGGTTAGCTCATTTCATTAACGACTAATTAAAATAATGACTGAGTAAAATTTTTAATTCTTTTTCAATTTTGCCCGGACTAATTTATTAGACATCAGCCGGCTTCATTGTCATGTAAACGTCGACCTTATATAACTTTCAATTGAATGATGGCCCGGATCGTGTGCCGGCCGGCCGTTTTTTCTCCGTCTTTCTCTAACGTAATAGCGTTCCCTCGTGTACCATCCGGTCTTCTCGATTGAATCGATCGGTCCCTCGGCTCAGGAATCGCCCGCGTCCGCGAAGGAAGCCAATTGCGCTCGCGAGCGAATGCTAGCGACGAGATTAGAAGGCGACGCGCCACGTCGCGACGCTCGCGAACGCGACAAATCAATTTCTGGCGCAATGTCGACCGACCCGCTTTCCGCGCGCTGTCGTGTCCGCGATTCGATAATTTCCACGTCATAATTCTCCTCGCCGATAAGGAAAACGTGAATGTGCAAAAGCGCGATGCTGAACTTGGTCATTTTTTTTCCTCGTATTTTTAGTTTAATTTGCGAAGACGTTGGACGAAACTTTATCGAAGATGTTGCAATAATACATGGGTATTTATTAATGATATTTTGGTTTATATACAGTGTTGTGCTTAGATGATTTTGAAATTAGCTAGATAAAGATGAGATGAAAATATGTGAATTTATCGTAGATGATTTTGTTTTAAATATGTCTACATGAAAGATAAAAGCATATATGGTGACTCATCTAAATAATATTCGAGATGAAAAAATATTTATATTGATGATTTTGAAATTAGCTAGATAAAGATGAGATGAAAATATGTGAATTTATCGTAGATGATTTTGTTTTAAATATATCTACATGAAAGATAAAAGCATATATGGTGACTCATCTAGATAATATTCGAGATGAAAAAATATTTATATTTTTATTGCTTACTGCTCAAGTTTTATTACTTAATAAAAATACTTGAGTATTTCTAAGCGTTACAATTCTAAATCAAATTATCTGAAATCTGAACATTATGCTAGATAATTTAATAATACATATTTTTATAATCTATACAAAGATAAGATGATGCCAAAATTTCATCTAGATAATCATCTATATATATTTATTTAGATAACAGCAAATACTGTTTATATAGCATGGAGCTTAAGAAAATAATTCTAATACAATATATAAATAACGATCGTTGTCGAATCCTAACTTATTATAATTTTTTAAAAAGCTCTAAAATCTCATGTTACCGATAGGTGATGTAAAAATATTCCTTTTACATCTTGCGATCAAATCGATTCCATTCGCAGCGTGAGATGAATTATTCGTGTTTAAAATATATATTACGCGTCTTTCGAGACGCGTTTATCGATGTAAATCACGGTCATTCAGGTTTTCCGCTAGTTTTACGGAGTTGGCAGGCGTGGGGGATAGGTAGATAAGCGCCACGTGTGAGGAGCTTACGAGGGATGAATTTTCAGTTGGCAGGCCCGACCTCCCTCTGTAGACCAGAGCTGGCTTCTAGTCTAGCAGCACCCTGAATTTTTCAATTCATCCATCCAATCCTCTTTCTAACTCATATTATTTTTTTAAATTACTCAGACATCAGTTTAACAAGAATAGCTTTCCAAGAAAATTCTTCATTGACATTCGAGATTAATTTAAGATCTTTCGAAAAAACTACCCTCTACTTTTCACTCTTGAAGCCAATGGTTGTTCTCAAATATCTTTTATATATCTTTCCCAAGTTAATTTTTATATTACCAAAACTAATATTATTTTTAAATACAAAGGCTTCTTTCTATATAATTGAAAGCTCTGCGAGAATATAATATCACGATAATTAGGGAAGCGATGACAAAAGAAGAGGGATACGTTACATCGAGCCGGCATAGCTGAAGCACAGCTGTTTAACCGGCTCGTTTCGAAGGGTTGATGTCATGATCATCTCGATCGCTCCTAAAGCCGGTACTGATGACGACGACGACGACGGCGTCGGTGGTAACAACAACGACGACGTCGATGGAATCGCGATGGTGGACGTTGTTCGCGACAGAGGGTGGTGGAAATGGCGGTGGATGGATGGAAGGGAGGGAGATGAGTCGCTCGATGGGGCAACGAGGGGCTAAGAGGACGAAAGGGCGGCACATGAATGAACGATCAATAGATATATAGTTACTTGTGTGTGCTTGCTTTGCCGGGTACCTGCCTTCAACTGTAAAGACTGTCTGATGATAGGCGCATCTCCGATGATGACTGAATATTATGTCATTTTACTCAATATTATTGAAACCAAGTTCACATTTTAATTTAATTTCAAATTAAAACTTTCATCATTAGTTTATTTTTTATTTTTTTTTTTATTTAATAGACATTTTTTTACTAATCGTGGAATCATTTTACTATTCAAAACTTTGTGGAAAGGTGTTAAAAGAAATGAACATGGAATATGAGTGGGAAATAAAAATATTTTAATTCTCAATTTTGAAATTAATTTTATCTGAAACTTGCAAGTGCAAAGAATGATATATTTAAGATAGAAAAAAATTCTGTGTCCTTAAAGAAGGGTATTTTTTATTATTTTAAGAACATTTTTTAATATGGATGATATGTAAAAACAAATAATTATATTTACTCTCTCTCTTTCTCTTCGAGTATATAAAATAAATGTTTGCTTATTTAAAAAGCTCTTTCCACGAATAATAAAAGCTCTCAAAAGTAATACCATTGTGCGATCAATGTATCACGGTATACAAAAGCATATTTCCTGGAATCTCTTGACGATTGTCAATTAATACAGCGCGATTAAAAAAAAATTGGTTAGCAGATAAATTAAAAAGCAGATAAATAAATAAAATATTACATTGAAGTAGTAATTATTCTTTATTGATTTATGGAAATATTAGTTTTTGGTAATAATTAAAGTACTTCATATCTCTTATTTAAAGTAGACGTGTTCTGATTTATTTCAAATACTTTTTCACAATATTGCCACAGTTATTACAATATGTCAATCTTACTGGCATGTAAAAATACTTTTTCTTTCTACCTGATTTTCCTGCAAAATGTTTCTGAATATAAAAGAAGACGTGTTTTACTGACAAGACAACGACAAGAAAATGACGTAAATTTAATTTTTTTTACGATGTCACTGCGTTTTCGTGTCACCCTAAAGTCTAGTGGCTGGATCGATAAGTCGAAAGTTTTCTTTTTTTTTATGAACCACCCTGTAAATGCTATGCGTGTATGTAGATACACGCCTTAAAATTCTTCGTGGATAATGAAGCTCGTAGATTCCCTTAGGGTTAGGCAGGACACTTTTATGGGACTGTCGTGTTATCACTCGCGGATCCGTAACCTACTTTTAACAGCTCGGGTAACTCCATCTAATTTGGCTAACGCAATTGGTCGCGCCGTATCTAACTAAGTAAACAGAAGTGCCGCGTGACATGCTTAACTTCTTATAAATACGTAATTTATTTACTAAATCGTAAATAGTACTGTTTACGAATAGTAATGAAATTTTAATAAGCTAATATACGTTAATTGAATTAAATGAATAACAACGACGTTTTATAAAATTGAAAAATATAATTTATACGCTTACAGGCATTAAAAGATTTCAATTTGAACAAAAACATTATATTTTTTGTTTATATTTAACGACGAAAAATGTTTGGGGCAATTTTCTCAAATTATACTTGCATAATAAATATACAGAAATATTCATTATAACGTAAAACTGCTGTAAAACTTTTATACCATATAAATTTTTACTTTCATTATAACCGCGCATCATCGTCAGTTTCATAAATGGCAGAGTACGTGTTAATTATCTTTACGTCGAACAAGAAATGAAACAATAATTGAATATTACATTTTCCACGGATTTTTTTTTTTTTTTCGAAGAACGCCTACATTTTTTCGAGCAGCGCGCGCATTTGCATCGTTCATGGTTAATATGCTTTAACACACTGGAAATATAACTTTTTCATTACCTGACATTTACCATTGAGCGTAGGTGAAAACTCCGTAATCAAATACACACGCGGATAACGGATAACGTGACTTTTCGATCTACTCGAATGCTTTCCGGTACTTAGCGGCGTAGGTGGACGAATATGGCTAAGCTCTGTGGCTCTCTAAATCTTGGTGAATTATTGCAAGCGCCGCGGAAAGGAGAGACGGCGATATCGTTCCCAGTGTATATATTTTGACGTGAAAATTGAACGATACTTGTGAGAAAATGTCACACAGTGAACATTTTTCCTTCCGTGATCATACAGGTTAATGGTGGTTTATAATGCTCGAGCGCGCGTCCGGGTTATTATTATAAAAATTAAAGGAGAAAAATGATGTTGATATAACAGGGAATATATATAGTAATAATATTTGTGTGGTCACTGTGTTAGTTAAATTATTATATATATCATTCGTTGTTAGTTCCTAATAACCAAATAGCGTTTTATTTCAATCCATCTTGCCAGTATTATTATTATAAAAACTTTTTATCCATTTTGGTCTTCAAATCTGTGGCTGATCATATTTAATGTAACCTTTCGTAATTCATATATATATGTATATATATATATATATATTTTAGATTCCGAAAAACTTATGAAGATGTTTTTTATGTGTTTTATAATTCAAATCTTTAATAATATTTAAAAAATATTATAATAAATATATATTATATATTAATGAATATATTATTATAAATAATATTGAAAAAATTTGAGACAATAACCATCTAAAATGATGTTGATATAACAGAGAATATATATAGTAATAATATTTGTGTGGTCACTGTGTTAGTTAAATTATTATATATATCATTCGTTGTTAGTTCCTAATAACCAAATATCGTTTTATTTCAATCCATCTTGCCAGTATTATTATTATAAAAACTTTTTATCCATTTCGGTCTTCAAATCTATGGCTGATCATATTTAATGTAACCTTTCGTAATTCATATATATATATATTTTAGATTCCGAAAAACTTATGAAGGTGTTTTTCACGTGTTTTATAATTCAAATCTTTAATAATATTTAAAAAATATTATAATAAATATATATTATATATTAATGAATATATTATTATAAATAATATTGAAAAAATTTGAGACAATAACCATCTAAAATGATGTTGATATAACAGAGAATATATATAGTAATAATATTTGCGTGGTTACTGTGTTAGTTAAATTATTATATATATCATTCGTTGTTAGTTCCTAATAACCAAATATCGTTTTATTTCAATCCATCTTGCCAGTATTATTATTATAAAAACTTTTTATCCATTTCGGTCTTCAAATCTGTGGCTGATCATATTTAATGTAACCTTTCATAATTCATATATATATATATATTTTAGATTCCGAAAAACTTATGAAGGTGTTTTTCACGTGTTTTATAATTCAAATCTTTAATAATATTTAAAAAATATTATAATAAATATATATTATATATTAATGAATATATTATTATAAATAATATTGAAAAAATTTGAGACAATAACCATCTAAAATGATGTTGATATAACAGAGAATATATATAGTAATAATATTTGTGTGGTCACTGTGTTAGTTAAATTATTATATATATCATTCGTTGTTAGTTCCTAATAACCAAATATCGTTTTATTTCAATCCATCTTGCCAGTATTATTATTATAAAAACTTTTTATCCATTTCGGTCTTCAAATCTGTGGCTGATCATATTTAATGTAACCTTTCGTAATTCATATATATATATATATATTTTAGATTCCGAAAAACTTATGAAGGTGTTTTTCATGTGTTTTATAATTCAAATCTTTAATAATATTTAAAAAATATTATAATAAATATATATTATATATTAATGAATATATTATTATAAATAATATTGAAAAAATTTGAGACAATAACCATCTAAATTCACGTGTTTTATAATTCAAATCTTTAATAATATTTAAAAAATATTATAATAAATATATATTATATATTAATGAATATATTATTATAAATAATATTGAAAAAATTTGAGACAATAACCATCTAAATTATCTTTAACTTTGGGTTGGTGTCGATTCGTACGAATAAAAAAATCGCAAACTTTTTGAACGACCAATGTTCCAGTTTTTCGTGACCTGCAACACTTTGGAACAAATGTCGTACGCGTATGCGTACTCTTTTCCCTCTCTCTTTCTGTGTATATTTTGACCCGTTCAAGGAAGAGAGAGAAATTCGAGTTCCCTTTTGCTTCCTTTTCCTGTGCTACCATCGTCTTTGCTACCACTTGGCAAATACTGGAGACGCAAAGTCGCCCCGACTGACCTTACTATTGACAAGGACACCTTCCCTGATTTATTAAGCCCGGAGCGACGTAAGGAAATGAGATGCTCGTCGTACGATAAATACCTCAATGGAGAGGAGCTTTCGCGGAAATAAGGACGCGAGCATAGACCCTCTTTTTTGACATTCTCGCTTGAAAAGACGAATTTTTCTGATATGCTTCCTCTCGAAGAGGTTAATATTCCGAATGTCGATGACAATTCTTTGGATATAGAGAGCACAGGGAGAAGTATTTAACCGATAATAAGGAAGGTAAATGCAGAATGTAGGGTGCAGAGAAGATAGCTTGTCATAACTGTGAATAGAACGATCAGAAGTGTTATCGTGAAAGTAATATATCTTAATTAAAGTGTACTTTATCTCTAAACCTTGATACGATCGTGTGAATAAAGTATTTCATATTAAGGAAATATGGATATACATATATATAAGCAAATAAATATAAAAGCTTGTTTGACACAGATAATCGTATTTGTACGATCTAGGAAATTAGGAATGGAGCTTATTTGTTCAAAAAAAATTTACAGAATTATTTCCACGCTACTCAGACATATAAAGTGCATCTAAATAAGTGCGAAACATTTTAGGAGATTATTTTAATAAATTTTAATTAAATTTTTATTATTTTCTTTAATATAAATAAATATTATCCTTCTTATCAGTGGAAAATACCCACCAAGTTTCATTTTTAATTCGTCTAAAATTTGAGAAAAAAATAAAAATTTTATTTTTATCTCCCTCTTTAGAAAAATGTAACTCCTGAAAGAGGAAGATATTAAAAAGCCCCCTTAATTTTCGACAAAGAATCATCTCCTAAAATGTTTCGCATTTATTTAGACACCTGTATATGCAAACGCATATGTCCTACGGAGACGGAGAATTTTCTCCTTCAATTATCACGGACAATTCGAGGTCGAATATAAGTTACATAGTTTCTGGGGGAAATGTTATAGTTCAAGGATCGCTGTGTGTCGCGCAACGAGTCGGAATCTGTCCACGCGTAACAGGATCGTCGCGTCACCCGCGAGATTTATCTCAAACGGGATCAAAACGACGCCGTTAACTAATAGTTAATTTCGAGGCTGCGCGTTTCCGATTCCCTCGATTCGTGTTTCCGACTCTCGACCGACGTCACTCGAAACACTTGGGCCGATCGCGGTGACAGATGGATCATTAGGCGCTGAGTGGCATCAGCATATGTCATCCGACAAAGCTGTGGTTTAACCGGAAATCGCCGAGTCGCCTCTTGTTTAAGATTAAAAATGGATGTTACACTCGAAATGGTATATAAATACAGAAAAAATAATCCTAATTGATTATAATGATGAAACTAGAGATTAAAGAAGATGTTCCACCTCATTGAACTTATCTATAGACAATACTAACAAGTGGAAGATGAGGTTTAGTAGTAGAAATGTTTCTTTAAAGGAAGGACTTTGGGGTGACTTCTCCTTAACGAAAATACAGAAACTCCGTCATTTTAGTTTCAAACTCTCTAATCTCCGACATCGAATATCTTGCTAATTAAATCTGAAATTAAATTTCCGTTTGCGCGCGCGCGCGAGTAGAAGATTACTTGAATTTCCTGAAAAATAGAATTTGTTGCCTATTCAACGCTCGTGAAATTTAAATTACTAGGGTCTCGTAGATCACAGTTTTAAGCAAGATTTAGATATTTTCGTTTGGCAATATTTGCAATATTATAAATGTAAAAGAGTTGTGCATGTCTGACAGATGATATATTAAATTCGTGCGTATGTTTTTCATATAAATAGATAAATATTTATCTCGCTGCTGTATATATCTTTTCTGCAGGCACTTTGTGTATTTCTATTCAAAATTATTTATTTGATCGGACATTAATATTTAACTAATATTTAATTAAATTAAACAGAGTTGTAATCGTGTAAGCTCGTATATAATCGATAATTCGTGAAATAACCTGCGATAACAAATGGGAAACGAATACCAATATTACTAATGATTGTATGTGTAATATATGAGCAACGATTACACTAGCTGCAAAATTCCCAGAAGATTCTGGCCGTACATTCTTCTAAATAGGTCATGCAGAATGCGAAAAATTCATAAAAATAAAATGCCATTAATCATTAAATAAAAAATTACAATTAAGACAAATGGGCAAAATGAAAGAAAAATAGATTTAAAAAATTGAAACAATAGAATATTTATCTTAATCAATGAGAGAAGTCAATTAAACCATGAATATTTTTCAAAAAATTAATCTTTTAATTAAATTAAATAAAATATGTAAAATTAATATCCTCGTTTTCTAATTTTATAATACCCCATGAAAAATTTATATATATATAAAATTATACAGAATTATATATGAAATATGTTCATACATAATTAGATAAAAGTGCTTTTAATATATAATTGTATAAATTTATATATATGTATATAAGAAATAAGTATTTCTTCATATATTTATAAATATATATGTTTTATATATAATTTGACATGATTATATATGAACCTTTATAATTTATATATAAATTGATATAATTATGTATAAAACTAGACATATTTCACATATAATTTACGATCATATGTATGATTATATAATCTTATACAATTATTTATATATAATTATATATAAAAAATTGTTTCCGGGGACGCATCTATTATTCATGTAGTCGATAAAAATTTCACTCTATACACTTGCTGTATACTTGCGAAATATCGTTCTTATAGCATTTAAAACGTTCTCAGAAACTTGCTTAATCAAGTTACTTCCTAAATGTCAGAAGCACGTGGCTCTGGTAAACCGGGAAAGAGGTACGACACGCTCGAGTTACAGGTTACAAGGTTTATTCAGCTCGTCGGGCGATTCACAGAACGGTGACTTCACCCTTTCATTGACTCAACGACACTGGGCCGCGAATTCTCGGAATTGTACACATACACATCCGCGTATACACACAGACACACGCACACAGCTATATATGGCACATAATAAAATCTGCATGTCCTAATTTCAAGATTCGTTTCGAGGAAACGCGAGCGTACCGCCCTAAATCTGGTCCCGGTATCAATGAAAATTGCAATGCTCTTCTAGGAAGACCTCGAGTCACCTTCTCGTAATCGCGTGTAGTAGCCATTCATCGATGACTATCGTCAGGGAGTAAAGCGTCGTTGAATTCGTAGAAGAACTTTACTCACTGTTTTAATTAATCTTTGTGGAAATATATTCTTTCATTGCTGAGTGAGAAAATAATTGCGAATATTATGTAATTATATTGTGTTATAATGATATTAATTGTAATTCGTAAAAATTACAATATCAATCAAAATTAAAGCATTATATATAAAACATATTTATTTCTTTTCTATAAGAAGAAGAAAATACTTCTTCTTTGTTATCGAATTCATGGAAAATCTCGATTCGTCACCAAGACCTTTCATATTCATTCAAGTTGCACTCAGTAGTAACAGCAGAATCGAGTCAGACGTTCTTTCTTATCCTTCTTTTTTCAAAGAAGTCACCGTCGTTCAGTATGGTGGATTTTCTAAATATCATTAGTCATGTTAAACCTTCGAGTCATTCTCAAGTTGCTTTTTCATATATATATATATATATATATATATATATATATATATATTTTTATAAACAGTAACAAATAATGCTATTGATATGATAGGACACATGGTATATATAGAGTGTTCGCTAAATAGCACACCATATCCGAAAGACATCCAGAGGATATTCAGAGAACATCCTCAGGATGTGCTCCGAACGTCTTCGGGATATGTGTGCTGTTAGGGTTGTGTAACTTGGTTCAATTCGTTTTGATTATGACAAGTCTCGCGTTCGGTCTTGTAAATTCTAGCTACTTTACTAAAGTCATCGATACACGCCTTTCATAGAGACGTTTATATGCGCCAGACGTTCGCGAATATATTTATCTGGCACACACACTCTCTCTCTTACTCCTTAAATCTCGATCCCGGACTTACGACTCTCTCTCGCTGACACGCAACTTTCTCGTGTGCTTTGGAAATATCGAGATTTGAGAGCTTGCCAACGCGACGTTCGCGCTAATCTGACGATTCGCGTCGCGACTCCGCATTTTCTTCGATTCGCTCGCTTCTCTCTGTCTTCGCTAATTTCCGCGCAGAGATAAACCTTGTCCCAAATAGATTCCTCGGAGCTCCTCGCTATTTTTGCATATCTGCACCGTTCCCATAAATCTATTGCATTCTATTATTTTTGCTCGACTTTCTTATTTTATAACAAATTGTAAATTTTCCCAAAGAAACTTTCTTATGGTTTTTACAAGAAAAAAATAATTTTATAAATTATTTATACTAAATTCTCATAAAGCGGAAAATAAAAAAATTTTAATAATCTTCTTTTATTACAAGAAATTGCTGATGTTTAAAATGTCCAAAATTACAATTTACATAAAAAAATTTTAGAAACAATTTTTGCAGCTATTTTTTCACATACATTTTTCTATAAAAGTCCTGATAAAAAAGTAGAAGATTTAAAAAACATTCGAAATCGTGCATTTCACAACTACGTAAATCTTAATCTGTCGATATCACGATTCGTGCACTTGTACAGTTTCGATCTGTGTGATTCACGTGGAATTGTCGATAAACGAAGCCCTCAATCATCCGATCGCGGTGTGGCAGCCGATTGATTCATTCGACGATCAGGAAAACGCACTGATTGAGATCTGCGATCGTCGCAATTTACGATCCGGTCGGCGCAAATATTTGCTCGGTCGTTACTCGCGAAAACATCGAGGCTCTTTCTTCCGCTGCTAACTTTCTGTAAGTTATTCGGGGTTTCGAGCAGCCGTAAAAAGTACCGCGCGAAAATATCAGAGATCTCGAAAGGAAAATATTCCATCAAGATATGAAACGCAGAGTTCATTATTTTTTTTTTTTCATAATTAATTAAACGACTTGTTTGTCTTTGTTCGAGAATACTGAGTAAAAGAATTCATATTTGTGTTTGTTTTTTATTATCGAAAATTGTTTTATTGAGAAATAATAATTGTTTTTAATTATTTTTTTTTAATAAAATGATTAATAATTCTGCATAAAGTAAATTGTAAAACTAATAAATTTCAATAATACTTACAGTATGGTAGTACATACTTAATAATCATAAACGGATAACTTGCGCTAAAAGATTAAAATGATATGTTACTGCAGGGAATACCCGAAACTGTTGCACAATTAGAAGACTAGGGATGTGGACATTCCTAATGCGAGTTCAAAGACACATAAATAGCGTTAATAACATTTCTCGCGTACTAAAATCGTGTGCAATCTAATAAGTAATTTTGAATTAATTTAATATAACATATTTAATATATGTAACTTAATATAATTATATATATCTTTTAATATATAATAATTACATATATAATTAAAGGGGCGCGAAATAATGATCAATAAATGATGAAAAGTTTGCGGTATGGAAAAATAATGGTGTGATTTATCGTAGGGAATAACGAAAGAAAAATGATCGCGCAATTAAAAGACCGGGGATCATCCGAACGAGCCTAATACGAGCTCATAAATAGCGCTAATAGCACTGTTCGCGCGTGGAACGCGCGAGCAAATGTGTGAAAGAGGATGGAAAAAGGTAGAAGGCTAACAGAGGAGAGGTATCCAGCCATAATAGCCGCCTACATGTTCCAGCGAAATTACCTTTCGATCTATTTGCCTCTAGGAAGCTTCGAGTTACGTCAGTCGCGCTAGCCGTCAGTTGGATGCTCGTTATTAGCGAGTGTTTTTAACTTGCGCTTATAATCGATCATTCAGATGACGCGTCCACTCGTTAGAGGCAACAATTCACAAAAATCGAATAGAATTTTATATTTAGATTACAATTTCTCATCCGAGTTTCAATTATTTAGTTTTATATCATTTTTACCACATACTTTTTGCTATTAATATATTATAACAAAAGTAATAAGTCATTAAATAAAATAATGATATGTATTCAATATTGTTGCGTAACCAGAATGAGATGTATTCAATTAAACACGTCATACTGCGCAAATAATAAAAAAAAAAAATGGAAGATAAATGTGAAGTGCTTTCTGTGTGTGTATCTAGACATTTAGACACAAATTACTGTACGTAACATTTTAGTAATAACTCAATATATTAGACAGATAAGACGACATTTCTCTCTCCCTCTTTCTCTTATTTCACTTACGACGAGAAATTAGGTTGGCACAATTTAATTTACCTCCGTTTTCGTCTAACAAAATTCGTACCTTTCAGAGCTCAGCGAACTCATTCATCATAATATACGAGAAAGCAGTAACTACGTTCTCGTGTAGTTACAGCTCTTCGGCTTTTGGCGGTTTCATTTGTAAGAAAATACGCAAGCGAGTGATATATAATTCTATTTTTCTTTTTTTTTTTTTTTTTTTGGATAAAACTCGAAATACATAATATAAAACCCGAGAAAAAACGAGAAAATAAGTATAGTAATAAAAAAAACATACGGATATATATTTTTCTACGGGAGATAAATCTTCCGGCGAAAGCGTCTTTCGTGTTAAGAGATAAGGCGCGATTCGCGAGTAAATTTCTCACGACGCGCATTTTCCCACACCGTTTCACCCCCGATAGATAATTTATCGCGTAGCTCTCTCTGTCTCGCGCGACCCCGTCGAGGATGTGTCACCTCGCTGCACTCTCGACTCTCCGACGTCGCTTCTGTCCCACTTACGAGTCGCACCTGCGGGACGGATATTCTCCGCGGGCCTTTCGAGGATTCGAAACTTTCGGCCGCGTATTCTGGAAGTCGCCTACCTTCGCTCCGTCAATTACCGACTGTTTTCACCCATCTCGCGGCATTTGCATCGTCGAAAGAACTGAATTAAAAGCGCGCGATATCCTCTTCTATTAAAATTCACGTCTTTTAATAATTTCTATGATGAAGGTGGGATTACTTGTTTTTTTTTAATATATAAATGCTTCTTTAATTAATTATGCAATGAATTAAATTTAATTGTTTAATTAATTGTTTGATTGATTTAAATAGAATTACGTAATGATGTATTGTAATCGTGCAATATTATTGCGTCGATATTTGATATATGTTTTTTTTAAATCGAAACTCATCGCCTACAAAATGACATAATTAATGACAAATATCAGTTATAAAAGCGAATTAATTACCTCCATCAAATTAAATACCGTCGTCTATGCCCTCTCTGTCCGATCCGACACCGGGTTGTATTAATCATTGGACGTCAAATCGAGCACGGCGTGCCACTCGATCGCGGTCACGATCGTATTCGAGTATTCTGTCGACATATAGCATGCATTTATAAATTCGTGACTGTTTTCGGTTTTACAGAATAACGAGTCTTTCGTTACGCAAAGCAGTCTTAATAAAATTTTCTCCGCCTCTTAATCGACAGATTTATCGCGTAACTTTTTAGCGTACAAACTGCAGATAGTGAGACTTTAATTTACATTTAATTTAAACATTCTAATTTAATATAATTTTACATTTAATTTAAAAACTTTATTTTGATATATACACGACAAAAATACAAAGATTGTATATATATATATATTTAAAAAAATTTAATGAAGCAGAATATAGTTGCAGACAAAAATTCTATTCAGAAGATAATTTACAAAAAAATTATATATACATAATATTTAAAGATGATAAAATTAAAAAAATAATGAAGCAGGATATAATGTTGCAGACAAAAATTCTATTCAGGAGGAGATAATTTACAAAAAAAAAATCGTAAAAGATCTTTTATCTTATCGAGAAGTTCTTTTATCTTGTCGTAACTAAATTTGCACCTAAAGACATTCGCTTCGAAGGTATTCATACGACCAAAAGATACATTACTCATAATCAGATCAGAACAAAGTTTGCGCATGAGAGGGTCGTATGTCCAGACGAGGAGCTTGTATTGTAACAGCCAAGTCCGTGAGAATGAGTTAAGTCCGACACAATTAAACCATTAGGATATCAATCCGTTTCTCGCCGGTTAGTGCAGCCTCGTGCTTATAGAAGAGAATTAGTTAAAGTGGGACAAGTGAAAGTTTCCATAGATTCCTTGCAGAAAAAGTAATTTATTAGACGTAAGTTTATTATTTGGAAATAAGAAATGTATAACGAAGAAAAAATAATTTACAGTATTGTGTAAAATCTATTATTCTCTATTAATAAAAAATTATAGATGCAAAACTAAGAACTAACTACTTCTCGAAAAATTATTTATACGTATTTTGATTTATTTACACGAGTATACATGTACGTGTGTGCACGATTGGCTGCTCTAATTTTACTCTGACTAAAACAAAGTACCTATCTTCGAGAAAACCTGTTTCTTACAAAGAGCTTAGCAATCGGATATAAATAGCCTTACAACTGTAATTTATTTTTTAATAAAAGTAGATTTATTTGCTTCTTCCAGCAAGTCATTTTTTCAATTGCAATTAAGATAAAACGCAGAACGTATACAATTCCTTACGAAGCAATCCTCGAGATTGACGCAAAAGAAAGAAGGAACTAGGCAACGTCTTATTTCGCGGTCGCGTCGCGTCGAGTCGTAAAGAATAGAGGGTTAATTTATCCACGTTCGCGGACGGGTACATGATAATGTACCTTTCGAAACACACGTACGTATAACACGTTACGCTACACATGCCATCGGTCACACGTGCGCCATACAAGGTGAGGAGAGACCAGAGGGTAGCTAGACGCAGTCATCGTTGTCGTCGTCGTCGTCGTCGGGTTGACGTCATCGGACGAAATGGCGCTGATGTGACGTCATCGAGGACGTCCCCGCTTCCCTCCACGACGCACCTCCGCTTGACGCCGCTCTGCAACATTCTGACGCCACCCTCCCCCGCGTGCGGTAGTATTCCCGGGTCCCGCTGCCGGGGTGGGTCGAGGTGGGGATGACGACGCCGGCTGGGCGCCGCGACGGCCGTCATGGGGTTCGCAGCTAAGATTTTTGGCTGGTACCGGCGACAGGAGCCGGTTCGTCGAGTAACGATCGAGCAGCGGGAAGACGACGCCCTTATGGCATGTACATGGAAATTCTTTCTTCGTCCAGAGGATGAAAGTCGTCGCTATTTTTATCCGTTCTTCATCGTTGAGGATCGACAATTCGGGATTTAGAAATTCCCCTAATAGCACGACATATTCTAAAGACATTCAGAGGATATTCAGAGCACATTTGAACATTTTCGGGATGTTCTCTGAACGTCTTCGGGATATGTGTGTTGTTAGGGTTTTGTGTACAAACTTCTGAAAATGTCCTAATATTACATAACATATTCGAAAGACATTCAAAGGATATCTAGAGGACATTCGAACATCCTCAGGATGTTCTCTGACCGTCTTCGGATTGTAGAATCGTGTGCGCAAACTTCTGAAAATAACATATCGAGAAACATCGAGAATATCCAGGGGACATCCTCAGGTGTTTTCTGACATTTTTCGAAAATAACGTATCCGAGAAACATTCTGAGAATATCCAGAGGATATCCTCAGGATGTTTTCTGAACATTTTTAGGATATGTGTGTTGTTAGGGTTTTGTGTACAAACTTCTGAAAATGTCCTAATATTACATAACATATTCGAAAGACATTCAAAGGATATTTAGAGGACATTCGAACATCCTCAGGATGTTCTCTGACCGTCTTCGGGATATGTTAGAATCGTGTGGGCAAACTTCTGAAAATAACGTATCCGAGAAACATTCTGAGAATATCCAGAGGATATCCTCAGGATGTTTTCTGAACATTTTTAGGATATGTGTGCTTGTTAGGGTTGTGTGTACAAACTTCTGAAAATGTCCTAATATTACATAACATATTCGAAAGACATTCAAAGGATATCTAGAGGACATTCGAACATCCTCAGGATGTTCTCTGACCGTCTTCGGGATATGTTAGAATCGTGTGCGCAAACTTCTGAAAATAACATATCCGAGAAACATTCTGAGAATATCCAGGGGACATCCTCAGGATGTTTTCTGAACATTTTTGGGATATGTGTGCTTGTTAGGATTGTGTGTACAAACTTCTGAAAATGTCCTAATATTACATAACATATTCGAAAGACATTCAAAGGATATTCAGAGGATATCTAGAGGACATTCGAACATCCTCGGGATGTTCTCTGAACGTCTTCAGGATATGTGTGCTGTTAGAATCGTGTGCGCAAACTTCTGAAAATACCCTAATAGCGCAACATATCCGAGAAACATTCTGAGAACATCCAGAAAACATCCTCAGGATGTTTTCTGAACATTTTCGGGATATGTGTGCTGTTAGGGTTCACAATTCCTCTTATATCTCTCCCTTAAATTAAATAGTAAATAGAACATTTTCGCGACTGTGAATTATTTACTAATATAATAATCGAATAACAATTTGTTCGATAGAAATGCGATATTCGAATGTCTTTTGGATATTCACTGAATATCTTTTGGATATGTTGTACTATTAGGATTACTTTTCGACTCGGAAGACCTGGTGATTCGCGAGCTTTGACGTGGAGGTATTTCGCTGGCTGTGATACTTGTTTGTTTCGACGAAGGAGAAAGTTACTCGGCAAGTTCTTGGATTCGAGATGAGATGAGGAATGATGGGGGCGGAGAGTCATTAGCCTTGATAAATTAAATTTCCTCTTAATTGACGTGTCTCGCAAATGATATCGATCGAGACGTCTGTATCCGAACGTTGCGATTGATGCTGATGCTCGTTGATTGCGATCGCGCTGTTTTGGCAGTACGCTCGAAATCGATTGGTCAATCTGAGTCGGCGGAGTCTGTCATCCGAGTGTTTCGCGCGTTATCGAATACCACTATTAGTGGTTGCACGTTGGCATCCGATAATTCAAGATGGCTTGCACGCGGCTATGAATAGATGGTTTCGCGAGAGATGAGAATGGTTACTTAGGGTTTGCGACGGATTTAGAAATTCGTGTGTGCAAACTTCGGAAAATGCAATTCCCCTTTTAAACAAATTAAATAGTAAACGGAAAATTTTCGCGGCTGTCAACTATTTAATAATAATAATAATAATAATAATAATAATAATAATCGAATAACAATTGATTCGATAGAAATGCGATATAAATTGTATATATTGAATTAAAAAAAAAAAAATGAACTGCGAATATAAAATATTAACAAGCCCTTTCTCGAAGCATGGCAAAATCATAATTACGCAACAGAGAGCTACGCTTTGATCATTAATTAAAATCCATGAATCAATTAGAGAAAAATTACGTCATTCCAAACACAATATGTAATGAGCGATTCTAACGCTTGTACACATAATATATATTCCGCGCAATGCTTTTCCCAAATCAGCCGATTTAAGCGCAAATAACTCTCGATGTGATTAAAGGCGTAGGTGTTTACCACTTATGTGGAATAACTCGAAGGACAAACATGTGCGTTCTACCGTCGAGTCAATCGCTGAAGATTATATCACGCTGGGGAACGTATAAGGGGTTGATATTTCCCACGTATTGATCTCTCTCTCTTTCTCTCGATGAAATCGAATCGCCTCGGCCGAGTGTGCATCAGGGCGACTTCTTCGCCTCCTGAAAGAGAGTCCGGCTACCCGATAACATTCGAAAAGGTTTATATCTCGTTGGGAAAAGGAAAAATAATGGAGCGGCCTTGCGCGACGCGCGATGGCGTCGCGTTGCTGCTTGCCTGTCGATCCGGAATCGAAGGTCAATTATTTTTAATGTTCCTTCGTCTCTCTTTCGTTGGCGCCTGCCGGCTGACCGCCTATACATATAGATGTATATTCGATTCACACAGCCTAATCAATCTGTCGTTTGCAATTAATAGCCGAGTCGCTTTGCGACTCTAATGCACCATCTCTCGCCAAGATTGAGAAAAATAATCCAAATTGATATATATTAGGGAATGGTTGAAATTATACATCCAAGAATTGGGAAAAGTCATTGCGACACTACTATTCATTTACAATTTTCATATTTGAGTTTTTTTGTACAATTGAGGAGATAGAAAAAGGGAATTAAATATTCTTTTCTTTTCTCTATGAGTTTATAATTAAATTACAAAGCAAGAATTATGCATGTAGATGTATATTCGATTCACACAGCCTAATCAATCTGTCATTTGCAATTAATAGCCGAGTCGCTTTGCGACTCCAATGCATCATCTCTCGCCAAGATTGAGAAAAATAATCCAAATTGATATATATTAGGGAATGGTTGAAATTATACATCCAAGAATTGGGAAAAGTCATTGCGACACTACTATTCATTTACAATTTTCATATTTGAGTTTTTTTTGTACAATTGAGAAGATAGAAAGAGGGAATTAAATATTCCTTTCTTTTCTCTATGAGTTTATAATTAAATTACAAGGCAAGAATTATTTTTATATGATCTTATTTTTTTGTTTGATCTACCGTTTCAGCTCGACGTTACTCTTATCTTTTATGCATAGGTTCGTATAGCGAGCTGCATTGATATCCGTTAACAATATCCGACCCCTATTAGAAATGTACATAATTAACGAGGCAAATTACCGGCGAATAATGTAATAAATCGATAAGTTCTTACGCTGTGCACTCTACAGCAAACTAGGGCCAATAAGATAGAATTAGTATTCCTCAATAAGTTCTCGGAACTCTTTGAGAGAATAATTTATCTTCCTTCACGTATTTCAGAGGGAACAAATATATTTTCCTTTCCTACTGATTATCCGAGATAGTGGCTACATTTGTAGCTTTCGCTCGTTACTTCAATTAGCAAGAATTAGGATCCTCCTCGACTGTGAACTCTATTGCGGCGCAAGCAGTTTTTATCCAGAGTTCGCCCTTTTAATTTCTTACGGAAATATTCTTCGTCGGACAGAGATGTTTAAGAACTAGAACGTTTAAATTTAGCATCTCGCCAAATAAGCCATTTTGCGTCTACAAATCTCATAATTTCTCTCGCGTGTCTTACAGCGAAAATAATTGAAAAATTAAGCCTGTTTCTATTTGCATTCAAGGTTATTCCGAAATCGCATTTCTTCTAGACAGCAGTTCTCCTTCCAGTTATTAAATGCCGTCGCTCGTCCATTATTTTATCGTTGTAAAAAATATTAAAATTTAGTCGCGTAAGAAAATTTAATCTCGCGAAACTTCAAAAGCTAGTGTTTTCTTTTTTTTTATGCGTGAGTGACTCGAATATCTAGTTCTCTACATGTTGCGGCGTCTCTTCGATCCCGAAATATTCATTGAATATTTATGAAGTAACCGGACAGATGAAAAATCGGCAGAAAAAAAGTTTTCACCGAGCTTCCGTTCCGCGCGTATTAATTACTATCAATGAAAAACAGAAGGCATCCGGCAACATGACCATTTGGCACGATTCGCGTCCCGTCGTTATTTGCTAACCGGTAAAAACTGCGCTCCGACACAACGTTGCGCTGCAACACAACCCTGTTGTTGCATAAATCGCGATTAACCTTCGTAAGAGCTGCATACGGCAATTCGTTGCAAGTGCAAGACAACCCTGCGCTCGTTTTATGATGGCGATATATTGTAAACAAGTATATCATCTGAAGACCGTATCACATTTAATTTCTCCAACTTGTCAATTCAAATAATAAGATGCAATTTAATTCGATCAAAAACTAACTATTCATTTATTATTCAATAAATGAATAGCCAGTTTTTGGTCGAATTAAATTGCATCTTATTATTTGTTAAAATTTATCACTGGCGATCAACAATTAATTGTGAAGATTGTCAATTCAATTTCCAAAATATACCAAATTTTGATAACACGGTGGATATCTTTCATGAGATATGTTACATCCATAAAATATCAATATATTTTAACAAATTCGTAAATATTTAAGAAGCATGAAGAGTAAGGTCGATGAAGCTTGAACAGCATTTTGATCTTGAAAGATTCACGTTGAGCAAAAATTATAATTTTATTTATTATAAATTTTCTAAAGTAGTTAACGATAAGATGCGGTTACTTTCTTTCAAAAGATCTTTCAAAAGTTATTTCAAATGTTTTTAAAAATTCCGATAATCATATTGTTTAATAATCATGACAACAGTGTCAACTAATTGCGCTTTTATCAAGGAAGTATGTAAAAAATTTTTAATTCTTGCGTTTAACATCAAAAATGTTTATTAATTTTAATTAATTGTACCATTCTAGTTTTTCACTTGAAAAAGACCAAAAACAGATGGTCGAAACGTTGTGGAAATAAAATAAAAATTTCTTGGCTAGTTTGGATCGAATTAAATATATCGTTCCTATTTCTAAAGTAGATTAGAAAAAAATCACGCGTGATAAAACGGATCTAATTTCGTAGAGACTCAGGGAGGAATACATTTCGCTATTTTAATAATCATTAATTCAAGTCCGACTAATCGCGACGAAGGATTACACCTGTTGCTAATGTAACAATCTCCACAATCGCAATTGAATCCTTTCATTACGTATATTGCTCTACTTCGCGGCGTGTGTCCTTGCAAAATGGACACACGGACAAGTCGGCGATTCATTTTCGAGAGTAGTATTGATCCCACCGTTACAGAATAAACTGGATCAATTATTACTGTCCTGTTCTCAATAATTCAGCAACGTTAGGCCGAATCACGAGCAAGCAACATCAGCAACAAATGAGGATTGTTTGATCCATTTTTCAATATTTTATGATGTATGTTATATGATTTACATTTTTCTCGTGCTACATTTTTTTTATTCTGTATATTAAAACAGAAATTTTCTCAACTGATGTCTAATAATTAACAGTCTACTATGTATGCGTAAAACTTCATTTTTTGCTACTTATGCATAATTAGCATTAAAATTCATAATTTGAAATTTATTTGAAAGTAGTAATAAATATAGTTTAAAAATTCAGACATAAAATTTAAATAATATTTCGATTTGAAATGCGATATTAATATCGGACAATTAAGCAACAAGTCGGATCATGAAAAGCCAAACGCGATTCTACCTACATATGTAGGTATTATATAATCGTGTTTGGCTTTTTTCATTCAAAAATACCTCTTAAACAAGCACGCGTTTATCTTTTTATTTTAAGCTTCACGATTCCATCCAGGCAGCATAATTATTTTTTGCGAATTCCTCTATCTGAGATCGGCGCCGCTTTGTCGGTCGCCGACAGAAATGGCCGAAGTGTGGGAGAGAGAAGGGTCTCGTAAAGCAGAATAAGGGAGCGCTGAAAGTAGCTGATAAAAATTGGCAGACGCTACTTCACTCTCCGTATTATATATTTGATTCTCCGGATATATAAAAATCGAACAATCTCGGCGCGAACTTTTTCCTTCCAGTCGTTTTCCCAGCCGTTCGACTAAATGTCGTAGGTACGCGACAAATCGCGAAACTTTATCTGTTATTGCATCTTATGCACAAAATGTTTTCGAGCGTCGCGGAAAAAAGGTTCTTCGCAAATGCTTCGATTAATTTGGAGCGATTTATTTTTTTCTTCAATTTTATAAAATCCCGAAATGTCAATAGTTTGTGAACTTTAAATGCCATATTAGGTATAAAATTGTGTTAGATATTTAATTTAACATTTTTATATAATATTTTCATTTGTTGGAAATTCAAATAAAAATATTTGCCCATATCAAAGCAGGGAATGTATTATTTCAATTATTACATAAATTATTACAATATATCTGATGTGCAGATGTATTAGATTTATCAGTATCAAATTCATTTTATGCAATATCAAATAAATCTTTTGCGAAGAGATTTGCTTTTCAATCGCGATATTTCACGCTGCTCGATTGTATTTAGAGGAAAAATAGAGCGCATATCGATGTTCTCTCTTTCTCTCTCTTTCTCTCTCAAAAAGATCTCGAGTACTCTTCACAGATTTTCAAGAGACATCCCAAATTCAGGTACGATCGATTGAGAATAGACTCCTCCTCGCGTTGTGCAAATTCAGCATCGAGCTTTTTTTAGAACAACGACAGAAGTGAAATCTGTGACGCTCGATTGAATCACTAATATTCAATTAGAAAATTATTTTCTAAATATCGTATTCTAAATGTTATAACTAATATATATATATTGATAAATATATAATTTAAAAATTTACAAAATTCTTTAAAAAAGTTTTCATACATTATTATAAAGAGTGTACAAATATATCCAAAGTAGAAAAATATGTATAACTACTTCAGTTAATTTAAAATTAATTAATAAATAAAATGAATAGAATGTTTTCTGTAACAGATTTTAAGGCCTTACTCTTCACGCATGCACATACAATTTTCCAATCTTTTATAAATATTAATTAATTAATTAAAAGTCTCTTACATTAGATACATGAAATAAAATATATTAACAATATATGAAATGTTAACAAAGTTCAAATGTTAATTGGATTTATTTTCCAGCAATGTATTTGTTACGTCGAGATCAGTACACATATATCATATCTGTTTGATCAAAAATAGTTTATAGGGATAATATATTGAATAACTTTTTCTCATTCCTCAACGTAATTTCGTCACATCGGCGTTATTGCATGCAGTTGATGTATTATGCGAAAGCGAGGATGCAACGACGAGAGATTCTTGCTGTGAATTATTGCATTATCGTGTGCCTTGATTGCACTCACTTGCTCCATCCCTCTTTCTCTCTCACTCTCCCTCTATTACGCGAGAGAGCCAACACGCATACAGGGTATCTGTCGCAAAAGTCTCGACTAATGCACTTAATTGAACCTGGAGCCACCGCGTTACGCATCTCCGTCATTAATGAGATCTTTTATGCAATCTCTCTGAGGCATCGCCTGTGTGATGTGAATAATTTCACCCAAATTTTCTGCACACTACATATATTTTTAATGATTCGCAATATGTTGTGCATTTTGGAAGGAGAATTTCAAGAATCTTCTCAAAATATACAGATGTGTAGTAATAAATTGAAAAAATAATAATTTTTTAATTCAAATGTTTATGTAAAATGTATTATATATATTATATATTCTATATATATATATATATATATATATATAGAAGGGATAGTAAAATAAATAACAATTACCTTTTAAAAATTCCTTTAATTAAACTATAATATTATTAATTCCTTTAATTAAACTATGAATAAAAAATTGAATCATTGAAGCATTACTGTGTTATACCATTTATATATTATCAGTTTTAAAAAACTAGCTTTTACTGGTAAAGTTAAGCAATTTGGCGCGTTTTTCAATATTACTAATTAGCGAAGACTGATAAGCTAGAGTTCTATTGCAATAAAGCTGTCACCGAATTCATTAATAAAATATAATTGATTCATAAATCACAGACCGTGATCTCTTGATAATTTCGATCGCACTTTAAAATCCAAGTCATTAACCCTTTTCATCCCCTTTCCAGGTTGGCAGCAGCGCACGAGGCGGCACAAAGGGACCCTGGACACGCGCGTCAGTACTACGGGAGAAGGTCGAGGTTGGCCGGATTGAGGAGTGGTCACGGTGACTGGACTAGCTTCGGAGGGGAGGTAAGTTGGCATTCAATCGTGTAACAATCGAAATCTGATTCGCAAACTTTCAAAATATTCTTCAAGCAAACATACATCGTGCAATTAATTCGAAAAAAATTGCTGCGATAAATTGAATCAATTAGATTCCCGATTCAGCGACTTTCGGATCTATATTTTGCTCTTGCATTTATTTCCTTAGGGGGAAACAGGGGATGTATGGAATTAAATCTCTCGTAGAGATTATTCCAATTTTAAATCTTGGCCGTGACCAAGTAAAATTTGGTGCCTTGTGCAAAGGTTTTTCATTCTAACGAAAAAATTTAGTTTCGTTGGGATAACGCACTGTCATCCGCGATTTGGCTCTTTATTGCCTGTTTGACACTTTAAATTTATATTTATATTTGAATTAATTAGGTTACCAGGAAATGAACAGAGGTCAAACATCTACGAAAAATTATATTATAACCATTTTTCAAGATCTCTATGCAAATAACTCGAAACTGAATGAGATGTTTTTAAACTAATTATTTTGCGTCGACCTTAAAACTATCATTAATTCTAAGAAAATTATTGTGATAAATTGAATTAATTAGGCTACCGTAAAATAAACAGAGGTCAAACATGTACGAAAAAATGACATTTTTCAAGATCTCTAGGCGAATAACTCGGAACTGAATGAGATGTTTTTAAACTAATTATTTTGCTTCGACCTTAAAACTATCATTAATTCTAAGAAAATTATTGTGATAAATTGAATTAATTAGGCTACCGTAAAATAAACAGAGGTCAAACATGTACGAAAAAATGACATTTTTCAAGATCTCTAGGCGAATAACTCGGAACTGAATGAGATGTTTTTAAACTAATTATTTTGCTTACCTTAAAACTATCATTACATATATTGTTACAATTAATTCTAAAAAAATTACTGCGATAAACTGAATTAATTAATTTTAGGCTTTTACAGCTAACACATTTATACCTAGATAACACCATTTCTAAAATTGATGCATAAGACATTTTCAAGATGCTTTTAAGATGTCTTTGGGATATCATATCATAAGATTTCTCAAAGATGTTTCAAAGATATCTTATGCTCCAATTTCAGACATGGTACTACCTAGATATTTATATATGCGTTGATATTTAGATCCAAACATACTAATCTTCTTATTGAATTAATTAGGCTACCACGAAGAAATTTCACTATAAAAATGTTTCCCGAGACCTCTGTAAACTCCAATAACTGGATGTCTTTGAACGAGATTCTTTCGCTCCAATCTTAAAAGAGCCGATCGTGTTACACTTCCTGAGCTTGACACCCTTCTTCAGGTACCTGGTCTGGTGGATATGGCGCCAGGCCGGGATCATGGCGGAGGGGCGGGTGGCGGTGGGGGAGGCGGCAAGGGCACCACGTCGTTGTTTATCCTGTCGGAGGATAACTGCATCCGGAAGCACACGCGCTTCATCATCGAGTGGCCGCCCTTCGAGTACGCCGTCTTGCTCACCATCATCGCCAATTGCGTGGTCCTCGCCCTCGAGGAGCATCTGCCGAAGTCTGACAAGACCACACTCGCACTGAAACTCGAGAACACGGAAGTCTACTTCCTCGGGATCTTCTGCGTCGAGGCGAGCCTCAAGATCCTCGCTCTCGGCTTCGTCCTCCACCGCGGCTCCTACCTGCGCAACATCTGGAACATCATGGACTTCTTCGTCGTGGTGACCGGGTAAGAGTCGAGAGAGCTCTTTCGTTTCCTTTCATTATTCCCTCACTGTGTTTCCCGACTACCCTTTCTTTTCTATACAATGATTTGGAAATTACTCACGTATCCTAGAACAGTTTCCTTAAATTATTTTTTTTTTTAATAATAATAATATATGAATTTTAAATCGGCCAATATTGAACATAAAATTGCTCACTTTTTACATAAATATATTATTTGACTCGTATATTTAATAATGAATAAAAAAATAATATTAGATAAGAAATATATGTCGGCTTTCAATATTAATAATAATAATAATAATATATGAATTTTAAATCGGCCAATAGAGCCCAAGCGCGAAAAATTAATTCTTTGGAACTGTATCTCTTGGTTTGAGATTACTAAGTTCCATATATAAATTAATCTCGAACTTACATATGGAGAAAAATAGGCGAGAAAAATATAGGTCCGAAAAGTCGCTGAAGCGGGAACCTATATTTTTCTCCATATGTAAGTTCGAGATTAATTTATATGTGGAACTTAGTAATCTCAAACCAAGAGATACAGTTCCGAAGAATTAATTTTTCGCGTTTAGGCTCTTTTATTGGCCGATTTAAAATTCATATATTATTATTATTATTAATATTGAGAGCCGACATATATTTCTTATCTGATATTATTTTTTTATTTATTATTAAATATACGAGTCAAATAATATATTTATGTGAAAAGTGAGCAATTTTATGTTCAACTTCATATTACTATATTTTTCTGTATATATACATTTACATCTCTTACATAAACAGGACAAATCATTAATGTTGATCATTCTCAAGAGAGACAAATATTGTTTCGTCTAGTAATTAATTTGCGATCAAAGCAAGCGACAAAATAAACCTCTTTGCCTAATTACACCCTTATAAGGAAACAAGATATTGGAGGAATCAATTTAACTAACATTGCCAGGCGAAATACATCAGCTCTTGCGGACGTGATTTTAGAAATATATATATATAATGTTTTACAAATAAGACAATTTTTTAATATTGAGAGAGCGATGACAAATATTTTACTTATTTTCAAAATTCATAAATTCCCGTATCGAAAAATTTACAGGTGATTTATATATTGATTTTTTAACATATAACGTAATCATGGACGTCCGCAGAGGGAGAATTTGCTCCCTTGGAATCAGTAAAAAAAAATTAAGCATTTGCTTTCCTTTCGAATAAACACTAAAATGTATTTGCATATTCAATATAAAAAAAATAAAAATTAATTAAAAATTAAAAAATGAATTATGCCTCTTTCTGGAGAAAAATCCTGCGGACACCTATGTAGTTTTCTGACGGTCAAAATGGCATTATTGAGAAAAAATTCATATCCTGGCGACGTAATCCACAAATTGATTTCTCCAGCCGTAGGACTTAAGGAAACACGTCGATCATCGTATCGATTGGTCAGATAGATTTTAGAGTGATCCTTGAATTAGGTCGATGACCGTGTTCGCCGAAACAAACGTGGACGTCGACCTGCGTATGCTACGTTCCTTCAGGGTCCTCAGACCGCTGAAGCTGGTTTCGAAAATTCCAAGTGAGTCAGTCAGAGTTCTGCGAAAGAACAGCAGCGATTAACAAACCACCCCGAGAAAGAGTGCCCGGTCAATAACAAGTCGAGCTAATAGTCGAGCAGCAGATGACTGTAACTCCCTCGATCCTCTTTTGAGATCCTACGTATTGTGTGTTCTGCCAATTTGTATGCATATCATTACGAATATTCGAGTTTTCAATGTCTTCGGCGCCGCAACTCTTAGCTCGATCTTTCAATTTCGGGCAATTATTCTGCTGCTTTAGTTGGTGCGACGTCTAGTTCTGGCAAGCGAGAGAAGCATCGACTTGAACTTGTCTATATATATATTTATATATTGTTAGTTCCTTCTAGCATCTTTTACGTTAATCTTCTAATTGCGTAATATAACGTCGTACATTTTTCGCTAGCCCCTTCGCTCTTAGAGGCTATATGGGTGTTTTAGATCAATTGATAAAATTAGAATTGATAATGGGTAAAAAGCTAGCTCAGTTGATGATCGATATTTGTTGGATTTATACAAAATTATTTATATATGAAATCTCTGTCTATACATTGCTTCTGAATAATCTCATTTAGATATATATATATATTCTATTTTCTCTAGAGGAAACTTGCGTGAATTAGTGATTAGATTTATATAAGCAATTTTGATTTACGAATATCGCAACTTGATACATACACAAGTTCTTCTCACAAGTTCGAAGAAATTATAGTTATACACAAGTACACCATTTATGTATAAATGAAGGTCCTTTTAGCAAAAATGTTAAATTTTTACATAAAGAATCTTTTGCAAAATATCAAATAACTACATATTTGTTAATAATGACAGAAGAAAGAGATTCTGCAGATTAACGATAATTATGATAAAAACAGTTGCCACATATATATATATTTGTCTTTTTTCGTAACAATATAGCACAAGCGTTAGTGACATTTTCAATCTAGACACTTGTTAATAATTCTGATCTCTGATTTATCATTTCTACTAGCTCTGTAGTCATTCTATGTAGAAAAATAAACACGTAGCGAGCAGTTTAGTCGTCGTATTTAAAATTGGAATTAATGATTATTCTCTGTTAATTGTTAAGATATAATTTACTAGAGCGCGTGTGTGTCTGTATAAGAAGAAGAAAATTAATTTATTAATTAGTAGTGAATATTCTCCGAAAGTATTTTCTTCGAAATAGCAGTTTGGACCATTCGTCTCTGATTACGGTGAAGATGCGCTGTCATGAACAGGTAGACAAAAGGGAGAAAAAAAAACACACATACTCACACAGATGTGATGACCCGCGCGGAACGATGCCTATATTTAGTGGTTAGCTATCTTTAGCTGCAGTCACGCTAAATAATAGAGTCGACTATACATTGTTAAAAGAATACGTGTCCTTCTAGAGTACATAATACGTGTTTAACAGCGCGGCCGTTATTTACTAGATAGTTGTACTTTTAGACGTTTACGTTATACGACAGATCGAATCGTTGCTTTATATTTAATCGTTTAACGGTGTGTTCGTAATTCTCGATGATGATTATTCTTTATCATTGCTAGGACTCGCTTTCCGTTCTTATCGGATCTTTTTCCACAAGCTAGTCACTTATTGACGGTTTTTATTATGCAACTATAGTTGTGTTTAGGTTTTTCACTATATATTTCACTCTTTTGATGTTCTTGCTCAAGTTTTGAATATTTAATTGCCATAAAAATCTGTTCTCTTTTCAATTTGAAAATCTTTCATTTTTAATCTAGCGCATTAAAATTTTAAATATATCTTTAATTCAATTATTGTTTCGTAACGAAGACGTTTAAACTGATCTTTAATATTTTCTGCAGAGTTAAATAATTCGTCGTTTCTCCAATTTTACAGAAAAAAACCCAAGATTATTCTTTATTGATTAAAATAAAAATATCTTTTCCATTATATGTGTTCCAGAATATAAAATTCAGAAAGTCCGAGACGTAGATATATCAAGCTTTTTAATTCATTCTCCAGCAGGGTGGAAAAGATCTAGCACCTCTCTATAATATCTGTTCTGGATTGAAAAGAACCTTTCCGGAAAGCTGCTGTTATTGGCAAGAGTCAGAAATAGATGAGAGAAGCGGTCGCGATGACCGCTCAGATATCTTCGAGAGACTAGAATCGCGAGAGTACATGCGATTATATTATCGCTAGCTCGCCCCAGCGTTTCACACGTTCTCCTAGACCTAGATATACAGTATTTTACATAGTCTAGAGAAAGAGAGAGAGAGAATACGTATATACATAGATACATTTACACGCCTATACATCGACCCTATTCCTCTCGTGACACCCTATCCAGTAGATCATTGTCCTATATCCTACTAGAACGTTTATTTTCGCACATCATTTCGCTGAATCTAATGACAGAAATAGAGAAAAATCTATCCCTTCGAATAGATTTTTTTATTGTCGATATCATATTTTTATTTACAATTTCTTTATCATTTATTTATTAATGTATGTGATGAGCACTGAGAGTATTACTTAAATAGTTTATTATTTTTTTTTAAATTGAAATTTATATACCGAACAGTAGAATGACCGACAAATGTAAAAATTAAATTACTTATTTAATTTAAATTAAAATAAAAAGTTAATCTTCTTCTTTTTCAAATGTTTGAAATAGAGAAAAATGTATCCCTTCGAATATATATTTTTTTATCGTCGATATCATATTTTTATTTACAATTTTTTTTTATTATTGAATTATTAATTTGTGATGAGCACTGAGAGTATTACTTAAAACGCATCATTATCTAAAATTTGAATAAATAGTTCTATTATTTGTTAAATTGAAATTTATATATCGAACAGTAGAATGACCCCAAAAAAAACGTAGAAATTAAATTACTTATTTAAAAAGTGAATCTTGTGTTTGCTAAATTGATTTTTGAAATGATATCGAATTTTTCTGCAGAGACTAAGATCCCAATAAAACTCTCATTCTCCCAGTCCCCGGGCTAGAGTACGCTAGGCTAGTTAACCATCTAGTGGCCGTAGTCTAAGTATTTAAGAGTAGCGTGAGTATTAGTGTAATAGAGTAGTAAGTAGTAAAGTGTGGCGGGTGTGTGTGTTTTCGGGACAGGATCGTCACGGCGTTCTCGCAAGGCATACACCTGGATATGGATCTGCGCACGTTGCGCGCGATACGCGTGTTGCGACCGCTCAAACTTGTCTCCGGCATACCGAGTGAGTAGCGCATCAGCACAGAAATTGGAAAAGCGTCGAGCGCCGGTCGAGACTCGGCTTTGGGACTCGAGGTAGCTCGACGCAGCGGCAAGATCCAAACACAGAGAATTCCTTCTCGTTGCCGCGAAATCCCACGAAAGCTGAGAGAATAACGCGCGAGATAAATACTCGTATTCACACTTCTATCTTAGCTTTTTCTCTTTAAATTCGTCACTTTTTTTTAAACGTTCAAATGTCACGTTAATTATGTCTTTGAAACCGATTTGAAATCGAAGTGTGAGTATGGGTGAAAGACACGTGGTTTTACACCTAATTCTTAGCGCTAAATGTTTCATTTATTCCGCATTCTATTTTATTGCGCTTAATTATTACACGTTTGAACGTCGAAATAATATAGATGTTAATTAAAATAAAGGAATCGTATAATTACATTTGGCGCTAAAAATGCAATCTCGTTGCTCGTGCAGTTTTACACGAATGAGTAAGGAATGATTAGATTTTACGGCTCGAAACTTCTTCGTGTCTCAGATTTGGATACCTCGAAGATCAAACGTGATCCGCCGTCGAGAATATATTTATCGTATTTCTCGTATAGTGACTATATAGATTTTACGAGGAGCGATTTAATGAATATAAAGTCAAGTCAAATAGATGAGAGTTGTAGTCATATATTTAATCGTAAATATATATATTACCCGTAGGATGCTTTCTCTATCGAATTAGATCGATCGTTTGTTTTATGTTAGTAGTATTGCTCAGGTAGATATTATTGAAAGCTCGATGTTGTATTTAGATGCGGCGGAGGTGTCCTAATTCTTAGACGAAGAAATCATTTCGAGTAATATCGAATATTCATATAATTTCCAAATTAAGTTTTCATTAATTCGGAATTCAGATTAATATAAAATTTATTTTTTACAATTATCACAAGATAAAATAATAATTCTTTTCATCACGCCTGTGTATAAAATTATTTACAAAATTATCGCAAAATTATTCAAATAAAATATTAAACGAATTTGTTGGTGCTTTAACAAATATTAAGACCATGTTACATTACATTACATTTTATTTATATACAAATTTCCGTGCAGTTTCTCGGAAACAACAAGCAACAACGATGCACGAGCAGGGAGAAATAAAAGTAAAATTGCACCGAGCGTAGAATTCCACATTGATCCTGCGAGAATGGTGGTTGGACCTAATTACTCCTCGGCAATTTTTTGCGCATAGGTCTTCAGGTGGTGCTCAAGTCTATCATCAAGGCGATGGCCCCGCTGCTGCAGATCGGCTTGCTGGTACTCTTCGCCATCGTGATATTCGCCATCATCGGCCTCGAGTTTTATTCGGGAACCCTGCATAAAACATGCTACAGTGTAGAGGACCTTAGTGAGTGTACTCGAAAATTCAGCCTGCTCTCTCACAAATTTTAGAATAATGCTAATTTTTATCATTTTCTCTGTTTGTTTTATTTTTTATATATTCAGCTATGATTTGATATATAAAAAATCATAAGAAAAAACGATTCAAGAATATTGCGATTATAATGCAAGATATATTTGACAAAATTTTTTTTGGGGAGTCTCTTGCGGGTGCTCTTAATGTATTCAAGATATTTTATAATACCGAATGTTGCAGAAATCGTAAGAGAGGGCGAGCAAGCGAGCCCGTGCAATTTGGACCCCAAGGCTGAGGAATTCGGGGCCCATGCGTGCGAAAAGAACATCTCGATATGCAGGGAGAAATGGGAGGGACCAAACTCGGGCATCACCAGCTTCGATAACATCGGATTTGCCATGCTCACTGTCTTCCAGTGTATCACTATGGAGGGCTGGACTGCCATATTGTACTGGGTAAAGCAAGAAATGTGTTCTTCAGTGTTCAAAATCCTTTTCATGTTCTTTATCTCTCTTTCTTTCTTTCTCTATCTCTGTTTCTTCTCTTTGTCTTTGCTAATTTTTGCCCTCATTATCGCGCACGATTTGTCCTCCTCAGTGTACCTCATTCTCTCTTTTTCTCATCACATCAAAGATCGATAGTCAAAATTCTCGAATCTGTGTACCCTACATAGAATGTTGCTATCAGTATCATCAATTCTATAAATTAATTGCCAATGCTTTATTTGAATATTATATCTTTGTTTAACCAAATTTGTTCCTTCTTAATTAACTCCCTGTACATTGGTCCTTTTATATAGAAGAGATAATACAATATTGAAAAATCAAATTTGATACGTGTATCCCTTGAATCCTTCATCCGCTTTTGAACGTTAATTTCTTTCACAATTAATTTCATCACGTTTCACTTCGGTCGTTGTACTTTCGCCTCTCTTCTCTATATGTTCGGCTTCAGCCAAATTGATCGGGTTCAGGAATGCAACAACAGCTAACACTGACGTATATGTTCACCTTGCTCAGTATGACATTGTCAGTTCCAGCCCATTTCTTCGATGTTTTAATATCGATGTTAACTGTATCTTTCAATGTATTTAATTCTTTCGTGACCACATTAATCTATTTTAGATTACTTTTAACAGAATTAAATATATAGCTCTTTAGAGTACATTATAATACATGCTGAATGAGTAACATATATAAAGTTCAGATGGATCTGTTCACGAAAGAATTAATAATTAGCCAGTGGGACAAGGAGGGAGATTTAAATTATTGTGAACAATAATTTCTTTCAAAGTTCTCCAATATTGCTCTACCGGCCGCAACGATTCTTTTAGTCGGGTATAATCGGGGATAAAAAAATGTCAGTTGGAAGAAAATGCCATGCTTTGAAATTACTTGAAAGTTTCTTAAAACCTAATGTACATAGTATTGTACAGAGTTTTCGAGATATAATTCCCGCTATATCGAACACTATTTAAATAGTTGAAACCAGTCTAAACAGCTTGAAAGCTGTATGTAATTCGACAATATGGCATGTTTCTCCGATTCTATCTTTTTTTTTCCCCCGGATTATACCTCCTAGCGATAGACGCGACTACAAGGTTTCATAAAATGCGATATTGTTTTGAGTTAAATGAGGTCGGTGGATTTTTCAATCTATTTTTAGATTAAATTTGCTCTTCATGTCGGACAAAATTTGTCTTTGTGAAGAGAAATGAAAATTATCGAATAACGATAAATAAATTTCGAGCTCTCACACCTGGACGACTGCATTTATCGCGTCGGGTCCAGCGCAGCGAGAGTACAGTACGATGCCTCTATATCACATAACGGTGTCCCTTTGTCGTTAATTAATATATCTTTGGCTGTGTAAAACCGGTGGATATGTGTACATATACGCGACACTGCTCTTCATATCGATTCTGGTCGGATTTGCAGACAAACGACGCTCTTGGCAATCGATGGAACTGGATTTACTTTATACCGTTGATCGTCCTTGGATCATTCTTCATGCTGAACTTAGTTCTTGGTGTCTTGAGCGGGTGAGTAGATACGTTTCCCCTAAAAAAGAAAAAAAAAAGAGAGAGACTCTCCCGCGGCTTTTCCATCCACGCCGAAAATAATTCACGGAGCGACGATCGTGAAAATTGCGAATAAAGCTCCATTTACTTCAGAATCAATTTCTTTCCTCTCGTCAGGGAATTTTCTAATGAAAGAACGCGCGTCGAACGGCGAGCGGCTTATCGGAAAGCGAAGAGCAAGCGACTCTTCACGACTGCGTTCAGTTCCTACTTAAAATGGATCACTCAAGCAGGTCTTCAATTAACAGACATTGCCTAAATTTAGCGTGCAATGAACCGTATTCTCTTAGCGTGTTTAGTGCTGTCACAATAATCGAAAATGTAACGTAAACTGATCAGCAGTTTACTATATAAAGAAGAAGAAAAGAAGTCATCGCGCATAATTCTGACTAGTTTTATTAGAGTAATCTTATCGCGTCATATTTCTTTTATTGCGAAAAGCTAATGTTTTTTTATTTATAATTTTTTTATTCTCTGATTAGATATGTACGTAAATTATATTTACAATTATATTTTTCGATATACAAAAGATAAGATTATACAATCATACTGAACGCGCGATGAGAATACGATTCTAAGTGCACATTTTATAAGGATGTAAATTTTTGGCAGCTCGTCTAATCAACTAATCACTGCTAGATTTAATAATTAAGAAGAAGTAACACGCTTACGCAAGAGAGTAGTGTAGTTAACAATAAATTGATCCTGTATATATTATATATTAATCACACCATAATACAAGCTAATTTAAATCGATCTACAAACCGAGTATTACGCAAAACAAATTTTTTTTTGTTTTAATGTGTTTTCTACAATATTTTATTCAAACACTGTCAAGATACCAAACATGCCGGTACTGCTAGAATATTCAAGTATTGTCAGAAAGTCCTCTGCTAAATTTGGTCTTGATAAAAGTGCTCCCGAGTAATCTCCCATGTCATTTGTATCACGCTTGTAGAGAGTTTGCGAAGGAGAGAGAGAAAGTGGAAAACCGACAGTCCTTCTTGAAGTTGCGAAGAGCGCAGCAGCT